>NC_059192.1:0-1200000 GCF_020615455.1 Coregonus clupeaformis
CGTCATTTTTTTTGTAAATTGAAATTTGCTATCGTAAATGTTAGCAACACCTCCGCCTTTGCGGGATGCACGGGGAATATGGTCACTAGTGTAACCAGGAGGTGAGGCCTCATTTAACACAGCAAATTCATCAGGCTTAAGCCATGTTTCAGTCAGGCCAATCACATCAAGATTATGATCAGTGATGAGTTCATTGACTATGACTGCCTTTGAAGTGAGGGATCTAACATTAAGTAACCCTATTTTGAGATGTGAGGTATCACGATCTCTTTCAATAATGGCAGGAATGGAGGAGGTCTTTATCCTAATAAGATTGCTAGGGTGAACACCACCATGTTTAGTTTTGCCCAACCTAGGTCGAGGCACAGACACAGTCTCAATGGGTATGGCTGAGCTGACTACACTGACTATGCTATTGGCAGACTCCACTAAGCTGGCAGGTTGGCTAACAGCCTGCTGCCTGGCCTGCACCCTATTTCACTGTGGGGCTAGAGGAGTTAGAGCCCTATCTATGTTGGTAGATAAGAGGAGAGCACCCCTCCAGTTAGGATGGAGTCCGTCACTCCTCAGCAGGTCAGGCTTGATCCTGTTTGTGGGTGAGTCCCAGAAAGAGGGCCAATTATCCACAAATGTTATCTTTTGGGAGGGGCAGAAAACAGTTTTCAACCAGCGATTGAGTGCTGAGACTCTGCTGTAGAGCTCATCACTTCCCCCTAACTGGGAGGGGGCCAGAGACAATTACTCGATGCCGACACATCTTTCTAGCTGATTTACACGCTGAAGCTATGTTGCACTTGGTGACCTCTGACTGTTTCATCCTAACATCGTTGGTGCCGACGTGGATAACAATATCTCTATACTCTCTACACTCGCCAGTTTTAGCTTTAGCCAGCACCATCTTTAGATTAGCCTTAACGTCGGTAGCCCTGCCCCCTGGTAAACAGTGTATGATCGCTGGGTGATTCGTTTTAAGTCTAATACTGCGGGTAATGGAGTCGCCGATGACTAGGGTTTTCAATTTGTCAGAGCTAATGGTGGGAGCCTTCGAGTCTCAGACCCCGTAACGGGAGGAGTAGAGACTAGAGAAGACTCAGACTCAGACTCCGACTCGCTACATAATGGGGAAAACCGGTTGAAGGTTTCTGTCGGCTGAATGAGCGACACCGGTTGAGCATTCCAACAGTATTTCCCTCCAGAAGCCATGAGAAAGTTGTCCGGCTGCGGGGACTGTGCGGGGGATTTATACTAACATTACTGTCTGTACTTACTGGTGGCACAGACGCTGTTTCTTCCTTTCCTACACTGATATTACCCTTGCCTAACGATTGCGTCTGAAGCTGGGCTTGTAGCACAGCTATTCTCGCCGTAAGGCGAGAATTCTCCTGTATATTATGAGTACAGCGACTGCAATTAGAAGACATCATGTTAATGTTACTACTTAGCTTCGGCTGTTGAAGATGTTGATGAACCATGTCCAGATAAAGCGTCCGGAGTGAAAAAAGTTGAATAAGGGAAAAAAGTTGCGATGGAAAAAGGAAAATAACGTAAAGTTGGCAGCTAAAACGCACAGGAAAAAGACTCTTCTGACTCTTCTGTCTCGGGATAAACGTCCGGGGTGAAAAAGTTTAACGAAAAAGATGAGTGAGGACAAAACTAAAAAGTTGGTAAATTTGTTGAACACAGAGATTGATTAAACGTTTATTAAAAGTAAAACGTGAATAGTTTGTTAGGTAGCCAAGTAGCAACAAACAGCAGAGCAGCACGGAGACAAATCCCCCTGCTTGCCGTGCAGTAGCAGAGAGAACAGTCTATGACTAGGGTGGCTTGAGTCTTTGACCATTTTTAGGGCCTTCCTCTTACCCCACCTGGTATAGAGGTCCTGGATGGCAGGAAGCTTGGCCCCAGTGATGTACTGGGCCGTACGCACTACCCTCTGTAGTGCCTTGCGGTCAGAGTCCGAGCAGTTGCCATACCAGGCAGTGATGCAACCAATCAGGATGCTCTCTGGTGCAGCTGTATAACTTTTTGAGGATCTGAGGACCCATGCCAAATCTTTTCAGTGTCCTTAGGGGGAATAGGTTTTGTCGTGCCCTCTTCATGACTGTCTTGGTGTACTTGGACCATGTTAGTTTGTTGGTGATGTGGACACCAAGGTCTCAAGCGCTCAACCTGCTCCACTACAGCCCCATCGATGAGAATGGGTGTGTGCTCTGTCCTCTTCTTTTTCCTGTAGTCCACAATCATCTCCTTTGTCTTGATCATGTTGAGGAAGAGGTTGTTGTCCTGGCACCACACGGCCAGGTCTCTGACCACCTCCCTATAGGCTGTCTTGTCGTTGTCGGTGATCAGGCCTACCACTGTTGTGTCATCGGCAAACTTAATGATGGTGTTGGAGTCGTGCCTGGCCATGTAGCCATGAGTGAACAGGGAGTACTGGAGGGGACTGAGCACGCACCCATTAGGGGCCCCCGTGTTGAGGATTAGCGTGGCGTATGTGTTGTTACCTACCCTTACCAACTGGGGGGCGGCCCGTCAGGAAGTCCAGGATCCAGTTGCAGAGGGAGGTTTTTAGTCCCAGGGTCCTTATCTTAGTGATGAGCTTTGAGGGCACTATGGTGTTGAACGCTGAGCTGTAGTCAATGAATAGCATTCACACATATGTGTTCCTTTTGTCCAGGTGTGAAAGGGCAGTGTGGAGCACAATAGAGAATGCATCATCTGTGGATCTGTTGGGGCGGTATGCAAATTGGAGTGGGTCTAGAGTTTCTGGGATAATGGTGTTGATGTGAGCCATGACCAGCCTTTCAAAACACTTCATGGCTACAGACGTGAGTGCTACGGGTCGGTAGTCATTTAGGCAGGTTACCTTAGTGTTCTTGGGCACAGGGACTATGGTGGTCTGCTTGAAACATGTTGGTATTACAGACTCAGACAGGGAGAGGTTGAAAATGTCAGTGAAGACACTTGCCAGTTGGTAAGCGCATGCTCGGAGTACACGTCCTGGTAATCCGTCTGGCCCTGCGGCCTTGTGAATGTTGACCTGTTTAAAGGTCTTACTCACATCGGCTACGGAGAACGTGATCACACAGTCGTCCAGAACAGCTCATGCTCTCATGCATGTTTCAGTGTTACTTGCCTCGAAGCGAGCATAGAAGTAATTTAGCTTGTCTGGTAGGCTCGTGTCACTGGGCAGCTCGCTGCTGTGCTTCCCTTTGTACTGGGGGCCAGTTGATGATACCTGATGCTGTGATTATGGATTGATTGATGTATGGATTGATTGATGTATTGACTGGTTGATGGATTTATTGATTGATGTATGGATTGGTTGATGTATAGGTTGATTAATGTATTGACTGGTTGATGTATTGGTTGATTGATTGATGTATTGGTTGCGTCGTCGGGTAAGCTTGGCGTCGGGTAAGTTTGGCTTTATACATAGCTTGGGCTTTGTCGAGTAAGGCTTAAACTATGTATTTAGATTGTAGTTAGGTATTGTAGGTAGGTATCGTGGGTTGTTGTATGTAATTATTGTAGGTTAGTATTGTATTCGGCGGTGCCGGGTGTAGCACGAAGCTAGCTAGCTAGCTAACTCACCACCTGGACTAGCTGGCGAGTAGCTATTAGCAACGGTATAGTTGTTTCACGCCTGAGAGTGCCTGTAATTACGCCAGCTGGCTGCCTACAATAATTACATACAATAATTGCCTACCATTCAGCTGTTTTCGAACCTCATTGTCTGAACCGTTAACGTTAGGTAGCAAGTGGCTACTGTGCTTGAAATTTAGCTAGCTTGTTGCTACCTGGATAGCTACTAGTAAACAATAGCTGGAACGACCGAGCGAACAGACGCGAACTGGCTGAGTCAATTCAGTGGCTAGCTTTGCACTTGGCTAGCTAACAGTAGCTGCTAGGGGTAAGTCATAACCTACACTTGTGTTTTGTTTTTTACATATTGATAGCCCGAGTCGCTCAAGGAATTCGGGACATGGGTGACTAGTTAACGTTAGTTTGGCTCTCTCTGTGTGTTCGTGCCGTGAAAGGAGGGGTTCTTCTTTGTCTGAAAGCAATGGCTAGCTAGTTTGCTAACTATTCTAGCTAACTAACTGGCTGAATAAGTTGACGATGGACTCGCTCAAGCTGTCGGGACTAACCCACAACGTTAGACACGGACACGAACGATCTGCTTGCGTGTTGATACACTGGTGGTTGTTGTGGCTGAGTATTGGCGCTAAACCGTGTTGTTGGAGACCGGCATGCTAGCTGGCTGTGGCGTCTTATGACGAGGTGCCCGGACGTTTTTCACGGAATAATACTGCACCTAGTTAGCTAGCTGAATAAACTAAGTTAGTCTATTCCTAGAAAACATTGAACCGCTGTAGTTTACAACAATTATAGTTTCTGAGGTGGAAGTTGGGAGAGTTATATTTGGGAGTTGTGGTGAGGGAGGCCCCGCTCTCTCCTTTCCCAGATGTTTAGTTCATTTTATTCCGATCTCCTCTGCATTATTGTAGCCATCTGCTGCAGCCTGTCAACTATGCCTCTGCCTATCCCTGTTCTCTCCTCTCCGCACAGGCTACACAAATGCCTCACACCGCGTGGCTGCTGCCTCTCTAACCTGGTGGTCCCTGCACGCATGACCCACGTGGAGTTCCAGATCTCAGGCAGCCTCTGGAACTGCCACTCTGCTGCCAACAAGGCAGAGTTCATCTCAGCCTATGCTACCCTCCAGTCCCTCGACTTCTTGGTGCTGACGGAAACATGGATTACAACTGAAAACACTGCTACTCCTGCTGCTCTCTCCTCGTCTGACCATGTGTTCTCGCATACCCCGAGAGCATCTGGTCAGCGGGGTGGTGGCACAGGAATCCTCATCTCTCCCAAGTGGACATTCTCAATTTTTCCCCTGACCCATCTGTCTATCTCCTCATTTGAATTCCATGCTGTCACAGTCACTAGCCCATTTAAGCTTAATATCCTTGTCATCTATCGCCCTCCAGGTTCCCTTGGAGAGTTCATCAATGAGCTTGACGCCTTGATAAGTTCCTTTCCTGAGGATGGCTCACCCCTCACAGTTCTGGGGGATTTCAACCTCCCTATGTCTACATTTGACTCATTTCTCTCTGCCTCCTTCTTTCCACTCCTCTCCTCTTTTGACCTCACCCTCTCACCGTCCCACCCCTACTCACAAGGCAGGCAATACGCTTGACCTCATCTTTACTAGATGCTGTTCTTCTACTAATCTCACTGCAACTCCCCTCCAAGTCTCCGACCACTACTTTGTATCCTTTTCTCTCTCCCTCTCCTCCAACACTACTCACTCTGCCCCTACACAGATGGTAATGCGCCGTCGCAACCTTCGCTCTCTCTCTCCCGCTACTCTCTCCTCTTCCATCCTATCATCTCTTCCCTCTGCTCAATCCTTCTCCCTCCAATCTCCTGATTCTGCCTCCTCAACTCTCCTCTCCTCCCTTTCTGCATTCTTTGACTCTCTATGTCCCCTATCCTCCCGGCCGGCTCGGTCCTCCCCTCCAGCTCCGTGGCTTGATGACTCATTGCGAGCTCACAGAACAGAGCTCCGGGCAGCTGAGCGGAAATGGAAGAAAACTAGACTCCCTGCGGACCTGGCATCTTTTCACTCCCTCCTCTCTACATTTTCTTCATCTGTTTCTGCTGCTAAGGCAACTTTCTACCACTCTAAATTCCAAGCATCCGCCTCTAACCCTAGGAAGCTCTTTGCCACATTCTCCTCCCTGCTGAATCCACCCCCCTCCTCCCTCTCTGTGGATGACTTCATCAACCATTTTGAAAAGAAGGTTGACGACATCCGATCCTCGTTTGTTAAGTCAAATGACACTGCTGGTCCTGCTCACACTGCCCTACCCTATGCTTTGACTTCTTTCTCCCCTCTCTCTCCAGATAAAATCTTGCGACTTGTGACGGCAGGCCGCCCAACAACCTGCCCGCTTGACCCTCTCTTCTCCAGACCATCTCCGGTGACCTTCTCCCTTACCTCACCTCGCTGATCAACTCATCCTTGACCGCTGGCTATGTCCCTTCCGTCTTCAAGAGAGCGAGAGTTGCACCCCTTCTCAAAAAACCAACACTCGACCCCTCTGATGTCAACAACTACAGACCAGTATCCCTTCTTTCTTTTCTCTCCAAAACTATTGAGCGTGCCGTCTTTAGCCAACTCTCTTGCTATCTCTCTCAGAATTACCTTCTTGATCCAAACCAGTCAGGTTTCAAGACTGGTCATTCCACTGAGACTGCTCTTCTCTGTGTCATGGAGGCTCTCCGCACTGCTAAAGCTAACTCTCTCTCCTCTGCTCTTGTCCTTCTAGACCTGTCTGCTGCCTTTGATACTGTGAACCATCGGATCCTCCTCTCCACCCTCTCCGAGCTGGGCATCTCCGGCGCGGCTCACTCTTGGATTGCGTCCTACCTGACCGGTCGCTCCTACCAAGTGGCGTGGCGAGAAGCTGTCTCCGCACCACGTGCTCTCACCACTGGTGTCCCCCAGGGCTCAGTTCTAGGCCCTCTCCTATTCTCGCTATACACCAAGTCACTTGGCTTTGTCATATTCTCACATGGCCTCTCCTATCATTGCTACGCTGACGACACACAACTAATCTTCTCCTTTCCCCCTTCTGATAACCAGGTGGCGAATCGCATCTCTGCATGTCTGGCAGACATATCAGTATGGATGACGGATCACCACCTCAAGCTGAACCTCGGCAAGACGGAGCTGCTCTTCCTCCCGGGGAAGGACTGCCCGTTCCATGATCTCGCCATCACGGTTGACAACTCCGTTGTGTCCTCCTCCCAGAGTGCGAAGAGCCTTGGCGTGACCCTGGACAACACCCTGTCGTTCTACGCTAACATCAAGGCGGTGACCCGATCCTGTAGGTTCATGCTCTACAACATTCGGAGAGTACGACCCTGCCTTACACAGGAAGCGGCACAGGTCCTAATCCAGGCACTTGTCGTCTCCCATCTGGATTACTGCAACTCGCTGTTGGCTGGGCTCCCTGCCTGTGCCATTAAACCCCTACAACTCATCCAGAATGCCGCAGCCCGTCTGGTGTTCAACCTTCCCAAGTTCTCTCACGTCACCCCGCTCCTCCGCACACTCCACTGGCTTCCAGTTGAAGCTCGCATCTGTTACAAGACCATGGTGCTTGCCTATGGAGCTGTGAGGGGAACGGCACCTCTGTACCTTCAGGCTCTGATCAGTCCCTACACCCAAACGAGGGCACTGCGTTCATCCACCTCTGGCCTGCTGGCTCCCCTACCTCTGCGGAAGCATAGTTCCCGCTCAGCCCAGTCAAAACTGTTCGCTGCTCTGGCACCCCAATGGTGGAACAAGCTCCCTCACGACGCCAGGACAGTGGAGTCACTCACCACCTTCCGGAGACATTTGAAACCCCACCTCTTTAAGGAATACCTGGGATAGGATAAAGTAATCCTTCTACCCCCAAAAAACCCCAACATTTAAAAAACAATAAAAAATACACATTGTAAAGTGGTTATCCCACTGGCTATAAGGTGAATGCACCTACAGTGAGGGAAAAAAGTATTTGATCCCCTGCTGAGTTTGTATGTTTGCCCACTGACAAAGAAATGATCAGTCTATAATTTTAATGGTAGGTTTATTTGAACAGTGAGTGACAGAATAACAACAAAAAAATCCAGAAAAACGTATGTCAAAAATGTTAGAAATTGATTTGCATTTTAATGAGGCAAATAAGTATTTGACCCCCTCTCAATCAGAAAGATTTTTGGCTCCCAGGTGTCTTTTATACAGGTAACGAGGTGAGATTAGGAACACACTCTTAAAGGGAGTGCTCCTAATCTCAGTTTGTTACCTGTATAAAAGACACCTGTCCACAGAAGCAATCAATCAATCAGATTCCAAACTCTCCACCATGGCCAAGACCAAAGAGCTCTCCAAGGATGTCAGGGACAAGATTGTAGACCTACACAAGGCTGGAATGGGCTACAAGACCATCACCAAGCAGCTTGGTGAGAAGGTGACTACAGTTGGTGCGATTATTCGCAAATGGAAGAAACACAAAAGATCTGTCAATCTCCCTCGGCCTGGGGCTCCATTCAAGATCTCACCTCGTGGAGTTGCAATGATCATGAGAACGGTGAGGAATCAGCCCAGAACTACACATGAGGATCTTGTTAATGATCTCAAGGCAGCTGGGACCATAGTCACCAAGAAAACAATTGGTAACACACTACGCCGTGAAGGACTGAAATCCTGCAGCGCCCGCAAGGTCCCCCTGCTCAAGAAAGCAGATATACAGGCCCGTCTGAAGTTTGCCAATGAACATCTGAATGATTCAGAGGAGAACTGGGTGAAAGTGTTGTGGTCAGATGAGACCAAAATCGAGCTCTTTGGCATCAACTCAACTCGCCGTGTTTGGAGGAGGAGGAATGCTGCCTTTGAACCCAAGGACACCATCCCCACCGTCAAACATGGAGGTGGAAACATTATGCTTTGGGGGTATTTTTCTGCTAAGGGGACGGGACAACTTCACCGCATCAAAGGGACGATGGACGGGGCCATGTACTGTCAAATCTTGGGTGAGAACCTCCTTCCCTCAGCCAGGGCATTGAAAATGGGTTGTGGATGGGTATTCCAGCATGACAATGACCCAAAACACACGGCCAAGTCAACAAAGGAGTGGCTCAAGAAGAAGCACATTAAGGTCCTGGAGTGGCCTAGCCAGTCTCCAGACCTTAATCCCATAGAACATCTGTGGAGGGAGCTGAAGGTTCGAGTTGCCAAACGTCAGCCTCGAAACCTTAATGACTTGGAGAAAATCTGCAAAGAGGAGTGGGACAAAATCCCTCCTGAGATGTGTGCAAACCTGGTGGCCAACTACAAGAAACGTCTGACCTCTGATTGCCAACAAGGGTTTTGCCACCAAGTACTAAATCATGTTTTGCAGAGGGGACAAATACTTATTTCCCTCATTAAAATGAAAATCAATTTATAACATTTTTGACATGCGTTTTTCTGGATTTTTTTGTTGTTATTCTGTCTCTCACTGTTCAAATAAACCTACCATTAAAATTATAGACTGATCATGTCTTTGTCAGTGGGCAAACGTACAAAATCAGCAGGGGATCAAATACTTTTGTCCCTCACTGTATTTGTAAGTCGCTCTGGATAAGAGCGTCTGCTAAATGACGTAAATGTAAATGTAAATGTAAATGTAGTCTGTAACAGTTTGCAAGCCCTGCCACATCCGATAAGCGTTGTAGCCGGTGTAGTACAATTCAATCTTAGTCCTGTATTGACGCTTTGCCTGTTTGATGGTTCATCGGAGGGCATAGCGGGATTTCTTATAAGCTTCCGGGTTAGAGTCCCACTCCTTGAAAGCGGCGGCTCTACCCTTTATCTCAGTTCGGATGTTGCCTGTAATCCATGGCTTCTGGTTGGGCTATGTACGTACAGTCACTGTGGGGATGACGTCATCGATGCACTTATTGATGAAGCCAGTGACTGATGTGGTGTACTCCTCAATGCCATTGGAAGAATCTCTGAACATATTCCAGTCTGTGCTAGCAAACAGTCCTGTAGCTTAGCATCTGCTTCATCTGACCACTTTTATATTGACCGAGTCACTGGTGCTTCCTGCTTTAGTTTTTGCTTGGAATCAGGAGGATAGAATTATGGTCAGATTTGCCAGATGGAGGGCGAGGGAGAGCTTTGAACGCGTCTCAGTGTGTGGAGTAAAGGTGATCAAGATTTTTTTTTCACTCTGGTTGCACATTTAACATGCTGGTAGAAATGAGGTGAAACGGATTTAAGTTTCCCTGCATTAAAGTCCCCGGCCACTAGGAGCGCCACTTCTGGATGAGCGTTTTCCTGTTTGCTTATGGCCGTACACAGTTCATTGAGTGCTGTCTTAGTGCCAGCATCGGTTTGTGGTGGTAAATACACAGCTACGAAGATATAGAGGAAAACTCTCTTGGTAGATAGTGTGGTCTACAGCTTATACCTCAGGCAAGCAAAACCTTGAGACTTCCTTAGATATCGTGGACAAGCTGTTGTTTACAAATATATATATATTCCGCCACCCCTTGTCTTACCAGAGGCTGCTGTTCTATCCTGCCAATACATTGTATAACCCGCCAGCTGTATGTTATTCATGTCTTTGTTCATCCACGACTCGGTGAAAAATAAGATATTACAGTTTTTAATGTCCCGTTGGTAGGATATTCGTGCCTGTAGTTCGTCCACTTTATTATCAAGCGATTGTAAGTTGGCCAATAGTATTGATGGCAAAGGCCGATTAGCCTCTCGTCGCCGGCTCCTTACCAAGCACCCCGATCTCCTTCCACGATATCTCCTTTTCTTTCTACTGCTAATGATGGGGATGAGGGCCCTGTCGGGTGTCTGGAGCAAATCCTTCTCGTCTGACTCATTAAAAAACAATTATTTGTCCAGTTCAAGGTGAGTAATCGCTGTTCTGATGTCCAGAAGCTCTTTTCGTTCATAAGAGACGGTAGCAGCAACATTATGTACGAAATAAGTTACAAACAATGCGAAAAAACACACAAAATAGCACGGATGGGTAAGAGTCCATAAAACGGCAGCCATCCCCTCCGGCGCTATCTTTTTCATGCAACTTATTATGTGACTTGTTAAGCAAATCTTTACTCCTGAACTTATTTAGGCTTGCCATAACAAAGGGGTTGAATACTTGTTGACTCAAGACATTTCAGCTTTTCACTTTTAATTCATTTGTAAAAATAAAAAAATAAAAAAACACAATTCCACTTTGAAATGGTGAGGTATTTACTGTGTTCAGGCCAGTGACCAAAAATCTAAATGTAATCCATTTTAAATTCAGGCTGTAAAACAACAAAATGTGGAGAAAATCAAGGGGTGTGAATACTTTCTGCAGGCACTGTATACAGTTGTGGTAAAAAGTTTTGAGAATGCAACAAATATTAATTTTCACAAAGTCTGCTGCCTCAGTTTACATGATGGCAATTTGCATATACTCCAGAATGTTATGAAGAGTGATCAGATGAATTGCAATTAATTGCAAAGTCCCTATTTGTCATGAAAATGAACTTAATCCCCCAAAAAACATTTCCACTGCATTTCAGCCCTGCCACAAAAGGACCAGCTGACATCATGTCAGTGATTCTCTCATTAACACAGGTGAGAGTGTTGACGAGGACAAGGCTGGAGATCACTCTGTCATGCTGATTGAGTTAGAATAACAGACTGGAAGCTTTAAAAGGAGGGTGGTGCTTGAAATCATTGTTCTTCCTCTGTTAACCATGGTTACCTGCAAGGAAACACGTGCCGTCATCATTGCTTTGCAAAAAAAGGGCTTCACAGGCAAGGATATTGCTGCTACTAAGATTGCACCTAAATCAACCATTTATAGCATCATCAAGAACTACAAGGAGAGAGGTTCAATTGTTGTGCAGAAGGCTTCAGGGCGCCCAAGAAAGTCCAGCAAGCGCCAGGACCGTCTTCTAAAGTTGATTCAGCTGCGGGATCGGGGCACCACCAGTGATCCTAACTTGCCTAAAACAGGAAATTTGTACTAGGATTAAATGTCAGGAATTGTGAAAAACTGAGTTTAAATGTATTTGGCTAAGGTGTATGCAAACTTCCGACTTCAACTGTATTTCTCAATCACACTTTTCATCCTTCAATTAAATATACTTTCCTGCAACCCGCCTCACCCAATGTGGAACGGATTCTATTATTTATTTTACCTTATTATCCAGAACCTCCAGTTGAAACTAGCCAGCTAACTAGCTACTTGCTATTAGCCACCGTTAGCAGTTTTCACCATTGTCCGTGGCCTGCACTACCTACCAGCCAGCTCTAGCCTGGACTATTATCGGCCAGTCTGCACTGTCTGCACAGCGCGCTATCGACCAAGAACATATCGGATTTTCTGCCGGAATCACTGAATCACTGGACCTGAACACCGGATCATCGCAACTAGCTAGCTGCAACCGAATGGATGTTGTTGGCTAATCACCACCGCCCCGGAAGCAAGCACCAGTTAGCCTTAAACTAGCCTCGAGACAGGCCCATCTCCCGGCTATCTACATCTCTGTCAACCGGACGGGACCTCCTAGTGTCGACACGGAGCCCCGCCGATCCATCACGACTGGTCTGCCGACGTAATCGTCTGATGTGGTTTCAACAGGCTTCCCGTTGCGATGACCACGAACATCCATCTGCTAGCCCCGGCCCGCTAGCACACGCAATCAACAGCCGTGTTTCCTGCTCGCCTGTGCTGTAACAGCCATTCGAACTGCTCCCGGTCTCACCTATTGCTGTTCATTGGACCTTATGATCACTCAGCTGCACATCTGATGCCTGCTGGACTGTTCCTTTACACGGTACCCCCATCCTGTCTATCTGTCCTGTTTATCTGTTTAGCCTCAGCCCAAACTTTCGTCGCCATTACCAGTTGTTGTCTTAGCTCTCTCGAATAACACCTGTGATTGCTTTATGCCTCTCTCCCATGTCAATATGCCTTGCCTATTGCTGTTCCGGTTAGTTCTTTTTATACAATTTCACTGTAGAGCCCCCAGTCCCGCTCAACCAGCCTCAGAGAGCTCCTTTATCCCACCCCCCATACACGCGGAGACCGGCTCAATCGGTGCCTCCAGTGATGCTATGTCTTTCATCGTTACCCAACGCTTAGGTTTACCTCCACTGAACTCATATCCTTCCTTATCCTTGTCTGTACATAATGCCCTGAATCTATTCTACAACGCCCGGAAATCTTCCCCTTTTATTCTCTGTACCTAACGCACTAGAAGACCAGTTCTTAAAGCCTTTAGCCGTATCCTTATTCTACTCCTCCTCTGTTCCTCTGGTGATGTAGAGGTTAACCCAGGCCCTGTAGCCCCCAGTATCACTCCTACTCCCCAGGCGCTATCAGATAGCTGATGTTCTGAAAGAGCTGCAAAATCTAGACCCCTTACAAATCAGCTGTCCTAGACAATCTGGACTTTCTAAAATTAGCAGCCGAAATTGTAGCAAACCCTATTACTAGCCTGTTCAACCTCTCTTTCGTATCATCTGAGATCCCCAGAGGTTGGAAAGCTGCCGCGGTCATCCCCCACTTCAAAGGGGGTGACACTATAGATCCAAACTGTTACAGACCTATATCCATCCTGCCCTGCCTTTCGAAAGTATTTGAAAGCCAAGTTAACAAACAGATCACCGTCCATTTCGAATCCCACCGTACCTTCTCCGCTATGCAATCTGGTTTCCGAGCTGGTCATGGGTGCACCTCAGCCACGCTCAAGGTCCTAAACGATATAATAACCGCAATCGATAAAAGACAGTACTGTGCAGCCATCGCCATTGACCTAGCCAAGGCTTTCGACTCTGTCAATCACTGCATTCTTATTGGCAGACTAAATAGCCTTGGTTTCTCAAATGACTGCCTCGCCTGGTTCACCAACTACTTCTCAGATAGAGTTCAATGTGTCAAATCGGAGGGCCTGTTGTCTGGACCTCTGGCAGTCTCTATGGGGGTGCCACAGGGTTCAATTCTCGGGCCGACTCTATTCTCTGTGTATATCAATGATGTCGTTCTTGCTGCTGGTGACTCTCAGATCCACCTCTACGCAGACGACACCATTTTGTATACATCTGGCCCTTCATTGGACACTGTGTTAACAAGCCTCCAAACGAGCTTCAATTCCATACAACACTCCTTCTGTGGCCTCCAACTGCTCTTAAACACTAGTAAAACTAAATGCATGCTCTTCAATCGAACACTGCTTGCACCCGCCTGCCCGGCTAGAATCACTACTCTCGACGGGTCTGACTTAGAATATGTGGACAACTACAAATACCTAGGTGTCTGGTTAGACCGTAAACTCTCCTTCCAGACTCACATTAAACATCTCCTATCCAAAGTTAAATCTAGAATTGGCTTCCTATTTCGCAACAAAGCCTCCTTCACTCATGCTGCCAAACATGCCCTCGTAAAACTGACTATCCTACCGATCCTTGACTTCGGCGATGTCATTTACAAAATAGCCTCCAACGCTCTACTCAGCAAATTGGATGTAGTCTATCACAGTGCCATCCGTTTTGTCACCAAAGCCCCATATACTACACACCATTGTGACCTGTACGCTCTCGTTGGCTGGCTCTCACTACATATTAGTCGCCAAACCCACTGGCTCCAGGTCATCTATAAATCACTGCTAGGCAAATCCCTGCCTTATCTTAGCTCATTTGGTCACCATAGCAACACCCACCCGTAGTATGCGCTCCAGCAGGTATTTCTCACTGGTCATCCCCAAAGCCAACACCTCATTTGGCCGCCATTCCTTCCAGTTCTCTACTGCTAATGACTAGAACAAACTGCAAAAATCTCTGAAGCTGGAGACTCTTATCTCCCTCACTAACTTTAAGCATCAGTTGTCATAGCAGCTTACCGATCACTGCACCTGTACACAGCCCATATGTAATTAGCCCACCCAACTACCTCATCCCCATATTGTTATTTATTTTGCTCATTTGCACCCCAGTATCTCTATTTGCACATCTTCTTCTGCACATCTATCACTCCAGTGTTAACACTAAATTGTAATTATTTTGCACTATGGCCTATTTATTGCCTTACCTCCATAACTTACTACATTTGCACACACTGTATATAGATTTTCTATTGTGTTATTGACTGTATGTTTTGTTTAATCCCATGTGTAACTGTGTTGTTGTTGTTTTTATCGCACTGCTTTGCTTTATCTTGGCCAGGTCACAGTTGTAAATGAGAACTTGTTCTCAACTGGCTTACCTGGTTAAATAAAGGTTAAATAAAAATGAAATAAAAAGTGCAGAGCTTGCTCAGGAATGGCTGCAGGCAGGTGTGAGTGCATCTGCACGCACAGTGAGGTGAAGACTTTTGGAGGATGACCTGGTGTCATGAAGGGCAGCGAGGAATCCACTTCTCTCCAGGAAAAACATCAGGGTCAGGCTGATATTCTGCAAAAGGTACAGGGATTGGACTGCTGAGGACTGGGGTAAAGCCATTTTCTCTGATGAATCCCCATTCCGATTGTTTGGTGCATCCGGAAAAAAGCTTGTCCGGAGAAGACAAGGTGAGCGCTACCATCAGTCCTGTGTCATGCCAAAAGTAAAGCATCCTGAGACCATTCATGTGTGGGATTGCTTCTCAGCCAAGGGAGTGGGCTCACTCACAATTTTGCCTAAGAACACAGACATGAATAAAGAATGGTACCAACACATCCTCAGAGAGCAACTTCTCCCAACCATCCAAGAACAGTTTGGTTATGAACAATGCCTTTTCCAGCATGATGGAGCACCTTGCCATAAGGCAAAAGTGATAACTAAGTGGCTCGGGGAACAAAACATCTAAATTTTGGGTCCATGGCCAGGAAACTCCCCAGACCTTAATCCCATTGAGAATGTGTGGTCAATCCTCAAGAGGCGGGTGGACAAACAAAAACCCGCAAATTCTGACAAACTCCAAGCATTGATTATGCAAGAATGGACTGCCATCAGTCAGGATGTGGCCCAGAAGTTAATTGACAGCATGCCAGGGCAGATTGCAGAGGTCTTGAAAAAGAAGGGTCAACACTGCAAATATTGACTCTTTGCATTAACATAATTAAAGCCTTTAACACTTATGGAATGCTTGTAATTATACTTCAGTATACCATAGTAACATCTGACAAAAATATCTAAAAACACTGAAGCATCAAACTTTGTGAAGACCAATACTTGTGTCATTCTCAAAACCTTTGACCACGACTGTATACTGACCAAGGAAGCCTGTGACATGACAGACCAATCAGGACTTATATCTTGGCATGTCCAACCACTCCATTATCATCTCAGCCAGGAAGGATCCTTTCTTTCTCCCTGTATAGCTCAGGGCTTTCTCCTTGGCTAATTTAGGCTCACAATTTAACATTTCTATTCATATTTTCATATCCTATACAAGTTTGTAAGTAAGCCACATGGAAGTTCAATAAGGCATTTTTCTGCAAAACAGCCCTACTGGTGTCAAACGACGCATATCCTGTAACCTGTCACAAATGTTGTCACATTCACATTGACCACTGTTGTGTTTGCAAAGTAAGAAATATGCTTGTAAAATGTGCTGTGTTAATCAGAAAAAACCTGTCTTGCATTTATTTGCTGATTGTTTTTGACTCATTTGCTTTTGGTTCTTGACATATGTTTGTGAAACTATATGGGTATATTTAAAGACCGTGATTTTTATTTAAAAGTTGCATTGTTTATTTGCACAACACATATTTTGTTTGTGACTCACTACTCATATATTTAAAACATTTTGATCGATTTCTGTCTCCAATTTTGTAGAGTGGAAAGGATTGTGTGTGTATACACAAGTAGATAGTCTTACTGGCAGTCAGTTATCTGTGGCATATAACAACCAGGACCAGGAAAGCTCTATCCTGAGAGGTGTGACTGACTAGAGGTAACCTCTCTCTGATTTTGAGCTGAACGAAACAGCTGTGTAACTGGCCTTGAGACCATCCTTCTTTACATAGCCATAGAACAGTCCTGGGCAGTAACACACACAAACAAGCACATGAACACACACATGCGCGTACACATGAAAAAAACACACAAACACAACTCACATACTCTTACCAGTGAGCTGGGCTGTAGAGGTGCCATTAGACGAAGCCTTCCAGCTGTTTCTGTGTCTCCGTATCTCCTGGACCCTGCAGGTGTAGAATCCTCGGTCCCTTCGAGTCACATTCAGAACCAGCAGTCCATACTCCTCTCCCTCCTCTGTCCTTCCCTCTCTCCCCTCTCTCTCCTCATACAGATGGAACTTGGGCTGGGGGAACCGGCGACTGTAGTTCCCATAGATCTTTATCTTCTTCATGGTCAACTTCACAATCAGCTGTTCAGGAAGAGGAGGAGAGGGGGATGGAGGGAGAGGAGAGAAAGAGGATGGAGGAGAGAAGAGCCATCGGAGGACGAGGAAACTGTTGCTCCTCTTCTTCTGGGAGACGAGGCAGGACAGGGTCAGGTTCTCACCCTCTGTAACCATGACAACCGGCCCAGGGGTCATGGTCACGTTCAGGGCCTCACACACACCTGTGGGGACAAACATACACACACATACACACACACGCATCCACACACACACACATACACACACACCTACTCAGAGACTACATTTTACATTTACATTTTAGTCATTTAGCAGACGCTCTTATCAAGAGCGACCCACAGTTAGTGAGTGCATACATCTTTTTTTTTTTCATAACTAGGATATTGTTGACACGAGTAACTTATGACAACAGTATAGACTGTAACAGACTATACTGACACTATTGCTCAAATTTACTCTATCTGCGATTATAAATACATTATCACCTCTTGAATAACGACTGTAACATTCATACTGGATCATCAGTACATTTATAGATAAATAAAACTCCAGACAGAGTCTGGAGAGGTTTAAGAGAGGTCCATAGAGTTTGACTTGTTTAGTCAGCTGATGCCCAGTGCTGCCAGCTGGGTCAGGTCTGTTCAGGGGAGTCAGTCTCTCTGGAAACAATATGGACAATTTGCCAGAGGAGACAGAACAGCTACAGGTGGAACACATTTATCTACTGTACACTGAGAGAAAGGGGGAAGAGAAAGAAACACGACAGGATAACAAGGACCATCTGTGTTCTGTAAATAGTGTGTCTGTGTCTGTGTGTGTGTCTGTGTATCTCTTTGTGTGTGTGTGTGTGTGTGTGTGTCTGTCTGTGTGTGTGTCTGTGTCTGTGTGTGTGTCTGTGTCTGTCATTGTCTGTGTGTGTATGTGTGTGTGTGTCTGTCTCTCTCTCTGTGTGTTTTTGAGTGAGTGAGGGGAGAGAGAGAGAGAGAGAGAGAGAGAGAGAGAGAGAGAGAGAGAGAGAGAGTGAGTGTGTGTGTTTACTGTAGAGCTTTAGTCTTGTTAATATTTACTACCCCTAGCCCCCCTACAGTCTGTCCATGGCCTTAGAGTTCATATGTTACACACATTTCAGACAGGAAACGCCACGTATTTATTTAACCATTTATTAGAAAGATTACAATACATGCAATACGTTAGTCTTGGCGTTAGGCTCTGCTCATTCAGGGTAGCTCACTGCCAGAGCATGCATAATGTTAAGATAATAATAATTACAGGCAGAGAGCATGCTATACCAATCCCCCTGCAAGAAGGAAACACAGAACCAAACAGGTGGAGGCTGGGGTGGGTGGTGGGAAAACAAGTAACAGACATGCATGCGAGTAACGCATGTTACTGCAATAGCATGTCACCGAGAACACCAGCGCATAACTTGCGCATGGCAGCCATCAGAGAAGTGTGTGCAGAACCTGGTGGACTAAATAGACCGCCATATTAATGTACAGTGATTAATCTAATTGGTGCAATAACAGCTGATGCCAATACTCTGGTTTCCTGTATGAACTAGTGTTGTGCTTGATGCACATATGTTCACGTCATAACCACTAAAGGCTATATGATGTACACTACCGTTCAAAAGTTTGGGGTCACTTAGAAATGTCCTTGTTTTTGAAAGAAAACAATTGATCAGAAATACAGTGTAGACATTGTTAATGTTGTAAATGGCTATTGTAGCAGGAAACAGCTAATTTTTTATGGAATGTCTAAATAGGCGTACAGAGGCACATTATCAGCAACCATCAGTCCTGTGTTCCAATGGCACGTTGTGTTTGCTAATCCAAGTTTATCATTTTAAAAGGCTAATTGATCATTAGAAACCCCTTTTGCAATTATGTTAGCACAGCTGAAAACTGTTGTGCTGATTAAAGAAGCAATAAAACTGGCCTTCTTGAGACTAGTTGAGTATCTGGAGCATCAGCAATTGTGGGTTCGATTACAGGCTCAAAATGGCCAGAAACAAATAACTTTCTTCTGAAACTCGTCAGTCTATTCTTGTTCTGAGAAATGAAGGCTATTCCATATGAGAAATTGCCAAGAAACTGAAGATCTCGTACAACGCTGTGTACTACTCCCTTCACAGAACAGCGCAAACTGGCTCTAACCAGAATAGAAAGAGGAGTAGGAGGCCCCGGTGCACAACTGAGCAAGAGGACAAATACATTAGAGTGTCTAGTTTGAGAAACAGACGCCTCACAGGTCCTCAACTGGCAGCTTCATTAAATAGTACCCACAAAACACCAGTCTCAATGTCAACAGTGAAGAGGCGACTCCGGGATGCTGACCTTCTAGGCAGAGTTGCAAAGAAAAAGCCATATCTCAGACTGCCCATCTTAATATTTTATTTTTATTGGCCAGTCTGAGATATGGCTTTTTCTTTGCAACTCTGCCTAGAAGGTCAGCATCCCGGAGTCGCCTCTTTCTAAGTGACCCCAAACTTTTGAACGGTAGTGTATGTTCACTGTCAGTATTCAGCGGTCCATTCATCTGATAAGTAACATCTGTTGTACACTGTAAAAAAAAATATGTTTATTATGTTATTATGTTTACTAATTACTATTAAGTAACTGGTTCCACAGGCTTTTTTTTTTATTTACTCAACTTTTCGGTGTTACCTGAACAAAAAAAACAAGCGTATCTCCAACTTGAGAAAATGTAGGCAAAAATGCAGTCAATTTAAAATGATATGTTTGCTCAACTTGTCTGTTCATTCAACTATAAATTATTATTTGGGCATCTTACCTAAAAAAGGCTGTGGAACTAGTTACACACACAGTGCTTTTAACATACAATGTTTTTACACTCATATAATTGACACACGTTGACATACAGTACATGATTACATTCTGCATGTTCATTTATACAGTAATTAATATTCAACATATCTTCACCTGGGATTTGAACTCACAACCTCTTGGTTCACGGCATTCCAATCTTCCTGCTACACCACCATGTCTGTGTCGATGACTGATTTCACCTGTGTTCCTACACTTAGCACTTCAAAGTAAATCTCAGCTCTGTTAAAAGTACACTCAAGAAAAACTATTTTATTGATCATAGTGATTAAGGAGTAACATTAAAACAGAATAATGTGCCCCACCAACATTAGACAACTATACAGAAAAAAACTAAAATTGCTGAAATAAGTAAATGATGAGAGAATAGTCAGATTAACTGAAAATTAACACAGACATAGTGGTGTAGCAGGAAGATCGGAATGCCATGAACCAAGAGATTGTGAGTTCAAATCCCAGGTGAATAATAATTACTGTATAAATTAACATGCACAATGTAATCATGTAAGTTGAAAGCTTTGTATGTTAAAAGCACTGTGTGTGTGTAGCCAGTTACACAGCCTTTTTTAGTTAAGATGCCCAAATAATAATTTATAGTTGAATGAACAGCCAAATTGAGCTAACTGACTGTTAAATTGACTGCATTTTTGCCTAAGTTTTCTCAAGTTGGAGCTAAGTTTGGGCCAACTAATGTTTTTTAGTTCAGGTAACACTTGGACTGAAAAGTTGAGTAAACAAAAAGGATGTGGAACCAGTTACTTAATAATAATTAGTTGAACCAACTAGATTTATTTTGCAGTGTATGTACGAAATGTATTTATGTCATAACCATGTTCATATGTTGTCCATAACCACGCCACAGAAACAAAAGCCCACAGGTAATCAGACATGGGCTCTGGTCAAAAGTAGTGCACTATTGGGAATAGGGTGCAATTTGAGTGGCACAGTGAAGTCAGAACAAGGGCTGAATTCAATCAAACCACAGCTATGTTTCTTTGTTTACAAAACCACTGCACGCACACACACATACATACACACACACATCTCTGTAACTCAGTTGGTAGAGCATGGCGGATAGCATGGCGGATAGCATGGCCAGGATAGTGGGTTCCACTCATACGTAAAAGAAGTATGCACACATGACTGTAAGTCACTTTGGATAAAAGCATCTGCTAAATGGCATATACTATATATATATATATATATATATATATATATATATATATATATATATATATATATATACCCTACCTATACACTTTCGATATGTGGTTGATTTTGAGATGCTTGCACTCTGAACTTCAAAACTGACATATGAGGAGTTAGTGACCGCTTAACTCCTGATACTGACACACAGAATGTGCAACACAGACAGATAGTAGATACAGTTCCTTGTAAAAATATAACCCCTTGGATTTCTTCACATTTTATTGTGTTACAAAGTGGGATTAAAAATTAATTGAATTTTTTTGTCAACAATCTACACTAAATACTCTGTAATGTCAAAGTGGAAGATAAATAAAAAATGTATAACTAAAATATAGTCGTTGCACAAGTATTCAGACCCTTTGTTTAGGCAAGCCTAAATTAGTTCAGGAGTAACATTTGGCTTAACAAATCACATAATAAGTTACATGGACTCACTCTGTGAAATAATAAGTGTTGACATGATTTTTGAATGATTAACCGTTCCTCTGTCCCCCATACATTCAACATATGTAAGGTCCCTCCGTCAACTATTGAATTTCAAGCACAGATTCAACTACAAAGACCAGGGAGCTTTTGGAAAGCCTCATAAAAAGGGCAGTGATTGGCAGATGGGTAATAATAACAAATTAGACATTGATTATCTCTTTAAGAATGGTCAAGTTAATAATTATGCTGTCGATCATATATGAAACCTCCCAGACACATCAAAGGTACAGTTGTCCTTCAGAACTGAGCTGCAGGACAGGAATGAAACTGCTCAGGGATGTTACCATGATGCCATTGGTGATTTTTAAACAGCTACGGAGTTCAATGGCTGTGATGGGAGAAAACTAGTGACTCCACAATAATGACCTAATTGACACAGTGAAAAGAAGAATACAAATATACAGAATATTCCAAAACATGCATCTTGTATGCAACAAGGCACTAAAGTAATACTTTAAAAGAAACACAGGGGCGGCAGGTAGCTTAGTGGTTAAGAGCGTTGTGCCAGTAACCGAAAGGTCGCTGGTTCTAATCCCCGAGCCCACTAGGTGAAAAATCTGTCGATGTGCCCTTGAGCAAGGCACTTAACCCTAATTGCTCCTGTAAGTCGCTCTGGATAAGAGCGTCTGCTAAATGACCTATTATTATTATTATTATTACAGCAAAGGAATACACTTTTTGGCCTAATTGTAAAGCCTTGTGTTTGGGCAAATCCAACACAACACATCACTGAGTAACTGCCTCCTTATTTTCAAACATGGTGGTGGCTGCATCATGGTATGGGTATGCTTACATCGGCAAATTCTGGGCGGTTTTTAGGATTAAAAGAAACGGGATGAAGCTAAGCACAGTCTGCTTCAGTCTGCTTTACACCAGAGAGTGTGAGAAGAATTCACCTTTAAGCAGGACAATAACCTACAACACAAGGCCAAATCTACACTGGAGTTGCTTATCGAGAAGACAGTGAATGTTCCTGAGTGGGCAAGTTACAGTATTGACTTAAATCTGCTTGAAAGTCTATGACAAGACTTGATCCCCAACATCTTGACAGAGCTTGAAGAATTTTGAAAATAATAATGGGAAAATATTTCACAATCCAGGTGTGCAAAGCACGTATAGACTTACCCAAGAAGACTCACAGCTGCAATCGATGCCATAGGTGATTCTAATATGTATTGACGCATGTAGTTATATTTGAGGTATTTCATTTCTATTAATATTTTTTTTAATAGGTTCTTCCACAATTCAAATTAAATCAATGTTAATCCCACTTTGTAACACAATAAAATGTGAAGAAATCCAAGGCATCTGAATACTTTTGCAAGGCACTGTATAGGGTTCTGTTTTGTTAATGTAAGAATGTTTGTATGGGATAACATATAAACAGTGGCCTGACAATGTACTGTATAAGTTAACATAGTTGAGAGTGTAGAGTATCCTGACAATTCAGAATGTGCAAACGTATTTATTTATTTCTCCCTACTTATACAGAGATAAATTAACAGCAACTAAGTACAGGGTAGTGGTATGTTAGTACAGAGGTAGTACAGTATGTGAATACAGTGGTAGTACGTAAGTAGAGCACCTTACCTGCTATGAGAGCTCTAGTCAAGAGAACATACATTACAGAGGAGAAGTTCATTTTCCACAGTCAACCAATCCATAAACGCACACTGCACCTATACAATAAACTACACAACACAACTAGATGAAGTTATACATCTAGACACCGCCACGTAACAACTCTCCAGTAGTTACACCAGCCTCCAGAGCCCAGGCCACCATCTAGCCTACTCTGCTTTTCTCTCTTTTTGTCTCTCCTCTCTCAATTTCTAGCTCTCTGTTCCGAAATTCACTGTGTGTGTAATATGAAACAGTACATGCTCTGTTCTCACTTAGAAACTCCCCCTCAGTTCTCTCTCTCTCTCTCTCTCTCTCTCTCTCTCTCTCTCTCTCTCTCTCTCTCTCTCTCTCTCTCTCTCTCTCTCTCTCTCCCTCCCTCCTTCCCCTCCTTCCCCTGTTAAATGTAGGGAAATGTCATTTCCTGAGTGGTGTTTTGGAACAGCCACAGATTTCCAGCTGAAGCTGCCTAGAAGCATTAGGCAGGCCTAGCGGGTATCTGTTTGTGTGTGTGTGTGTGTGTGTGTGTGTGTGTGTGTGTGTGTGTGTGTGTGTGTGTGTGTGTGTGTGTGTGTGTGTGTGTGTGTGTGTGTGTGTGTGTGTGTGTGTGTGAGTGTGAGTGTGCGTGCGTGCGTGCGTGCGTGCGACCTCTCCCTGTGTCTGTCTCTCCAACAGAGTGGCAAGGTTAGTCCCAGGCTGTGGTCAGACTGGTCCAGTAGACTACAGGCCTGCTGGTTTAATGGCCAGGCTAAAGTGCTGAGCTAGTCTTACTGCTGGCTCTACGCCATGCCTAGACCGCTGGTGTTACACAACACACAACCCTTTATATACTATGTCTAACGGACTTAAGGAATCGCTCTTTCAAAATTGTTTTTATTTCCCCCTTTCTAGTCATTACACTTTCTTTTATGTAGTGTTGTTTACCTTTCATGCAGATTAATGTGAAATCACATGTAGTTTACACCTCTCCCTCCCCTTCCTCCCTGTATGCTCTAGTTGATGACTTCACAATTGGCAGCCAACTCAGTGTTGAGTTGTGGAATTCAGGAATAGAACACTGAAAATAATGACATTTCCAGCCTTTTTATGGTTGCATGATGACAGATAAAGGTTATAACCATGTGTAAGTGCATTTTGTGCAGTGTTAATAACTGCAGGTTCAATTTGGCTTACTATTTGGCAAGTACTGAACAGCTATCACACTATTTTGATCAATATGTTATAAAAGCTACCTTCATGTAAAGCGTTAGCTCTTTGTCAAATGTGGCTTGTATAACAGTCATGCAAACTTCAATTCTTCCAATGTTGTGCAGGATGACATTGAAAGCTCTTCCTACATTAACTCCTTTTGTAAAGATTAACTTACTGTACAGCAACTGAACAATGCCTTCCGACAGGTGGCGCCACTCCGACGCAACACTCGTCCCTTAACTGACAGTTGCAGACGGTTTGTCGCGCTATCTGACGTAAGACAATGGTAACAGAATAGAATAGAATAGAATAGAGAAACTAGATGTGGAAATTCTCGTCAAAGTTCACATAATGCTTTAAGACACCTTAAAACACAGTAAATCATGTTGACAGGGTTTTAAAGTGAAATGTAGAGCTCTCTGTACCGTCTCCCCTCACAGAGGAATCAGTTGATTCTGATTAATATGTGACGGAGGATAATAAACAGTTCATGCAAACAAAATGGTAGTGTAAAGCCACTTGTAATCCAGGAGTAGGCATCTGGCCCCTAACATAAAACAGAAGATAGATGCTTCTACCCATCTGCCACCACACGTACACACACTTCTGTTTAGATTCCCTGTTGCTCCCTACTGTGCTCCTCTCTGCCCCCATGTGGTTAAAATAGGCTACTTTTCACTTGGCTCACCCTTTTATACACCAGTTTACATTTTAGTCATTTAGCAGACGCTCTTATCCAGTGTGACTTACAGTAGTGAGTGCACACATTTTCATACTTTTTTTGTACTGGTCCCCCGTGGGAATCGAACCCACAGCCCTGGCGTTATAAGTACCATGCTCTACCAACTGAGCCAAACGGGACGAGTTCAACCATGGAGTTAGATCTAGCTATTCAGATTTTTCCAGAGAAAAGGGAAAACCTCCGAAACGGACGTGTTTCGGCGACAGCCTTCGTCAGTATTTGGATAACAATAGGCATTCATGATATTTATAGATGACGTCACATTGTAGTACTTTCTTTTTTTTCATGATCATTATTTACATTAATTATTTACACTCATTATTTGCATAACTGTTCTACTATTTTCCACAAGAGCAAAAAAAAGGAGTTTAAAAAAAAGAATTGCACACCAAAATACTTTTTGCTGCTACAAACCTTTGAGTTGAGTTGACCAATTCCTCATTTTATTCATATCATTCCCACACACACACTCACAGACACATCCCTACCCTACCTTTGTATATAGAACCCAGCTCTGTGTCTGTGACCCCTGGCTTATAATAGATTATGAAAAGTGTCAAACAGCAAATTATATAATATAGCAACAAAGACATCCTAGCCACAACATATTTTGAATTTTAATTTTAACACATTTATTTTGTTAATGAAACTATCAAACTTTCAACTTGTTTTTGATACATCTGGGATAAGGAGTGACATTGAAATGCCTAAAAAATAAAGGCAATTTTTCCTCGGTCAAAATCAGTTTCAGTTTTGGTAATAGTACACATAACTTAGACCCGGGAATCAACTGATTTCCATTTCTGGCTCTGCATGGTTCTCAGACAGTCTCACTTAAAGGTACGCTTTACCCCAAAACTATCTTTTAGTATGTTGTTCATTAGTCAGCAGTCAAGTTTTCAAGATAGAGCACTTTCAATACAGAGCAAAAACTTTGATGATGGGTTTTACATCATATGATGCATTTTGCATTACCACAGTTTTTGGGTAAGGTGCCACCTATAGGCCATTCAGTTTGAGGTTTGGCCCCATAATTACTTATTGGGTGTTCCACATATTGTGCCTTCAGAAAGTATTCACACCCGTTGATTTTTTCCACAGTTTGTTGTGTTACATAAAACATCGATTAAATATATGTTTTTTTCATTGGCCTACAAACAATACCCCATAATGTCAAAGTTGAATGATGTTTCTCATTTTTTATTGTATTTTTAAAGTAAAAAATGAAAAGCTGAAAGGTCTTGAGTCAATAAGTATTGAACGCCTTTGTTACGGCAAGCTTAAATAAGTTCAGGAGTAAAAATGTGCTTAACAAGTCACATAATAAGTCACACACACTCGCTCTGTGTGCAATAATAGTGTTAAACATGATTTTTGAATTACTACCTCATCTCTGTACACCACACATACAATTATCTATAAGGTCCCTCAGTCGAGTAGTGATTTTCAAACACAGATTCAACCACAAAGATCAGGGAGGTTTTCCAATGCCTCGCAAAGAACGGCACCTATTGGTAGATGGGTCAAATTTAAAAAAAGCTGACATTGAATATCCTTTTGAGCATGGTGAAGTTATTAATTACACTTTGGAATGTGTATCAATAAACCCAGTCACTGCAAAGATCCATTTTTAACTGCACTTATTTTTTCTTATTTTTTCCTTGATCATCTTTTAATGAAATTCTTAGCTTTTCACAAACTCAGGTTAAAAATAAGGTTTTTAAAGATGTTTAAATACTTCCAAAATGAAGGAAAATCGAATATGGCAGAGGTCATAGGTCCTTGAGGCAGATTTGTTCCTTATGATGAGAAACACTTAAAGGTACAATGGCTCTGCCATTTCCTGTTTGTTAAATCATTGTACAATCTAAACCGCTGTGAAATTTCAAAAACCAAAAATATAGTATTTTCAGCTGTTTGAAGCTTATGTGCAAAACCAACAGTACAAAGATGCAAAAGTGAAACTTAACGACTGGAAATAATAGAAATAGCACCCATAGCCAGACCTACTGCTTATCAGACTTGCTTTCAATAAGAATGACAGATCTATAACTCACATTTCTATGTGAATTTGTTCGGGTCGCCCACAAAGTTGCCTGGTGGACCTGCCTACTGGACTTGTCCGCAATGTCCCCATACCCAGCACCCACTGACGGTCTGTCCTCTGATGTCATAGTTCAGAGGTCAGACTGTGAAACATAGAGGGATAATGTGTGTGTGTGTGTGTGTGTGTGTGTGTGTGTGTGTGTGTGTGTGTGTGTGTTTGTGTGTGTGTGTGTTGTGAGGTTGTGGATCAGGGGAAATTAAAGGGAAGGCATTTTCATAGCAGTTGTAGCTTCCAGTCCTCTGGGGGCAGTTGGCGCTCATTTAACTCATTTGGGTCATTTATACAGCTACGGGAAAGACACACACACACATACACTAACAATAAAGAAAGAGAGGGAAAGAGAAAGAGGGTGATGTTGTTGATTCAATAGAAGAGAGAGAGAGGCAGAGAAGAGACCTAGAGAGACCGCAGTAGCAGCATAGAGTGTGATTACTTAAACCTCCCTAATGAACTGTGTTAATTATCTGTGTGATAAAGACAGAGTCCCATTTCTGCCTCTGAGACATGGGGCGAGAGGGGGAGGGAGGAGGAGGAGGGAGTGAATAGGTTCTCATTCCATATCTTTTTCTTTAGAAGATGTGAGAAGGTTAAACCTCCTCATCACCCTCAATGATTAGCATGAAGTGCTATGGTACCACAACCAGGACAGTTGTACTGTATCATGAACTGTGTGTACAGTGCCTTCAGAAAGTATTCATACCCCTTGTCTTATTCCACATTTTGTTACAGCCTGAATTCTAAATGGATTAAATAGATTATTTTTTATTTTTTTATCACCCATCTACACACAATACCCCATAATGACAAAGTGAATATATGAAATACAGAAATATCAAATGTATACAAGTATTCACACCCCTGAGTCAATACTTTGTAGAAGCACCTTTGGCACCGATTACAGCTGTGAGTCTTTCTGGGTAAGTCTCTAAGAGCTTTCCACACCTATAAGCTCTGTCAAATTGCTTGTTGATCCTTGCTAGACAACCATTTTCAGGTCTTGCCATAGATTTTCAAGTAGATGTAAGTCAAATATTCACTGTCTTCTTGGTAAGCAACTCCAGTGTAAATTCGGCCTTGTGTTTTAGGTTATTGTCCTGCTGAAAGGTGAATTCATCTCCCAGTGTCTGGTGGAAAACAGAACCAGGTTTTCCTCTAGGATTTTGCCTGTGCTTAGCTCCATTCCGTTTCTTTTTTATCCTGAAAACTCCCCAGCCACCACTATGCTTGAAAATATGAAGAGTGGTACTCAGTAATGTGTTGTGTTGGATTTGCCCCGAACATAACACTTTGTATTCAGGACAAAAAGTTAATTGTACAGGCTTGCTTCTTTTCACTCTGTCCATTAGGTTAGTATTGTGGAGTAACTACAATGTTGCTGATCCATCCTCAGTTTTCTCCTATCACAGCCATTAAACTCTGTAACTGTTTTAAAGTCACCATTGGCCTCATGGTGAAATCCCTGAGCGGTTTCCTTACTCTCGGCAACTGAGTTAGGAAGGACGCCTGTATAATTGTAGTGACTGGGTGTATTGATACACCATTCAATGTGTAATTAATAACTTCACCATGGGATATTCAATGTCTGCTTTTTTATTTTTACCCATCTACCAATAGGTGCCCTTTTGGAAAACCTCCCTGATCTTTTTGGTTGAATCTGTGTTTGAAATTCACTTCTCGACTGAGGGACCTTACAGATAATTGTATGTGTTCGGTACAGAGATGAGGTAGTCATTCAAAAATCATGTTAAACACTATTATTGCACACAGGGTGAGTGTGTGTGACTTAATTTTTACTCCTGAATGTATGTATGCTTGCCTTAAAAAGGGGGTTGAATACTTATTGACTCAAGACTTTCCATATTTTATTAATTTGTAAAAATGTTGAAAAACATAATCCACTTTGACATTATGAGTTATTGTGTGTAGGCCACTGAAAAAAATAAATAATCTACATTTAATCCATTTTAAATTCAGACTGTAACACAACAAAATGTGGAAAAAGTCTAGGGGTGTGAATATTCTCTGAAGGCACTGTACAAACTATTCATGAATGAATCTACCCTTTTAAGAAGTAAAGAATGACCGTGTCTGAATACCCATACTTGCGTTCTAAATAGTACGCTTTTTGGGTATGCGAAAATATAACGATTTATAGTATGTGACATTTCGGAAATGTTGTATGCTTTAAATGCCAGGATGTCATACTAATTTCGGCTTCTCATCTAGTAGAATTCGCTGCACACAATTGAGGAAGATAATCATATGTTTACACCCACGTGTGCTTGACAACAGCTGATAATCAGATTAGGGGACATGCTCTACAAAAATGAAAGAATGGCGGGGAACAAGCTCGATTGTGCATTACATGACGCCTTCTCAGTATGGATGAGTAGTATGTGGATATTTGTTGGTTACTACATATGCTTTTACTAAACAGTACGTTCTAAATAGTATGTCGTTTTAGTAAGCAAGACATATTTTGGACACGGCCACTACATGCCACTACGAACCCTTTTTGGTTCCAGGTAGAACTCTTTTGGGTTCCAGGTAGAACCCTCTGTTGAAAGGGTTCTACCTGGAACCAAAAGGGTTCTATCTGCAACCAAAAAGGGTTATTGAAAGGGTTCTCCTATGGGGACAGCCAAAGAACCCTTTAAGGTTCTAGATAGTACCTTTTTTTCTAAGAGTGTACTTATCTAACGTGCAATTATGTTGATTCCCGCCATTTGTTCATTTTGGTACAGCGTGTCCCCTCAGCTGATTATCAGCTTTTGTCAATACACCTGTGTCTCAAAATACGATTATTTTCCTCAATAGAGAGCAGTGAATTCTACTAGATGAAAAGCAGAAATGAGTATGACATCCTGGCATTTAAAGCATACTACATTTCGAAATTTCACATACTATGAAACGTTTTTCCGCATACCCAAAATGCCTACTATTTAGAACGCAAGTACGGGTATTTGGACACGGCCACTGTCTTATTTCTAGACACACCAATTAGATAATGGTTGTAGGTTGTGTAAAGGTATGCTGCAGATTAGAGAGATCAGCCAGATTCCACCAGCAGTCATAAGTATTCACCCCCCTTGGATCCCTTCATATTTTATTGTGTTACAAAGTGGGATTAAAATGTATTTCACCAATGTACACCAAATACTTTGCAATGTCAAAGTGGGGAAAAAATTCTAACATTTAAGAAAATATATATGAAAAAAATAAAACACTTACATCTTGATTAGATAGGTATTCTTTTGGCAGCTATTACAGCGTTCTGTCTTTTGGGGTAAGGGCTTGATTCAATCCGTATAGCAGATTATAGTTCCGCGTTATAGCGCGATTTAAATGTAAATGTAATTTCCGACTGAGCCGACGTATGCAGCATTTACCATGAATGCAGTCTCTGCTAACACGGGAATATTGCCTTTAAATGTCAATCGTGCTACAACACGGATCTTCAGTGCTACTGATTGAATCAAGCCCTAAGTCTCTAAGGACTTGCCCATTATTCTTGGCAAAATTCTTCAAGTTCTGTCAAGTTGGTTGGGGATCATCGCTAGACAGACACTTTCAAGTCTTGCCATATATTTTCAAGCAGATTTAAGTCCAAACTACAACTAAGCCACTCAGGAACATTCAATGGCTTCTTGGTAAGCAACACCAGTGTATATTTGGCCTTTTGTTTTGGGTGATTGTCCTATTGGTGTAAAGCAGAATGAAGCAGGTTTTCCTCTAGGATGTTGCTTGTGCTTAGCTCCATTCCGTTTCTTTTTATTCTGAAGAACACACCAGTCTTTACTGATGTCAAGCATACCCATAACATGATGCAGTCACCACCATGCTTGAAAATATGGAGGCAGTTACTCAGTGATGTGTTGTGTTGGCCAAACACAACGCTTTGCGTTTATGCTGTAGGCCAAAAAGTGTATTCCTTTGCCGTGCTTTTGCAGTATTACTTTAGTACCTTGTTGCAAATAAGATGAATGTTTTGGAATATTTATATTCTATATAGGCTTCTTTATTTTCAGACTGTCATTTACTGTAGGTCATTATTGTAGAGTAACTACAATGTTGTTGATCCATCCTCAGTTTTCTCCCATCACAGCAATAGCCACTATGGTAATTCCACGCCTCTTCTTATCGGCGAGCCGTTTCCGGTGCGTCGTCAGGCATTTCCAGGAGGGATGAAATTCATAAAAAATGTATCAAATTTGTTAAGATTAATGACATTCACATAATTTGAAAGCTTCAGCAATGCGCTGGTGAGAAGAATATAGGATTTTTTTTTAATGAGTGTTTCCACATAGCATAACCACTACAAAGCTGATGCTAGTTAGCTAGCTAGCCTCTTCCATAGACTTGGCATGGCTGGTTAGCTAGCTAGCATCAGAGCCTTCTGGCTAATATCATAGTCTGTATCTATTATCTAACGTTGTGTAACAGGTCTATGTACTTGTCATATTAGTTGAGGCTAACATTAGATTACAAAATTATTTTTTGCTTGGGTGTGTATTTGGTTGGCTTTGCTATTTAGCTAGCAAGCTAAGATCTCATTGTCCAAGTTGGTAATGTTTTGAGGAGAACAGCATGGCTAGCCACCTGTCCAGAATAGATAGCACATACAGTGGGGAAAAAAAGTATTTAGTCAGCCACCAATTGTGCAAGTTCTCCCACTTATAAAGATGAGAGAGGCCTGTAATTTTCATCATAGGTACACGTCAACTATGACAGACAAATGGAGAGAAAAAAATCCAGAAAATCACATTGTATGATTTTTTATGCATTTATTTGCAAATTATGGTGGAAAAAAAGTATTTGGTCACCTACAAACAAGCAAGATTTCTGGCTCTCACAGACCTGTAACTTATTCTTTAAGAGGCTCCTCTGTCCTCAACTCGTTACCTGTATTAATGGCACCTGTTTGAACTTGTTATCAGTATAAAAGACACCTGTCCACAACCTCAAACAGTCACACTCCAAACTCCACTATGGCCAAGACCAAAGAGCTGTCAAAGGACACCAGAAACAAAATTGTAGACCTGCACCAGGCTGGGAAGACTGAATCTGCAATAGGTAAGCAGCTTGGTTTGAAGAAATCAACTGGGGGAGCAATTATTAGGAAATGGAAGACATACAAGACCACTGATAATCTCCCTCGATCTGGGGCTCCACGCAAGATCTCTCCCCGTGGGGTCAAAATGATCACAAGAACGGTGAGCAAAAATCCCAGAACCACACAGGGGGACCTAGTGAATGACCTGCAGAGAGCTGGGACCAAAGTAACAAAGCCTACCATCAGTAACACAGTACGCCGCCAGGGACTCAAATCCTGCAGTGCAAGACGTGTCCCCCTGCTTAAGCCAGTACATCTCCAGGCCCGTCTGAAGTTTGCTAGAGTGCATTTGGATGATCCAGAAGAGGATTGGGAGAATTTCATATGGTCAGATGAAACCAAAATATAACTTTTTGGTAAAAACTCAACTCGTTGTGTTTGGAGGACAAAGAATGCTGAGTTGCATCCAAAGAACACCATACCTACTGTGAAGCATGGGGATGGAAACATCATGCTTTGGGGCTGTTTTTCTGCAAAGGGACCAGGACGACTGATCCGTGTAAAGGAAAGAATGAATGGGGCCATGTATCGTGAGATTTTGAGTGAAAACCTCCTTCCATCAGCAAGGGCATTGAAGATGAAACGTGGCTGGGTCTTTCAGCATGAAAATGATCCCAAACACACCGCCCGGGCAACGAAGGAGTGGCTTCGTAAGAAGCATTTCAAGGTCCTGGAGTGGCCTAGCCAGTCTCCAGATCTCAACCCCATAGAAAATCTTTGGAGGGGAGTTGAAAGTCCGTGTTGCCCAGCGACAGCCCCAAAACATCACTGCTCTAGAGGAGATCTGCATGGAGGAATGGGCCAAAATACCAGCAACAGTGTGTGAAAACCTTGTGAAGACTTACAGAAAACGTTTGACCTGTGTCATTGCCAACAAAGGGTATATAACAAAGTATTGACAAACTTTTGTTATTGACCAAATACTTATTTTCCACCATAATTTGCAAATAAATTCATTAAAAATCCTACAATGTGATTTTCTGGATTTTTTTTCTTCTAGTTTTGTCTGTCATAGTTGACGTGTACCTATGATGAACATTACAGGCCTCTCTCATATTTTTAAGTGGGAGAACTTGCACAATTGGTGGCTGACTAAATACTTTTTCCCCCCACTGTAACATGCAATATCTAATGTTATCCTAATGTTACATATCTGCACTGTTCTCTTGTCATTAATAGGCATTTACCTGCTTATTCCCTGACATTGTCCATGTTCTTCTACGGATGCCCTCCATTTTTACAACCATAAAAGGATAGAAATGGCTAATTTCACTCAACAACTTTTAAAACGGGGTAGTAGACATTTACAGATCATAGTCTAGCCCAAGACTAATGAGACTGTTTCAGCATGTACAAAGTAACAATCCTAAACATACATCATCTTAGCAAACATTTAAAAAGGCAACATACAATAATCCAAGAGACTGAATATATATTTAATAAACATTTAAAAACAATACATTATATAATATAGACCTGCTAAATTACTCACATCTAGCATTTAAAAAAAAACATTAGAAACAGAATGAACAAAATGCATTATATATTTAATTTCAAAGATGCAACAATTGTTCATGAAGCAAACATTGGATGATGACTTGGTGAAGGTTGGTAGAGAGAAGCTGTCTGTTTTCCTCCCCCTCCTTCATCTGTGGTGCTCGTTCAACATAGCATTTGGAGAGTCCTGTGAACATCAACAGTCATGAACATGCCATTCTGAACAGCACTATCTTCCTAATGGATAACTTTGACATATTGGCATAATATATGAAATTTGATAGGCAACAGCATCACCCCTATATCCTCCATAAAGTCTATCGACATGTTTAAATATTTTCAGTCAAGCATGTTGCCATGATGTGTAGAAGCTGTTATTGACTAAAGGGAATATTAATCATAAATACATAGAAAACTGTGTTGTTCCATGTACAATATGCTGATTAAAGAGGAGTGTTCATTAGAAAAGTGGTGGTGGATTGCATGTGGATGGTAGTCATGGATAATGATGGATGTTAGTCATCCTAGAGAATAATTCTAATTCAAATGTAGTCCAGATCAGCTAAACATTCACATTTGCTAAATAATTATATAAAACACAAACACAACACTCACTGTTCTTGTTACAAATGCATGACTTTTGGTATGGTTTCATGATGACACATAAACACATGGTGGTAGGTACGCACACTGATATGAGGGGCTGGCAAGATGTAGGCAGCTTATACAGGTCAAGGTGCACAGAGAATGCTCCTGGGCCACCCACCAAGCTGCAACAACAGAGAGAAGTGGAACTTACGTTAATCAGGACAGGTACTCGTGGCAAACATGTGCGTGTTTTGTGATATCGTTTTAGCAAATGAGCTGTTTGATTATTAATCAATCAAATGTATTTTTATTAAGCCCCTTTTTTTTTACATCAGCAGTCACAAAGTGCTTTACAGATACCCAGCCTAAAACCCCAAAGAGCAAGCAATGCAGAGGCAGAAGGCAGAAGCACAGCGGCAGAAGCACAGTGACTACCTGGCTGAGCGTGATCAGCAGGGGTCCGGGACAAGGTAGCAAGCCTGGTGAAATCAGGCCAGGGGTCCACAGCTGCAGTCGGAACAGCAGCACGACCAGGGCCTCTGGGAGAAGAGACACAGACAGAGAAAGAAGGGGGGATTAGTGGGAGCATGCCTAAGATCACACATTACACCAGGGCCCATATTCACAAAGCATTGAAGAGTAGGAGTGCTCATCTAGGGTCAGTTCCCCCCAGTCAATATATTTTTATTCATTATTATCTAAAAGGCAACTCCTACTCTAAGACGCTTTGTGAATATGGGTCCAGATAAGACAAGCTGCCCCTCTGCCCCCGGCACATGAGCTATTGCAGCATAATTACTGGGGACTGAGACAGGAGACACTGTGGCCCCGTTCAATATTACATTTTAGTCATTTAGCAGACGCTCTTATCCAGAGCGACTTACAGTTAGTGAGTTCATACATTCTTTTTATTTTTTATTTTTTTCATACTGGCCCCCCGTGGGAATCGAACCCACAACCCTGGCATTGCAAACACCATGCTCTACCAACTGAGCTACATCCCTGCCGGCCATCCCCTCCCCTACCCTGGACGAATTGTGCGCCGCCCCATGGGTCTCCTGGTCGCGGCCGGATACGACAGAGCCTGGATTCGAACCAGGATCTCTAGTGGCACAGCTAGCACTGCAATGCAGTGCCTTAGACCACTGCGCCACTCGGGAGACATTACCCCTGGACAGGGCCAATCAGGAAGGCATTTACCCAACAACTCTGAGGCACAGTCGCCCAAGATCATGTATGGAAAAAAACAATACACTATTTTGCAATAAATAATTAATTAGTTTAGCTGCAGCTGGTGGTAGAGCTGATGGCAGAGCTGGATGTCCCCATCCACCTGCTTCAGGATGTTTTTCTTCCTGTGGTGCTTGGCCCGGAGCCCATCAACAGCTGCTCTCATGGGCTCTATCCATCAGCTGTGGTCCAAGACGAAGATGCGACCTCCTTGTCTTGATGGGCTATGGGAGAAGCTGTCAGAGGCAGTGGTGGTGTAGCTAGCAGAGGTAGTCTCTTGAGCCAGACTGTTTACTTACACGAGACTAAGGCAGAGGTGTGCTTGGCAGATCTGAAAGAGAGGCACAATTCAACAGAATTCAGCCTTCTTCATGCTGATGATCTGTACAACATGAGACAGATAGCGATACAGAACAAATAGATTAAAACATCATATGGAATGTAACACAGATACAGATGATGCGCTTGTGGTGGTTTCAAATAATAATGTTACTACTGCTAGTTAGCTGTATCCCTGCTTTTCCTGAAAATGTCTATCTGATAATATTGTTAGCTAGCTAGTTCTTGTTGTTCTAGCTATTTTACCCAAAGCAGGCTTTTCTCCTCGTCACTGGTCTGCTGATGCACGACTACATTATCATGATGTTGTGGCTGTAACATTTCATGGTCATTGCACTATAACAACTAGCTAGCTACTTTATATATCAGATAGACATTCTCAGGAAAAGCAGCTCATATAACAAGCAAAATAAAATGTATATCGTTGCATCTAGCTAGAATCTGAGAGATCGCACCTTTTTATCTCTGTAGCAGTTTGCTCTCATCTCATCTGGGCACTGCAACAGCCAGATTGAAGCAGTTGCTCATCTAATCTACTTCCCCATCCCCTCTTGTCTTGATTCTACAGGGAGCTAGCCTGTTCTCCTCAAAACATTACTATTAAGCTGCTTGCCGGAAGTCAAACCCCCAGTAACAAGTGGAATGGAATGTGCGAGGGGCTAAAATTCAGTAGAACGCATTGAGCCTATTGAACACTGTAGCTATTTTAAAATCACTATTGGCCTCATGGAGACATCACTGAGCAGTTTCCTTCCTGTGTGTCGGTCTGAGTGGTTTGCCTAATTATTAACTTGACCATGCTTAAAGGGATATTTAATGACTGATTTGATATTTTTACCTATCTACCAATCGCTGCCTTTCTTTATGAGGGATCAGAAAAGCTCTTTGTAGTTGAATCTGTGCTTGAAATTCAGTATTCGACTCAGCTAATCTAGGCTTGCCATAATAAAGGGGGTGATAACTTATACAGCCAATTTATTTTAGTTATATATTTTTTATTGATTTGTAAAAAATTAATAGAATATTATTTTAACTTTGACATTATGGAGTGTTTTGTGTAGATCAATGGTAAATAATCTCAATTAAATCTATTTCAATCTCACTTTCTAACACAACACATTTTTCAGACCCGTGTGTGTTTGACAACAGCGGAGATGTACCAAAATGAACAAATGGTGGGGAACAACCTAATTGACCCTTCGCTAAGCCCTGCCCCCTTGGTTACTGTTGCAACAAAGACAGTATGAAGATAGACAGAAACTACTTCTCCAATAGAAATCCCTGATCACGCTTGTAGGCAATGTCATGGCGACGTTGGCTAGCTAAGCTCATGCATCGGGTCTAATGGTAGTCTCACACCGAACTGCGCATGTGCAAGCCATCAAATCAAAGGCACTCCTGTGTTATAAAGTAGTTTTTGACTAATATTAAAATGTGTCAGTTGATCATTCACGAGGTTAGAGTAATCACATGTTCAGCTACTTAAGACATTGGCTCGAATCTAGGTTGTGCCTTTAGATTTCAAGAAAATTAACAACTAACAAATAATTTTTCACTTCGCAAGCATTCCCGGAAGCCTCTGGGTTTAGAAATTCTGTGGTTGCAACGTCGGAAAACATTTTCCCGGTAAGACCAATTTCCCATTCAAACCACTGGAGAAAACCCCTCACAATGATCTCAAACTGTGTTAAATACAGACTAAACTTTGCTATTTAGGAGACTCTTGAGTATGTTGTGGTGGACTGTCATTACAATTGCTCCATGGGAACTTTTCAAAAAACCTTGGAGTGAGATTTTGTCCTGGGTCCGCCTGGGTCCTGCAGTCGGTGAAAAGCAATTGCACTGCCTGCGTCTCAGAACTGCGGCCGCCTTGATCTCATGAGGTTATCGTTGCCCATGTGTGCATGACGTCAGAGAAAGTCGGGATCAAGTCAGACACAAATCTAACCAGCATGCATTGGGCGGTGATCGCCGGTGATCGATTCTGCGCAGACCTGGCTCATCTCAAATGAGCCTCTTGTCTATGATCTGTCGGCATGGTTATACTGGCCTGTGGCCTTCTTGGAGGCCTTGATGATATCGGAGGGGGGCTCCCATTTGAAGCAGGGCTCCAGATTGGCCATCTTTATGGTCATTATTGAGGACAGGGTGCCATCCAATGCTAGGCTATTTCTTCTCTTGGTTTTGTTCAGTCCCACAACTGAAAACACCCTCTCAGCATCTGCGTTTGCATGGGGCAACACCAGGACAAGCTTGGCAACGGCAGCAAGACTCTCGAATTCTTTGGCTCCTGTCACCTATGGAAAATGCACCAAAACACAATGGAAAAACATACCTTGATTTTTGATTGATTAATACTGTAAGTATACTGTAGGTTGATCCATTAACAAAGTTCAGATAAAAACATGCATAATTTGCAACATGCATGACACATATGCATGCAACAATTTTAAGCAACAGATGTAGCCAAGCCACACCTGCCAAAAGGAAAGACAAAAAAGGAAAAAATGTTTACCTTATGCTTCCGGGTTGCCATTTCAGCCCAGAAGCTTTCCATTTCAGTTTCGTCCTGCAGGGATATCATTGGCATGGTCTGATAATTTAGAAACTCCTCACCCAGAAGGTCATGCTCCTCTGGCCCATGGTATGGGAGGAGATGGGGAAACCTATTTATGAAAGTAGAGTTACAAGTTGTTACGTTTTAGCTATATAGTCATCAACCAGCAGCAGTTCATACACATCTTTGAGGAGAAGCCACATAAGAATATCTCATGTGCAGTTTAGGAGTGAACACACCTCATCATAAAACACAGGGTATTTTAGCTAAGATGATAGACAATCATTAGAGAAAAAAAAGCTAACCTTTCAACAAAGTACAGGACATCTTCGATGTCACTTTCAGCCCTCTGCCGTACATCTACAAATTGTGCATGTTTGATCAGTGGCTCTTCCAGTGGCAGCTTCTTAAGTGCATAGTCCACAGCACTTGTCAGGAAACACAACACAGCTTCATGGAATGAATCCACCTGCTGTGGTGTGATGTCACCCTCGTCGAGTAATCTGTTAAGTTTAGCCCTGGTTGTGAACCCAATGTTCAACTTTCTTCCTGTCTTCCTGTCACAGATACAGCATATCGGTATAAGCTACAAGGCTAAATATCACATATCACAGTGTTTGATCATAATAATAGTTAAATACTAACCTGGTAAATGGTTAGCCTTTTCTTTAAAGGCAATTTCACAAGGCTCCTCATGGCACTGCAGAGCTGCTGGAACCATAAACTTGGAACATAGCTTGCGTACGAATTTCACCATCTATAACAGACATTTACAAAAATAGTAGGTGAAACCTGTTTTAGAGTATCCCTGCAGATATCAGCAAGAAACACAGAATGGAAAAAAACAGCAAAATCCAATCCCACCTCATCATGTAACAAAGATATTGATGACTGCTCTCTCTGAAGCAGCAAGTTGAAAGAAGTGAAAGTTGGTACGGTGGCTTGGAAGAACAGCAGGTACACTTCTGTCATGGGGTCAGTGAATGTCTGCACAAGTCTCTTGAACCTGGCCTGATTTTCATCTTGAATCAATCAATAAATAACACAAAACAAGAGGTTGTCATTAATACAAGTATGTGACTAACAATCCATGTAGTCGCTGCATAATGAAATTGAAAATGGATGACCATACTAGCAGATTTGTAGTAGCTGGCCAGAAGTTCATACAGCCTCAGGATCCTGGTCACACAACGTTCAAGGCTTAGCCAACGGACCGAGATATGCAGGAGGACCTCCATGTACTCCGCTTCATGGAGCTCACAAAACTCTGTTTTAGACATTAAATCCATATAATATATTTTCTACAGCTCAGCATTTCAGTATTACACTTAATAGTATCAAACATGCATACCTGTCAGGTATCCTTTCCGATTTGTGCTACCCTTGAACCAGTAACCGATGTCCACTACCATATCCTCCAAATCAAAACCGGACACCTGCAATGCATAAATCAATCATAACACATTCAGTCAATGCACGTAATTAGGATACAAATAAAAAGTTACATGTAAAGATAAATCAGGCCTTAACTCACTTTAAAAAATCCTACTCCTGCAGCTTTGGCAGTATTATGTGCCACATGACAAGGACAACCATGAATATAGGTGTTGGAATGCTTCTGGAGCACCCTAGAGGCAATGGAATTACGTGGTCCAATGTTCACAACTGCATTGTCAACTGAGAGACCAATGCAGTTCTCCCAAGGGATGCCATGCTCCTCTATGGTGAAGTTAATTTTGGTGAAGATCTCACTTGCTGTCCCACATCACGTCCCATTTGTTGCCCATGAAGACTTTGCTGCCCATGAAGACCCGGACAGTAAGCGGGTAAATCTTTTCCACTCCTGTAATGACAAGTTAGAATCATACAGATGTTCATGTTATTAGATGTTTAAAAATACACAAAGCACTTGTTTTGCAGAGGAGAAAAATCTCAAATAGTTAGTGAAATACCAGTGTCATTCGACCCATCCGTAACAAGGGTATACGGGGCTTTTTTCATCTCATTCACAAGCTCCTGTGTGAAATATGGTGCGAGTGCTTCATTGGTAATGCAGGATGACTTAGTCCTGGCACACCTGTACTCCTGCGCTGTCTTCGAATCTCCAAAACATTATTTTAGGAGAGGCCCCAGGTGGTCCGCAAAGGCTAGGGGTACGTTGTGAACTACCAACCCAGCTGTCATTTTGACCTCAGCCCTTCTTGTCTGTAAGAAATTAAAAATTATTAATCCTCCCAAAAGACCATAGTTTATTTAAAATAGACGCCTGCGATAATAGGGCACAGGTAAAAAACACATTCAGCAACTAAGATCTCAAATTAAGAAAACTGGACTGTACTACACTGAAATACAAACCACAAATTTGTCAAAACTATCAACCATGACTTTACCGTGATCAACTAGAACACAAAACTCTTGACTGAACCTTGACAGAATCATTACACATATCATACCTTAATCTCTTGTGCAGACATACCCCCAACAGATGGAACGGCCATTGCATATTGGGATATTGTGGCTGTGGACTGGAGAGCTCGTTGCTTATCTTGGTGGCCTTTGCTTTTTATATGGCGCACTACATCTGTCACACCCTGGTGGCAACATGAGTTTTCAATACGGCAGACTGCACACCAGTAGTGCGTGTTGAGGCTCCCTCTGGTAATAAATGGCCATGAAGAGGTCCACTCAAAATGGATCTATATGTTGCTGCTCCAGCCAGAGCACGACTCTTCTGGCCCTGCTGTTGGATTGGGGGGGTCTCTTCTGTCTGTCCCTCTGTGTCTTCTTCCATCTGCCCTGTTGGTTGTTCTATTTGTCCTGTCTGTTGCTCCTCTGCATGTGCGTCAATCTGTCCTGTCTGTTGCTCCTCTGCTTGTTTGTCAGTCTGTCCTGTCTCCTGCTCTCTCTGTCCTTTGTGTTGCTCCTCTGTCTGTTGTCCTGTCGTTTCTATCAATCGTTCTGGCTGTTCTGTCAGTGTGTTTGTCTGTCTTTTCTCACTTGGCTGGTTCTTTAAATAAAATAAAAGGTTTCGCTTTTGTCCTGGCAAAGGTCTCTTACGGGACATCTTTGAAACCTTAAACAATTCAAATGGTCATGTTGGTTTAATAACTCTACTCTCAGTTACAAAAACATACCTACTTCTATTGCACACATTTCCTGTATTTATGTTAAATTCTTTGGAATACATCTTACCTGTTCGAAATCAGCTGAGTTTACATTCACCACACTAAATCATGTTCACGCACAAACAAATAATTTATTTCAAGATTTAAGGTTTAAGAGAGTGAGTACTCAATTGGACGACATTTCATTGTTACATACCAAGTCTCAGCTCAGCTTCTTATCAGACTTCTTGAGGTAGTGACCGTTTCTTCTCCTGTTGTCTTTCGCGGCAATGGTATCTCTTCTTCTGTCGCTATCTTCGGGGTGCAGCGCATATGGTTCAGTGGCGCTCATCAGCGCCATCTACCGTCGGGGAGTTTGAAAAAAGGAACGAACGAGTCTCGGCCGATTTTTTTTGCGTGAGAAATTGGATGTGTGGCGTGAGTGCCTGTGAAAACAGGCAAAAACGTGTCACACGGCGAAAGCGTGAGAGTTGGCAGCTCTGGGTTGGTAATATGGCTAGCCACTGGAATGGTTCTGAATGCACTGTCAGCATGCAGTCAAAGCAACTAACCACTTTTGGAGCTAGCTAGTAGCTAGTGCTCTCAAATCGTATCCTGATATAGATGGGAGTTATATTCATAATATAGCTAACTAACATAAATTTGGAAAAAAACAAGTTGCATAATTGGCTAGCTAGCTAGCTAATGATAGCAACGTTTTCAATGGTGGTCATGAGAGCTAGCTAGCTAACCAGGCAGCTAGCAAACAATGCGACAAAAGTATAATTTCTGAATTGAAAAATACTCCCAACAGGCTCTGCATTTCAGGAATCACAGTTGCAAGTCCTACCTCTGTTGCACTGTTAAATTATTTAGCCATTTAACCCTTTACACTCGTACCCGTATACGGGTTGAAAATGGCAGATTTGGGCACTAATAAGTGGCTGTACAGTAACATGCTATACATGATGTCAGAGCTCTGGCTCTGCGCTTCACATCGCTGTATGGGTTTTGACTGGCAGCAGTTCTGAACTTGAGCAACGCACGTGACAAGAAGTTGCATCCATCCCTCCCGGTAATTGGGCAACTTTTGCAATTTTTTTGTGGTTTGATTGAGGGAAATGCTGTAAATTTAAGATGACTCAATGTATTTTGAAAGATGAAACATTGAGGATTATAATAAATACCGCTTTGATGTCATACAAGCAAGCCAAACATTCATGAGTCCAAATGTGCACATGTCCAAATCATAAAATATGTTTGATGTACAGTTACACAATGCCATGTCGTCATACCCCGGGTTGTTCTGAACAGAATGAACCTGTTTGTTTATTGTGAAGAAGATTTGCTGTGGCGCACGCACCTGAATGCACTCATGACTCCTTTCTATGCACACCAAAATTACGATCTGTTTCTCTGAATTGCCTTGTGAAACACTGTAAGATCACATTTCATAAATTAGCTAGTCATGTTGGCAATAGAACAAGCTTTCAAATCATGCCCACCTGACCCAGATTGCGCTTTATAATGGACCATTTTTGGATTGTGTAAACAACAACAGTAACTGTGTGGTGGCAGGGATGCCGGGTTGTGTTCCAAATGAAACAACTACAAGTGTGCTTGCTCTAGTTCCTCAATGGCACAGCTAGGATAGCTCAAAAAAGCACCTTATAGTCGAAGACTCTTCTTTGAGCCATAAAAGTGCATTGAAATTGCTTAGGAACTGTGCACACTTTGGAGAGGTGTGTGGCCACTTGAAGACACCAGTTAGTCCTCTCACTCAAACCCTTGTAAAAATATAAATATATTATGTTGCACCTACCCCACATCTTCCAGCAATAGTATTATCATGTTACTGAATGTATCCAGAATATTTTCAGATTTCGTTATCAACAAATGCGTTCATAAATTTTTTCTAAACAGTATTTTCTAAATAGTATGTAGTATGGTTAGTACATTTACATTTACATTTATGTCATTTAGCAGACGCTCTTATCCAGAGTGACTTACAAATTGGTGCATTCACCTTATGATAGCCAGTGGGACAACCACTTGACCAATTTTTTTTGTAATTTATAATTTTTTAATTTTTATATATTTTGTATTTATTTAAAAAAAGTTTAATTTAATTTCTTTCCCCAAATTTTTTTTAGAGTATGTTTTTAATTTTAATTTGTTAAATATATATATATATATATATATATATATATTACATTTACATTTACGTCATTTAGCAGACACTCTTATCCAGAGCGACCTACAAATAGGTGCATTCACCTTATAGCCAGTGGGATCACCACTTTACAAAGTTTTTTTTTTTGGGGGGGGGGGTGGGTTGGGGTAAGGGGGGGGTAGAAGGATTACTTTATCCTATCCCAGGTATTCCTTAAAGAGGTGGGGTTTCAAATGTCTCCGGAAGGTGGTGAGTGACTCCGCTGTCCTGGCATCGTGAGGGAGCTTGTTCCACCATTGGGGTGCCAGAGCAGCGAACAGTTTTGACTGGGCTGAGCGGATCTATGCTTCCGCAGAGGTAGGGGAGCCAGCAGGCCAGAGGTGGATGAACGCAATGCCCTCGTTTGGGTGTAGGGACTGATCAGAGCCTGAAGGTACGGAGGTGCCGTTCCCCTCACAGCTCCGTAGGCAAGCACCATGGTCTTGTAGCAGATGCGAGCTTCAACTGGAAGCCAGTGGAGTGTGCGGAGGAGCGGGGTGACGTGAGAGAACTTGGGAAGGTTGAACACCAGATGGGCTGCGGCATTCTGGATGAGTTGTAGGGGTTTAATGGCACAGGCAGGGAGCCCAGCCAACAGCGAGTTGCAGTAATCCAGACGGGAGATGACAAGTGCTTGAATTAGGACCTGTGCCGCTTCCTGTGTAAGGCAGGGTCGTACTCTCCGAATGTTGTAGAGCATGAACCTACAGGATCGGGTCACCACCTTGATGTTAGCGGAGAACGACAGGGTGTTGTCCAGGGTCACGCCAAGGCTCTTCGCACTCTGGGAGGAGGACACAACAGAGTTGTCAACCGTGATGGCGAGATCATGGAACAGGCAGTCCTTCCCCGGGAGGAAGAGCAGCTCCGTCTTGCCAAGGTTCAGCTTGAGGTGGTGATCCGTCATCCATACTGATATGTCTGCCAGACATGCAGAGATGCGATTCGCCACCTGGTTATCAGAAGGGGGAAAGGAGAAGATTAGTTGTGTGTCGTCAGCGTAGCAATGATAGGAGAGGCCATGTGAGAATATGACAGAGCCAAGTGACTTGGTGTATAGCGAGAATAGGAGAGGGCCTAGAACTGAGCCCTGGGGGACACCAGTGGTGAGAGCACGTGGTGCGGAGACAGCTTCTCGCCACGCCACTTGGTAGGAGCGACCAAGCTCGGAGAGGGTGGAGAGGAGGATCTGATGGTTCACAGTATCAAAGGCAGCAGACAGGTCTAGAAGGACAAGAGCAGAGGAGAGAGAGTTAGCTTTAGCAGTGCGGAGAGCCTCCGTGACACAGAGAAGAGCAGTCTCAGTTGAATGACCAGTCTTGAATATATATATATATATTTTTTTTTGTTTATTTTTTTTTATATGTGTTTATTTTTATTTTTATTTTTATTTTTGTGGGGGTGGGGGGGTAGAAGGATTACTTTTATACTATCCCAGGTATTCCTTAAACAGGTAGGGTTTCAAGTGTCTCCGGAAGGTGGTCAGTGACTCCGCTGTCCTGGCGTCGTGAGGGAGCTTGTTCCACCATTGGGTGAATAGTACATAGTATATACTTTTAGTAAGTAATTGGCAAGAATGATTTCTGACAGGCCCCAAGTCATAATCAACAGTGATGATTCAACACAGACATGGCTGAGGTGAAGTATTTACAGTGTGGGTTGTTAATAGTGGAAATGAGGGAGAAGGGGAAGTGGGTGAGAGGGAGGTGGTTAAGAGGAAGGACCTCTTTGCCTTTCCTGAGGCATAGCGGACAGGCCAGCCCTGGGAAAAGGCTTATTTCCTATTATAGGTGTGGACTGCAGTGGAAGACGAGGAGGGAAGAGGGAAGGTAAGGGGGAGAACTCCTCTTAACGTTAAGGTAGTAGGGAGGGGGAGGCAGGGGGGAAGGGGGAGAAGGGGAGGAGTGGGCGTAAGGTTGTAAGGCAGTATGACAACTCCCACACCTCTTCTCTCCCCTCTCCTCTGCCTTCTGGCCTTTACTTCTGAGAGGTGAGATTCTGCAGGGATGGAACCTATAAAACACCTCCAATTCCTTTAGTTCCCCCGGTTCCTCCTCACAGCTATGACTGGGAACAGCCAAGTGCTCCCACCAGGGAGAGGAAGGAGCCATCTCTCTCTGCATTCTCCTGAAGGAAACAACTGTTGTGGTAATTGTTTCTGCCAGGAAAAAGATCAAGTAACATGCAGGGCATTGTTCTAGGACTGCATGTTTTTCTGTACTGTTAAACATACACCCAGAGCTGAAGACCATAAACAGAATACCTGGAATACAAACAGAAAGGCAGATCTCTGAAAATTGTACAGGAAAAATTACAGTTCAATTGGTCCTGAGTTGGCAGATAATGGCCTTATCTGTGGTCTGAAACACAATGAACAACTTCTAGAGTAACCTAGAGTAATCTAGAATAATAATCCCAGTTGTAAACTCTGTCCTAATCTTTGGGAAGCTCAGAAACCGTTAACACGCTGTAGTTCTTCTCTCTGCAGCCATATGAAAAGGGTGGCACTCAGAAGTGAGCTCAACAGGCTATTTCTGTCTCCCAAGGGGGCATGTGCCACAGCCCTGCCCCCTTCTTTCCACCCACTGCTTTGGACATACTTTGCTACATCCAGTGTTATCTTTGGTCATGAACAGGGGTAGATGCAGTAGATACTATATGGAATGCATGTGCACTCATCTCCCATGGGTATTGATTGCATGGTTGACACATTCACTGTATATAGCTGTTGCTGCACAGTCTTTCACTGCATTGGACTTCCTGCAACTGAAAAATATGAACATGGTACTGGAATATATATTTTTACTCATATTGGCACACTAATGGTTTCTGTTATATAGTGGTGGGTTTAGTAGCTGTAAGGTGTAACTGTAAATCACCACTGGCTGTTTGAAGGGAGGCCCAGTGGTATCAGGCTTTAGAGGCCCTTCATTGGTTAAAAAACCTGCCGCATACACAGATTAAGAGAAATCACACTTTGACAGGAGATATCAGATTATGGGCATCAGAGACCATGGATATAGGACTAGAGACAATCTCTAAGTTTAATTATGTATTTTAGGACAGGGCTGGTATGATGAATGAATATGCAGCTTTTCAATGCAATCAATATCTACATTATGGTTCATTTGGATTATAATACCTATGGAATAGTTTCTGTTTGTACATTTAGCTGACATATAATGGCTTGTTTGGTGTAATCTATTTGATCCCTCCTACCATATACAGTCATGACCGAAATGATTGGCACCCTTGATAAAGATGAGCAAAAAAGACTGTATGCTGAAAGAAATTGGAAAATTATGTAATCAACAAGGGGCTATGCGTTCTATGGAAAATAATGCACGACGTGGAAGGTGTGTTCCACAACGCATTAGCGGAGTGGGACTAATGCCCAGTACACATCGTGACGTATTTCATTATGCCGTACGTCATCTTCACACAATCTCGTTTCGCTACTGGACAGAGAGCATAGGGTTTTACAATGCAAGCAAGATGGAGGAGAGCCTAGTCTCTCGTCAGAGATCGTATTTATTTTGGGAGATTGCAAAATATGACCTTTTCATTCAAGACAGGAGAAACATATTGTTTCAGGTAATAATAAAACATGTTTTGTTTAGTTACTTTTTCCTCAACTTGTTTCTCTAACTTTCTAGCAAGTCAAGCTAGCTTACAGAGCAGCTAGCTAGCTAGCTAGCTAAAAGCTAGGCTAGGTTGAAGATACTGTAGCTAGCGATAATTATCATCAAAAGCAAACGTCATTGCCATCACAGTAAACTAAAACGGGAGTCATATAGTATAATTTGCTTAACAGCCAATGTGTATTATTTAACATTACTATTAAAATAGTACTCACTTATAGGAATGGGTTGTTTACAAGTTGCTACTGTAGCTATCCCATAAAGTCATCACCCAAAACATATTTTCATCATGTTCCATGGTTTGGTAACTTCCTGTTCTATTGACGGACTCTGGCTGCAATCAAGACGACGCAATGTTTGGAAAAATTCTAAGTATGCGGCATCCGTTTCACAATGGAGCCTTCAACCACAAGGGGGCACTGCGACTACTACTCCGTGGTATGTAATGTGAACACAGGTTGCGTCATTACATTGCTGTAAAATACATTTTACGATATCGGCGTAGTCCATGTGCCGCATCACAACAAAAAGAATCACGCTACACAATAGCACCTTCTTTGGTGGTTTATCTACTTCCATTTCTGATACCACATGGCAAAGCAACGCACAAGTTGGAAAAATCCAAAGCATGCGACACTGCACGCAACCTAGTCCGGCAGATGAGTCGCAGCTGTGCGGAACTCATTCAGTTTGACTTAGTTGGTGTGTCACGTTCGTTCATCGACGGGTCAGACCAAGGCGCAGCGTGATATGCATACATGTTTATTTGGAACGAATAAACAAGCGACAAAACAACAAACGAAACGTGAAGTCCACGGTACACAAACAACATACCTCACACGGCACAAGATCCCACAACCCACTAGTGCAAATAGGCTGCCTAAGTATGGTCCCCAATCAGAGACAACGAGCGACAGCTGCCTCTGATTGGGAACCACACCGGCCAACATAGATCTAGAATACTAGATCCTACAACATAAAACAAACACAACAAGGAATATACACACCCTGACTCAACATATAAGCGTCCCCTGAGTCAGGGCATGACATGGTGTGCATGCGGCATTCGTTTCACAACGGAGCCTTCAAACACAAAGGGCCGCTGCGATACCACTCTGTTGCAGATGGTCCTCATTGAAATGAATGACATCTGGCGCAATACAAAGGACTGCTCAGATGTAATGTGAATTAGGCTTATGCCGGGTGCACACAGGTTACATCATTACATTGCCGTACGGTACATTTTACATAATTGCTGCAATCTATGCATTGTATGACAACAAAAATAATCACGTTACACATTAGCACCTTCTTTGGTTGTTTATCTACTTCCGTTTCTGAGACCGCACAGAAAAGCAAAGTTGGAAAAATCCAGCGCATGCAACACACTAAACGCACCGCTACCTTGTCCAGCAGATGAGTCATATCTGTGCAGATTGCCTCCCATTGAAATGAATGGTTCACACCGGAACCGTACAGTTTGACGCAGTTGGTGTGCACGAGGCCTTAACCTTTCACAGAAAGGTTTAATAGAACGCATAGAGCCCCGAGTTGATTGCCCCTTTTATACCAAGGCTATAATTAATCACACACACACACTCACACAAGACACACAAGGATTTGTTTCTATTAATTGAATAACAATATAGGCTACAGAAATTGATGTCACTACATTAGTTGTCATGCCAACAGTAAATTCTAGCTAGCTATCGTATCAGAGATGCAAGGCAAGCTATTTGTTGAAATGAAATTGTACATTTCCATTCATTTTGAATTTAGACATTGAAAAGGGGAGTTCAAATCCTGTGCTGTGCTGTCTTGCTGTGCCGCCTGTGTGTCCTGCTGCTCCGAGGAAGAGAGCAGCCAGCTCCATCGTCTCCTCTCTTCTACAGAAGGAGCCCACTAGCTCCTGAGGCTGGAGTCACATCGGTGCCCTATCGCCAACAAGATTTGTCTTGCCTCCAACCCAGCGTCTGAAAGAAGATGGACAGCTGTGCTTCTGAGGCTGTGGTTGGTGTATTGCTTGTGGATCGGAATTACCATAAACAGATAACGTAAGCATTAGACAATGTTACACATGTGGAACTATATTATAACTCATGAGGGGAATATTCTGTTAATTGATTAACGTACCAAGAGTATTCAGTCCCATTGGTTCCCGGGAATATCAGATTTCCTGTTGATCGAGTTTCTCTTGCGCACAGCACAGTAGGTGGAGGTAGAAGGCTTTTGCTCCTGGTGGGCATTTACTCAAATACTTTTTTAAGCTCTGCACTGAACAGTTTGGATTTCCGGGGGTTGCAAACATAAATCCCCATAGATTTTCTTTGTTGAGCTCATTTGGTTTATCGTTTCAGGGTTATGTGAGAGGCACACATACTCAATTCCTCCTTGATCTCTTCTCACTTTGAAGAAGCTCAGGGACAGGCCCCAGTTTCCCTCTCTCCCCCTCCTTGCCATATTTAACTGAGGCTCTTTTCACATTGATGAGGATTAAGGAGATTCTCAAGAGATTCTCGAGAGGTATTGATTATTTTTTTTAATGTATACTTGCAAATTTATCACATCTAAATGCTAACTCCGGAGGTCGCGGGCGAGCCTTCCTCGAGAGTCACCCCCCTCCGAGCATTGCAGTGTGAAGAGAAGTGTATCGGGCCAATGTGTATTGTAGTCACATGAGAGTTAACGTAAGAGGTCTAGGTTCAGAGGTCAAAGGATGCTTCTGGCACCATGTATAAACAGAGGTTCGCCAGAGAGAAATCCCTATACTTTGCATTCGTGCTTGCTGTATGTACATATCACGCTTGCTGTTTGTACATTTATAGACCATGGCAAACGAGAGTTCACGGACCTGATCCACTCTGGAGAAGAAGCTTCTGATTGCCTTTTGGTCGCAAGATCAGATTCTAGCGAGGTTGGAGGCATGTTACAGAAAAATATCAATCTATATCGAGATGTCTGCGGGGTTGCTTGAACATGGCCACCATCATTCATGGACCAATGCCAGAATAAAATCAAAGACATCAAATATGCATATCTTAAGACAAAAAAAAATAATGACTGAGTGGTAGTGGCCGGGAGACCTGTCCGTTCTACAGGGAACTGGACGAATTCCTCGGCACACGACCTGCCTCCATGCCTCCCCATATTATTGAGTCCAGGGTGACTGCAGCAGAGGACCAAGAATATGGCAAGTACTTTTATTCGGCTTTGTGTTATCGTAGCTAACAAAAGACGTCCTGACACTGGAATGTCCTAATGTATTATCCTATAGGGAGGAGGTCAGAGACCTGGCAGTGTGATGCCAGGACAACAACCTCTCCCTCAAAGTCAGCAAGACAAAGGAGCTTATCATGGACTAAAGGAAACGGAGGGCCGAGCACACCCCCATTCACATCGACGGGGCTGTAGTGGAGCGGGTCGAGAGCTTCAAGTTTCTCGGTGTCCACATCACTAAGGATCTATCATGTTCCAAACACACCAATACAGCCGTGAAGAGGGCACGACAATGCCTCTTCCCCCTCAGGAGGCAAAAAAGATTTGGCATGGGCCATCAGATCCTCAAAAAGTTCTACAGCAGCACAATTGAGAGCATCTTGACTGGCTGCATCACCGCTTGGTATGGCAACTGCTTGGCATCCGACCGCAAGGCGCTACAGAGGGTAGTGCGGACGGCCCAGTACACACACACCTTTCGCACTTACCCAGGCAGTGTGGTTGTCTCAGACTCAGGGGGAGATGGTTTACCATCAGGATTACAGTGGAGTGCAGTGGTACAGTAGCAGAGATCAGCTCAGTACCAGTCAGAACGGCCAAGGTGGGTTATCACCATTTATTCAACCAGATGAAATAAATAGAACAGAGCTCATCCAAAATGCTAGGTCTGAGCAAGTCAGCTCCATTAAACCAGGCTTAGACAACACCCTTCCAACAGTGAGATCACCCAACCCTATCACCTTACCCTATCCCTAATCATACCCCTAACGCATCCCCCACAGTCATAAACACTTACATGACAGATGGCATCACTGCAAACAAAACCAACACTGTAAACAGAAACACTCCATGGAAAGGGGAGATTGCTGCTCTAATAGAGAAAGACAAACAGTCTCTACCCTCACACAGAGCAGCTACAATGAAACATGACCCAAACCAGAAATATGAGTGGAATATATATGGACAACAAGAAAACAGAGAACAGGGGAAGCAGTATGTATCTGATGGAAGGGAACATCCAGCAGGTGAAGTCTTAATAGATAAGAATATAAGGAAGTGCTTCCGGTTCCTGACCACACACTAGCCAATCAGGAGGAACAGTCAAACAGATTCACTTCAAATACAGACTACCTGCAGATCATCAGAGACCGTACAAAACAGAAACACTATTCTGGGACTTTTATGCATGAGTATGGAACTGGAGATCAGTATTGAGTCAATGAATCTCTCACCACCAAAGACAAGTATCTGAACCAGAATTATAATTTGTACAGGGGTACAGGACAATACCACAGAAAACAGAGTCTGTATTCGGAGGGTGATAAAACATGTACAGTCCATACACCATGACAGAAAGCGAGCCACCTGTTCAGAGAAAACCACATGCCCCATGGGTGGAAGAGAACACATTTTCCAGACACGAAGGATATGTAGATCAACAACAATATGACCAGGATGTACAGTGGAATTCATCATACAAGAATGAGAACAGACAATACATAGACAATGCATACATAGACCACAGCCAGTTTACAGACAGTACTGCTACAATACTGCAACAGACCAAAGATGAATTTAGTGCCACAAAGAGCCACCAATATCCCAGAAGTGAGGTGTTTACTACAAATGACCCCAATAAGATGCAAACAACATGGCTAGCTAAAGCAGAACAAGCTAAAGCAGTGTTAGCGAAAGCAGAACCAGTGAAAGCAGAGCTAGCTAAAACTGAGTTAGCTAAAGCTAAAGTAGCGCAAGCTAAAGCAGAATTAGCTAATGCAGAGTTAGCTAATGCAGAGTTAGCTAAAGCTCAAGCAGAACAAGCTAAAGCAGAGAAAGCGAAAGCAGAGCTAGCAAAGGCAGTGTTGGCTAAAGTAGAGAAAACTAAATCAGAGTTAGCTAAAATGGAACAAGCTAAAGCAGAATTAGCTAAAGCAGTGTTGACTAAAGCAGTGAAAGCTAAAGCAGAGTCGGCTAAAGCAAAACAAGCTAAATTAGAATCAGCTAAAGCAGAGCAAGCTAAGGCAGAGCTTACAAAAGCAAAGAATAATGAACCTGCTAAGTACAGTTCATGGTCAGCCAGTGAGGACAGATACGGTATACAATACATCATCACTAACAGAGACTATGAACAGGTGAAGAGAGAGTGACTGAGAGAGGAAAAGTAAAGTGTCAACGAAGCAGTTCCAGCAACAGATGACAAACTCACCAATCAGACCATATCTGGAAAGGCAGAGAACAAAACACTCCAACAGAAAGATGTCTCTCCCATCAGCAGGTATGAAAGGGCAGACAAGGGGGAGATGACTACAACAGCGAGAGAGAGAAATACGGGTTCAGTCATACAGTTTCAGCCAAGGAAAACAAACAGCCCTCTAAGGATGTAGCTACAACAGATGAGAGTAAAAAGACTCAGAATGATGCACTTGCCACTAATAAACATGAAACGGCAATAAGAACTGGCAGATATACAAAGGATGAAAGTATCTCCAACATCAGACACGGCACAACTAGAGTAGAAGAACAAGAGCAGGGAGATAAGAGAGAGAAACATGAGCGAGGGAGTGAGGGTCAATAGGTTTATAGTGAGTCATCCAAACAATTCAAAAACTGGCCAGTCAGATTGAGAGTAAGACTAAGCCAGCTGAGCAGACTGTAGAAACGAGTAATGACGTCCATCCGTCCTCATTCAGAGCTTTGTCACTAAAAGAGAAAGGCCAGACCAAGCAAGAGATATTGACGTCAAAACTGAAGGCCCAAGCTGAAAAGGAGATCTCAGCCATCAAAGAGAAAGGTTTTGGTAAACGAGATGGACTCTTATCGAGAAACCCCACCAAGCACCTGGAACACAGACAGAGAGGTCAGAGTAGACAGGAAGTGAAAAATTATCCATCCAGGGTTGAAAAATAAACAAAGGCCAACTCAGCATCAGCAAGGAAACACCTCATTCACAACTAAAACTGAAGGATCTGCTGTCAATGATGGTCAACAGTCATCAGCACCACTGGAACAGGCCAAAAACAGGTCAAAGGTCAGTGATGTAACTGAAAAGGAAGTGCATCAGTCAAAGAAGGAGGAAAGTAAAAATGAGGCAATCAAAATTCCTTTAAACTTGTTCTTGGCGAGAGTGAGGCAGTTTCAGATGATGACAGTTTGCAGATCATGGGGATAATGGTGACCATAAGAGAACCCTCAGTGGATGAAGAGGACGTTTTTACTCCACAACAACCCACCCCAGTAAAAGATAAGGTAAACAGGGAAGAAGAGGCAATTATTTCCAATAAAAATCTACTCACCTCAGACCAACAACAATTGACTCATCCAGCCATGGCTCCCATTGCAGATGAAAGACTTTCAGATAATGAAGCAAAATCAACTGTAACAAGCAATAGGGAATACATTACATTTGCTGAGCCTGTAAATCCAGAAAAGGCCAGAGTTAGACAGCAAACACAGCTGCCAGAGGGAAACCACGAAGGTGCACCTGAAACCATGAAGATAGATCCTGAATAATTATTCACAGGAGGATCCTCCATTGTATGGGAGAGATCAGTCTCGGACGGAGAATCTACTCCTTGACACCTCTGCAGTTAAAGATGGACGCACAGGAGAGCAGGCTAAAAGTAAACAGTTGGATGAAACTCAACCTCTCCCTCTCCTCTTTAAACAGGGCATGACTGCAAGAAGTCCTAACAACTACGCAAATAACAACCCTCCTACTAATGAAACCATCGGCAAAGCTGACCTTGCATCAGTGGAAATGACAAAGAGCAGTGTCGTTCAAGGTGTCAAAGATGTACGTTTTCAAGATTGCCAAGTGGAGAATTTACACATAGACAGTATTGCAATCCATGTTGTATCAGGAACAAGTGAGATTGATAGCCAAAAAACTATTGAAAGTCATTCAGTTACCAAACATGTTTCTTCAGGAGCAGAGTAACCCACTGGTGACAATAATGTTGACATCGATAGCATAGCCATCCGTGTTGTGTCAGGGGTAAGTGAGAACAACAACGTAGAAACAACAGCAAAAGAGAGAGAGAATAACCCAGCACTTCCAACAAGAGAAAAAGTGTATTCTAAACCAGAGGTGAAACCAAGAGTGAAGATACTACCTTCTGTCCCTACTGACATCACAGACTACACGAGACTAAGGCTGATCTTGCTGTTCAGTCTTAAAGAAGATTCCCCTCCTAACACGGACAGTCCAAGCAGAAAGAATGGATATTTTCCCATGATGCAGTAGACGTCCTGTCTTTACGACTGAACAGCAAGACCACCCAGTGACAGTGATGTCCGAGAAAGATGCAGTAGCTGTGAAAGAACCAGAGGTTCCTGCCAAACTAAACATGGAGGCTAAGATAGGAGTGTTCTCTTCCATGGAGCAGGAACAGAGAAAGACAGGGATGATCAGACTGAGGGAAAAAGACAAACTGGTAATCTCATTCAACAAGGCCAAAACAACTGAGGGATTCACAGAGACAACAGATATACACATTCTCAAACACGACACTGTGCCACAACCAGAACATGCAACCACTTCAGGGTACCAACCTGGGTACCAATCTGGGGATGATAGGTGCCAAAGGCTCTATCAATCCCAGAATCCTCCTCTGCTAGCTTGCTCCATACCCTCACAGGTCGACGGTAAGACTAGAAACCCCTTGTTCTCTCACCAACCGACCCAACCCATCCATGTCGACATGCCTGTTCTCCCCTTCAGTAGAGGCAACTCAATATATGGAGAAAACACATGCAACACAGGCCTCTCTGGGAGAGATATATAGCATGGAGAAGAGAGAGGAGGATAGGAGAGAGCGACAGAGAAAGGAGGAGAGGAAAGAGGAGGAGAGGAAGACAAGACAGAGAGGAGGAGAGGAAAGAGGAGAGGAAGGCTAAACAGAGAGAGGAGGAGAGGAGAGCGAGAAAGAAAGAGGAGGAGAGGAAAGAAGAGGAGAGGAGAGGAGAGGAGAGGAGAGAGCAACAGCAACAGAGGGAGGTGGAGAAGAAGGAGGAGGAGAAGAAGGCGAGACAGATAGATGAGGAGATGGCGATGGCGACAAAGACAACATCTTCAGAGGCTCCTCTCTCACCAAGTCAGTCAAACCATGCTTTCACAAGAGCTTCGGAGAAGAGTTCAGGGTGAGCAGATCAGAGAGGGGAGACAAGGAGCACGAGAGGACAGGAGAGAGCGCCGGGACTCCTGTATATCAAGACTCTGCCGTCTCGTCACACTGACTCCCCCCATCCGAGAGACTCAGCCTTCAAATGAGGTCAACGCCCCGTCAAAGATCACCTACACCCACCCCTACTCCCGGCCCTACTCAAGGAGGAGTGTGGGGGGGGCTATGACAGGCCAGACTCACCCCTGGCCTCCCCTATCACCTCCCCCCTGAATGTCCCTCAGTACCATGTAGACCCCAACTACCCTTCCCCCTCCTCCCTCAGCCTCCCCCAGCCCTTCACCCAGAGTTTAACCCAGAAGAAGGTCCTACAGGACACGGGGTCTGGTCAGTACTTTGTGGTGAAGCTCAAGACCTTCTTTGAACCGGAGACAAGAAAGTACCTCCAGCTGAATGTCCATCAGCCAGGCCAGGTAGGCTCTCTTTCTCAGGCCCAGCCACAGAGTTATCCTCAGTCCCTTCCCGAAGCCTCATACACCCAGCCCCAACCCCAAATGTATCCCCCATACACCCAGCCCCAAGCTCCTCCGGCCAGCCAGCCCTATGTGCTCTACCAGGGGTATCCCCGGAGCTACCATCCCATGCCCGTCTCCTCCCTGCCAACTCACAGGTCTCTCTCTGGGATGTCTGCCTCGGAGGCTCCCACCCAGGATCCCCAGGATCCACAGCCCACAGAGAAAAGTCAGGGTTGGGCAGGGGAGGGGAGTGTACGACACACACACTGCGTACGACACACATAGCCAGATAGACGAGGGCGCAGTGTACGGTGATGATACTAACTCCACCCCCCACTGAGACATCATCACCATGAGCGAGCTGGAGGACTTTGCTATGGATTTTGGTGGCTGGTGACTACACTGATTGACATCTTTTGTTTAATTGAAGCAGTCCTGTCAGTGTCATGTTCATTAGGCACCAAACGAAAGAAAATGGACTAAAATTGACTTTTTCCATTACATGCCCTAATAATGAACACAACCCTGGTCTCTCTAGAGCAGAGTTCCAGCATCATAGACACTGATAAAAGTTGAATAACATTAAATGAAATGAAATAAACCGCAGTGTTTTGAAGCGTTTGATAGCATTTAGATGCAAAAATACAGATTTCACAGAAGCTCAATATATATTTAAAGAAACAGGAGCGATGTGGCTGTATATGTGACTTATTTAAGATCGTTGTCTGTTGTAATTGACTATTTTGTGGTTTTGTTTTCATTAGAAAATGTCTCTCTTCTGAGATGTTTTGTAAAGTTTGCTTTATATTGCTGATGTTGATATTGTTGTAGTTTTGAAGTGCAAGTATGAATTAGATGAAGACTATTTATTATGAACTGTTTTAAAGAAATGTTTACCGTTCCATTTTTGACTGTGATAAATGCTGTTTGCAATATTCTTGTGGAGAAATATGTCATGGTCACCTACAACTTTTACTAATATAAGTGAATAGTGAATAAGAATACAATATTTGACAGTTTTAGTGCTGCTAGTACTTTTAGGAATGAAGTTTGGCAGATTGTAGAAACTAAAGTTCTCATTAGCTACATATGTTATATTTGCTACCATTGTAAACATGGATTAGATAATTTTTTTATTCCACAATTTGGTTGGTGTGCATGAAATATTGTCACACAATTCAGTGACGATTCTGCAACATGGTCTCATTAGAATATTTTAGAATAGTGAAATATGGTGAATTTAATCAACTGTTGTTGTATCACCTAAGCTGAAAGGTCTATTCAAAGTGAACACCAAACATGTATTTATGCAAATATGCAACCACATTGTGCGGCTGTGAAAAAAGCTGATTTGAATCTTGCTGTTTGGTAGATTTGATTTCAATAAATAGATCCACATTTCTGAAGTGAGAAATGTGTACAGGGTGTCTGTCTTTCTGTGAGTTATATAGTGTGAGACAGACTTTTGCAGACAGAATAAAAGCACAGCTTACTTCACTCTATTAACTTTCTTTGTCAGTATTTTGGAAATCTTTCAGAAACACTTTGTAAAGAAGCAAACTTAAACAAAATGTGTTGTTGGTTGGTATTGTTCTTGTTGTTGACAGAATTGGTTATCTATTCTCTGTTGATGGACTCAGTAGCTGACGAAGATACCACCTAGTGGACGTGATCAATACATAACCATGATCCTTCTCTCTCCTCCCCTCCTTCAGTATAACAGTAGATTTGGTGTCCAGACCCTTCATAATCACACTATTTGTGGCCTATTTCAATACACTGTCCTCCCATATGGCCTGCAAAACGCTTCAGTCATTTCTTTTAGTGTATTTATGTATGTATCCCTAAACCTGTGAGAAAGCTGGAAGTCACTCCATCAGTTATCACTGATTAAATTAACCCTACTGAGATGCACCCTAAAAGGCTCTAAGCTCTCAGACTTTGATCAATTCTATAGTGGGTGAAAACAAATCTGAAGCCTAAACCATAAATTATAAGTCCTTGCAATAAATGTGAAATCATATTTTATTTATTTATCCTTTATTTAATCTGGTGTATCCCATTGAAAAATAAATATATTTTGCAATGGAGCAAAATTTGAAAGAATGTTTTTTTCTTTTGTATTGAACCTTTATTTAGGTTAAATAAAGTCCCATTGAGTTCAGGAGACCTCTTTTACAAGCTAACAACATTACCCTCTTGGCCAGGTCTCCCTTGTAAAAGAGGTCTCCTGTCCTCAATGGGACTTTATTTAACCTAAATAAAGGTTAAATACAAAACACAAAATATTCTTTCACATTTTTCTCCTCTGCAAAATATATGTATTTTTCAATGAGATACACCAGATTAAATAAAGGATCAATAAATAAAATATTATTTGGGTCTGATATATGAGACAGGAGTCTGGTCCAGAGCAGAGAGCAGGTCCTTGTCCTCTCCATGCTGAGTCAGATGCCTTCCTGTGGTTATGTTGCTGTCCGGAGCCTGTTGTTACATCTGACAGACAAATGCATTATTCTCTGCTGAGTTAAAATATGCTGCTGGTATACCTTCATCAGAGATGAGTCTAACTGATTCTAATTGATTGGCTTATCGATCATCTCTGATGCAGGAATTAAAAGCAGTGATGATGACGGTGGAGGTTCAGTCTCTTCTCTGACCTGAACACTGTCTGCGCTGTTTCTCTCTGCCGCCGGGTAGAAGTTAGCCCTAACCATTAGGGATGGAAAATATAAAACTGACCTCCGATCAGTATCCAGTTTTAACTTCATCCTGCTGGTTGTCTCTCAGTGTGAAGTGCCCCTGGTCCAGGACATATCTCTCTCTCTCTTTCTGTATCTCAGCATAATGTTTTCATTACTGCAACAATAGAAGCCCATTAACATGGCTGTGTAGAACAGAGTAGAATGCCTGGCCTCTGTATTCACTCTGTCAGTTTGTGTTTCTGGCTGCGCTCCAGTTAATTTAATATAACAATGCTCCACAAAACTGCTGCAGGACTTATTTTAGGTGACAGAGAATTATCATAGATGCCATATGCACAGCGGAGATGTCAACAGCAACTTGACTTGTTTATGGCATATTAAAGCAGTGAATTATGAGTGCTATACAGAACTTATGATGATCGGAACCAGTATAAGGCCTGAATCCTTTTTTTAATGATTCAATTCCAAAACCACTGTAGTCAATTTGGAGAGATTTAAATGTTTTGTCTGTATCCTTTGTGAGTTTTAGACCGTATGTCAATGTCAGCCACATGATATAATAAATGTTCCATTTTGGGTAACAGTGTACATTTGTTATAATAAGTATTGGTATAATAAGTACACACAATATAACCATTGTTATAATAAGTGTATACAATATTATAATTCACTGCCATGTCATTGGGTTTTTCAAACGCATACATTTACATATTACCATATTAGGATATGATTAATCAAGTCATCCTTGATTGGGCTTGATTGGATAATAGATATTCTGAAAAATATGTGCTACAATGACTGGAGTAATGCAAAAATACAAATAACTAGTTGAACTTGCCTTTCCTCACTGTATAAATCTGGCCAACATTTCAATGTTACATGAGTGGCATTGCTACTTAGTTTAGATGAGTTTAGATGAGTTTGGAAAACACAATCACTGGTCAAAAGTTTTGAATGGAAGCATCACAATTGTATCGACATTTTAGAGTATAATCATGCACACTCAACAAACTACATGCATAGCTCTTTGTTTCATATGAGGTTTTACTTGTTTTGTTTAAAAAGTGTAAAACAAAATAAGCCAGAGAGAAGTCTTGCTCATACAAACACACTAACAATATAACTCAATGACTCAAAGATTCAATTAAATCTTCACTTTATTAATATATATGAACTATGCACAGCATGCAGTCGATTTCAGTGTGAAAGACAAGAGAGAGAGAGATGAAAGAAAGATACAGGGGGAAATATAGAAAGGAATAGAAAGGGAGATAGTTACAGAACAAGAGGAATAGAGAAAGAGAGTGGGAGAGAGAGGAATAGAAAGAGATAGAATAAAAGAGTGAGTGCTCCCCATCCAGGCCTTCTGACATTATCTCCCTCCTCCATGTCACCAGGGTGTCTCCCTCATCATTAATTATTAACCCAGTACTTTGTGGTGATACATAATTCACCATCAATTATTAATGCTAATGTGTATGTAGTTTACTTAATTGCGTTATTGACTAACAAAAGTAATTTCCTGAAAATCCTCAAGGACACAAATTGAATCAGCCTAAGTCCTGGTCTCTGTGTGATCTCTCTCGCTGTGGTTAAATATTCTCCATCTGATCGGCTGGGGTCTTATTTATCAGCCAATCTGATGAACCATGAAGGAGCTTCTGGGTGTTTAAAAAAGTGTTTTGTAAATATACATTTAGGCATTAATAATTAGCATGTATCATGTTTAATGGGTTATAGTAACCTGGCGAGAGAGAAAGAGAGGGAGACAGAAAGAGAGGGAGAGAGAGAGGGGAGGCATGTGAGAGAGAGGGAGAGGTGGAGAAGACTAGAGAGAGGCAGCAAGAGACAGAGAGCGAGAGAGGGAGAGAGAGAGAAAAGAAAAGCAGTGAGTGGCGTTGGCGTTCCTAAAAGTAAATAAATAATAAGTACAATGATCGCTCTCGTCTCTCTCCAGCTTTAAGGGAAGCTGATGAATAATGGATAGGAGCAGATGGCCGTGGCGGGACGCAACAGGAGAGAATACATCTTTAATTGTTTTAGAGAACATGTCACAACAGGACTAAAGTGATCCGGGTTCGGCTAATGCTAGTAACACTACAGACATACTAACAGACTGAATAGATATTAGCAACAGCCCTGATATCAACACCACTGTTGTGTCATATCTATTAGCCAAGGGACCGGGAAGCAACATAAGCTTCAACTGTGGCACTTTAACATCGATGTGAAAATGTATACGTTGATTCATGTGCACTGTCCCTGTCAGTTAAACAAGATAAATAAATCATTAGTTGGAGTTCTCTCTGGTCGCTGGCCTAAAAGCCTGAACAATGATGACCATAGCTTGTCAATATTTCACGTTGTGCTTTACATGTGTTCATAAGAAGACAAACATAACATGTTACATTGTCTGGTGACGTTCTGTAACACAATACTCTAATAATACACAAGGGAGAGTGTAGCCAAGATGAGAGAGAAAGAGAAATGCCTCAGATTCACATCAGCCAGGGTCTCTTTCACACACAAGCACACACACACACAAGCGCACACGCACATGAACACACACACACACAAACACACACACAATGTATTCAAGTTATCCCTTTTAGAGTCCATTATAAAGGTTCAGCAACAGCCCCATGACATTCAGCAATATTCACCCACAATAAATAAATCACAATCAAATAAATATCTTGATAGTTAAATCCATATAGTATGATATCTGGGTAACCACTCCTCTCCCTGCTCCAGTAGGAATAGGTCCATAGTTGTGCTTTAGGGGGAGTAGGGAGAGGGAACGTGGTCATAACAACAGACACAGTCACACCACAGGAGTTAAAGTCCCAGTCCATCCGTCTGTCTGTACATCCTCACTGTCCGTACGTCGGTCTCCTCTGGGCAGCGACACAGACACACACACTCACTTTTTCTCGAGTGGTTCCTTGGGGCAGAGGGGGTGTTTGTCAGACCCACTACCCTGAGTCGGGGTCTTGGAGACTGGGCTGAGAGTAAGTCCGCCCCCTGCTCCTCTCCCCACGGCTCCAGAGACGCCCGACACTGATCCAGATATAACTCCCAGGGCAGGGCCCATCCCGGGCCTTGTCAACCCATTCCCGGAAACCCCGACCTCGGACAGGCCTCCTACTCCAGCACCATGCCCATGGCCAGCCCCCAGCAGGTTGGCTGACTGCAGCACGGCCTCAGAGTGCTCACGGGCCTTCATCCGCAGGGCTGCCACGCTGGCTGTACGGTTGCCCTGACAACCATAGGGGGGCAGGAAGGACAGGCCCATTGGGTCAGGAACACAGCAAGAGCACAGACCACCTCCTGGTTATACACACACACACACACAGAAATAAACACACAGGTCAGGGTCAGGAAATTGTTTAAGGGTTTCTTACAAATACAGTAGGGTATGTATATCATCACCACCACCATCACCATCCTCCTCCTCTCCTCTTACCATTGAGTGTGTTAGTTGTGTTAACTGTTAAGGTTACTACAAGCTTCACTCCGTTGATCTACCTGCATACATATACACTATATATACAAGAGTTTGCGGACACCCCTACAAATTAGTGGATTCAGCTATTTTAGCCACACCCATTACTGACAGGTTTATAAAATCTAGCACACAGCCATGTAATCTCCATAGACAAACATTGGCAGTAGAATGGCCGTACTGAAGAGCTCAGTGACTTTCGTCATAGGATGCCACCTTTCCAACAAGTACGTTAGTCAAATTTCTGTCCTGCTAGAACTGCGCCGGTCAACTGTAAGTGCTGTTATTGTGAAGTGGAAACATCTAGGAGCAACATCAGCCGCGAAGTGGTAGGCCACACAAACTCAGAGAACGGGACCGCCGAGTGCTGAAGCTCATAGCGCATAAAAATCGCCTGTCCTCGGTTGCAACACTCAGATCCGAGTTCCAAACTGTCTCTGGAATAAAAATAAATAAATAAATTGGTCATTTAGCAGACGCTCTTATCCAGAGCGACTTACAGGAGCAATTAGGGTTAAGTGCCTTGCTCAAGGGCACATCGACAGATTTTTCACCTAGTCGGCTCGGGGATTAGAACCAGCGACCTTTCGGTTACTGGCACAACGCTCTTAACCACTAAGCTACCTGCCGCCCCAGGACAGCAATGTCAGCACAATAACTGTTCATCTGGAGCTTCATGAAATGGGTTTCCTTGGCCGAGCAGCCTCACACAAGCCTAAGATCACTATGCGCAATGCCAAGCGTGGAGTGGTGTAAAGCTCGCCGCCATTGGACTCTGAAGCAGTGGAAACGCGTTCTCTGGAGCGATGAATCACGCTTCACCATCTGGCAGTCCGACGGACAAATCTGGGTTTGGCGGATGCCAGGAGAACGCTACCTGCCGAATGCATAGTGCCAACTGTAAAGTTTGGTGGAGGAGGAATAATGGTCTGGGCTGTTTTTCATGGTTCGGGCTAGGCCCCTTAGTTCCAGTGAAGGGAAATCTTAATGCTACAGCATACAATGATACTCTAGACGATTCTGTGCTTCCAACTTTGTGGCAACAGTTTAGGGAAGGCAGTATCCTGTTTCAGCATGACAATGCCCCCGTGCACAAAGCTAGGTCCATACAGAAATGGTTTGTCGAGATCGATGTGGAAGAATTTGACTGGCCTGCACAGAGCCCTGACCTCAACCCCATCAAACACCTTTGGGATGAATTGGAACGCCGACTGCGAGCCAGGCCTAAATGCCCACCATCAGTGCCCAACCTCACTAATAATCTTGTAGCTGAATGGAAGCAAGTCCCCGCAGCAATGTTCCAGCATCTAGTGGAAATCCTTCCCAGAAGAGTGGAGGCTGTTATAGCAGCAAAGGGGGGACCAACTCCATATTAATGCCCATGATTTTGGAATGAGATATTCAACGAGCAGGTGTCCACATACTTTTGGTCATACAGTATATATTATATTCTTATACTTGCCGGTTTAACGTAAAACATTATCCCAGTTTGATATGCTGCTTGTGTATTCATTCCGATATCAGCTCAAAATAGAGCGTCATCATGTTTAGTTCACAGAGAAAAAAACACACGAGCTAGTTGGCTACAGCAGGTTATACCATTTCACAATAGCCTGGAATCACTAGTTATTACACTACCAGACAAAAGTTTGGACACACCTACTCATTCAAGGGTTTTTCTTTATTTTTACTATTTTTTACACTGTAGAATAATAGCGAAGACATCAAAACTATGAAATAACACATGGAATCATGTAGTAACCAAAAAAGTGTTAAACAAATCAAAACATATTTTAGATTTTAGATTCTTCAAATAGCCACCCTTTGCCTTGATGACAGCTTTGCACACTTTTGGCATTCTCTCAACCAGCTTCATGAGGTAGTCACCTGGAATGCATTTCAATTAACAGGTGTGCCGCCTTAAACGTTAATTTCTGGAATTTCTTTCCTTCTTAATGCGTTTGAGCCAATCAGTTGTGTTGTGACAAAGTATTGGAGGTATACAGAAGATAGCCCTATTTAGTAAAAGACCAAGTCCATATTATGGCAAGAACAACTCAAATAAGCAAAGAGAAACGACAGTCCATCATTACATTAAGACATGAAGGTCAGTCAATACGGAACATTTCAAGAACTTTGAAAGTTTCTTCAAGTGCAGTCGCAAAAACCATCAAGCGCTATGATGAAACTGGCTCTCATTAGGACCATAACAGGAACGGAAGACCCAGAGTTACCTCTGCTGCAGAGGATAAGTTCATTAGAGTTACCAGCCTCAGAAATCGCAGCCCAAATAAATGCTTCACAGAGTTCAAGTCACAGACACATCTCAACATCAACTGTTCAGAGGGGACTGTGTGAATCAGGCCTTCATGGTCGAATTGCTGCAAAGAAACCACTACTAAAGGACACCAATAATAAGAAGAGACCTGCTTGGGCCAAGAAACAAAAGCAATGGACATTAGACCGGTGGAAATGTGTCATTTGGTCTGGAGTCCAAATCTGAGATTTTTGGTTAAAACCACTGTGTCTTTGTGAGACGCGGTGTGGGGGAACGGATGATCTCCGGATGTGTATTTCCCACCGTAAAGCATGGAGGAGGAGGTGTTATGGCATGGGGGTGCTTTGCTGGTGACACTGTCTGTGATTTATTTAGAATTCAAGGCACACTTAACCAGCATGGCTACCACAGCATTCTGCAGTGATACGCCATCCCATCTGGTTTGGGCTTAGTGGGACATTTGTTTTCAACAGGACAATGACCCAACACACCTCCAGGCGGTGTAAGGGCTATTTTACCAAGAAGGAGAGTGATGGAGTGCTGCATCAGATGACCTGGCCTCCACAATCCCTCGACCACAACCACATTGAGATGGTTTGGGATGAGTTGGACGGCAGAGTGAAGGAAAAGCAGCCAACAAGTTCTCAGCATATGTGGGAACTCCTTCAAGACTGTTTGAAAAGCATTCCAGGTGAAGCTGGTTGAGAGAATGCCAAGAGTGTTCAAAGCTGTAATTACATATACCTCATTTAGCAGACGCTCTTATCCAGAGCGACTTACAAATTGGTGCATCAAGGCAAAGGGTGGCTATTTGAAGAATCTCAAATATTAAATATATTTTGATTTGTTTAACACTTTTTTGGTTACTACATGATTCCATGTGTTATTTCATAGTTTTGAAGTCTTCACTATTATTCTACAATGTAGAAAATAGTAAAAATAAAGAAAAACCCTTGAATGAGTAGGTGTGTCCAAACTATTGACTGGTACTGTACTTCTAAACAAAATAACTTTTTTGGTGGATTCTTGTTGTTTGGTGTACTGTTTCAACAGTTGCTGAGATTATATTTGGTTATCAATGCAAAATAGGCTACTTTGATGAATAGCGTATATAGCCTATAGATCAGATCAAGGAATCAAGCGACAACACTGCACCCACAGCTGCAGAAGGAATGATATGGCACATCTTATTTTTCAGGTAGTACAAAAGTATGTTGAATGCCGGAGCGTATCTACAAGGAGCCACCCCTTTTGTGATGAAAAACAACATTGCAACACTGCGCTACGTTCTGAATCTTGCGTCTCCGTAGAGCTTGTAGTAAGCTTTAGCTGTGTTAACTTACCCTTCATTGTGGCAACGTGCGACAGAGCCTGGGCATAGGTGGCTGAGTTCAGGAGGGTCCCTGGTAGACAGGATGGGAAGAACGGCCCGCCAGGACCCACCGCTCGGTTTATACTGTGGGGAGAGAGAGGAGGGAGGTTCGTTTAAAATGACTCAGAGCAGAGATAAGAGATTATGGTTATCTTGCAACTGAAGGAAAGTGAAGAGGAGGGGAAGAGGAGTGGGTTAGCATTTGTGGTGAATGAATCACGTGTAGAAGGTCGGATGTAAACAACAAGCAAATAACTGAGATTTCAGCACCACGGACAGCTGCACACTCAGAATCCTGTGATCTGTTGTTGAGCACCACGTAACAGTGGACAGCTGCCGTGAGGTACAGCTGCAACGTTACTGGCCCCTGGGAGAGTGAGATTTCAGCACCATGGAAAGTGGCTAAATCAGAATCCCCAAATTCAGGCATTCAGCACCACATAACAGCGTCAACGTCACCGGCTACTGGTAAAAAAATAAATAATAATTGTCATGGGAGAAGAGGCCTAACTCTGAAAGGGAACGATCCCCACAAACTCATCCCTGTCCCCATGCACCAATGTCCCTGTCCCCACCTATGTCCCCATCCCTGTTCTCTCACCTCTGCTGCATCTCCAGAGGTTCCTTCTGTTTCCTGCTCTGGTCCACAGGACACTGGGAGTTCAGACTCCTGGACGGAGGAGTGCCTCCCTCGTTCATCTGCTCCTTACCTCCGTCGGGGTCTGTACTCCCTCTTTCCGTCTTCCTCCACTTGGCCCTGCGATTCTGGAACCACACCTAGACAGGAGGAGAGGAGGAAAAAAATAAATGTTGCTCCATGCACTCTCTCTCCCTTGTGCAATTTAAAGTAGTCTAATCAATACCTGCTTTTGTATGTTGAAATTTTGTTCAGTCTCATCGAGATAAAATCATTTTTCAAAAGAGACACAGCATCTTTGTATTTATGCACCCAGGAGTGGAAGGTACTATTCAGTCTGTCAGAAAATTGACAGATTTCATTAATCATGTCTCAGCACTGAAATATGGACACGGTCTATTGTGTCTTATTATCCAATGTATCAAAAATTCATGTCATTTTTGGTTCATGATAATATAAAGATAAAAATGTCCCTGTGTGTGTGTGTGAGTGTGTGTGAGTGTGCGTGTGTGTTGGACCAAAGCTCTTTGCCTGAGTGACTTTGCACTGCAACTTCTCCCAAACTTCACCCACCCATAGTCTCCAGCCCGCCACATACTGCCAACTACTATATCCTAATTGAATGAAGGTCATTGCCTATAACAACATTTAATTGAGCAATTTTTCATTATCATATTTTAATGACTTCCCACTGACAGTCGGTGCCTGAGTGAGAGAACTGTGATTAAGTCGTTTATTCCCCTATTTAGTGATTGTTTGACAACATCAGATTCGATTAAGACTACGCTCGCGCACGCATTAATCATGATGTGTGTGAATGGAATTGGTTGGAGGGGGGTGCGAATCAGAACAACGGCATGCGACCTGCACGTGGGACAGAACAGTCACTATTGTATGACGAGCCGAGGTACAATGATGTCAACATCCAAACAAAATGAATCGCATTCAGTCGATGTAAAAGAAAAGGACAACAGTTTGGTTTAGTGACAGGACAACAATATGGCGGCTTGTTGTCATTGTGAGACGACTATCTCACCCCTGCACCTTACAGCACCTTATAGCTAAAGAGTCGTGATCCCGTCCCTCTGAATGGCCGGTAATTGCTACATTAATCTCCATTTAGCACGTGCTTTAAGTAGGGGGGAAATCCATTGACATGCACAGCACAATAAAGACAAGCCAACAACACTACAACCGAAAGGACATTTATTTTCTAATAATAATGTCCCTGTATGCTGCAGCCGATTCATGTTCAGATTTAATAATAAGAATGTTGTAATCGGATTAGAACAGAATAATTTGTTTACAATCCCTAATTTACAGCTTGGGATTCCATTATCCTGCGCGCTGTCGGCTTTAAGCGATAGTAAGATGACCCAGGGGAAGCAAAGCCTAACTATTATATTTCCTACAATTAGATCTGCGCTCACAACAAAACCCAAAAGCAAATCTGGAATGCATGGAATTACATACAGGACACACTGAATTCAATTACAACTGGACAAGTTTATAACCAAGCATATGTGGAGGGCAGGGTCAGAATATAAATGGACAAATTTAAAAATAATGTTAAGGTGTGTTTGTGGGTGTGCATGTGTGGGTGTGAGCGTGTACATCCTTAATGCTGTCTTAACATTTGTATCTACTGCTGTCTTTAAAAGCATCCCTTATGCTTCTTTTTTTCCGAGCCATGGAAATGGACACCCGTGGATGATGCATTTATTTTGTACCTTTGAGATGTGGACAAATTAGTGAAGAACATTATCGCTGGTTAATTATGAATGACCGATTAATCAACCTAATCTAATATTCACCATTATGTTGATGTTATTAAAACCTCTTAAATGTAACTAAATGTAATCGAAAATATAATCTACTTCATCCCCAAAAGTAATCATTTATCATGAGAGGGCCATAAACAATAACTAGTAATGCTGCATACTCCAAGAAAGGTTAAAATCTCACCTTTCTGGTAAAAAATAGTTATACATTGCTAAGGTGTAGTCACTTTTGAGGACACAAGCTCAAGTACACAGTACAAATATGATAACAATATGAAAATATTAAATATTTTATATGACGTAATTCCTATTAAACAAAACTGTATGAATAAGGCTTGAAATGACTTATATTTGTTCTAAATATAGTATAATAAATATATAAAATGACTAACTATAAGATGTCACCTTCCATATAACTGTAAAATACACATTTGTATATGTAGTGTTAGAGAAAATGTCCATATTTTCTAAAGGTCTCTCTTGATCAAAACGTCTGACCCCATCGCTGTGAACATCTCACAGAGCTCTAACATGGCTTCCTGAACTCATTAGGAACTCGCCTTTCATCTCATATTAATCTTGTCCGTCTATGACAAACAGAAGGTGTTTTTTGTTTAGAATCTATTAATTATTTTAGATTACTGGCTATAAATCGATCTCTGAATGTGCTACAGTGAAGGAATCACTCTCTTCTACTGCGTTATGATGTAAGGATTGCAGGCATATGTGTTGTTAGTGGCTGTGACATAGGGTTTAGCCTGGAGTTGATGGACAGTCGGAAGAGCAAATTAAATGGTAGGAGGGACATCCCAGCTTCAAGTGGTGTCAGTTTTCACATCCTGCTTCACACCAGCAAAAGAGACATACTCCTGTGTCTGTGAGAATCAGGGCTACTGCTCTATGCAATCCATTCCAATGTACAGTGTCCACAGATTGATTTATAAGTGAAAATGTCGGTGGTAACCAGTACCAGAACCACACAGATCCCCAAAACAGAGGACTTTATATCGAAGTGGATAAATTATTAATGCTCATCAAGAGAATGACAGAGTGCCTAGTGTGTGTGTGTGTGTGTGTGTGTGTGTGTGTGTGTGTGTGTGTGTGTGTGTGTGTGTGTGTGTGTGTGTGTGTGTGTGTGTGTGTGTGTGTGTGTGTGTGTGTGTGTGTGTGTGTGTGTGCGTGTGTGTGCTCACCTGGACACGCGCCTCAGTCAGGTTGATCTTCATGGCCAGTTCCTCACGTGTGAAAACATCGGGGTAGTGAGTCTGCGCAAACACAGCCTCCAAAGCCTCCAACTGTGAAAGGGGAAAATATAATATGCTGAGTTTTAAAGTTATGCGAGTTTATTATTCATGTTAATAACACTACACACAATTGTATATTTGACTAGCCTATGTATGCAACAAAATGCTATGCAAGCAATAAGGAAGTGCAATATTTTATTTTTATGGTGGAAATAATGACAAGCGTCATCATAATAATCGTTATCATCATTATTATGGAATATTACATGTGTATAGCCTAGCTAGCTTGACACATGGTTTTGTTCGCACTGGATTAAATTCGTTATAATTGGTTGCTACCTGTTGTAGAGTAAATGTTGTTCTATTTCTCCGCTGTTTTCTCCGCAGAAAGCCGTCATCAAAATCACCTGCTGACGCATGGTTGGCAAACCCGTTGGTGTTCACTGGAAACATAACAACATCATCTAAGAAATGTTCCAATACAAATACTTGTTGATATAAATGAATTGAATATAATTTCGTTTGTTTTCACTTCAAACCCAACATGGAAACACTTTGCAACATATTTTACCAACAAAAATAACAAACCTAAATCGAACGGAATACTAATTAAGCAGGAGTTTATTTTTAGGATGTGAATAAATAGGATGGCCCATTGAAACGGGCTATGATCTAGTGTATTCATGTTATTAGAGCCATGCAAACATTGATGTCCCGGTCTGAGAGGCATGACACCAAAACACATGTGGCCGCAGACGGGACAACACACCTGCCTCAGCCCCGGGGCTACACACACACACACACACACACACACACACACACACGCACACACACACACACACACACACACACACACACAGACACACTTTATTTACCACAATGAAATAAAGTGATACAAATATGTTATTCAGATGTTTGCAGTTTTCATGAGTCATTCAACTTAAACCACTCTTCTTACAGCCTATTCGGGAGTAGCATTAGGCTACAAATATTTAAACTTGATTGCAAAGATAGAGAAGTTATAGAGTGATATAGTTATAAACGTGCTTTTCGCAAATAAAACAACTGTCAACACGTTCTAGCCTATCTATTGCGAAGCAGTCAAAAGTTGCTGCATTGTAGGCTACGGTCTAGCCTACTTACGCGTATTAGTCCGACAGCATTCTCCATCCAGCTGAGGGGGACAGTGGAAGTAAAACATGATGGTTTTCTAGGTGGCTTCGTTTATCTGTGGATCTGTGTGGACGAAAGCCCGATGTCACGGAGAAATCTGAAAATAAACCAAATCATTTTAGTTGCTGATCAGAGCATATCGGGTCCAGATGTGTCCAAGCTGTCTGTATGAATATTTGACAGTAGTGGAACGGGCCAAAATACAAACTGCGTAATCAGTGAAATTATTATAGTGCTCATATTACAATGACAAAATAGAAAAAAGAAAAAAAAACTCCACAAAACTCCCTGCTCTTCCCCCAGATAAACGAGCTATAAAAGTAAGTAAACAAACCATGCCAAAGCCATGTGCTCACTCCAAAGTTATTTGCTGAGATGAATCCTCATCAACATAGTCAATTAGGATAAGACAGGGCGGCACTCACCAAATGTTTTAAAGAGACAAATCAGAAATAATGCCCAGTTGCCTCTTGCAATAGCAGTAAAATAAATGATTGTTAATGATATACGAAAGATGTAGCCTATATATGATAGAAAATGGTAGATAGGCCTATCTGATAGATATTCCCGCTGTCTGAGATACCTGCTGAGTATTTGTCTTGCGCTGGTCCAGGGAGCAAGGAGGAGAGGATGCTGAGAGGGCGCGAGAAGTTTCCTGTTTGTCTCAGGAACCGGCAGTTCCACTTCCAGTCACAGTCTCTCTCTCTCTCTTTCTCTCTCTTTCTCTCTGTCCCACTATCTCTACAACCTCTCTCACTCTCGCCATTTCTCACTCCCCTCTTTCCCCCTCAACATCCCTCTCTGAGTTCATTTTCTTTTTACTCTCTCTCTCTCTCTCTCTCTCTCTCTCTCTCTCTCTCTCTCTCTCTCTCTCTCTCTCTCTCTCTCTCTCTCTCTCTCTCTCTCTCTCTCCCTCCCTCTATCTCTCTCTCTCTCTCTCTCTCTCTCTCTCTCTCTCTCTCTCTGGGAGTGTCCAGATGTCTACAGCGTTTTGAGGCTTCAGCTCGTGCTGCCTTTAGAATCTCACGCCTAATTGGTTCTAATCGGATTACCGCGGCTTTGTCTTCTCACTGTGAGTGGGACCATCTCGGTGTGTGTGTGTGTGCGTCAGGGGCCGACCCGGGTAGGAAACAACTCTCCCAGGTAGCTTATCTGAGAATTAAAATATTTTCCCCCTGCAGATTACTCTGCTGTTATACCAGTGGTTATTCCCTGACCATAAAAACACACATACACACAGCCGGTGCACTTCTTTATTTGGTTGCTTCTATGTTGGGTTTGAGATTGACTGCCGGGCCATTAATTGCTCGTTAGGTGGGTTACCGGGTCCACTTTACAAGGGGCTGGCATATTATAACATTTACAACGCCCAGAATTTTGATTTTCTTCACAGCAAGGGGTCTCACGATTTATATCGCTTCCGCAGATAAACATATACCACAGGACCCTTTCAATTAGTTTTAAAGCGCATCAGGGACATCACAGCGCAGACGCCGGAGTCTTTATGGAGAGGCGAAATGAGGCTCCAAACTGCAGCTGAAATTTGGAAGAGAAGGGTGGGATTGGATCAACGCACATAAGATGCAGAGAAGCCCATCTAATGGCGGGTAATTGGGTCTGTAATATCATTACAGTCGGGTAATGGCCAGTTACTGCCCGTGCGTTATTAAGAGCTTCCCTTGTGAGCAGCATTTATGATATTAAAGGGGGGATATAATGATATTTTGGTTATTAAATGCGTGTAATTAATTTATGCACTGCTGAAAATAAAGTTGTTATTACGACCACGGTGAGATGCGAGGAGAAAATTGAAATCAAATAACTGTTACTCCAAAGGTTGGTCTATACGTTCTTACACTGACAGGAGTGTGTTACACTCTTAGAAGAAAAGGTTCTATATATAACGTCAAAGAACCCTTTTGTGTGTGTGTGTGTGTGTGTGTGTGTGTGTGCGCGTGCGTCAGTAAAGACACCTTGTCAAGTGGTCTGTCAGTGTAAAAACTACAACTCTCTGTCACTCCACTGTTACTCACATAAAGCGAAGAATTGAGAATAAGGATGACGACAGGAGGAGCCATTTCTGAGTTCGTTTGTTTCGACTGATAATAAATAATTCTACTAAGACTTTTGACCTAATAGTAAGTAGTAAGCCTATTGACAACCCACAAGCCAAAACCCCACACGACACCATTAGGCATTTCAACACCATGGTCAGCGCCACCGAGGACACGCGCTCTCTCTCTTTCTCTGATTGATGCCTCTCCTGAAACGGTTTGTGAAAAATAGCCAATAATAGTTGCACAAGTCTACTTATTGTTTTGGAATTGGGACACCTGTTTTTCTCGAGCTTAGTTTTGTACACAGGGAAAGATATGCTCCAAAAGAAAATCCTCAAGTGAGCTCAAAGGACTATAAAGCGATCAATATTTGATTCCAAAATACTTTTTTTTGTGTATTTTGGACGAACCACTATACTGTATTTTCCCATGTATGCATACACGAAGCAAGCTCTGTATGATATTTATATCATTGATAGTAACATTTACATAATAGTTAATATGGGTTAATAGTGGTTGGGTTAAATCGTTGCTCAGAGGTTGTAAAAGGCAGGTGTGATTTAAGAGAGCCCATGTGACCTGCTACTGCTGTGTGTAGTAGAAAGGGGATTAACTTATATAAAAGAAAAGCTATTTTGAAAGAAAACCTTGAAGCTAAATTATAAATCGATATTTTCTACGGAGTATAAGTATGTGGTTGAGACTATAACATTCGAAAATTGGGTTCTCACTACAATTAGAAAAAATCAAATACAGTACACATGACTACACTTGTGAGATGTATTCCATCATTATGACATGCACAGTCATGTTATTGTGTCTATAAAAGTTGGCATGTAGCTTTACATTTCTATCTACACTAACTGCCAGGTATAGAGGTAGATCGGGTTTGATTTAGTCAGTTATTACGATGTAGGAATATTTCTCCACATGTTTACCCTTGGCTTTAGAAAATCAAGTTGTTCAACAGCCTTAAAAAAACAGAAAAAATAAAGTGTCTTACTTTGTTTGTAGATAGGAGAGCAGGTAGTATAGGAGAGCATTTTAATTTACCACCCGGTTGATATTTACAAGAAAAAGATGATCCAACTAAATTCATTCATTTATTCATTAATTAACTTTTGTTTCAATATTATTGTTCCAATAGCAGCACAAATATTATTTTTAGAATATTACAAAATCCAACCTTAACATGGCATTGGACAGTTTAATACCTTAAATATCCATTGTAATACTAATACATACTGTATATGTTATTTTCCACCGCTGAGTCAATCTCTGTTGCAACTTCAATTACATGTAAAACGGCTGAATTCAAGTAAATCCTATAAACAACAAAACAAAGAAATAAACAAAACAAAACACATTTCTGGAATTCCACCAGCGGACATTAATAGCACCCCACTCCCCCCCAACCCAACTACTACTACTACAGTAACTCAGGTCCCCCTCTCTTCTCTTCCCTCTCTGTGATCTCTCTTGCTTCTCTCCTCCCCATCAGTCGAAGCCCACATGCCTCCTCCTCTGCCTCACCCTCTTTACACTCCTTTTCCCTCTCTTCCTCACAGGTATCAGTAATCAGATTTGAGTGTCCTCCCCCCTCCAGGAGGGCCCGAGGGGGCACGTGGACACCCATCCTCCTCCTCCTCTTCCACTCCATCCCCTTTTCTCTGGGGCAGGCTGAGGCGGTTCCTAGCTTTAATGCAGGCCAGCAGAGTGGAGGAAGAGGGGGGCAGTAGTAGAGGAAGAGTCTGCCCCCTCTGCTCCCTCCACCCCCTCTCCACTGAAGTGACACCCCAGGATGGGTTTCTTGGCAATGGTTTTCTTGATGATGGCAGCGTCCTACACAGACAGAGCAGACACACTGGGTTAGAACATAGAACAGAATTATGGAGAACGTGGGGAACAGAGAATGCTTGAGAATACTTTACTTTCAGTAGTGGACGATCCAGCCTACCTACGGAGGAGGAGCTATGACTATCGAAAACGACGAGGAGCGCCGTGGCCTGTCTCTCTACCTCCCTTCTTGTCTGTACCATCTATGCTCCCTTCTCTCAAGATACAGTATTACCTTTCTGAACTGCCTATCATCTAAAGCTGTGGAAGACCATCGCCCAAGAACTGCCAGATCCCTACATTTGTTTTGTTAAATAGTTTTTTGTTTATTTAGTTTTTAAAGTGACTTTGAGATTCCACTTGCAATGAAAAGTGCTATATAAAATAAATGTATTATTATTATTATTATTATTATTATTATTATTATTGTTATTATTATTATTATCATTATATGATTCAGCAGGATCGTGTTCATTAGGCACCAAATGGAGGAAAACAGACCGAAACAGGAGGGGGCTATCTAGAATAAGAAATACTACTTTTCATTTCCACTGAATTATTTTAATAACGTTTCCATTTGTGTGCCCTACTGTACACAACCCTGATCTGATACAAATATGTTTTCTGTCAGCACATCTGTTCTACCACTTTGGTGTTGAGGTGTGTAGTTACCTTGCATTTGTCCTGAGCTGAGGCAGCTGTAGCAGGAGGAACAGACAGCAACATATTCTTCTTCTGACCAAACCTTTTCCTGTTGACAGAGACACACAACAACACACACATTAAACTACAATACCCATAAAACTCCCTTCAATGTAGCAGTCTACAGTGTTTGCCTGTGTATATGTATGTGTTTGTGTTAGCCTGTGTGTGTTAGGCTGTGTGTGTGTGTGCATGTTAGTGTGTGTAAGTGTGTTAACCTGTGTGTACGTGTGTGTGTGTGTGTGTGTGTGTGTGTGTGTGTTTACATGCGTCCATGTACGTGTGTGATTGTGTGGGTGCGTGCGTGTTTGTGTGTACCTGACTGGGGCTGGTGGAGATCTGTTGTAGGGCAATCAACAGTGTTGTCTGGAGACCTTCAGAAATGTTTAGTTACTCTGTTAGCTTCAGCCTCCACCGGGACAAAGTCTGTGTTAGATGCCTCCATCATGGAGTCATGCTGCATCACATTGTGGATACCTGGAGAGAAGGAGAGACAGAGAGAGAGAGAGAGAGAGAGAGAGAGAGAGAGAGAGAGAGAGAGAGAGAGAGAGAGAGAGAGAGAGAGAGAGAGAGAGAGAGAGAGAGAGAGAGAGAGAGAGAGAGAGAGAGAGAGAGAGAGAGAGAGAGAGAGAGAGAGAGAGAGAGAGGTTAAAGACATACTGTGTAGCTTTACTTTCCACTGTGATTGTAGGACAAATCACTAACACTAACAACACAAACACACACAAAAACCCTGTTTGGTTCATGCTAGTTTTATCTTCTTTTACTCTTTTGAACGAAGATCTTAGTCCAAAACTAAAACTGGCAACTTGTCGGCCACTCTAACCTCTCGAGGCCAACTAATGCCACATGTGCAGAGGTACCTGATTTCTTGAAACATGTAATAAAAAGTATGGTAACACTTTATAATTACTTTCATGAATAACCATTTATAAGTGATTAATAAACTCCCGATAAATATGTATTTCATTACTTGTAAACATTTATAAACATAAACATTAATAAACATATCCGACTTCTTGAAGAGTTTGGCCAGTACATAGTCGTTACTCTGTCTTTGGTCCTGTTTCTTCGGCAGCTCCCCCTGTCCCTTCTAGCTCCTCTTTTTCACCAGGTAGGAGATGCAATGACCCTCGAACTTGGCCTGTTTCTGTTTCCTGTGCTTGTTTTTAGGTCCTTCTGCTGTTGAGTCACAGTGCTTCCTCTTCTGCCTGTGTTTGTGTGGACTGGGGCCGTGAGAGTCTCTGTGCTTGTGTGTGTGTGGACTGTGTTTTTCTCTGTGCTTCTGTGTGCTGGGGCTGGGTGAGTTAGTAAATGACTAAAATGTAAATGTATGCACTCACCACTGTAAGTTGCCCTGGATAAGAGTGTCTACTAAAAAGGAATGAATAGACCATTTCAGTTTTCAACATTGAAATACTTGCATTTGCAAAATATTTAAAAAACTGCAAAACATATATCAAGCAAGTATTTTAAAATTATATTCCACATGCATTATCAGATTAACTGTTTTGTACAGATAATTATCAGACTCAAATTAAAAATGCTGGTAAACAATCAAATACATTTAGGTTAAACCTTTTCACAAAAGTAGTGCACTGGGCAGCAGCCAGTGGAGCAGACAGGACACCCAGGGTGGCTGAGATGGCCTAGACCGCCTCATTTACCAACAGCTTCATACCTGTATTTGGACAGTTTGTCCAAGCCATAAAAGGACATCAGACACAAGCAGCAAAAATGTCACTAGACTAAACTGGCTTAAGTTTTTTTATTCACTTAAATTTGCACTACACCAAAAGCATTGTGAATCTGGCTTTCAATTACTGTTGCATTTAGCCTACTGTTAAACAATGAAAATAATTTACGTTTTGCAGATTTTGGAGCAATAAAGTTCCTAAACATGCTTACTTATGTTGATTTTAAATGTAGGAAATAAAGATGAGGCATACTATGATTTTGACACACTTTTATTTAACAACAATAAAACATTGGTTGAACATAGATACAATTGTATAGTAGGGTATTCACAAGGGGTAAAACATACTGTACTGTATGTCTAATGGTAAAATGAACATAACAGAGTATTTTAGTACTTTAATAATACCCAAGGGTAAAATCATGTGATAGGGGGTATAATAACCCAAAAAAATTGAGCGAGCCACTGCGCTAAGGGCCAAGGCTTGGTCTGTCATGCTAGTAGTTCTGTTGTTGGTCCAGGCGCTTTGTTGTCAAAAAGGGTGTTGATGGAGTTGGGTGTCTGTGAGAGGAGTGAGAAAATCACAAAGAATGAAAAAAAAAAAATGTTTATTTGTCAGTGGGACACACATCAACTCACCATAGCATAGGTGGAGACAATATAGTTGATTGGGTTGATTACTTATCGTCTGATTAGGTCAGGAAGTGTTTCTCATAAGAATGTTCTGCTAAATTACTCTTGCAATATTGAATGAGGACAGCTAGCTATTACACTTGCAATAAGGTGCAGTCCTGCAATATTATTCTTGCAATATGCCGTGTATGATGTAGTGCATGTATGTCACGGTTTCGGCCGAGGCTGCTCCTCCTCCTGGTTCGGGCAGGCTTCGGCGGTCGTCGTCCCCGGAGTACTAGCTGCCACCGATCTATGTTTCATGTTCGTTTGGTTTTGTCTTGATGTTGTACACCTGTGTCTTGTTAGTCCTCGTTAGTGTCCTATTTAGTTCTCGTTGTGTGTGTTTGTCTTTGTGTGTGATTGCTCTTCTGTTTCGTGTTGGAGCTACGTACTTCCCTCCAGTGTTTTGGAGAGGTTTTTCGCACATGTTAGTGCGCCGTTTGTTTGACGCCTGTGTGCGCCGTTATTTCGCCTTTGGGCTTATTGTGCTTATTTTCTACGTGAATATTGCACTAAAGTCTTTTGGACTGAGCTTCTGCGTCCTGCGCTTGATTCATGCACCACACCCACCTTCAGCACCCCTTGACAGAATCACACACCAAAATGGAATCAGCAGGATCTGCAGTTACGCCTGAGTCGCTCGAGGAGCATGTTCGCGGCCAAGATGACCAGATACGACAACTGGGGACCGCACTACAGGACGTCATCAACACCGTGCACCGATGGGAGGCCAGCGGGGTACCCACACCTCCACCTACCCTGCCAACCCCATCGGCCGGTCCACCAGTCCCAGGTCCGGAACCCAGGGGGATTCGGCTCTCGCTCCCGAGGGCGTATGATGGAACAGCTGCCGGGTGTCAGGAGTTCCTCCTGCAGGTGGAGCTCTACCTGGCCACTGTACACCCGGTGCCCTCGGGACACGAGAGCGTTTCCGCCCTCATCTCCTGTCTCACGGGCAAGGCGTTGGAGTGGGCTAACGCCGAGTGGAGGAAGATGGACGCCAACACCATCTCCTACGCCGAGTTCTCCCGCCGCTTCAAGGCCGTGTTCGACCATCAACCTGAGGGCAAAGCGGCGGGGAGCGTCTAGTCCACCTGAGACAGGGGGAGGAGGAGCACACAGGCGTTTGCTCTAGAGTTCCGGACTCTAGCGGCGGACGCAGGGTGGAATGAACGGGCCCTCATCGACCATTTTCGATGTAGCCTACGGGAGGACGTTCAACGTGAGTTGGCCTGCAGGGATACCCATCTCACCTTCGACCAGTTGGTCGATATGTCCATCCGTCTGGACACCCTGCTGGCCACCCGTGGACGTCCCGAGGGGGGTCCGTCCATTCCGCCCTCCGGCACCTCCGAGCCGAGCCCTATTGAGCTCGGGGGTGCCGGCGCTAGAGAAAGGAGGAGGAGGAGCCCGAGGGGGCCTGTCTCCTGCACCAAGTGCGGTCGTGGAGGGCACACTGCGGCCAGGTGCTGGGGAGGGTTCTCCGGGGAGAAGACAACAGGCCACGCACTGGGGGGCCTCCCAGGTGAGTAGACGTCCCACTTACCCAGAGCTTTCTGTTGCGCACTTTTGTATACCTGTGTGTTTTCCACAGGTTGCACCTCATTCCCAGCATAAGGCGCTAGTAGATTCAGGCGCAGCTGGGAATTTTGTTGATCGGAAGTTTTGTTTAGATTTAGGGATCCCTCTCCTACCTGTTGACAAACCTTTTCCCGTTCATGCCTTAGATAGCCGCCCGTTGGGGTCGGGGTTGATTAGGAGATCACAGCACCACTTAGGATGTGTGCGCAGGGGGGTCATGAAGAGACTATACAGCTGTATCTGATCGACTCTCCTGCGTACCCAGTGGTGCTGGGAATTCCCTGGTTAAGCACCCATAACCCTGCTATTTCGTGGCAACAGAGGGCTCTCGATGGGTGGTCTGCTCAGTGCGAGGGGCGATGTCTGGGTGTTTCCGTGGGGCGACTTCGGTGGAAAGTCCAAACCAAGTGCCCGCACTGCACATTCTGCCTGAATATGGGGATTTAGCTCTCGTGTTTAGTAAAACTAGGGCGACGCAGTTGCCTCCTCATAGACAGGGGGATTGTGCGATTGATCTCCAGGCAGGAGCAGCGCTCCCACGGAGCCACGTGTATCCTTTGTCTCAAGAGGAGAGAAAAGCTATGGAGACTTACATAGCCGAATCTTTGAGACAGGGATACATTCGGCCCTCCACTTCTCCCGCCTCCTCGAGTTTCTTTTTTGTGAAGAAGAAAGATGGAGGGTTGCGCCCGTGCATTGATTACCGTGGTCTCAATCAGATTACTTTGAAATACAGTTATCCACTCCCTCTGATTGCGACCATGACAGAGTCATTGCATGGAGCGCGGTTTTTCACAAAATTGGATCTCAGGAGCGCGTATAACTTGGTGCGCATTAGGGGGGGCGACGAATGGAAGACAGCGTTTAGTACCACGTCAGGTCATTTCGAATATCTCGTCATGCCATATGGGTTGATGAATGCTCCATCAGTCTTCCAATCCTTCGTAGATGACATTTTCCGGGATATGCAGGGACAAGGGGTGGTCGTGTACATTGATGACATTCTGGTGTACTCGTCTACCCGAGCCGAGCATATAACCCTGGTGCGTCGTGTATTGAGGAGGCTGTTGGAGCACGACCTAAATGTCAAGGCAGAGAAATGTCTGTTTTTCCAGGAGTCGGTCTCCTTTTTGGGTTATCGGTTGTCCGCGTCAGGGGTGAGAATGGAGGTGGATCGTGTGTCCGCTGTGCGTAATTGGCAAACTCCAACCACTGTAAAAGAGGTGCAGCAGTTCTTGGGCTTTGAGAATTACTACCGGAGGTTTATCCGGGGTTTTGGACAGGTGGCAGCTGCCATCACGTCCCTTCTGAAAGGGGGTCCGGTGCGCCTGCAGTGGTCAGCTGATGCGGACAGGGCCTTTAGGAGACTGAAGGACCTGTTTACGTCGGCTCCGGTGCTGGCGCATCCGGATCCCGCATTACCCTTTCAGGTTGAGGTAGACGCGTCTGAGGCTGGTATAGGGGCCGTTCTCTCTCAACGGTCCGGCACGCCACCTAAACTCCGCCCCTGTGCTTTTTACTCAAAAAAGCTCAGCCCGGCGGGAGCGTAACTATGACGTTGGGGACAGGGAGCTGTTAGCTGTAGTTCAAGCCCTTAAGGTGTGGAGGCATTGGCTTGAGGGGGCTCAACACCCTTTCCTCATTTTGACTGACCATCGGAACCTGGAGTACATCCGGGCAGCGAGGAGACTGAACACTCGCCAGGCTCGATGGAGTATGTTTCTCACCAGGTTCGTATTTAAAATCACGTACATCCCTGGGTCCCAGAATGGTAAGGCAGATTCGCTGTCCCGGCGGTATGACACGGAGGAGAGGTCCGTTGAGCCTACTCCCATACTACCGGTGTCTTGCCTTGTGGCACCGGTGGTGTGGGAGGTCGATGCCGAAATCGAGCGAGCGTTGCGTACCGACCCCAGCACTCCACAGTGTCCTGAGGGTCGGAAGTACGTTCCGCTCGAGATTCGGGATCGACTCATTTACTGGGCTCACACGTCACCCTCCTCTGGACATCCGGGTATTGGCCGGACAGTGCATTGCCTTAGCACTAAATACTGGTGGCCCACTTTGGCTAGGGATGTGAGGGTTTATGTCTCCTCCTGCTCGGTGTGCGTCCAGTGTAAGGCGCCCCGACATCTGCCCAGGGGTAAGTTACAACCCCTGCCCGTTCCACAACGACCATTGTCCCACCTCTCGGTGGATTTTGTGACAGACCTTCCCCTCTCTCAGGGGAATACCACCATCCTGGTCGTTGTGGACCGGTTCTCTAAGGCCTGTCGTCTTCTCCCTATGTCGGGTCTTCCTACTGCCCTACAGACCGCTGAGGCCCTATTTACCCACGTCTTCCGGCATTACGGGGTACCCGAGGATATAGTGTCTGATCGAGGCCCCCAGTTTACTTCCCGTGTTTGGAGAGCGTTCATGGAGCGTTTGGGGGTCTCGGTTAGCCTTACCTCAGGGTACCACCCGGAGAGTAACGGGCAGGTAGAACGTGTCAACCAGGATGTGGGTAGGTTTCTGAGGTCGTATTGCCAGGGCCGGCCAGAGGAGTGGGCACGGTACATTCCCTGGGCCGAGATGGCCCAGAACTCTCTCCACCACTCCTCTACCAACCTAACCCCCTTCCAATGTGTGTTAGGTTACCAGCCGGTTCTGGCACCTTGGCAGCAGAGCCAGATCGAGGCCCCTGCAGTGGATGAGTGGGTAGGGCGCTCGGAGGAGACGTGGAACGCTGCACACGTCCATCTGCAGCGGGCCCTCCGTCGACAACAAGCGAGCGCCGATCTCCACCGCAGTGAGGGGCCGGTGTACGCACCTGGAGATCGAGTCTGGCTCTTGACCAGAAACCTACCCCTCCGCCTGCCCTGCTGGAAGCTGGGTCGGCGGTTTGTAGGGCCCTTTAAAGTCCTGAGGAGATTGAACGAGGTGTGTTACAGGTTACTACTACCTATTGAGTATAAGAATATTAACCCCTCGTTCCATGTGTCTCTTCTCAGGCCGGTGGTAGCTGGTCCACTCCAGGAAGGTGAGATAGCAGAGACTCCTCCGCCCCCATTGGACATCGAGGGGGCTCCGGCGTACACAGTTCGGTCCGTCTTGGATTCGAGACGTCGGATGGGGGGTCTCCAATATCTTGTGGAGTGGGAGGGGTACGGCCCGGAGGAGCGGTGCTGGGTGCCGGGGAGGGACATCCTAGACCCGTCTCTCTTGACTGAGTTCCACCTTAGTCACCCTACGCGCCCTGCACCGCGTCCTCCTGGTCGTCCCCGAGGCCGGGTTCGTCAAGGGGGGGGTACTGTCACGGAATCTGCCGAGGCTGCTCCTCCTCCTTGCTCGGGCAGGTTTCGGCGGTCGTCGTCCCCGGAGTACTAGCTACCACCGTTGTATGTTTCTATGTTCGTTTGCTTTTGTCTGATTGTTGTACACCTGTGGTTAGTTAGCATTGATTATGTGTCCTATAAGTTCTCGTTTTGTTAGTCATGTGTTGTGTGTTATTGAGCTTCCTGTCTTCATGTCTGTATTGGTTTTCCCTCCTTGTATTTTAGGAGAGGTTTTCACACTTGTTGTGCGCGTTAGTATTTTTCCTGTTTCGTTTACGCCTGTGTGCGTATCGCTCGTCTCCGGGGACTTTTGCTCGTATTGATTCACTATGACTGTTTTACGAAGCTTCTGTGTCCTGCGCCTGATTCCCGCACCTTCCACATACAGCACTCCTGACAACAGCAAAAAACACTGGGCTAAAAGGGTCCATATCAGGGAATATCTTTACATGACACGTTTTTGATATTCTAGAGAATACAGACCATTTCCAATGCATATGTTGAGTTTTGTGGATATGCACCATATCCTGACAAATTCTGAATCCAGATGTGTTTTTTAGACATATACTGTATGATATTGGGATTACTCAAAATATCACACATGGACATTTCCTATGGCCGGATATGGACTCATTCAATATCGTGAGACATAAATATGAAATCCGTATTTTTCTGTCATGCACAAATCATTTTTGGATTCCCTCTGGACATCATACATGGTATGGCCGGATATTGACTCATTAGACATCCTGAGATAGGTGATGACAAATACTGACAGTAGGCCTACATAGTATATTTTCTCAGTACATGCAAATGCTCTTTACTGAGGTCCATATCAGGATATGCTTTTTGATATGCTAAATAAGGACAATTTCTGATGCTTATTTGAGTTTTGAGGACATGCTCAATAATTGGACAAATAACAAATCCATATAATTATGTCAGACACTAGCTATAATTGTTGTATTCCCTCTGCATAAAGGCACACGCAAACCACAAGCTAAAAGCACTTTAACTCGTAGCCTAGCAACAAGAATCACATATTTTCTGCTGTGTCATTTTTGAATTTGGGCGGCACAAATGAGTATGTAAATCGTGTGTGGTCGAACTGACAAAGAAGTGAGAAGCTATTCAGAAAATACCTCAAAGAAGTTAACGCTAAAGTGAGTAGCTAATTTGAGATGTTTTATTTAGTAACTAGAATGAAGAATGTTAGCTAATTTGGCCAGCAGCCAGTAGGGCTAGCTAGGCTTGATAGGGGGGTAAAAGCTAACTGGTAGCCTAGCTAGCTAACAAATAACGAAATTGTCTTCCCTTCAGGGATTTTTTTTTTTACCGCCTATCAAGCCTCAAAGTGACATCTAACGTTTTAAAACGTTTAGGCATATTTTGTATTACTGGTTAATATAAGCTATTTAGCTAACTAATGTAGCTAGCTAGCTAACTAGCAACTTGGCTAGCTAGCTAGCTTGTTTCAGTTAGTTTTCTCATCATGAATGAAGCAGGTAGAGTAGCTACCTTGTGGTATGGTTATGTGAAATGACAATACTTTCTTGCAATATCGATACAATTTTGATTCATGATTTATGCATTGACAGTTTGGAGTGGATCACAGACCAACACTACCGCCACGTCCATAACAAACAGGGCAGGCAGGGGTATTGAGGGTGTGCAACTTTTGTTTTCTGTTAAATAAATACAATAAATGTTTAGCAAAGATTGGCCTATGTTTGCATCTTTATGGAAAACGTGTTGTGATTGGCCCTCTGGATTTGCTATGCTGCAGTTTTTAAACAGAAATAGCATAGATGTGCTTTGTAAATAGCAACGAGCCTTGTAGCCTACTACTGAATATGGTGCAAACGTATGTTCAGATATGTCACCTTCATGTGAAGAAGCACAATGATTTTCGGTGCCTGAACAGGTAAAATAATTGGAATCAGATTCATCCCATTTTCAATCAGACATACGAGGATGAATGTTACATATCATGTAAGAATCTCTACTGAAATTAGGATACAAAAATAAAATAAGGATACATAAATGATCAGGTAATGACTACAGATCAGTGGTGGCAGCTGAGGGGAGGACGGCTCATAATAATGGCTGGAATGGAGTCAATGGAATGGTATCAAACACCTGGTTTCTGTGTGGTTGATACTATTCCATTGACTCCATTCCAGCCATTATTATGAGCTGTCCTCCCCTCAGCAGCCTCCACTGCTACAGATATGATACATTTCGAAAAATATGTGGACTCGTTCATGCCTATGTATAAAGGCTTAGATATGTCAGCATGTTGACCAGAGTTAGAATATTTGACAAATATGTAAGCGGGTGCACGCGCACCTGGTGCGTGTCTTGAATGTATCTCACCCCAGATATTTCCCTGGACTCATACGGTACCAGGGAGATTTCTGAGGTCCGGATTAGATGCATGTAGAAACTGTCCATTTATGGACAATATCTTAGCTCCGTATGTGAAATTAATTACATGCATATCTGGAGCATGTCTATTCCTTATATCTAATAAAATGTCAAATATCCGGAAATATACAGTTGAAGACGGAAGTTTACATACACTTGGGTTGGAGTCATTAAAACTTGTTTTTCAACCACTCCACAAATTTCTTGTTAACAAACTATAGTCGGTTAGGACATGGCAAGTCGGCAAGTCGGTTAGGACATCTACTTTGTGCATGACACAAGTAATTTTTCCAAAGATTGTTTACAGACAGTTTATTTCACTTATAATTCACTGTATCACAATTCCAGTGGGTCAGAAGTTTACATACACTAAGTTGACAATGCCTTTAAACAGCTTGGAAAATTCCAGAAAATGATGTCATGGCTTTGGAAGCTTCTGATGGGCTAATTGACATCATTTGAGTCAATTGGAGGTGTACCTGTGGATGTATTTCAAGGCCTACCTTCAAACTCAGTGCCTCTTTGCTTGACATCATGGGAAAATCAAAAGGAATCAGCCAAGACCTCAGAAAATAAATTGTAGACCTCCACAAGTCTGGTTCATCCTTGGAAGCAATTTCCAAATGACTGAAAGTACCACGTTCATAATAATATGCCATTTAGCAGACGCTTTTATCCAAAGCAACTTACAGTCATGCGTGCATAAATTTTTTGTGTATGGGTGGTCCCGGGGATCGAACCCACTACCCTGGCGTTACAAGCGCCGTGCTCTACCAGCTGAGCTACAGAGGACCACACGTTCATCTGTACAAACAATAGTACGCAAGTATAAACACCATGGGACCACGCAGCCGTCATACCGCTTAGGAAGGAAACGCGTTATGTCTCCTAGAGATGAACGTACTTTGGTGCGAAAAGTGCAAATCAATCCCAGAACAACAGCAAAGGACCTTGTGAAGATGCTGGAGGAAACATGTACAAAAGTATCTATATCCACAGTAAAACGAGTCCTATATCAACATAACCTGAAAGGCCGCTAAGGAAGAAGCCACTGCTCCAAAACCGCCATAAAAAAGCCAGACTACGGTTTGCAACTGCACATGGGGACAAAGATCGTACTTTTTGGAGAAATGTCCTCTGGTCTGATGAAACAAAAATATAACTGTTTGGCCATGATGACCATCGTTATGTTTGGAGGAAAAAGGGTGTTGCTTGCAATCTGAAGAACACAATCTCAACCGTGAAGCACAGAGGTGGCAGCATCATGCTGTGGGGGTGCTTTGCTGAAGGAGGAACTGGTGCATTTCACAAAATAGATGGCATCATGAGGAAGGAAAATTATGTGGATATATTGAAGCAACATCTCAAGACATCAGTCAGGAAGTTAAAGCTTGGTCGCAAATGGGTCTTCCAAATGGACAATGACCCCAAGCATACTTCCAAATTTGTGTTAAAATGGCTTAAGGATAACAAAGTCATTGGAGTGGCCATCACAAAGCCCTGACCTCAATCCTATAGGAAATTTGTGGGCAGAACTGAAAAAGCGTGTTACGAGCAAGGAGGCCTACAAACCTGATTCAGTTACACCAGCTCTGTCAGGAGGAATGGGCCAAAATTCACCCAACTTATTGTGGGAAGCTTGTGGAAGGCTACCCGAGACGTTTGACCCAAGTTAAACAATTTAAAGGCAATGCTACCAAATACTAATTGAGTGTATGTAAACTTCTGACTCACTGGGAATGTGATGAAAGAAATAAAAGCTGAAAGAAATTATTCTCTCTACTGTTATTCTGACATTTCACATTCTTAAAATAAAGTGTTGATCCTAACTGACCTAAAACAGGGACTATTTACTAGGATTAAATGTCAGGAATTGTGAAAAACTGAGTTTAAATGTATTTGGCTAAGGTGTATGTAAACTTCCGACTTCAACTGTATATACTGAACAAAAATATAAACGCAACAGTGTAAAAGATCCCAGAAATGTTCCATACGCACTAAAAGCTTATTTCTCTCAAATGTTGTTCACAAAGTTGTTTACATCCCTATTAGTGAGCATTTCTCCTTTGCCACGATAATCCATCCACCTGACAGGGGAGGCATATCAAGAAGCTGATTAAACAGCATTATCATTACACAGGTGCACCTTTTTCTGGGGACAATAAAAGGCCACTCTAAAATGTGAAGTTTTGTCAAACAACACAATGCCACAGATGTCTTAAGTTTTGAGGGAGTTTGCAATTGGCATGCTGACTGCAGGAATGTCCACCAGAGCTATTGCCAGATAATTGAATGTTCATTTCTCTACCATAAGCCGCCTCCAACGTCGGTTTAGAGAATTTGGCAGTACGTCCAACCGGCCTTAAATCCGCAGATCACGTGTAACCACGCCAGCCCAGGACCTCCACATCCAGCTTCTTCACCTGCAGGTTAATCTGAGACCAGTCACCCGGACAGCTAGATGAAACTGTGGGTTTGCACAACAGAAGAATTTCTGCACAAACTGTCAGAAACCGTCTCAGGGAAGCTCATCTGCGTGCTTGTCGTCCTCACCAGGGTCTTGACCTGACTGCAGTTCGGCGTCGTAACCGACTTCAGTGGGCAAATGCTCATCTTCGATGGCCACTGGAACGCTCAAAACTGGTCAGTAACCGAAAAGTCTGGTTTGAATCCCTGAGCTGACTAGGTGAAAAATCAGTCATTGTGCCCTTGAGCAAGGCACTTAACCCTAATTGCTCCTGTAAGTCGCACTGGATAAGAGTGTCTGCTCAATGACTAAAATGTAAAATGAGAAGTGTGCTCTTCACGGATGAATCCTGGTTCCAGCTGTACCGGGCAGATGGCAGACAGCGTGTATGGTGTCATGTGGGCGAGCAGTTTGCTGATTTCAGTGTTGTGAACAGAGTGCCCCATGGTGGTGGTGGTGGGGTTATAGTATGGGCAGGCATAAGCTACCAACAACAAATAGAATTGCACTTTATCGATGGCAATTTGAATGCACAAAGATACCGTGACAAGATCCTGAGGACTATTGTCGTGCCATTCATCCGCCGCCATCACCTCATGTTTCAGCATGATATTGCACAGCCCCATGTCGCAAGGATCTGTACACACTTCCTGGAAGCTGAAAATGTCCCAGTTCGTCCATGGCCTGCATACTCACCAGACATGTCAACCATTGACCATGTTTGGGATGCTCTGGATCGAAGTCTACGACAGCATGTTCCAGTTCCCGCCAATATCCAGCAACTTCGCACAGCCATTGAAGAGGAGTGGGACAACATTCCACAAGCCACAATCAACAGCCTGATCAACTCTATGAGACGGAGATGTGTCACGCTGCATGAGGCAAATGGTGGTCACACCAGATACTGACTGGTTTTCTGATCCACACACCTACCTTATTTTAATGTACACTATATATATACAAAAGTATGTGGACACCCCTTCAAATTAGTAGATTTGGCTATTTCAGCCACACCCGTTGCTGACAGGTGTATAAAATCGAGCACACAGCTGTGCAATCTCCATAGACAAACATTGGCAGTAGGGATGGCCTTACTGAAGAGCTCAGTGACTTTCAATGTGGCACTGTCATAGGATGCTAGCTTTCCAACAAGTCAGTTCGTAAAATGTCTGCCCTGCTAGAGCTGCCCCTGTCAACTGTAAGTGCTGTTAATGTGAAGTGGAAATGTCTAGGAGCAACAACGGCTGAGCCGTGAAGTAATAGGCCACATAAGCTCACAGAACGGGATTGTCGTGTGTAAAAATCCTCTGTTCTCAGTTGCAACCCTCACTTCCGAGTTCCAAACTGCCTCTGGAAGCAAAGTCAGCACAATAACTGTTTGTCGGGAGCTTCATGAAATGGGTTTCCATAGCCGAGCATATGCACACAAGCCTAAGATCGCCATGCGTAATGCCAAGCGTCGGCTGGAGTGGTGTAAAGCTTGCCGCCGTTGGACTCTGGAGCAGTGGAAACGCGTTCTCTGGAGTGATGAATCGCGCTTCACCGTCTGGCAATCCGACGGACAAATCTGGGTTTGGCGGATGCCAGGAGAACGCTAGTAGTGTGCATTCCGACCCAGCCAGTGTTGGTTTGCGATGGGCAAATGGATTAATAGTTTCAAATTGTTTATCACTGCTCCAGGAGTCAAAGATGCCGCACGAAAACGAGCTGTTTTATTGCACTTGGGAGGTTCGGATGTGCAGGATATATTCACCACGTTAGACGGCACGGGGGAAGACAAGGACTATGAGATCGAATTGACAAAGCTAAACGAGTACTTCACTCCACAAAAAAAAAAATCCCTACGAGAGACATTTGGGGGAATTAGTGGACACGTTTGTGAGCAGACTGAAACAGTTGGCTGCTACATGTGATTATGGAGATTTCAATGACGATTTCATAAGGGACCAAGCGTTTGACAAGTGTCACTCAAATGTGTTGTGTGTTGACCAGTAGGCAGCCAGAACGGAAAGACTGAATTTCAATGCAATTCAACAGGGGAAAAGTTAATTTTAAAAAATCCAGACGGGAATGGAACAAAACGGAAAAAAGGAAAACAAGATTTTCTTCATCCAACAAGGGCAAGCCATCTAATGATGACCAAGCTGTCAAATGCTTCAGATGTGGCCCGGAGGGCCATACTGGACGGGCATGTTCCATCACACAAGGTAAACAATGCACCAAATGTGACAAAGACAAAACTGAATGTAAATCAAGTCACAAACACACCTGCTATACAAAATGATAAAACAGACAATGACAATGATGAACATGTGTTCACACTTACCAGGAGTATGGATGATGGTTCAACACAACCATTAGCAGTTGAGGGCCTGTTCACTGCCAACATTACAGCAGTTGTTAGTTCTGAGTCAGTCACTGCAGACATTCTAGTCATGAAAGATAAACAGACAGTGTCAGGAAGCTAGTTGAAAAGAAGACGAACGAGCTAGATGACATTGATGTTATTGAGAAAGTGAATGGACCTACACAATGGTTGTCACCATTAGTTGTAGTACACAAGAAACCATGGTCTTCTCAAAACTTAACCTAAAGTGGGGATATCATCAGATCGAACTGAAATCTGAGTCTCGTTCCCTGACCACATTTGTGACTCCCACAGGCTTTTGGCGCTACAAGAGACTAATGTTCGGTGTCTCCTCTGCTCCAGAGACATATCAGCACATCATCCGACAAGTCCTACAAGGCATCAAGGGTTTCCATAACATCTCAGATGATATCATTGTGTTTGGGAAGAACACACAAGAACACAACAAACGACTACACCAAGTCCTGAGATGACTGCAGGAGAGGAGGCTCACCCTTAACAGTGACAAATGTGAATTCCGACTGACGGAGATGGAGTTCATGGGCCGCGTTCTCTCGAAGAACGGTATCGGAGCAGCACAGTCAAAGGTGGAAGCGGTGCAGAACACATGCAGACTGACAAATGCTGCTGAAGTAAGAAGTTTCTTAGGACTAGTGAGCTACTGTGGCAGATTTATCACTAATCTGGCAATCACATCTGAACCGCTGAGAAGAATCACAAAAGCATCATGCAAATGTACGTGGGGAGATGAACAAGAATCATCAATCAACGCGCTGAAGAACGCACAGGCCAGTTCACACAACATGGCCTACTTCAATCAAGATGCAGAGACACACGTGATTGTGGATGCTAGTCCAGTGGGGCTAGCGGCTATCTTGAGTCAGAAGCAAAAATATGGTTCACACAGGCCAGTGTACTATGCTAGCCGTGCTCTCACAGATATAGAGCGACGCGATTCTCAAACTGAAATAGAGGCACTCGCCATAGTCTGGGTGTACGAAAAGTTTCATGTGTTTCTCTATGGCAAAGACTTTGTAATGGTAACCGACAACAAGCCATTACAGACAATTGATTCTCCAAAATCTAAACCACCAGTGAGGATCGAGAGATGGGCACTGAGAATGCGGCCTTACAGATTCAAGGTTGAATACAAGCCTGGGCCTCAGAATGCAGCCGACTCACTGTCACGGTTAACTCTGAACCCTCCAGCATCTCTACACTACAGCTACAGCCACATCTACTACGTAGCCAAACACGCAGTGCCATGTGTATTCACCCCACTAGAGCTGGAGGAAATGTCAGCAAAGGACCCAGTTCTAGCTACTCTATGAACATGCATCAGACAGGGTGATTGGAGCACATGCGACACTGCATACCGACGTGTTCAAGAATAACTCTTTATTGTTGGACAGATAGTTTTACAAGGCAACCGCATTATCATGCCACGAGCAGCTCAGAAACAGACTTTGATATTAGCACACGAAGGGCATCAGGGTATAGTAAAAAAAAATAAACAGAGACTGCGCACAAAAGTGTGGAACTGCTCGTGAAGTCCTGTCCAGCATGTCAAGTCAATGGCACACCACCAAAGCAGGTCCCCACAGTCAGAACAGAGCTACCAGCTAAACCATGGCAGATCCTTGCCATTGACATGTGGGTCGTTTCCAACAGGAGAACACCTCCTCGTAACAACAGACTACTACTCAAGATGGGTTGATGTGAGGATCCTAAACCGCATCACCACCGCCAATATAATCAAAAGCGCTCCTCTCACCGCGACTGATTTCCGAGCATACGTGGAGGAAAACGGGATCCGACACCGCCGCATCACTCCATACTGGCCTCAGGCCAATGGCGAAGTTGAAAGACAGAACAGGACGCTTGTCAAAGCAATCCATTGCTCAGTCAGAACGGAAGGATTGGCGCACAGAACTACAGATGTTTCTCATGGCTGTGGAGCCTGACACACTGCCTAGACAAGTGCCTGCACCTGACGAGGCCATTCAACTATAGCCTCGACCCCGAAGACTCAGACATCAAGCTGTGCATCTGAAGGACTATGTTAGATAGACATGTTGCCATAATGGAGCGGAATAATCTCAGGCACAATTTCAATGGCAGGCAGTCTACACCTAGCCATCACAGAAAAGGTCTGGCAAGAATTAATGTCAAATACACTACCAGTCAAAAGTTTTGACACACCTAGTCATTCAAGGGTTTGTCTTAATTTTTACTATTTTCTACATTGTAGAATAATAGTGAAGACATCAAAACTATGAAATAACACATATGGAATCATGTAGTAACCAAAAAAGTGTTAAACAAACCAAAATATATTTGAGATTCTTCAAATAGCCACCCTTTGCCTTGATGACAGCTTTGCATTCTCATTTTTACATTTTAGTCATTTAGCAGACACTCTTATCCAGAGCGACTTACAGTTAGTGTCACGGTTTACTAAGCCCGAACCCAGAAGCAGACCAGGACAAGGTACGTTGAGAGAAAGGTGAGTGTTTATTTAATCGATTCCGAGTGAGGCTGAAGAATCCAGGGAACAGAGCGGGTGGCGTGGATGGGTTGTTGAGGGTGCAGTGGTTGGTCCGGTACTGGCTCGGCAGCCGCCGACCATCAGGCAGAGGTTGGGTGAAGGTTCCGGGTGAGAGATGTTCATAGCTAACGATCCGGCAGGAACTGGATGTTAGGCCAGAGCCTAAGAAGGGTGATGATCAGGACCAGGTGTGCAGATTGCTGATGGGATGCAGGTGCGGAAAACAAGAGCGCTCCCCGGAGCGTTCCCGAACCCTCGGGAAACTGGAGATTACGAACAGGAACACTAGTCACCAGCCAGGACCCGACTCAGACAGCCGGGATCGTTACAGTACCCCCCCTCCGACGAACGCCACCGGGCGGACTCCCCGGAGCGCCAGGATGGAGGCGGTAGAAGTCACTGATGAGGTCCGCATCTAGGACCTGTCGCCGCGGAATCCAACTCCTCTCTTCAGGGCCATACCCCTCCCAGTCCACGAGATACTGGAAACCCCGGCCCCGCCGTCTGGAATCCATGATGCGACGCACCGTGTAGGCAGGACCACCTCCGATCATCCGAGGAGGAGGAGGAGGAGGCGGAGGAGGCAACAGAGGACTGAGGAAGACAGGCTTGAGGCAGGAGACATGAAAGGTGGGATGGACTCTGAGCGTCCTCGGTAGTTTGAGTCGAACTGCCACTGGATTGATCACCTTCTCCACCACAAACGGACCAATGAACTTCGGTAACAACTTCCTAGACTCAGTCCGTAACGGAAGATCCCGTGTGGCCAACCAAACCCTATCTCCGATGGTATAGGTGGGAGCGGGGATCCGGCGACGATTCGCCTGGAGCTGATACCGGTCCGAAACTCTAAGGAGTGCCTTTCTGGCCCGATGCCAGGTCCGGTGGCAACGACGAATATGGGCCTGAACAGAAGGCACTGAGAGCTCCTTCTCCTGAGAAGGAAACAGGGGAGGTTGGTAGCCATACAGGCACTGGAAGGGAGACATCCCAGTGGCAGATGTAGGAAGAGTATTGTGGGCATACTCAACCCAAGGCAACTGAGAGACCCAGGAGGTGGGGTTGGAAGAGACCAGACAGCGTAGCGTGGATTCCATCTTCTGGTTGGCTCTCTCCGCCTGACCATTGGATTGGGGGTGAAAACCAGATGTGAGACTGACTGTAGCTCCAATGGCCAAACAGAAGGACTTCCAGACAGCAGAGGTAAACTGAGGGCCACGGTCGGAAACGATATCACTGGGCAAACCGTGGACCCTGAAAACCTCCCTAACCAGGATCTCGGACGTCTCCGAGGCAGAGGGAAGCTTGGCAATAGGCACAAAGTGGGCGAACTTGCTGAATCTGTCCACGATAGTCAGAACGACCGTGTTCCCCTCAGAAGCGGGCAACCCAGTGACGAAGTCCAGGGCCAGATGCGACCATGGTCGCCGGGGAATAGGAAGGGGGTGAAGTAGTCCAGAGCTGGGCCGATTGGTACTCTTATTCTGCGCACACACTGGACAGGCAGCAACAAAACCCCGAGTATCCTCGGCCATGGCAGGCCACCAAAAACGTCTGCGAAGAAACGCCATTGTCCGAGCCACGCCAGGGTGACAAGCCATCTTGCTGGCGTGGGACCATTTGAGGACAGCAGGACGAACCGACTCAGGCACAAACAACCGACCGGGTGGACCGTTACCGGGACCGGGCTGAGTCCGAAGGGCCGCCAGCACCTCCTCCTCAATCTTCCACATAACTGCTCCCACGACGCAGTTCCGGGGGAGGATTGTCTCGGTCTTGGACCCACTCTCCTCCGTCTTGGAGAACATCCGGGACAAGGCGTCCGCCTTGCCGTTCTTAGATCCAGGTCGGAACGTCAGGGCAAACTTGAATCGTCCGAAAAACAACGCCCACCTGGCCTGACGGGAGTTGAGACGTTTAGCCGATTGCACGTAAGCAAGATTCTTGTGGTCAGTCCAGACAATAAACGGTTGCTCCGCCCCCCTCCAACCAGTGGCGCCACTCCTCCAAGGCAAGTTTCACCGCGAGAAGCTCCCGGTTACCCACATCGTAATTCCTCTCCGCAGGCGAAAGGCGACGGAGTAGTAGGCGCAGGGATGGAGTTTACTGTCCGTGGAGCATCGCTGCGACAGGATGGCGCCAACTCCCACATCAGACGCGTCCACTTCAACAGCGAACTGACGGGCCGTGTCCGGTTGAGAGAGAATCGGTGCGTTGGTGAATCGCCTCTTCAAATCCAGAAACGCTCGATCCGCCTCCGGATTCCACTTGAAGGTCCTGATACTGGAAGTCAAGGCAGTTAACGGAGCGGCCACACGGCTGTAATCCCGGATGAATCTGCGGTGGAAATTCGCAAACCCCAAAAATCTCTGGAGCTGCAATCTCGTACCGGGCTGGGCCCATTCCAGAACCGCTCTAACCTTCTCCTGGTCCATCCTAATCTCTCCCCTGGAGATGATGTACCCGAGAAAGGATGTCGTGTGGGCGTGAAACTCGCACTTCTCGGCCTTCACGAACAGGCGATTCTCCAACAATCGCTGCAGAACCTGCCGGACATGCTGGACGTGGTCGGAAGGTTCCTTCGAGAAGATCAGAATGTCATCCAGGTAAACAAACACAAAGAGACCGATCATATCTCTCAGGACGTCGTTCACCATACTCTGGAATACCGCTGGAGCATTGGTCAGTCCAAACGGCATCACCTGATACTCGAAGTGACCCATCGGTGTATTGAAACCCGTCAACCACTCGTCCCCCTCTCTGATCCGGACCAGGTGATACGCATTGCGTAGGTCTAGCTTGGTGAACACCGTAGCACCCTGTAAGGAGTCGAAGGCAGAACTCATCAAGGGCAGGGGATACTTGTTCTTGACCGTGATGTCATTCAACCCCCGATAATCAATACACGGTCGAAGAGAGCCATCCTTCTTACCCACAAAGAAGAATCCTGCCCCCAGGGGTGATGACGAGGGACGAACGAGACCAGCAGCTAGGGACTCCTTGATGTAGGTCTCCAACGCCTCACGTTCAGGTCGGGAGATACTGTATAACCTTCCCTTGGGGTAGACAGCTCCAGGGACCAGGTTGATGGCACAATCATATGGTCGGTGGGGAGGGGAGTGACAGAGCCTTCTGCTTACTGAAAACTTCCCCCAAATCGTGATATGTCTCGGGAACCAGGGACAAATCTGGGGGGTTTAGCCTCAATCACCTGACTGGGAACCGAATGGGGGCAGGCAGTCTTGAGACAGTTAGCATGACAATCAAGGCTCCAACTCGTTACCTTGCCCGTCACCCAATCGAACGTGGGATTGTGTTCCTTCAGCCAGGGGTATCCAAGGACCAGAGGAACATGGGAAGACGGCAGAATGAAGAATGAAATCATCTCAGAATGATTCCCCGACAACCGCATCTTAACCGGTTCAGTCCTCATCGTGATACGTGCCAGACTACTGCCGTTCAGAGTGGTCGCTTCAATGGCTTCCGGCAATTGCTCCTTGGAAAGCCCCAGCTGTTCCACCAACTCGGCATCAAGAAAGCTTCCATCGGCACCTGAATCGATAAAGGCGTTAAGCGCTAAGCTCTGATTCCTGTTCACAAGGGTAGCCGGGAAACGGGGTCTGACAGAGGTACTGAGAGGTTGAAACTGGCTCGCTAAAAGTCCTCCCAACTTTAGCGAGCCGGGCAGTTTGACGACCGCCGGGAACAAGTGGAGATGTAATGTCCCGAGCTACCACAGTAGAGGCAGCAGTTGGTCTTACGTCTATGTTGACGCTCCTCCTTGGTTAACCCGTGCCGCCCCACTTGCATGGGTTCAGAATCGGGAGAGAGGACCTCTCCACTAATCCATTGTGGTGGAGAATGATCGACGTGTTCTGGTCCACCACCCGACCCGACTGGGAACTGAGAAGCTGATCGATTGGACGGACCCCATTGCTTCTCCCTCCTTCGCTCTCGGACTCGATTATCCACCCGAATAGACAAGGCTACCAAGCTGTCCAGGTCACTAGGCTCCGGATAGGAGATCAACTCATCCTTGAGCTGCTCCGACAGACCCTGGTAAAGGCCGCTTGCAGAGACTCCTCGTTCCACCCACTCTCCACAGCCAACGTCTTGAACTCGATCACGAAGTCGGCCACGCTGCGAGTTCCTTGGCGAAGCGAAAACAGGCGCCTAGCTGCGTCCCTCCCTCGGACGGAATGGTCGAAGAGCTTCCTCATCTCGGCCGTGAACCCCTGGTATGAAGCCATGCAGGGATCCTGTCGTTCCCAAACGGCTGAAGCCCACTCCAGCGCTCGACCACGCAGCAACTCAATCACAAAGGCTATCCTAGCCTTGTCTGTGGCATAAGAGTAGGGCTGTAGATCGAACACTAATCCACACTGCATAAGGAAGGAACGGCATCTTCCCAGCTCCCCCTCATATTTATCCGGCGTCGGAACCTTGGGCTCACGGATGGACACAGCTTCAGAAGCGGCAGGCGAGATGGGTGAAACCGGTAGTGGATCCTCCACCGGACACTTGCGTTGGTTCTGGACCTCCGTCAGACCGGTAGAAAGGTTCCGAACTGACAACGCGATCTCCTGTAGTACCGTGCTATGATGGCCCAACATCTTCTCCTGCTGGGTAATAGCATGGCGAACAGAGTCCAGGTCCGCTGGGTTCATTACTGGCCGGATCGTTCTGTCACGGTTTACTAAGCCCGAACCCAGAAGCAGACCAGGACAAGGTACGTTGAGAGAAAGGTGAGTGTTTATTTAATCGATTCCGAGTGAGGCTGAAGAATCCAGGGAACAGAGCGGGTGGCGTGGATGGGTTGTTGAGGGTGCAGTGGTTGGTCCGGTACTGGCTCGGCAGCCGCCGACCATCAGGCAGAGGTTGGGTGAAGGTTCCGGGTGAGAGATGTTCATAGCTAACGATCCGGCAGGAACTGGATGTTAGGCCAGAGCCTAAGAAGGGTGATGATCAGGACCAGGTGTGCAGATTGCTGATGGGATGCAGGTGCGGAAAACAAGAGCGCTCCCCGGAGCGTTCCCGAACCCTCGGGAAACTGGAGATTACGAACAGGAACACTAGTCACCAGCCAGGACCCGACTCAGACAGCCGGGATCGTTACAGTTAGTGTGTGCATACATTTTCATACTGGCCCCCCGTGGGAAACAAACCCACAACCCTGGCGTTGCATGCGCCATGCTCTACCAACTGAGCTACAGGGGACTATTCTCTCAACCAGCTTCATGAGGTAGTCACTTGGAAGGCATTTCAATTAACAGGTGTGCCTTCTTAAAAGTTAATTTGTGGAATTTATTTCCTTCTTAATGCGTTTGAGCCAATCAATTGTTGTGACAAGGTAGGGGGGTATACAGAAGATAACCCTATTTGGTAAAAGACCAAGTCCATATTATGGCAAGAACAGCTCAAATAAGCAAAGAGAAATGACAGTCCATCATTACTTTAAAGACATGAAGGTCAGTCAATACGGAACATTTCAAGAACTTTGAAAATTTCTTCAAGCGCAGTCGCAAAAACCATCAAGCGCTATGGCACAGAAATGGAAGACCAGAGTTACCGCTGCTGCAGAGGATAAGTTCATTAGAGTTACAAGACTCAGAAATTGCAGCCCAAATATGCTTCAAAGAGTTCAAGTAACAGACACATCTCAACATCAACTGTTCAGAGGAGACTGTGTGAATCAGGCATTCATGGTCGAATTGCTGCAACGAAACCACTACTAAAGAACACCAATAAGAAAAAACCTGCTTGGGCCAAGAAACACGAGCAATGGACATTAGACCGGTGGAAATGTGTCCTTTGGTCTGGAGTCCAAATATGAGATTTTTGGTTCAAACCACCGTGTCTTTGTGAGACGCGGTGTGGGTGAACGGATGATCTCCGCATGTGTAGTTCCCACCGTAAAGCCACAGCATTCTGCAGCGATACGCCATCCCATCTGGTTTGGGCTTAGTGGGAGTATCATTTGTTTTTCAACAGGACAATGACCCAACACACTTCCAGGCTGTGTAAGGGCTATTTTACCTAGAAGGAGATGACCTGGCCTCCACATTCCACGATCTCAACCCAATTGAGATGGTTTGGGATGAGTCGGACGGCAGAGTGAAGGAAAAGCAGCCAACAAGTGCTCAGCATATGTGGGAACTCCTTTAAGACTGTTGGAAAAGTATTCCAGGTGAAGCTGGTTGAGAGAATGCCAAGAGTGTGCAAAGCTGTCATCAAGGCAAAGGGTGGCTATTTGAAGAATCTCAAATATAAAATATATTTTGATTTGTTTAACCCTTTTTGGTTACTACATGATTCCATATGTGTTATTTCATAGTTTTGATATCTTCACTATTATTCTACAATGTAGAAAATAGTAAAAATAAAGACAAACCCTTGAATGAGTAGGTGTGTCCAAACTTTTGACTGGTACTGTAAACATTGTCAACAAAAGTGTTCCGGCAATGTAACTAGTGTTGTGGTTCATAGTTTAAAGAAAGTAAAAGTAGACATTACAGTATGTTGTTGTTGGAAAATATTTAAATACTGTATACGAGAGATACTTTATTTTGAGTACTAGATCATGTTTTGTTACATTATAATGTATAGATCTGCGGTTTGGAGATGTGTTATCATAATGGTTAGTCAAACGTCTAAGAAGAGGAGGGATATAGTTTATTAGCGACACCTAGTGGTGCAATACCAGGGTGGCACCATGAGGCACGTGAGTAACGGAAGGAGGCTATGCTTGGGGTATGCAGTTGGATGGGTTTTTGGGACCAGGAATAAGGTACAGGTCAATGATTCCCGTGAGTCTGAGTCAAGTCGATACATTACAGGCTGTTTTTCATGGTTCGGGCTAGGCCCCTTAGTTCCAGTGCAGGGAAATCTTAACGATACAGCATACAATGACATTCTAGATGATTCTGAGTTTCCAACTTTGTGGCAACAGTTTGGGGAAGGCCCTTTCCTGTTTCAGCATGACAATGCCCCCGTGCACAAAGCGAGGTCCATACAGAAATGGTTTGTCGAGATCGGTGTGGAAGAACTTGACTGGCCTGCACAGAGCCCTGACCTCAACCCCTTCGAACACCTTTGGGATGAATTGGAACGCCGACTGCGAGCCAGGCCTAATCGCCCAATATCAGTGCCCGACCTCACTGATGCTCTTATGGCTGAATGGAAGTCCACACAGCAATGTTCCAACATCTAGTGGAAAGCCTTCCCAGAAGAGTGGAGGCTGTTTTAGCAGCAGAGGGGGACAAACTCCATATTAATGCCCATAATTTTGGAATGAGATGTTTGGCCATGTAGTGTATATCAGCCAAATGTAATATGTAGCAAGGTTGTGGTCACAGCAAAATACTCTGTATCAACCAATGGACTTGGCTGGTCAAGACTAAAAGGTCAATAAATCAATATGTTGATGGATACAATTATCTGATCAATAGCAAAAAATGTCCCAGTGCAGAAAGAGGGAGGTGAGAGAAGGATGAAAGGAAGAGAAGAGGAGAGAGAGCCTCACCTGCATATCTACATTCAATATTTTACAGACCTCTTTGCAGTTCAGAAAACCCTGATAAACCTCACGCTGCTCCTCTGTTAGCCTGCAAAACAAATCCTGGAAAAACACACAAACGCACACACACAGGTATTAAGCCTTCACTTTAAAAGCCCTTGATGAAACAAGTGTGTGAGTGGAAATCAAAGACAAGACGTGTCGGCATAGGTCTGTCCTGAGGGAGACACTTAATGAACTGAATAGAAAAGTGTGTGTGTGTGTGTGTGTGTGTGTGTGTGTGTGTGTGTGTGTGATAGACACTCGTGTACCTGCTCCTATAGTCAGTGGAGAAACTAGTGAGAAGATACTAATGACACTAATGAATGGTGTAGCACAGCCAGCACTATTCACAGGGAGCAGGTCAGGAAAGAGAAAAGGGTTGAGGGAGGGCGGGAGGTCGGGAGGTGTTGTAACTAATTGGGAGAAGCCCCAGGTAAAATGAAGACATGTTTATTTAACACCTCTGGTAAGTCCCAAGATGTCCCCATTAAAACAGTGTGGGCGAAGATATGGTTTCAGCAACACGGACAGCACTAATCGCGGGTTTGGCTACGGCGGGTGGACAGCGCCAATCCAGACGTGGCTCGCCAGGCACCGCTCATAATGAGCAGATTTTAAACACCTGTGGCTCGTTGGAGTTTCTTTGGCATTGTGCAGGAACAGGTCTGCAGGGTTAGATACTGCCATGTTCTTTATGCTATTGTTCCCATTCCCAGTGTAAACGAATAGGCAATACAACTTGAAGAGTATTGCAATGACTGCTCCAGATCTCTTGGTATCCACTACAGGAGGGAGAAAGGGAGCTATCTACTTCACTTGCTTTGGCAATGTTAACACACGTTTCCCATGCCAATAAAGCCCTTAAATTGAAATTGAAATTGAATTGAGAGAGAGAGAGAGAGAGAGAGAGAGAGAGAGAGAGAGAGAGAGAGAGAGAGAGAGAGAGAGAGAGAGAGAGAGAGAGGAGAGATAGGGGGAAAGAGAGGGAGAGGGAGGGAGAGAGAGAGAGAGAGAGAGAGAGAGAGAGCTCAAAGACATTGCTCCTGCATTTTTAACAAAAAATATAGATTTAGAGTTAGATAAAGTAGGATTTTTTGGCAGGGACATATACAGGATGCTACCCTCCACAACATAACCTTCATTCCAAACCAAAACTCCAAACCTACAACCTGATTTTGGACGGAATTACCTGGAAAGCTTTCTACTACCAAGGATTACTATTCTCAAACTATACAGCAAATGCTCTGGAAAACAAACAGAAACCTGAAAGCACCATCCAACCTGGAACTGAGTGAGTAATGTTTAGTATGAAGCTATTTTTCACTTTCAAAAACCAAGAAGAAAAATTCATTACAATGATATATTTTATATTATAAGGACTGAATTCTAAGGCTACCAAGCTTAAGCTTGCTACAAAGAGATACAATTTCAATTAGCACTGACGTGTGAAGTGAGAGGTGTCAAAGCCCTTGAGCCCAACAATGGCAGGAGAGTCGTACAGTCTACCCCAACTAAATGGAGAGGCCTTAGAAGCACCCCCCCACTGTTCAGAGGTCATTAAAATACAGTACCCTCTGAATGTAAAAAACTACAAGACACGAAAAGAGTACAAATTGAAACTTCTTTTGGGGAAGCACGAGACACTTTTTGCTGATTTGTATAAAAATGGAAACATAAGCAACCTTATCTTCCACACAGACCATCCCCTGGCATGGCACAGTGCTATACTAGCACACTACCCCTCTGTTAAGAGGGGGGGTGTTAGCGACGGGTGGAAACTCAGGATACTGGACAACGAGGACTCTGAGTCGTCTAATATTAATCTCTATAAATCTGGAACCGTTTTGGTTCAAGGCAACACCAAACAGTTCCAGCTGGACTTTCACCTAATCAAAGAAATAGCTCAGCAGGAGAAGCTCTCCCTTGAGAAAGATACCCCTACTCCGAGCGGGTCAGACCAGACCTCTTCATTAAATAACCCCACAGAGCAACCCCAAGCAGAAAGTCAACTTCCCAGCACAGAGTACTACTCCCTCATTGAAATGAAGGATAAATTCACCCAGCTGGAGGTAAGGCAGGTGGAGCTGGAACAGCAGGTGAACACACTCCAGTCAGCACAGACCCAGACAACAGTCCAGCACAACAACACCCCCTTAACTAGACCTGGAGAGCTGCAGGTGGAGAGAGACATGTCTGCACTCTGGACTGTGGTGAGACAACTTCAACAAGAGAAAGAGAAGGAGCAGGAGAAGAACAGAGCACTAGAGGAGAGGATCAGAGTGCTGGAGGAGAAGGTGAGAACGATGACGGATGACATTGAACAACCCATTAGAGAACAGCCCACCTCAGATCCTGGCCAAAGTCTCCACACCGCAGCAGAACAGTACACCCTAGACCCTGACCATAGCCTCGACATCACACCCAGACAAACAAATGAAGAACCCCAAGCCCTGGGGACCCCAACCCCTCTGAGCAACCCCCCAGTCAGACACCCTGATAGCCCTCATCACGACCCCCCCACACCCACTGAGGACATACACAAGCCACAGATTGTACTCCTTATGGACTCAAACGGGAAATACATACAAGAAAATATACTTTTTCCAAAACACACAGTGTCTAAACTCTGGTGTCCAAATACCCAGCGCGCCCTAGACCTTCTGTCTAAGGACCGACTAGGATCACCCAGCCACATAATAATACACACAGGCACAAACGACCTGAGAACACAGCAGGAAAGGGTGGCCACATCACTCAAGGGCGTGATAGAAAAAGCTTCTTCTACTTTCCCCAACGCACAAGTGGTTATCTCAACCCTGTTACCACGAAAAGACTTCCACCCTGCTACCATACAGCGGGTAAACGCAAGTATTTCCCGTGACTGTGCATCAAAACCAAATGTCTTCCTGACCCACCACTCCACCCTGGACGTGAACAGCCTTTACGACCAGGTCCACCTATACAAGGCAGCAGTGCCCACCTTCGCCCGGACCCTAAAGGATATCGCCCTCAACCGCAGACCCAACACCTCACACAGGAGCAACAGATCAACAGACACCCCGCCCAGACCAGCGAGACACTCTCGCAGACCTGCGGGACCCCCCCCAGGACCTACACATAGAGGACCCCCGCAGAGAGGACCTACATCCAGACCACAGCACCATCAACCACATCTACACCCCCACCCCAACCAATTAACTCCCCCCCCAAGTCAACCATGCCCACACCCCATTTAGGCCCCCTCAGATCAGACCTATGCCCCTCCTACCCACCCCAAGCCCCCACTCCCACAAAGAGGGCCTCAACATGAAAGTCACACATACGCCCAGGCCGTGAGCAGGCAAACAGGCCCAACACCCACTCTTACACTAGCCCAAGCCAATGGCATGTACCAGATGCTCAGCAGGCTCTGCTCACAATTACTGGCCTGAGGCCAAACCACACAACCAACAACATTAGACACTTTATGGAACACAAAGCCTTCACTATTTCATCCTGGAATATCCAAGGCCTGAGGTCATCTGCCTTTGGCCTAAAGAGCAGGAATCTGGACTTCACTAAAGAAATCGGAAATACAGACATTGTCATCCTACAAGAAACATGGTATAGAGGAGACGGACCCACTGGTTGCCCTCTAGGTTACAGAGAGCTGGTAGTCCCATCCACCAAACTACCAGGTGTGAAACAGGGAAGGGACTCAGGGGGTATGCTAATTTGGTATAGAGCAGACCTAACTCACTCTATTAAATTAATCAAAACAGGAACATTTTACATTTGGTTAGAAATTCAAAAGGAAATTATCTCAACTGAGAAAATTTTTATCCTGTGTGCTACCTATATCCCCCCACTAGAATCCCCATACTTTAATGAAGACAGTTTCTCCATCCTGGAGGGGGAAATCAATAATTTCCAGACCCAGGGACATGTACTAGTCTGTGGCGACCTAAATGCCAGAACTGGACAAGAACCTGACACCCTCAGCACACAGGGGGACAAACACCTACCTGGAGGTGACAGCATTCCCTCCCCCATATGCCCCCCTAGGCACAACTACGACAACATAACCAACAAAAATGGGTCACGACTCCTGCAGCTCTGTCGCACACTGGGTATGTACATAGTCAATGGTAGGCTTCGAGGGGACTCCTATGGTAGGTACACCTATAGCTCATCTCTTGGCAGTAGTACTGTAGACTACTTTATCACTGACCTCAACCCAGAGTCTCTCAGAGCGTTCACAGTCAGCCCACTGACACCCCCTATCAGACCACAGCAAAATCACAGTCTACTTGAACAGAGCAATACTCAATCATGAGGCATCAAAGCCAAAAGAACTGAATAATATTAAGAAATGCTATAGATGGAAGGAAAGTATTGTTGAAACCTACCAAAAAACAATTAGGAAACAACAAATTCAATCCATTCTAGACAACTTCCTGGACAAAACGTTCCACTGTAATAGTGAAGGTGTAAACTTGGCAGTAGAAAACCTAAACAGTATATTTGACCTCTCAGCTTGCCTATCAAATCTAAAAATCTCTAACAGAAAACCAAAGAAAAGTAATAACAGTGATAAATGGTTTGATGAAGAATGCAAAAACCTAAGAAAGAAATTGAGAAACCTATCCAACCAAAAACATAGAGACCCAGAAAACCTGAGCCTACGCCTTCACTATGGTGAATCACTAAAACAATACAGAAATACACTACGGAAAAAGAAGGAACAGCATGTCAGAAATCAGCTCAATGTAATTGAAGAATCCATAGAAAATTGGAAAACACTAAACAAACAACAACACGAAGAGCTATCTATCCAAAACGGAGATGTATGGGTAAACCACTTCTCCAATCTTTTTGGCCCTATAACAGAGAACAAACAGCAAAAATATATACATGATCGAATGCAAATCTTAGAATCAACTATTAAAGACTACCAGAACCCACTGGATTCTCCAATTACATTGAATGAACTACAGGACAAAATACAAACCCTCCAACCCAAAAAGTCCTGTGGTGTTGATGGTATCCTCAATGAAATGATAAAATATACAGACCACACATTTCAATTAGCTATACTTAAACTCTTTAACATCATCCTTAGCTCTGGCATCTTCCCCAATATCTGGAACCAAGGACTGATCACCCCAATCCACAAAAGTGGAGACAAATTTGACCCCAATAACTACCGTGGGATATGCGTTAACAGCAACCTTGGGAAAATCCTCTGCATTATCATTAACAGCAGACTAGTTCATTTCCTCAGTGAAAACAATGTACTGAGCAAATGTCAAATTGGCTTTTTACCAAATTACCGTACGACAGACCAGGTATTCACCCTGCACACCCTAATTGACAAACAAACAAACCAAAACAAAGGCAAAGTCTTCTCATGCTTTGTTGATTTCAAAAAGCTTTTGACTCAATTTGGCATGAGGGTCTGCTATACAAATTGATGGAAAGTGGGGTTGGGGGAAAAACATACGACATTATAAAATCCATGTACACAAACAACAAGTGTGCGGTTAAAATTGGCAAAAAACACACATTTCTTTCCACAGGGCCGTGGGGTGAGACAGGGATGCAGTTTAAGCCCCACCCTCTTCAACATATATATCAACGAATTGGCGAGGGCACTAGAACAGTCTGCAGCACCCGGCCTCACCCTACTAGAATCTGAAGTCAAATGTCTTCTGTTTGCTGACGATCTGGTGCTTCTGTCACCAACCAAGGAGGGCCTACAGCAGCACCTAGATCTTCTGCACAGATTCTGTCAGACCTGGGCCCTGACAGTAAATCTCAGTAAGACAGAAATAATGGTGTTCCAAAAAAGGTCCAGTTGCCAGGACCACAAATACAAATTCCATCTAGACACTGTTGCCCTAGAGCACACAAAAACTATACATACCTCGGCCTAAACATCAGCGCCACAGGTAACTTCCACAAAGCTGTGAACGATCTGAGAGACAAGGCAAGAAGGGCCTTCTATGCCATCAAAAGGAACATAAAATTTGACATACCAATTAGGATCTGGCTAAAAATACTTGAATCAGTTATAGAACCCATTGCCCTTTATGGTTCTGAGGTCTGGGGTCCGCTCACCAACCAAGAATTCACAAAATGGGACAAACACCAAATTGAGACTCTGCATGCAGAATTCTGCAAAAACATCCTCCGTGTACAACGTAAAACACCAAATAATGCATGCAGAGCAGAATTAGGCCAATACCCGCTAATTATCAAAATCCAGAAAAGAGCCGTTAAATTCTATAACCACTTAAAAGGAAGCGATTCCCAAACCTTCCATAACAAAGCCATCACCTACAGAGAGATGAACATGGAGAAGAGTCCCCTAAGTAAGCTTGTCCTGGGGCTCTGTTCACAAACACAAACAGACCCCACACAGCCCCAGGACAACAACAACAACAACACAACTAGACCCAACCAAATCATGAGAAAACAAAAAGAGAATTACTTGACACATTGGAAAGAACAAACAAAAAAACAGAGCAAACTAGAATGCTATTTGGCCCTAAACAGAGAGTACACAGTGGCAGAATACCTGACCACTGTGACTGACCCAAACTTAAGGAAAGCTTTGACTATGTACAGACTCAGTGAGCATAGCCTTGCTATTGAGAAAGGCCGCCGTAGGCAGACCTGGCTCTCAAGAGAAGACAGGCTATGTGCACACTGCCCACAAAATGAGGTGGAAACTGAGCTGCACTTCCTAACCTCCTGCCAAATGTATGACCATATTAGAGACACATATTTCCCTCAGATTACAGCGATCCACAAAGAATTCGAAAACAAACCCAATTTTGATAAACTCCCTTATCTACTGGGTGAAAAACCACAGTGTGCCATCACAGCTGCAAGATTTGTGACCTGTTGCCACAAGAAAAGGGCAACCAGTGAAGAACAAACACCATTGTAAATACAACCCATATTTATGTTTATTTATTTTCCCATTTGTACTTTAACTATTTGCACATTGTTACAACACTGTATATATACATAATATGACATTTGAAATGTCTTTATTCTTTTGAAACTTCTGAGTGTAATGTTTACTGTTAATATTTATTGTTTATTTCACTTTTGTTTACTATCTACTTCACTTGCTTTGGCAATGTTAACACACGTTTCCCATGCCAATAAAGCCCTTAAATTGAAATTGAATTGAGAGAGAGAGAGAGAGAGAGAGAGATGCGTACCTGTTAGTTCTTGTCAGGTAAAGATAGGTTGGCCTTCACGTCAGCCTTCATCCTTCTAATGGTGTCTAAGAACACACGCACACTTATATGCTGTCTGGACATAGAAACACACATACACAGTCTGGACATACAAAACACACAGTCTGGAGCTAGAACAACCCTAGAACAACCAAGACACACAACAAATGATTACAGTTGACAACAACTACAAATTACAGCAAAGACACCAACACAATGGTTCAACAGCCCGTTGGGTAAACATACATGACACACACACAAACACACACTTGACTCCGACACCTATAATGCCATAATGGAACATTTGTCCTGGGGCATGTTTGTAATTTAGCCCATCTCCTACACTCCCTCTCTCCTCCCTTCTTCCCTCTCAGAAGATTGGGCCATTAAACATTGATCAGAGTGTTTATGGTGGTCTCTAGAGGGGGACCTCTCTCTCTCTCTTTCATCAGCTGCCTACAGTGTGTGTGATCCAGTAAATGGCCTCAGCCCAGTGTCACCATTTAACCCCTTTAACCGTCCGTTCACCATTAACCATTCATTCACCAGTCATCCACCTCACTGGGGGGTGAGATCAGAGGGACACCCAACAGGGGGAAAAAAGTGTTATAGCTGCAGGGCACTATAAAACACAGAGCTAGAGGGAGGGAGGGAGGGAGGGAGGGAGGGAGGGAGGGAGAGGACTATGGAAAGATAGAAAATAGAGAGAGAGATGAGAGAGGGGGAGGAGAGAGAGATGAGGGAGGGGAGGGAGGGAGGGTAGAAAGATATGGAGAGGAGAGAGACAGAGAGAGAGGGGAGGATGGAGAGAGAAAGAGAGAGGGATCTAGAGAGAGAAAGAGTGCTCTGCCCTCTCTGACCATTTAATAACATCAATAATTAGTCAAGGTTTTTATTATCGACAGCGGAAACACGGACAGCCATCTAAAACCAGTTAAATAATTCAATGCAGTCGGTCAGTTATTAAAAACCTGTTAAATATAATGTCAAAATGTAGATTTCCGCCTAAATAGACATACCCAAAAGTTATTATTAATCACCAGAAAGATTAATATCTCACCTTTGTGGTAAAAGTAGTTATAAATTGCTGAGGTGTAGTCACTTTTCAGGACACAAGCTTAAGTACTCCGTACAGATATGATAAGGTAGCCTAGCAGTTAGAGCGGAAGGCCAGCAACTGGAAGGTTGCCAGTTCGAATCCCTGCTCCGACAATAAAAATCTGGCGAGAAGTGAGCAGGCAACCAAAGGATTGCTGGTATCAATTCCTAGATGCCTTTGCCTGCTGTTGTGCCCTTGAGCAAGGCACCTAACCCCCCACAACAACGGCACCCAGTGTGGCAGCCCCCTGCACCTCTCCAAAAAACCTGTATGTATTACACCTTTCAAACCAATATGTTTTTCCACCTTTTCTTTATATCTGAAAGGTGTTGCCAGTATCTAAGCCTAAACCTTTATTTCCGCGAATCAACCTAATCATGATTGCGGTAAAGTTCTGCCTACGGCTTAGTATGAAATGTAGCTTGTTGCTTACTGAAACTCCCAAAGTCATTCAATTTGATTGAAGCAATAGTCTACCCATGTGTGGTCAACTGTTACAGCACCATTTCCCATTGCTTTGAGACAGGTGTGGGGACTGGTCTTGATAAATCAATCAATGTCAGATTTTTCTTTTCACTTCATCTCTGTTTGGATATTGCTTATATACTACAAGTAGGCTGTGGAAAAGTTAGCTAAGTTGAGGTGAGTGCTGCTCATGATCATCTTGTCTAGTTGGCTCATTTATTAGCACTGATCAGAACATATTGCCAGCATGTTATGTTCATGTGACTTAACAAGTGAATTATTTTGCTCTTCACTCACAGTCGCTTAGTAGCCTAGGCCTACTCAAGACCAAAAGCCTGTGACTTGTCTTAATCAATCAATGTGATTTTGTTTCAATGAGTCTCCGTCTGTATAATGTAGCCTAAATCAAGTGTACGACTATTACTTTGCGCGATCACGTATAGGCATCTCCAAAAGCCTGCCGGGGTTGTGAAATATGAACACGAGACTCACATGCTTTTGAAAATATACACTGAGTGTACAAAACATTAGGAACACCTACGCTTTCCATGACATAGACTGACCAGGTGAATCCAGGTGAAAGCAATGACCCCTTATTGATGTCACCTCTTAAATCCACTTCAAATCAGTGTATATGAAGGAGAGGAGACAGGTTACAAAATTATTTTTAAGCCTTGACACAATTGAGACATGGATTGCGTTTGTGTGCCATTCAGAGGGTTGAAGTGCCTTTGAACGGGGTATGGTAGTAGGTGCCAGGCGCACCGGTTTGAGTGTGTCAAGAACTGCAACGCTGCTGGGTTTTTCACGCTCAACATTTTCCTATGTGTATCAAGAATGGTCCACCACCCAAAGGACATCCAGCCAACTGCAGGCCAATAGTTGAAAACGGGTCATTAATTTAAGAGCCTGACACGAATTGTGCAGAGCAACAGACGGGCTACAGTTAGTCAACTGACAGTCACGTACAACATTGGTGCCCAAAGGCCTTTAAAAGAATGCACAACCCATCGTACCTTGACACACATTGGGCCCCTTGATAAAAGTAGAGCAACGTTTGAATGCCACAGGACATCTGACCATCATTGCCAATGAGGTGCATCCCTTAATGGCACAAGTGTATCCATCTGCTAATATATATTTTTTCAGCAGGGTAATGCCCTATGCCACAAGGCAAGGATTGTCCATGAATGGGTCCAAGAACATGACAGTGAATTCAGCTTACTGCAGTGGCCTGCCCAGTCACCTGATCTCAATCCAATTGAGCATCTGTGGGATGTGATGGAACAAACTATTTGGAGTAGAGATCCACTACCAGCCAACTTGACATAACTGTGGGAAACATTGGAGTCAACATTGGCCAGCATCCCTGTGCAACGCTTTCGACACCTTTTAGAGTCCATGCCTAGATGAATTGAGGCTGTCCTCAGGGCAAAATATATTAGGAAGGTGTTCCTAATGTTTTGTACATTCAGTGTAGATTGCTATCATTTTCTATCGGTATCATGATGAAGATACTCTCAATGTAAGACCCTACGCCTACTTCCTAACAAAGTGGAGTGAGTGTAGGAAACGTGGATTTAAAAAATGCATGGGCTTGCCTCGGTCTCTGTTTCAAAATATCACTTATTTGATGTTTATATGACATCGGTTTCACACGTTCCTGTGATGCAAGTTGTGTGGTAAAAATACTATTTGTATTTTAATCTGTTATATTACATTATATTCTTAGCCTACTATAAAATATATACAGTGCATTCGGAAAGTATTCAGACCCCTTGACTTTCTCCACATTTTGTTACGTTAGACTTATTCTAAAATTGATTAAATAATGAAAAATCCTCAGCAATCTACACACAATACCCCATAATGACAAAGCGAAAACCGGTTTTTATACATTTATAAAGGCACACACCTGTCTATATGAGGTCCCACAGTTGGCAGTGCATGTCAGAGCAAAAACCAAGCCATGAGGTTGAAGGAATTGTCTGTAGAGCTCCGAGACAGGATTGTGTCGAGGCACAGATCTGGGGAAGGGTACCAACAAATGTCTGCAGCATTGAAGGTCCCCAAGAACACAGTGGCCTCCATCATTCTTAAATGGAAGAAGTTTGGAACCACCAAGACTCTTCCTAGAGCTGGCCGCCCAACCAAACTGAGCAATCGGGGAAGAAGGGCCTTGGTCAGGGAGGTGACCAAGAATCCGATGGTCACTCTGACAATGCTCCAGAGATCCTCTGTGGAGATGGGAAAACCATCTCTGCAGCACTCCACCAATCAGGCCTTTATGGTAGAGTGGCCAGACGGAAGCCACTCCTAAGTAAAAGGCACATGACAGCCCGCTTGGAGTTTGCCAAAAGGCACCTAAAGGACTCAGACCATGAGAAACAAGATTATCTGGTCTGATGAAACCAAGATTGAACACTTTGGCGTGAATGCCAACCGTCACGTCTGGAGGAAACCTGGCACCATCCCTACGGTGAAGCATGGTGGTGGCAGCATCATGCTGTGGGGATGTTTTTCAGCAGCAGGGCTGGGAGAGTAGTCAGGATCGAGGGAAAGATGAACGGAGCAAAGTACCGAGAGATCCATGATGAAAACCTTCTCCAGAGCACTCAAGACCTCAGACTGGGACGTAGGTTCACCTTCCAACAGGACAATGACCCCAAGCACATAGCCAAGATAACACAGAAATGGCTTCGGGACTAGTCTCTGAATGTCCTTGAGTGGCCCAGCCAGAGCTCCCAGATTCTGTCCTCAAGCGACCAGCTGGACTACACATCACCTGATCAGTGATGTGGCTCAAACTCTCAGGTACTTTACAAAAAACTCTCTCTGTCTCTCTTGCTGTTTGTCTTTTAGAGGGGTTCCCTAATCCCAGCACACTGCTTTATTCCAAAAGGGATGGTAGGGCATTTGGTTGAAAAACAAATTATAATTGTATCATAAATATTGTTTCTGCGGTCCTTTATAATTTCAGCTGATGATCCTTGGAACATACACACCAGGCAGAGCCACAGCCAGTATGAGGTATGGAAGTCCTGGTCTGGCTGTGAGCTGAAGCGTGGAGCTAGACCTCAAGCTCCCTCATTTGCAAGCCACTAACCCAGGGCCTACGAGTCTCCTCTTCCAGTAAAGAAAGAAAAATACAGAGATCTGATGACCATGCTGGACTACCTGCCAGTCACTAGAATGCGAAGCTTCCCGAGAGGAATAGGCAAGCCCAGGTTGTAGAATCTTGTGTGCATTACTTTCTACAGTGAAAGTTTGTTTAACCAACCTTCATGTAACATCTCCGTAGCAGAGGCCCTGTCACACTTCTTTCTGTTTGTTTTGAGCTGGACTCATTGATTGCAGAAGTGGGAACACCTGTGTGTATTGGGTATATATTTTATATTATTTGTATTGCCTGGCAGGTTGGCGTTCCTTTTATAAGAGGACAGCCAGCATGAGCCTCTCCCTGCCGCCTCTTGCATCCTAGGATGAGAAGCCAGATGAACCACAGCTTTAGTATTCTGATCATAGAGTTATGATCTTGAAATTCCGACCGCGTCATTCATCTACACCTACATTTAAACGTGTCTACCATGTCCACAGTGTGTCCGGATTCCTTTTTCCCGTGCTATATTCAAAGGCCAGTATGCATTCTACAAATGATGGAAATGGCAAAATATGATAACAACACAACAACAACTGATGGCAGTAGCTAACTACTGTAGCTAACTAGCCAGCTAACCTCTGTAGCTAGCAAGCAATGCTAATGGGATTGCACATGGGTTAGCATAACTCTAGCCAAACAAAAAATATTTTTCTAAATATTAGTTAGCTAGCTAGCATTTATGAGGCCAGCAAACAAGTTCCTCACACGCTAGGAACATATTTCTTCAAACATTATAATGAAAAGGTGCCTCTCGGTCCCAAAACACATGTTTTCTGGAGACTTGTGGGAGGAGTGCTGATGATGTCACCCACTGTATGCGCTTTCGGCAGCCTGATTGCATCCAGACAGAGGAGAAATCCTCACACAATGCAGAAATCCGCACACAATGCATCCCTGACCACCTCCTGGAGTGGTCAGCCAGATCTGAACACAATCAGACCACAAAGCGACTTTTATGTGTCTAGACCTGTCTTTTTAATGCGATCTATGTATACTGATAGCAGAAGTCAAATGTACAGTTGAAGTCAGAAGATTACATACACTTAGGTTGGTCATTAAAACTCATTTTTAACCACTCCACAAATTTCTTGTTAACAAACTATAGTTTTGGCAAGTCGGTTAGGACATCTATTTTGTGCATGACACAAGTAATTTTTCCAACAATTGTTTACAGACAGATTATTTCACTTATAATTCACTGTATCACAATTCCAGTGGATCAGAAGTTTACATACTCTAAGTTGACTGTGCCTTTAAACAGCTTGGAAAATTCCATGGCTTTAGAAGCTTCTGATAGACTAAATGACATCATTTGAGTCAATTGGAGGTGTACCTGTGGATGTATTTCAAGGCCTACCTTCAAACTCAGTGCCTCTTTGCTTGACATCATTGGAAAATCAAAAGAAATCAGCCAAGACCTCAGAAAGAAAAGTCTGGTTCATCCTTGGGAGCAATTTCCAAAAGCCTGAAGGTACCACCTTCATCTGTACAAACAATAGTACACAAGTATAAACACCATGGGACCACGCAGCCTTTATACCGCTCAGGAAGGAGACGTGTTCTGTCTCCTAGAGATGAATGTACTTTGGTGCGAAAAGTGCAAATCAATCCCAGAACAACAGCAAAGGACCTTGTGAAGATGCTGGAGGAAACATGTACAAAAGTATCTATATCCACAGTAAAACGAGTCCTATATCGACATAACTTGAAAGACCGCTCAGCAAGGAAGAAGCCACTGCTCCAAAACTGCCATAAAAAAGCCAGACTAGGGTTTGCAAAGCCAGACTATGGGGACAAAGATCGTACTTTTTGGAGAAATGTCCTCTGGTCTGATGAAACAAAAATAGAACTGTTTGGCCATAATGACCATTGTTATGTTTGGAGGAAAAAAGAGATCGCTTGCAAGCCAAAGAACACCATCCCAACCGTGAAGCATGGGGGTGGCAGCATCATGCTGTGGGGGTGCTTTGCTCCAGGAGGGACTGGTGCACTTCACAAAATAGATGGCATCATGAGGAAGGAAAATTATGTGGATATATTGAAGCAACATCTCAAGACATCAGTCAGGAAGTTAAAGCTTGGTCGCAAATGGGTCTTCCAAATGGACAATGACCCCAAGCATACTTCCAAAGTTGTGGCAAAATGGCTTAAGGACAACAAAGTCAAGGTATTGGAGTGGCGATCTAAAGCCCTGACCTCAAGCCTACAGAAAATTTGTGGGCAGAACTGAAAAAGCGTGTGCGAGCAGGGAGACCTACAAACCTGACTCAGTTACACCAGCTCTGTCAGGAGGAATGGGCCAAAATTCACCCAATTTATTGTGGGAAGCTTGTGGAAGGCTACCCGACACGTTTGACCCAAGTTAAACAATTTAAAGGCAATGCTACCAAATACTAATTGAGTGTATGTAAAGTTCTGACCCACTGGGAATGTGATTAAATAAATAAAAGCTGAAATAATTAATTATCTCTACTATTATTCTGACATTTCACGTTCTTAAAATAATGTGGTGATCCTAACTGACCTAAGACAATGAATTTTCACTAGGATTAAATATCAGGAATTGTGAAAAACTGAGTTTAATTGTATTTGGCTAAGGTGTATGTAAACCTCCAACTTCAACTGTAAATGTCAAGTGTAGACATGACCAGAGTTTCCTGTGCCAGTGATATCAGGACAGACAGGAGTTTTTTTTTCGCATGGGAAAGGTATTTAATGACGTTTCCAGTGGATATATGAGATCATCAGATGATGATATTTTGCTCTTTCACATCGAGGCTTGGTGATTATCGAGGGGGATATTGTTGTTACATTTACGCGCTGCAGGCCAGGTAGGCTACTTCTATGCATGCTCAGGCGCATGCGCTCCCTCAACATTAACAAGACAGAGAAACGAGACCCAGACCCATTGCTCACATGGAGCACTCCAAACAAAATGGACGGGGCACGCGTAGACAAGATGGCGTATTGAATAGAAATCGGTACAAAACACCTCAAGATAAAAACATAATATTCAAAATCAGTAAGTTAGACTAAATATTAGCATTTCATATATTCACAGTTAATATAATTCAATCTGGATAATAACACAAAACAGATCATAAGGCTAGAGAAATATATCGACAAATATTACAACAACACGCAACACCCAAACATGACTGAAGACAAGCGTGGAGAGCCGATCCTCAAAAGGAAACGCGACTCATCGACTGATACAGATGATATATGCTTTTCACCACTGGGTATGGTAAGTGTGGAAAGCGACCTGTTGAAGTCGATAAATGACAAATCGGGCATACTAGAATTGGTCAGTAAAGACGTAAAAGAGTTGAAAGCGAGTCTTCAAATGAGTGACGAAAAAGCTTTCGTAATGGAGAAAGAAACCAAAGAATTAAAAGTGACAGTCTCTAAAATGAAAACGGACGTTAGGGAACTAAAAAAGGAGAACAACCTTCTGAGAGAAGCCTTACTAGACATCCAAACTAGATCGATGAGGGAAAATCTAGTACTTATGGGTATTCAGGAAAAGGAGGGAGAAATAACAGAGAATATTATGAAGGACTTCCTGCATACAGCGCTACAAATCCCACTCGAGGCTGTCGATAAAATCCAACTCGAACATGTACATCGTTTCGGAAAAAGAGGACAGAAATATGAGCGCCCAATCGTTGCCAAATGTGCTTTTTTTTTTAAGGATAAAGCTATGGTGAAAAGACTAGGAAAAAGACTTGCTGGCACGAAAATAGTAATGAATGATCAGTTCCCGAGGGAGATTGTAGAAAGGCGCAAAGTTCTGTATCCAATCTTCAAGGAAAACAGATTAAAAGGGAAACGTTATATTGACAAATGTAATACAATGGCAATCCGGGTTATATGTTAGAATCCTACGCATGAACTGCCGACATTATTACGCAAATTAATTGATAATGATGGAAAATAGGATGTGCATAATTTTTTTAAAATAGTTATATATATATATATATATATATATATGAGAGAGAGAGAGAGAGAGGTGAAAGCATTGGAAATGCTTTTGGCGGTTAATCTGCTTCTGTTTTGTGGGTGGCACTGTGTGCTGTTTTCGATGGATGGGTCCTGGCCTCTCGGGGCCTTAGGGATCCGGAGGGACGTGGGTGGGATGCTGATCACTGGGATGACGGCTCAACTTGGGATGGGGAGGGGCTTTAGCGGGGAATTAGTGGAGAACAATTGAAGGGTTACTCCGTAGCAATGCAAATATCACGGTACAGCTATATGGACACTCAATCATTACGGTATTTTTTATTGGTAAATTTACAAACATATATAATGATAAATAGACTTGAAACTTGTATCTCATTATGGTGTATGGTGAAATAAGTATAGCCAGTTATAATTGTAATGGCTTAGCTGATAATAACAAAAGAAGAACAATATTTACATGGCTCAAAGAGAAGGAATATAATATCTATTGTATACAGGAAACTCATTCAACAATTCGAGATGAAGTAGCGTGGAAAAAATAATTGGGGGGAATATACTTCTCCCATGGGCAAAGAAATTCAAAAGGGGTGATGATATTAATTAATAGTAATTTCGATCCGAATGTGCAAATTGTCCAAATAGATACGCAAGGTAGATGGATTATTTTAAATATGTTATTGGACCATAAACAGATATGGCTCATTAACCTTTACGGACCAAATAATGATGATCCACAATTCTTTGACAAGATATATATTAAATTATCAAGCCTGCAAGCAATTCAAGACAATATTATTATGGTGGGGGATTATAATACTGTTTTAAATAGCTCAATGGACCGTAAAGGAAATCACACCACAAACAATCACCCACATGCTCTTAAGGAAATTGTGAATGTCATGGATACATTAGAACTAGTAGATATATGGAGGCTTAAATATACTGATCTAGTGAGATATACATGGCGTAGACTGAATCAAGCTAGTCGTCTTGACTTCTTTCTTATCTCATTCTCGTTGGCACCAAAAGTAAAAAAAAGTGTTGATAGGGGACAGAATGCGGTCAGACCATCATATAATAGGCATATACATTACTCTTACTGAATTTCCACGTGGGCGAGGATATTGGAAATTTAATCAAAGCCTATTGGATGATAATTTATTTATAATTAGAACAAAGGAATTTATAACTGACTTTTTCCAACATAACATAGGTACAGTGAATCCCTTTATTGTATGGGACACCTTTAAATGTGCCTTTAGAGGCCATGCAATTCAGTACTCATCTCGAAAAGAAAAGCAATTTAGGTCAAAAGAGTTTATACTAAGAAAGGAAATAGAAAGTCTAACAGAACAGATAGATGGCAATAAAAACTGTAACATAGAGGCTCAGAATAAATTAGAGGAAAAACAAAAATAAATGGAGAAACTTATTCAAGAAAGATCAAGTGTAATATATTATAAAAATAAAGCAAACTGGATGGAATATGGGGAAAAATGCACAAAATTCTTTTTTAATCTTCAACATAGGAATGCTACCAAAAAGAACTTAATGAAACTGGTTACAATTGACGGTGTCACCCATAATTCACCAAATGATATTTTGAAGGAAGAAACAAAGTACTTTAAGCATATGTTTTCTTTTCAGTCGCCTCCATCTCCTCTAACTGAATCTAATTGTAGAGATTTTTTTTCTATTGATAATGTCAAATTAACAGCCACACAGAAAGACTAATGTGAATGTGAAATTACAGAGGAGGAACATCTGGATGCAATTAAAGACTTTAGGTCTGGGAAAACTCCAGGGTTGGATGGCATACAAGTCAAGGTATACCAAACTTTTTTTGATATACTAAGAGGACCGTTATTAGCATGTTTTAACCACTCCTATGTAAATGGTAGATTATCTGACACTCAAGAAGAAGGTCTGATCTCATTATTACTGAAACAGGATACAAGTGGAATATATAAAGATCCAGTCCATTTACAAAATTGGAGGCCCCTTACACTTCAGTGTTGTGATGCAAAAATCCTAGCAAAATGTATAGCGCATAGAATTAAAAATGTATTGTCGGATATTATTCATTCTAATCAGACAGGTTTTTTACATGGAAGATACATTGGAGATAATATAAGGCAAGTATTGGAAACAATAGAACACTATGGAAAATATGGGAAACCAGGCCTGCTATTCATAGCAGACTTCGAAAAGGCATTTGATAAAGTTCGACTGGGGTTTATATATAAATGCCTGGAGCATTTCAATTTTGGAGAATCTCTTATAAAATGGGTCAAAATCATGTATAGTAACCCTAGGTGTAAAATAGTAAATAATGGCTATTTCTCCGAAAGCTTTAAACTGTCAAGAGGAGTGAAACAAGGTTGTCCACTATCAGCATATCTATTTATTGTGGCCATCGAGATGTTAGCTATTAAAATCAGATCCAATAATAATATCAGAGGATTAGAAATACAGGGCTTAAAAACAAAGGTGTCATTGTACGCTGATGATTCATGTTTTCTTTTAAATCCACAACTAGAATCCCTCCACAGCCTCATAGAGGATCTAGATACATTTTCTAACCTCTCTGGATTACAACCAAATTATGACAAATGTACTATATTACGTATTGGATAACTAAAAAATAAAAATTTTACATTACCATGTAGTTCACCAATAAAACGGTCTGATGGTGATGTGGATATACTCGGAATACATATCCCAAAGGAAATAAATGATCTCACTTCAATACATTTTAATAGAAAGTTAGCAAAAATAGATAAGATCTTACTACCATGGAAAGGAAAATATCTGTCAATTTGTGAAAAAATCACCCTGATTAACTCTTTATTATTATCCCAGTTTACCTATTTGCTTATGGTCTTGCCTACGCCTAGCGAACAGTTTTTTAAATTATATGAGAAAAAAATATTCAATTTGATTTGGAACTGCAAGCCAGACAAAATTAAAAGGGCATATTTATATAATGAATATGAATTCGGAGGACATAAATTATTAAATATTAAAGCATTACACCTATCACTAAAAGCTTCAGTCATACAAAAGTTATACTTAAATCCGAACTGGTTCTCAAGCAAATTAGTAAGATTGTCTCACCCATTGTTCAAGAAAGGCCTTTTTCACTTTATTCAGATTACAACAACTCATTTGCAGTTATTTGAAAAGGAAATAATCTCCCAAACATCACTATTTCTAAAACAAGCCATAGAAAGTTGGTTGCAATTTCAATTTAATCCTCCAGAAACGACGGAACAAATAATGCAACAAATATTGTGGTTAAATTCAAATATACTGATTGACAAAAAACCTTTATTTTTTGACAGAATGTTTAAAAAAAGTATAATCTTCGTAAATTATATCATCGGTAGGACTGGTGGAGTTATGTCGCACATGCAGCTAACAAAAACATATGGAAATGTCTGCTCTACCCAAAATTACAACCAAATAATTGCAGCCTTACCGCAAAAGTGGAAGAGGAAAGTGGAAGGGGGAGAAAGTAAGGAACTTGTCTGTCGGCCTTGCATTAAAGAACATAATTGGTTAAGGAAAACTGTGATAAATAAAAAAGTATATCAGTTTTACTTAAGGACCAAAGGATTGACAGCCATCCCATATAGATTGCAAAATAGTTGGGAAGAGATCTTTGACGTACCGATCCCATGGCATAGTGTTTATGAACTGACACGCAAAACGACACCGGATTCAAAAATTTGAATCTTTAAATTTACATTATTATATAAAATTCTTGCTACCAATAGAATGTTATTCATATGGGGGATACAATCTTCCCAGCTCTGCAGATTTTGCTGTGAAGAGACAGAATCATTAGATCATTTGTTTTGGTTCTGTCCATTTGTAGCTTGTTTTTGGACACAGGTCCAGGAATGGCTAAAGGATTGCAATATTTACCTGGAGCTAACCTTGCAGATAGCATTACTGGGTGATCTGAAAAGTCATAGTCAATCAATCAATAATATAATAATACTTTTAGCAAAAATGTTTATTTTTAATTCACAATCTGTAGAAGCAATGAGAATAGAAAGGTTCAGAACTTTTGTAAAACATCACAGTACGGTTGAAATATATATGGCAAATAGAAATCCTATATGGATGGTGTTAAGAGATAGATGGGAGGTATTGAATAGAGTTGAAATATGGGACTAATAACAAATAACAACAAATAATAACAAAGATAGCTAATAATGTAAGCATTCTGTGTCCATAATAAGTATATAGGTTGTATGTTGGGAGCTTTAGGGAAAGAACACAGTTAGAAAGATATGGCATATAGAAGCAAACCGGATGGACATCATGAAAATGATCGGAGAGGTTGAGAGTAGAAGAAGTTCAGGAGCAAAAAAAAATATATATATATATACAGTGGGGGAAAAAAAGTATTTAGTCAGCCACAAATTGTGCAAATTCTCCCACTTAAAAAGATGAGAGAGGCCTTTAATTTTCATCATAGGTACACGTCAACTATGACAGACAAAATGAGAATTTTTTTTTCTCCAGAAAATCACATTGTAGGATTTTTTATGAATTTATTTGCAAATTATGGTGGAAAATAAGTATTTGGTCAATAACAAAAGTTTCTCAATACTTTGTTATATACCCTTTGTTGGCAATGACACAGGTCAAACGTTTTCTGTATGTCTTCACAAGGTTTTCACACACTGTTGCTGGTATTTTGGCCCATTCCTCCATGCAGATCTCCTCTAGAGCAGTGATGTTTTGGGGCTGTCGCTGGGCAACACAGACTTTCAACTCCCTCCAAAGATTTTCTATGGGGTTGAGATCTGGAGACTGGCTAGGCCACTCCAGGACCTTGAAATGCTTCTTACGAAGCCACTCCTTCATTGCCCGGGCGGTGTGTTTGGGATCATTGTCATGCTGAAAGACCCAGCCACGTTTCATCTTCAATGCCCTTGCTGATGGAAGGAGGTTTTCACTCAAAATCTCACGATACATGGCCCCATTCATTATTTCCTTTACACGGATCAGTCGTCCTGGTCCCTTTGCAGAAAAACAGCCCCAAAGCATGATGTTTACACCCCCATGCTTCACAGTAGGTATGGTGTTCGTTGGATGCAACTCAGCATTCTTTGTCCTCCAAACACGACGAGTTGAGTTTTTACCAAAAAGTTATATTTTGGTTTCATCTGACCATATGACATTCTCCCAATCCTCTTCTGGATCATCCAAATGCACTCTAACAAACTTCAGATGGGCCTGGACATCTACTGGCTTAAGCAGGGGGACACGTCTGGCACTGCAGGATTTGAGTCCCTGGCGGCGTAGTGTGTTACTGATGGTAGGCTTTGTTACTTTGGTCCCAGCTCTCTGCAGGTAATTCACTAGGTCCCCCCGTGTGGTTCTGGGAATTTTGCTCACCGTTCTTGTGATCATTTTGACCCCACGGGGTGAGATCTTGCGTGGAGCCCCAGATCGAGGGAGATTATCAGTGGTCTTGTATGTCTTCCATTTCCTAATAATTGCTCCCACAGTTGATTTCTTCAAACCAAGCTGCTTACCTATTGCAGATTCAGTCTTTCCAGCCTGGTGCAGGTCTACAATTTTGTTTCTGGTGTCCTTTGACAGCTCTTTGGTCTTGGCCATAGTGAAGTTTGGAGTGTGACTGTTTGAGGTTGTGGACAGGTGTCTTTTATACTGATAACAAGTTCAAACAGGTGCCATTAATAGAGGTAACGAGTGGAGGACAGGGGAGCCTCTTAAAGAAGAAGTTACAGGTCTGTGAGAGCCAGGAATCTTGCTTGATTGTAGGTGACCAAATACTTATTTTCCACCATAATTTGCAAATAAATTCATAAGAAATCCTTACAATGTGATTTTCTGGATTTTTTTCCCCTCAATTTGTCTGTCATAGTTGACGTGTACCTATGATGAAAATTACAGGCCTCTCTCGTCTTTTTAAGTGGGAGAACTTGCACAATTGGTGGCAATTGGTTTTTCCCCACTGTATATATATATATATATATATATATATATATATATATATATATATATATATATATATATATATATATATAATATAATTATTGTAAAAATAACTCTGTCCATAAGGTGTAGATAGTAAGTATAGACCGGAAGTAGAGGCCTGGGCATTGTTGTTCACTAATTTACTCCAAGTAGGGAAAGGATGGTGGGGTTGAAAAGTAATAAAGGGGAGTATATATATGAAAAACATGGGGGATTGGAAGTGATGCAGACAATTACATTGATAGAAGATACAATCTATCTGCAATATTAAGCTGATCCACCCCCCCCCCAAAAAAAAGAAAGAAAAAAAAGAAATAAATACAAAAAGAAAAAATAAGAAAATTCAAAAAGAAAAAAAAAGAAATGGACAACTGGTAAATGTTTCTCACAAGTGTAGCATGTTTTGAACTCTGCAAAAGTTTCCACTCCGAGAATGAGAATGGTAAATGACTGTAGGACTAATTAGTAATACAATGCATTAACAGAAATTAATATAACCAAATAACGGGGATTAACAGGACATTTACTACTGGTGACATTTGTAATGGGGAAATTCATAAAAAATAAACAATCAAAGGGCAAGAAATTCACATTAAACAATTAATGCGTAAGAATTGGCGGGAGACAGCTGAGGGCATTCTGAAGAGCTGAGCACATGCATTCTAGAGAGAAATAATAATGCAGCTATAGGCTATCTTTGCCACACAACCATCCCCTTCTTGTCTCAACATTTTAAATTATACTCACACCCATTATCTTCACACATATTTAAGATGCTTTTCACTGACAGCCGCAACTCAATAATCAGCAAGGCCTTTTGCCACCCGAGCTGCCTATGAAAGACTTCCTCATGTGCCATTTCTCTCCTGTTCTATTGGTTTTCATATCAACTTTCTTTCGTTGTCCAGAAGCCAAATGCACTATCTTAGTCATATTAGCAACCCATCCTAGTTGTTGCATCTTTATATTCACCCTCTTTCTAAGTTTCTAACAGAGATTTTCATCTCTGTCATATAAACTCAAATCAGGTGTTCTGTTTAGAATGGTGTTTTCCCTTTTTCCTCCAAATTGCATTTTGGCAAACGTTTGAAAATTATATTTTATTGGCTGCTTCATTACAGGAGTTGCATGTTTTGTTAAGATGAATTGCAATAATCTAAAAGTGATTTCTGTCATTCCCTATGTCATGACTCCATGTGATGGTCCCACGTGAGAAGCCCAAGATCAGAATACAGATCTTTCTCTCTCCATGGTCATTTTTATGAACACAGGAGGTATTGATGTGGGGGGTTTGATGACCCCTCGCGCCTTTCCTAAATGGTTTGCAACAAACGACCTCTTGTTGGTCCCTGGTATTGGTGATCTGAATGTCTCTGTGTTACAGGGACAGATTGCCGCCAAAACCTTTTTCTCCAAAGATTGGACATTGGAACATAATTTCTGACGTCTAAGTGGTTGGAATGGTCAGTGGGGATCTAAAGAATTATCATGTCAAATTGTTTATTGTTTTGTGATGTCATTAAGGATGTTATTACTAAATAACTGTATCTCTGGAAGTGTACACATTTCAGTTATCAGGTTTGCATCTAAATGTTGTATAAAATATATGATTAAGTATGAGAATACGTTTGTAAGATAGCAATGTGATTTTAGCCTTCTAAATGAGATAATCGTTTTTCATAGAAACTTTTGCCAGTCAGTAACCACGCCCAAGTGAGCACAGACATTGGGTCGGCGTGATGGAACGCCCCTTTTTACCCGAGCATAAAAAGCCTTGTTATGAAGCTGGTTGAGAGAATGCCAAGAGTGTGCAAAGCTGTCATCAAGGGAAAGGGTGGCTATTTGAATTTGTTTAACACTATTTTGGTTACTACATGATTCCATATGTGTTCTATCATAGTGTTGATGTCTTCACTATTATTCTACAATGTAAAAAATAGTAAAAATAAATTAAAACCCTTGAATGAATAGGTGTGTCCAAACTTTTGACTGGTAGTATATAACATATACAGTGGGGGAAAAAAGTATTTAGTCAGCCACCAATTGTGCATGTTCTCCCACTTAAAAAGATGACAGAGGCCTGTAATTTGCAAATTATGGTGGAAAATAAGTATTTGGTCACCTACAAACAAGCAAGATTTCTGGCTCTCACAGACCTGTAACTTCTTCTTTAAGAGGCTCCTCTGTCCTCCACTCGTTACCTGTATTAATGGCACCTGTTTGAACTTGTTATCAGTATAAAAGACACCTGTCCACAACCTCAAACAGTCACACTCCAAACTCCACTATGGCCAAGACCAACGAGCTGTCAAAGGACACCAGAAACAAAATTGTAGACCTGCACCAGGCTGGGAAGACTGAATCTGCAATAGGTAAGCAGCTTGGCTTGAATAAATCAACTGTGGGAGCAATTATTAGGAAATGGAAGACATACAAGACCACTGATAATCTCCCTCGATCTGGGGCTCCACGCAAGATCTCACCCCGTGGGGTCAAAATGATCACAAGAACGGTGAGCAAAATTCCCAGAACCACACGGGGGGACCTAGTGAATGACCTGCAGAGAGCTGGGACCAAAGTAAGAAAGCCTACCATCAGTAACACACAACGCCGCCGGGGACTCAAATCCTGCAGTGCCAGACGTGTCCCCCTGCTTAAGCCAGTACATGTCCAGGCCCATCTGAAGCTTGCTAGAGTGCATTTGGATGATCCAGAAGAGGATTGGGAGAATGTCATATGGTCAGATGAAACCAAAATATAACTTTTTGGTAAAAACTCTACTCGTCGTGTTTGGAGGACAAAGAATGCTGAGTTGCATCCAAAGAACACCATACATACTGTGAAGCATGGGGGTGGAAACATCATGCTTTGGGGCTGTTTTTCTGCAAAGGGACCAGGACGACTGATCTGTGTAAAGGAAATAATGAATGGGGCCATGTATCGTGAGATTTTGAGTGAAAACCTCCTTCCATCAGCAAGGGCATTGAAGATGAAACGTGGCTGGGTCTTTCAGCATGACAATGATCCCAAACACACCGCCCGGGCAACGAAAGAGTGGCTTCATAAGAAGCATTTCAAGGTCCTGGAGTGGCCTAGCCAGTCTCCAGATCTCAACCCCATAGAACATCTTTGGAGGGAGTTGAAAGTCTGTGTTGCCCAGCGACAGCCCCAAAACATCACTGCTCTAGAGGAGATCTGCATGGAGGAATGGGCCAAAATACCAGCAACAGTGTGTGAAAACCTTGTGAAGACTTACAGAAAACGTTTGACCTGTGTCATTGCAAACAAAGGTTATATAACAAAGTACTGAGAAACTTTTGATATTGACCAAATACTTATTTTCTACCATAATTTGCTAATAAATTCATTAAAAATCCTACAATGTGATTTTCTGGAATTTATTTCCTCATTTTGTCTGTCATAGTTGACGTGTACCTATGATGAAAATTACAGGCCTCTCTCATCTTTTTAAGTGGGAGAACTTGCACAATTGGTGGCTGACTAAATACTTTTTTTCCCCACTGTATGTTTGTTACGCACGCCTCTCGGAAGAGGGAACGCAACACCCTGCTACAACTCAACTCTCCGTGGTGTGAAAGAGGTATGGGACTGTAGGTGTGAGTAAGGATGACAAAAGGCAGAGAATACCGTTAACAGGGAATTTATTCCTTCGCACGGTAAGTTTGGGGAAAGGGGGCTGGACGGAACCAAAGCAAAGAAAGTAAATATCAAAGACCCCTCTCCTACCTTACCTGCCTACCCACTACTTACTTAACTAGCACCACCTGGTGCACTAACCAAAATACAAGGGATGGTCCGCCCAGGTCTTTCCTAGTGTGCATAGACAGTCAACTTCTACGGGTAATGTATGCCCGCGGGCCTCTTGCCTAAGCACTCCCTAGGTGCCTTCCCCTTCCCCCCTAGGGAACAAATGAAACAAAAATAGCACAAACTGGTTCACAACAAAAACCTGAGAAAAACTAACTCAGGACATTAAAGAAACTCTGAGCCACAAACTAACACAAAACATTACAATTGGTGGTCAGAGCAACAACAACACAGTACATACCAAACTCTTATCATACAACCGACATGCTGCAACTCTCAGCAATTCTGGTTCCCCCTTCTCTTCTTCTGAGCAACAGAACTGGGGCTTATATAGCTTCAGAAGGAGTTGGTAATTGGAGACAGCTGCGTCCTGACGAGGGCTCAGCTCTACAATCATCAATGTTCATTGACCAATCAGCTGCTTGTTGGTGGGGAATTTCAGGAACCCATTTCCTGAAATACATACATGAAAATACACAACCTACAACACAGAAACTGGGGAACGTAACAATGTTCTAAGAGTATAATTCGGGAGATGGTAACTCGTTAAACAACTTCTTCTGTGGTGCCCCAAATTCCTAATGAGTTAATTGTTACATGATTAATTTAATCGAGTGACAATTAAACATAGTTAGTTGATTCGATAAATAACAGTCACCATATTAATGAAAGTCACAACACCTAAGGGGTTACACACTGTCACGCCCTGGCTCTGGGGACTATTAAATGTTGAGCCAGGGTGTGGATTTTCTATGTTATAGTTTTCTATGTTTTGTTCTAGATCGTTTAGATCTATGTTGGCCAGGGTGGTTCCCAATCAGAGGCAGCTGTAGCTCGTTGTCTCTGATTGGGGACCATACTTAGGCAGCCTTTTGGCATGTTAGGTTGTGGGATCTTGTTCCGTAGGGTTTTGTGTATAACCTAGGACTTCACGTATCATTTGGTTTATTGTTTTGGTTCGTGTGTGTACACAAATAAAGAATGTACGCTTATCACGCTGCGCCTTGGTCCGCTTCATCTGTCGACAATCGTGACAGAAGATCCCACCACCAGAGGACCAAGCAGCGTGCCCAGGGGGAGAAGTTGGCGATGTCCCAGGTGGGCGAATGGTGGTCTTGGGAGGACATATTCGCGGGCAGAGGGCCATGGGCAAAAGTAAATGCCCAGGCAGGAGAGGAGAAACTGCACCAACCGTGCCGACGATGGACACGCGAGAGGCGACAGCTACAGGGCGAATCGGCGGACTAGGAGAGGAGGCCACCAGGTTACGGGGGCTATTGGTCATGAGGGAGAAGGAGAGTGTAGAGGCACGGCGAGAGGAACTGGTTAGGCAGCAGAGGGAGCGGAGGTTTATGAGGAAACCCAGTCCCGCTCCTCGCACCAAGCAAGTGGTGTGTGTCACCAGTCCTGTCCGGCCCGATCCTGATTCACGCACAAGGCCAGTGGTGTGTGTTCCCAGTCCGGCCCGACCTGTTCCTGTCCCCCGCACCAAGCCTGTGGTGCGCGTCGCCAGCCCGGTCTGGCCTGTTCCTGCTCCCCGCACCAAGCCAGTGGTGCGCGTCGCCAGCCCGGTTCGGCCTGTTCCTGTCCCTCGCACCAAGCCTGTGGTGCGCGTCGCCAGCCCGGTACGGCCTGTTCCTGTCCCTCGCACCAAGCCTGTGGTGCGCGTCGCCAGCCCGGTCCGGCCTGTTCCTGTCCCTCGCACCAAGCCTGTGGTGCGCGTCGCCAGCCCGGTCCGGCCTGTTTCCTGTCCCCCCGCACCAAGCCTGTGGTGCGCGTCGCCAGCCCGGTCCGGCCTGTTCCTGCTCCCCGCACCAAGCCAGTGGTGCGCGTCGCCAGCCCGGTCCGGCCTGTTCCTGCTCCCCGCACCAAGCCTGTGGTGCGCGTCGCCAGCCCGGTCCGGCCTGTTCCTGCTCCCCGCACCAAGCCAGTGGTGCGCGTGCCAGCCCGGTCCGGCCTGTTCTGCTCCCCGCACCAAGCCAGTGGTGCGCGTCGCCAGCCCGGTCCGGCCTGTTCCTGCTCCCCGCACCAAGCCTGTGGTGCGCGTCGCCAGCCCGGTCCGGCCTGTTCCTGCTCCCCGCACCAAGCCAGTGGTGCGCGTCGCCAGCCCGGTCCGGCCTGTTCCTGCTCCCCGCACCAAGCCAGTGGTGCGCGTCGCCAGACCGGTCCGGCCTGTTCCTGCTCCCCGCACCAAGCCAGTGGTGCGGCGTCGCCAGCCCTGTCCGGCCTGTTCCTGCTCCCCGCACCAAGCCAGTGGTGCGGGCGTCGTCAGCCCGGTCCGGCCCGTTCCTGCTCCCCGCACCAAGCCAGTGGTGCGCGTCGCCAGCCCGGTCCGGCCCGTTCCTGCTCCCCGCATCAAGCCAGTGGTGCGCGTCGTCAGCCCGGTCCGGCCCGTTCCTGCTCCCCGCACCGGGCCAGTGGTGCGCGTCGTCAGCCCGGTCCGGCCCGTTCCTGCTCCCCGCACCAAGCCAGTGGTGCGTGCGTCGTCAGCCCGGTCCGGCCCGTTCCTGCTCCCGCACCAAGCCAGTGGTGCGTGCGTCGCCAGTCCGGCACGGTCCGTGCCTGTTCCACCGGTGCCTGGTCCGGCACCGGTCAGCTGCTCCACTCCGAAGCCAGAGCAATCCGCTCCACCGGTGTTCAGTCCAGCTCCGGCCAGCGGGACCAGACCAGGGGCGCAACGGGGGGTAGAGAGAGTGGTGGTCACGCCCGGAGCCGGATCCGCCTCCGAGGCGGAATGCCCACCCGGCCCCTACCCTGTTGTGTTGGTGTGGTGCGGTCGCAGTCCGCGCCTTTGGGGGGTACTGTCACGCCCTGGCTCTGGGGACTATTAAATGTTGAGCCAGGGTGTGGATTTTCTATGTTATAGTTTTCTATGTTTAGTTCTAGATCGTTTAGATCTATTTGGCCAGGGTGGTTCCCAATCAGAGGCAGCTGTAGCTCGTTGTCTCTGATTGGGGACCATACTTAGGCAGCCTTTTGGCATGTTAGGTTGTGGGATCTTGTTCCGTAGGGTTTTGTGTATAACCTAGGACTTCACGTATCATTTGGTTTATTGTTTTGGTTCGTGTGTGTACACAAATAAAGAATGTACGCTTATCACGCTGCGCCTTGGTCCGCTTCATCTGTCGACGATCGTGACACACACCCAATGCATATATGTGTCCGGTACATTTCTCAAATGGCCGGTAAATTAAAATCTTCTTGGTCACGTTGTCCAGCACCACATTTTCCTAACAGAAACCCTGCCATGACTACTCCCACTCCTAAACGTGCCGGCATGTGCACGTTTAGGAGTGGGAGTATAAAAGGCTTCTCCCAGCAAGAATGTGGTAAAAATGGGACTGTATGAATTGGCTTCTTAAAACATTTCCAGTTTTCTTTTTTACAGGCAACATACGGTAAAGTCTCTCTGTAAAGGGTACAGTGCCTTCAGAAAAAAATCACACACCTTTACTTTTTCCACATTTTGTTGTGTTACAGCCTGAATTTTAAATGGATTAAAATAATATTTTGTGTCACTGCCCTACACACAATACCCCATAATGTCAAAGTGGAATTATGTTTTTCGAAATTTTTACAAATTAATAAAAAATGGAAAGCTGAAATGTCCTGAGTTCATAAATATTCAACCCCATTGTTATGGCAAGCCTAAATAAGTTCAGAAGTAAACATTTGCTTAACAAGTCACATAATAAGTTGCATGCAATAATAGTGTTTAACAAGATTTTTTAATGACACACATACAATTATCACAGAATCAACCAAAAAGACCAGGGAGGTTTTTCATGCCTCACAAAGAAGGGTACCTATTGGTAGATGGGTATGGGTAAAAATACAAATACAAGCAAACATTGAATATCCCTTTGAGCATGTTGAAGTTATTAATTACACTTTGGATGGTGTATCACTACACCCAGTCACTGCAAAGGTACAGGCGTCCTTCCTAACTCAGTTGCCAGAGAGGAAGGATTTCACCATGCTGCCTTTAAAACAGTTACAGAGTTGAATGGTTGTGATAGGAGAAAACTGATGTTACTCCACACTACTAACCTAATTGATAGAGTGAAAAGAAGGAAGCCTGTAAAAAAAATAAAAAAAATAAACATGCACTAAAGTAATACTACAAAAAATGTGGCAAAGGAATTCACTTTTTGTCCTGAATACCAAGTGTTATGTTTGGGGCAAATCCTATAAAACATATTACTGAGTACCACTCTCCATATTTTCAAGAATAGTGGTGGCTGCATCATGTTATGGGTATGCTTGTAATCGTTAAGGATTGGGGACTTTTTCAGGATAAAAAATTAACTGAATGGACCTAAGCATATGAAAAATTCTAGAAGAAAACCTTGTTCAGTCTGCTTTCCACCAGACACTGGGAGATGAATTCACCTTTCAGCAGGACAACAACCTAAAACACAAGGCCAAATCTACACTGGAGTTGCTTACGAAGAAGACAGTGAATGTTCCTGACTGGCAGAGTTACAGTTTTGACTTAAATCTACTTGACAATCTATGGCAAGACCTGAAAATGGTTGTCCAGCAATGATCAACAACCAATTTGACAGAGCTTGAAATATTTTGAAAAGAATAATGGGCAAATGTTGTACAATCCAGGTGTGGAAAGCTCTTAGAGACTTACCCAGAAAGACTCACAGCTGTAACTGCTGCCAGAGACGACCTTCTGGAAGGTTTGGACACACCTACTCATTCAAGGGTTTTTCTTTATTTTTACTATTTTCTACATTGTTGAATTATAGTGAAGACATCATAACTACGAAATAACACATATGGAATTATGTAGTAACCCAAATTTTTTTTTACAAATCAATATATATTTTATATTTGAGATTCTTCAAATAGCCACCCTTTGACTTGATGACTGCTTAGCACACTCTTGGCATTCTCTCAACCAGCTTCACCTGGAATGCTTTTCTAACAGTCTTGAAGGAGTTCCCACATATGCTGAGCACGTGTTGGATGCTTTTCCTTCACTCTGCCGTCCGACTCATCCCAAACCATCTCACCTGGGTTGAGGTCGGGGGATTGTGGAGGCCAGGTCATCTGATGCAGCACTCCATCACTCTCCTTCTTGGTAAAATAGCCCTTACACAGCCTGGAGGTGTGTTGGGTCATTGTTCTGTTGAAAAACAAATTATAGTCCCACTAAGCCCAAACCAGATGGGATGGCGTATCTCTGCAGAATGCTGTGGTAGCCATGCTGGTTAAGTGTGCCTTCAATTGTAAATAAATCACAAACAGTGTCACCAGAAAAGCACCCCCACACCATAACACCTGCTCCTCAATGCTTTACGGTGGGAAATACACATGCAGAGATCATCCGTTCACCCACACCGCATCTCACAAAGACACGGCGGTTGGAACCAAAAATCTCCAATTTGGTAGTAGTTTCTTTGCAGCAATCGACCATGAAGGCCTGATTCACACAGTCTCCTCTGAACAGTTGATGTCGAGATGGGTCTGTTACTTTATTTGGGCTGCAATTTCTGAGGCTGGTAACTCTAATGAACTTATCCTCTGCAGCAGAGGTAACTCTGGGTCTTCCATTCCTGTGGGAGTCCTCATGAGAGCCAGTTTCATCATAGCGCTTGATGTTTTTTGCGACTGCACTTGAAGAAACCTTCAAAGTTCTTGAAATGTTTCGTATTGACTGACCTTCATGTCTTAAAGTAATGATGGACTGTTGTTTCTCTTTGCATTTTTTTGCTGTTCTTGCCATAATATGGACTTGGTCTTTTACCAAATAGGGCTATCTTCTGTATACCCCTCCTACCTTGTCACAACACAACTAATTGGCTCAAACGCATTAAGAAGGAAATATATTCCACAAATTAACTTTTAAGAAGGCACACCTGTTAATTGAAATGCATTCCAGGTGACTAACCCATGAAGCTGGTTGAGAGAATGCCAAGAGTGTGCAAAGCTGTCAGGCAAAGGTTTGCTATTTTTAAGAATCTCAAATATATTTGTATTTGTTTAACACTTTTTTGGTTACTACATGATTCCATTACAATTACATTTTAGTCATTTAGCAGCCGCTCTTATCCAGAGCAACTTACAGTTAGTGAGTGCATACATTTTCATACTTTTTTCATACTGGCCCCCCGTGGGAAACGAACCCACAACCCTGGCGTTGCAAGCGCCATGCTCTACCAACTGAGATACTCGGGGCCCAGTTTTGATGTCTTCACTATTATTCTACAATGTAAAAAATATTAAAATAAAGATAAACCCTTGAATGTGTAGGTGGGTCCATACTTTTGACTGGTAGTGAATGTAAATCAGATATTTCTGTATTTCATTTTCAATAAATTAGCAAACATTTCTAAAAACATGTTTTCACTTTGTCATTATGGCATATTGTGTGTAGATGGGTGAGAAAAATAAATACATGTAATCCATTTTGAATTCAGTGTTATGATGTCATTTCATAGTGTTGTGGGAGCCAGGTTAAATTTAGTAGATAAGTGATTCTGGGTGCTGCACAGTCTGAATACCACGGATTCCATTATGTCGAGGGAGCTTACTGAGGTTTATCTTAGAATGATTGATGGACATTATATACTGACTTGGGGTACAAGGTAATAACATATAAGAAGGAAGTGCCCACTGATGGTTAACAGATGTTGTTGAAGAAACGTGTAACATGACGTATATAAACAGAGAGGTTTTCTTTGTCTAGTAGTTGGGATGGCAAGAGGCGAAGCATGTGCCTTTTGTTAGACGAACCCGGTACCTAATCTATTAAATATTTGTATGAACTCTCCATCTAAGTGTTAAACATCTTCTTGCATCATGAATTACTTGATACCCGAGAAACTCATCATAACATTCAGGCTGTAGCACAACAAAATGTGGAATAAGTCAAGGGGTATGAATACTTTCTGAGGACACTGTATATATGTCTTTCGGAGGGATTGGGTTAAAAGCGGAAGTCAAATTTCAGTTGGACCTTGTGTGCAATTGTCCAATAAAGTGATCTTAATCTCTTAATCTTAGTATGAAAATATGTAAAATCATATATATATATTTTTCTAAGACAACAAAAGTGGGGGAATAGGGCTTGAAACTACTGTTCATATGCAGTATTGCAAGCGGAGCTGCGAGATTCACAGCCAGAGGAAATCCTTTGTATGGATAAGTCGGAAAATGTGATATGTCGCTCCCTATGCAAATGAGGTGTCAGATTTCACATACTGCATCTCAGCTGAGAGCGGAGATCGTCATGAGAAGCAGGACAACCAGAGCTTTCACGGAGTGTACCAACCTGGTCTCAGAGCATTTCACATTATTATGTACATAAATCCTAGACTCCATTTAGTGTGCTATGTTACGAATTACAATTCGTATGATATGTTACGAATTGCAATTCGTACAATATGTTACCAATTTGCAAAATGTACAATATCTTACGAATATGGAAACTTATGATATGTTATGAATTCAAATGTGTTGTGGCTAACATTAGCAAGTTGGCTAAAACTAACGTTAGCTAGGTCAGGAGTTTGGTTAAAGGGTTAAAGTTAGGGTTAGCTAAAAGGGTTAGGGTTAGGGGAAGGGTTAGCTAACATGCTAAGTAGGTGCAAAGTAGCTAAAAAGTGGTAAGTAGTTGCAAAGTTGCCAATTAGCTAAAGTTTTCCTTGATGAGACTCGAACACACAACCTTTGGGTTGCTAGTTGTTCGTGTTATACACACACCCATCCATTCTGACTAACCACGCTCCTTTCGTTTTTGCATTTAGTAACCTTCTGTCTTATGTAACCATGCCAAACATAACATATCATACTAGTTTGAGTGTCGCAGATTTACATTTACTATGTTATGTCTAGTCTGTGAGACCAGGCTGAGTGTACAGCAATTGATGTTGTGCCGTTCACATAGTGCTCTGTACACAAAAATGACCGTCGGAACCAGTCCAGAACCGCACAAAGTCCCTTAAATAGGTGACTTTACATCTAAGGTTTGAATGGCTGGACACTAATGACTAAGGATCATCCTTTAGCAGTTCACCACCTCTCTCTGTACATCCTTTCTCCCCCCCCTTTTGTCCATCCTTTACCTACCTCTCTTTTCCCTTTGTCCATCCCCTACTTCCCTCTTCCCCCTCCTTTCACTTCCCTCCACGTGAATCAAATGTGAATCAAATCCCAAGGTCAAATCCTGAGAAATTACCTTTTAACAATCGTTAGATCAACTCTTTGATTCAGAACATTGTGTGCGTGTATTACTTGTACAGGTAAAGCATTGCTTTTGACCCCCATGGTGGGGTACAGACGACTGTTCCATAGAATTAGGCAGCATTCCCAATTTGCCAGGAAAGACAAAGTCAAATAGACTCCACAGCTCCTTCAGGTTTTTCTGCATGGGACTGCCAGATAGCATGAACCTATGAGGAGTACAGAACTAGAGATGGAGAAAGAGAGAAAGGGAGTGAGTGACTGAGTGAGAGTGAGTGAGAGTGAGAGAGAGAGAGATGGGACAAACACCCAATTGAGACTCTGCATGCAGAATTCAGCAAAAATGTACTTTGTGTACAACGCAAAACCCCAAACAATGCATGCAGAGCAGACTTAGGACTATACCTGCTAGTTATCAAAATCAAAAAAAGAGCTGTTAAATTCTACAACCACTTTTAAAAGGAAGTGATGCCCATACATTCCATCACAAAGCCCTCCCCTACGAGAGATGACAGCAACACAATAAGACCCAACCAAATCACGAGAAAGCAAAAAGATAACTATTTGACACACGGAAGGAATCAACAAAAAAAAAGAGCAAACTGGAATGCTATCTGGCCCTAAACAGAGAGTACACAGTGGCATAATACCTGACCACTGTGACTGACCCAAAATTAAGAAAATCCTTGACTATGTACAGACTCAGTGAGCACAGCCTTGCTTTTGAGAGAGGCCGCCATAGGCAGACCTGGCTATGTGCCCACTGCCCACAAAATGAGGAGGAAACTGAGCTGCACTTCCTAACCTGCCAAATGTATGACCACATTAGAGATACATGTTTCCCACAGATCACACAGACCCACAAAGAATTTGAAAACAAATCAAACATTGATCAACTCCCATAATACCGCAGTGTGCAATCAAAGCAGCAAGATTTGTGGCCAGCTGATGGTGAAACATCCTTTCTCATTACCATAGAAACTGTTTAATTAAAAGTGCATGTGAAGTGTCACCTCTCCACTATGTGTGTGTATGTGTGTGTGTGTGTGTGTTTGAGAGCGAGCGAGCGAGAGCGAGAGCGAGAGCGAGAGAGAGAGAGAGAGAGAGAGAGAGAGAGAGAGAGAGAGAGAGAGAGAGAGAGAGAGAGAGAGAGAGAGAGAGAGAGAGAAGCAGGAGCTAACTCTCCATAAACGGGTCTTTGGTGCCCCCCAGAGGGAAACCCATAAAAAAACACCTCTACATCATCCCAATACACTCTCTCTCTCTTTACCCCCTAGCCTGCCAGGGTGCATTACCCATTAATCACTGTGTCACCACACACACACACACCTTGCCAGGTGGGCTCTACAGTGTAAGGTAATTAATGTTTACCAGTGTACCACTAATTAATTTACATCTCCCTCGGAGCAGAATCCTCCACACAGATGGAGATACACTGATAGGAGAACGGATACAGCACTAGTAAACACCAGAACACACACTGCCTTTGTTTGTGTGAAGGATCAAGTGTTGTGTAGGACAGACCACTCTAAATGGGGGCCACCAGGTGTGAAACTCAGTGACCCACTGGTGCATGACTGTAGCTGGACACTATCACTGTAGGACCCAGTCCTTGGTACCTGGAATATACACACACACACACACACACACACACACACACACACACACACACACACACTGTTAAGTTCAGGGTTTGTGTTTCATTCAGGCTGCTGGTGTGTTATGGTTCAAACACACCGTTTTTTTACAGATAAAAATAATTAGCATCTTTGCAACTATTTGCTACTTTTTAGCTACTTTACAACTACTTAGCATGTTAGCTAACCCTACTACACCTAGCTAATGTTAGCCACAACAAATTGGAATTCGTACATATTGGTTTTGCAAATTCGTAACATGTTGTATGTTTTGCAATTCGGAACATATTGTACGAATTGCAATTCGTAACATATCATACGAATTGTATTTCCTACTGTATCATACGAAATGGATCATGGACATCCACAAATGAATACATACCAAACGAAACGTAACATATCATCCTAAATGGAGTGTGACGGATTTACTTACAGAATAATACGAAATGCTCTGAGACCACGTTGCATTATGATGCTCCCAGAGTGTGAGCAAGGCACTAGCCGGGGGAGATGAGATGAGTGGACAGAACACACTAAGGGCTCTATTTAAGGCTGGTGCTAAGGAGGTGCAAGTGTCAAACGCAAGTTAGTTTGCCATTTCATCATGTAAAAACTGGTGCACTGGCATTTTACAGCCCTAACGCCAGGTTCATGCAATTAACCTGTCTAACATCAGCTCGCTTGCGCTGAGGTGGGCGGGGTGGCAATATTTGAAGTGTGCTCTTAAAAACAAGCGCAACAGTGACAATTTCAATTTCAAGACACTCAAAAAGCAGGTCTTAACAGTAATAATGGCATGGATTACTGAGGTAAAATTGGTTTTATATTGGATATTCGGTTTTCTCTCATTAATAGCTATTGAACTAAGCATGCCATGACTATAAAGATGGTACATTCTGAATCAGGGTGGATGGAGAACACTTATATTATTTATATTTTTACAAAAAAAATACAATTTTGGATTTCAATCTTCAATAGCTCTTACACAAAGCATGCCATGACTATGATAATTATATATATTTAAAAAAAAAGATTGCTTATTTTCCATTTCATATCACGTCCTCCATAGGCTACCCTTACCCGAGGTTACTAAAGCTGGTTCAACAGCAATGTGTCGTGTATTTTCTTTATCCTGGCCTTGCAAAGTAGCCTATCCATAAAAGGTGTTTAAATGGTCTATTCATCAGAGTGCCTTCAAATGAAAATATATGCCCTACTGCACATCCTAAAACATACACATACAATGCATTCAGAAAGTATTCAGACACCTTTACTTTTTCCAGAATTTGTTACGTTACAGCCTTAATCAAAAAACATAACAAATAATAAGAATTGTCCTTATCAATCTACAAACAATACCCCATAATGACAAAGCGAAAACAGGTTTGAGACTTGCTATGAGACTCGAAATTGAGCTCAGGTGCATCCTGTTTTCATTGATCATCCTTGAGATGTTTCTACAACTTGATTGGAGTCCACCTGTGTTAAATTAAATTGATTGGACATGATTTGGAAAGGCACACTCCTGTCTATATAAGGTCCCACAGTTGACAGTGCATGTCAGAGCAAAAACCAAGCCATGAGGTCGAAGGAATTGTCCGTAAAGCTCAGAGACAGGATTGTGTCGAGGCACAGATCTGGAGAAGGTTACCAAAACATTTCTTCAGCATTGAAGGTCCCCAAAAAAACACAGTGGCCTCCATCATTCTTAAATGGAAGAAGTTTGGAACCACCAAGACTTCCTAGAGCTGGCCGCACGGCCAAACTAAGCAGTCGGAGGAGAAGGGCCTTGGTCAGGGAGGTGACCAAGAACCCGATGGTCACTCTGACAGAGCTCCAGAGTTCCTCTGTGTAGATGGGAGAACCTTCCAGAAGGACAACCATCTCTGCAGCACTCCACCAATCAGGCCTTTATGGTAGTGGCCAGATGGAAGCCACTCCTCAGTAAAAGGCACATGATAGCCTGCTTGGAGATTGCCAAAAGGCACCTAAAGACTCTCAGACCATGAGAAACAAGATTCTCTGATCTGATGAAACCAAGATTGAACTCTTTGGTCTGAATGCCAAGTGTCACATCTGGAGGAAACTTGGCACCATCCCTATGGTGGCGGCATCATCATGCTGTAAGGATGTTTTTCAGCGGCAGGGACTGGGAGACTAGTCAGGATCAAGGGAAAGATGAACGGAGCAAAGTACAGAGAGATCCTTTATGAAAACCTGCTCCAGAGCGCTCAGGACCTCAGACTGGGGCTAAGGTTTACCTTCCAACAGGACAACGACCCTAACCACACAGCCAAGACAAAGCAGGAGTGGCTTCGGGACAAGTCTCTGAATGTCCTTGAGTGGCCCAGCCAGAGCCCGGACTTGGACCCGATCTAACATCTCTGGAGAGACCTGAAAATAGCTGTGCAGCGACACTCCCCATCCAACCTGACAAATCTTGAGAGGATCTGTAGAGAAGAATGGGAGAAACTCCCCAAATACAGGAGTGCCAAGCTTGTAGCGTCATACCCAAGAAGACTTGAGGCTGTAATCGCTGCCAAAGGTGCTTCAACAAAGTACTGAGTAAAGAGTCTGAATACTTATGCAAATATAATATTTCAGTCAACAACTGTTTTTGCTTTGTCATTATGGGGTATTGTGTGTACATTTATGAGGGAAAAAAAACAATTGAATCCATTTTAGAATTACATGCTGACCACACCGCTCGTTTTACGTGCACGAGCGTTGCAAAATAAATGTAAACATACATGTTATTCAATCAATGCATCCACACTGCTCTTGCACGTCAACAACCGTCTGTGTAGCCTGGCGCTAAAATAGAACTTGGTTCTATTTGTGACGCTTAGATACGCTGCAAGTCCCGCCTCTCCCATCTCCTCATTGGTTTTTAGGCGCATATACCCACATTGGTGATTGAAAGATGAACTGAGGTCCACACTCCAGTCCAGTTGGTTGCCAACCGCCATATAAAGTCCACAGAAGAAGTAGAAGCCTGAAGGAGGGGAGATTACTAGAAACAAACTCGGTTTACCCTTTTATCTCTGGATGAATTGTCAGAGTAGAGGACCTTGTGCATTTCAGGTAAAATAACAACCCAATGTTTATATCCCAGGACAAATTTTCTAGCAACAGCAAGCTAGCTAGCTTAATTGCCATAAATGTTTAATGCTTTTCGACCTGTCCCCAATATAGTTGGTTCAGAGTTCGTTTTGATATTTCAACTTGCGTGTCCTGATCGCGTCTGGTGTGGGTGGACAAAACAAACATGCGCACGATGGCGCACGCGGACACACTCGCCCGGTCTAGTCAGCATGTAACATGTTCAGTAACGCATGTTGATTTTGTCCATCCACACCAGACGCGATCAGGACACGCAGATCGTGTATTTTGACTCATCATTACCACTTACATTACATGGGACATGCACATTCACAAGCATCATGCTCCCTCCCTCTTCCGTGTAAAGAAATGTGCCTGCAAATTGTACCGGGAGGCTGGACAGACAGACTGTGTTTCCTTGTCCTGCTTGCTTTGTGACTGACAGGCACCTATCCTATCAATAGATCAATAGATCGACAGATCCTTCATTCTAGCAGGAGAGGGCTCGACGGACTAGTGAATTGAAACTTTTAAATGAAAAGTAGCCTAGTTAATATGAAGTGGAAAAAGTAGACGGCTGAAATTGAGTCTGGAAAACACTGCTACAACTTGTTTAATCATCAAAACCCAGCCCTTTCACGCCACCGCCAGCTATTGAGCTCATAATTCCAGCGGAGAAAATATACAAATATTTCTGACACACCCCCAGACCTATAGCGCTACCGCCAGCGATTAGATTTACCATTGCGTTAGGTTTGTTAAAATAGAGCCCAATATGTCTGTGAAAGCATTAACGGAGACACACATGCACACACTTAACAGGCTGCCATGAGCCTCAGCTCGGTGAAAACCATTGATATTGAGCCATAATTGAGTTTGACAACAATCAATTTGTGGACGATCACAGCAGACATGGTATTGACCATAAGAGAGGTTCAATCCCTCCGTAGTGTCTGTGTGTGTGTGGTGTCAAACCAGCAGGCCATGCCTTCAATGTGCTTTAATGACGTGTTTCATGTTTGATTTGACCCCCCCCTCCCCCTTTACAACCTTGTCCACTAAGAGAATCGCGCGCACACACACACACCATGTCATGTCCAGGTTTTCTTTGATGTCTGCACTAGAGAAATAAGATGAGTTTGATAATTGAAACATGTTTAATAATTCAGACTAAGTGCTTCAGCACCGTTGTGGAGAACAGCTCTGCCTAATGAAATATTCATTACTACAGACTCACAGTCTGAACGCACACACACACACACACACATGCACGCACAGACGCGCATATACATAGCTGTTAATCTACACACACAAACTTCCCTTTTGGACAAAACTCCACCCTTGCCCAAACACAAAGAGCATAGTGTGTGTAGTGGTGAATTAATCATGAGGTCGTTATCGGTAGGGATTCTAGATAAAAGGACTGGAAGTGTAGAGAGACTGAACAGCTGTGAACCACAACAGTTACTAATTTTCTCTCACAGGGCCTAAGAGTTATTTAAGTCAGACTTAATTTTTCAACTGAATACAGTCCTATTAGTTTGATTTCAACATGTTTTGGTTTTACTTATACACATTTGATGTTACTGCGACAACTGTCTACAGATAATGTCGATAGACGTAGTATAAACCAGCCTTTAGTCTTGAAATCTTGGTTGTTTAGTACACTTCCGTACTCACTCTGTTTAGAACATGGCCTCACATGGGAATCCTTGAAGAGATGGATGAGTTCAACATGTTTTGGTTTTACTTATACACATTTCAAACCAAGACGTTTTCCCGCCAAACTTATCATCCCGCCAACTTTTTGCATACTTTTCTTTATATTTGAAAGGTATTGCTGGCGACAAAGCCTGTACTTTTATTTCCTGCAACCGTCAAGATTCCATTAATGTATTTAAAAGTCACGCCAACCGCTCAGTATAAACGTCACCTTATATCATACAGTCTTTGGCACAAATTAAATCATGAACATTCTATTATTGTTGTCCGACATCAAACGTGTCCTTGTCATTATGAAAAAGTATAAACTCAGGCTGTCAAAGTTAATGCATTAATGATGCGTTAACGTGTGACATGTTTATCGGCTTACATTTTTGGTACGCAGTTAATTGCGTCTCCATTTCTTCACCGCACGGAACCTTTTAAGTGCACGTGTTTCCGGACTGACCCTTCTATGTGCAAAACACAACACGGAACACAGCTGCAGTCAATGCTTGCACCTTTACGTAGTTGAAGACTGTGTGCCACTAGCCAAAATCATGTGAAAGTTATGTCCAATATTACCAGAGCAACAGTCTGTATAATTCTTTTGCCGCGTATTGGTGCATGTCACGGGCCATTTTAAACTACTTGTGATCTGCAATTTTTTGGTTTGATAACAAACAACATTGTTTAGTTAGCTAGTCATGTTACCTACGTAGCTAGATACCTGATAATTTGACCACTGCCTAGGCCAGGGGTCTCCAACCTTTTCTAGCATGAGAGCTAATTTTAAATTATGAAACATGTCGCGAGCTACATATTAATTTCTCCCTAGCTTTCAAATAGGCACTCTTTGTATATTCCCAGATTCCGTTTTCTCAGTTGTATTTTTCTTGGTTTCTGTTTTTCACTCTCAAAATTACAATTATTCATAGAGAAACAATGAAATTGGATGTTCTGAGTCCATGCCAATGCTTAAATCACATCCCAAAAAATAAATATATATAACATTTCGATGTGTGAGTGTTATACCCCTTTAATTTCTCATTTTGCGAGGAAGGAATGTGCTGGTCTAGGGATGTTTTTGCTTCTGCATATGTCAGGACAGACTTTGCAAAACAAAAGCCCACCTGATTGATACAAATAAACTAAGGAGCCTTTTGGACCTAGACTTGGAGCTCCGGTACCGCTTGGCGTGCGGTAGCAGAGAGAACAGTCTATGACTTGGGTGATTGGAGTATTTGACAACTTTTTGGGCCTTCCTCTGACACCGCCTAGTATATAGGTCCTGGATGGCAGGAAGCTTGGCCCCAGTGATGTACTGGGCCGTACGAAGAACCCTCTGCAGCGCCTTACGGTCGGATGCCAAGCAGTTGCCATACCAGGTGGTGATGCAACTCGTCAGGATGCTCTCGATGGTGCAGCTGTAGAACTTTTTGAGGATCTGGGGACCCATACCAAACTTTTCAGTCTCCTGAGGGGGAAATGTTGTCGAGCCCTCTTCACAACTGTCTTGGTGTATTTGGACCATGATAGTTTGTTGGTGATGTGGACACCAAGGAAAGTGAAACTCTCAACCAGCTCCACTACAGCCCTGTCGATGTGAATGGGGGCATGTTCGGCCCTCCTTTTCCTGTAGTCCATGATCTGCTCCTTTGTCTTGCTCACGTTGAGGGAGAGGTTGTTGTCCTGGTACCACAATGCCAGGTCTCTGACCTCCTCCCTATAGGCTGTCTCATTGTTGTCGGTGATCACTGTTGTGTCGTCAGCAAATGGTGGTGTTGGAGTCGTGCTTTGCAATGCAGTCGTGGGTGAACGGGGAGTACAGGAGGGGACTAAGCACGCACCCCTGAGGGGCCCCCGTGTTGAGGATCAGCGTGGCAGATGTGCTGTTGCCTACCCTTACCTCCTGGGGGCGGCCTGTCAGGAAGTCCAGGATCCAGTTGCAGAGGGGGGTGTTTAGTCCAAGGGTCCTTAGCATTGTGATGAGCTTTGTGGGCACTATGGTGTCGAACGCTGAGCTGTAGTCAATGAACAGCATTCTCACATAGGTGTTCCTTTTGTCCAGGTGGGAAAGGGCAGTGTGGACTGCGATTGAGATAGCGTCATCTGTGGATTTGTTGGGGCGGTATGTGAATTGCGTTTCCGGGATGATGGTGTTGATGTGAGCCATGACCAGCCTTTCAAGGCAGTTCATGGCTACCGACGTGAGTGCTACGGGGCGGTAGTCATTTAGGCAGGTTGCCTTCGCTTTCTTGGGCACAGAGACTATGGTGGTCTGCTTGAAACATGTAGGTATTACAGACTCAGTCAGAGAGAGGTTGAAAATGTCAGTGAAGACACTTGCCAGTTGGTCCGCGCATGCTATGAGTACACGTCCTGGTAATCTGTTAGGTCCCGCAGCCTTGTGAATGTTGACCTGTTTAAAGGTCTTGCTCACATCGGCTACGGAGAGCGTGATCACACGGTCATCTGGAACAGCTGATGCTCTCAACAATGGTTCAGTGTTGTTTGCCTCGAAGCGAGCATAAAAGGCATTTAGCTCATCTGGTAGGCTCGCGGCTGGGTTTCCCTTTGTAATCCGTAATAGTTTGCAAGCCCTCCCACATCCAACGAGCGTCAGAGCTGGTGTACAAGGATTCAATCTTAGTCCTGTATAGACGCTTTGCCTGTTTGGTGGTTCATCTGAGGGCATAGTGGGATTTCTTATAAGCGTCCGGATTAGTGTCCCGCTCCTTGAAAGCGGCAGCTCTACATTTTACATTTTAGTCATTTAGCAGACGCTCTTATCCTGAGCGATTTACAGTTAGTGAGTGCATACATGTTTTTTAGTTTTGTTTTTTTCATACTGGCCCCCGTGGGAATCGAACCCACAACCCTGGCATTGCAAGCACCATGCTCTACCAACTGAGCTACACTCTAGCCTTTAGCTCAGTGCGAATGTTGCCTGTAATCCATGGCTTCTGGTTGGGATATGTACGTACAGTCACTGTGGGGATAATGTCACAAGTCTCCCTAACTCCCAGGGTAAAAGAGAGGGTTCCGAGGGGATTTGGAGTAACTGGATTTGAACAGTAAAATATATAGTAATAACGTTTACAGTAGGTTGGGTGGCTACATCAAATAAAATAAAATAAAATCGTATTTGTCACATACACGTGTTTAGCAGATGTTATAGCAGGTGTAGCGAAATGCTTGTTCTTGACAGTGCAGTAATATCTAACAAGTAATATCTAACAATTTCACAACACATACCCAATACACGCAAAATAAGTAAGGAATGGGATTTAAGAAAATATATACATATATGGAAAGCAGTGACAGAGTGGCATGGACTAAGATACAGTAGAATTGCAGTTGAGTCAAGTTAGAGGCAGTTGTTGTTGCGTAGGTAGTGGTGAGGTAGCAACAGTCATGTGTGTGTGTGAGATGTATGGTCATTATTTGAACTGGCTAGCCAGCTAACTTAACATTAGCTAGCTAGCTAACAAGAATACACCAGTTATGCTGTTTTGGACAACCAGTCTGCTGATGTCATACAGCCTGTTGTTTTTGTGTTTATACTTTTTCATAACGACAACGACAAGTTTGATGTCGGACGACAATAAAATGTTCATGATGTCACTGCGACAACTGTCTACAGATAATGTCGATAGACGTAGTATAAACCAGCCTTTAGTCTTGAAATCTTTGGTTGTTTAGTACACTACCGTACTCACTCTGTTTAGCACATGGCCTCACATTGGAATCCTTAAAGAGATGGATGGGGCTAAGGCTTAAGAGGGTGTGAACGATTCTGAATGGGTGTAGACAAAGTAGAGCTCTCCAGTAGGTGTACCAAAACATTCAAGGGCCATTTTATCAACTTTCAAAGCAGAATCACTTTCCCATTGTTCCTCAACTGTAGTGTATGATATACAATATTCTAGATCTGAGTCTCTACTTTTATCTAATGTAAAAAACACAATTTAAAATGTTGCTACCGATTCGAGCCGGTCGGTCACATATGTCTTCAGTCACCATGGCCCTTTATGCAAAAACATCCCATTTTACCTGCAGCAGTGGTTGCCTGTCAGGTGTTTTTGTCTGGGGCTACAACAAAAATGTGTGATGTTGGGGCTACTTGAGAATCGGAGTTGGGAAACACTGATCTAAAGTGTAAGATGTAAGGTCTACAAATTCGAAAAGATTGTAAGAGTGTGGTGCAACTTCATGGGTTGGTTCTGGATGACTTGGAGCAGTGGCCATATCAGTAATTTATACATATGATCAAAAGCATTATTGATAACTCTTTTGAAAAGAAGTGTACATATTATGTCTGATAACTGTTGTATATCTACAGTGCCTTCGGAAAGTATTCAGATCCCTTGAATTTTTCCACATTTTGTTATGTTACAGTCTTATTCTAAAATGGATTTTAAAAAAAAAATTAAACTCAGCAATCTACACACAATACCCCATAATGACAAAGCGAAAACAGGTTTTTTGATTTTTTAGCAAATGTATTAAAAATAAAAAACTGAAATACCTTATTGACATTAGTATTCAGACCCTTTACTATGTCACTCGAAATTGAGCTCAGATGCATCCTGTTTCCATTGATCATCCTTGAGAGGTTTCTACAACCTGATTGGAGCCCACCTATGGTAAATTCAATTGATTGGACATTATTTGGAAAGGCACACACCTGTCGATATAAGGTCCCACAGTTGACAGTTCATGTCAGAGCAAAAACCAAGCCATGTGTGACGAGTACTGAGGATACGAAGAGGCAGGACGCAGACCCAGGAATCAACAATGTAAAGGTTTACTTAACACTGATCAAGAGAACAACAAAGACAGAGTACACGACATGACACTAACAATCACACACAACACAACACTGAACAGTCCAGGGCCATATAGGGGTGGTGATGAGATGATGAGGTGAAGGTGCGCTGGAGGTGATTAGGGTGCATTGGGTTTCCATTCCGGTGTTGCCGAGGTGGTGCGCTCAGACCGGTGGCTCAGTAGACCGGCGAATCAGAGCGCTGGAGGGGAGCAATGGGAGGAGACATGACACCATGAGGTTGAAGGAATTGTCTGTAGAGCTCCGAGACAGGATTGTGTCGAGGGACAGATCTGGAGAAGGGTACCTAAAAATGTCTGCAGCATTGAAGGTTCCCAAGAACACAGTGGCCTCCATCATTGTTAAATGGAAGAAGTTTGGAACCACCAAGATTCTTCCTAGAGCTGGCCGCCTGGCCAAACTGAGCAATCGGGGAGAAGGGCCTTGGTCAGGGAGGTGACCAAGAACCCGATGGTCACTCTGACAGAGCTCTAGAATTCTTCTGTGGAGATGGGAGAACTTTCCAGAAGGACAACCATCTCTGCAACACTCCACCAAAAAGGTATTTATGACATAGTGGCAAGATGGAAGCAACTCCTTAGTAAAAAGCACATGACAGCCCGCTTGGAGTTTGCCAAAAGGCACCTAAAGACTCTCAGACCATGAGAAACAAGATTCTCTGGTCTGATGAAAACCAAGATTGAACTCTTTGGTCTGAATGCCAAGTGTCACGTCTGGAGGAAACCTGGCAACATCCCTATGGTGAGCATGGTGGTGGCAGCATCAAGCTGTGGTGAGGTTTTTCAGCGGCAGGGACTGTGAGACTAGTCAGGATCGAGGCAAAGATGAACGGAGCAAAGTACAGAGAGATCCTTGATGAAAACCTGCTCCAGAGCGCTCACAACCTCAGCCTGGGGCAAAGGTTCACCTTCAAACAGGACAACGACCCTAAGCACACAGCCAAGATAATGCAGGAGTGGCATCGGGACAAGTCTCTGAATGTCCTTGAACCCGATCGAACATCTCTGGAGAGACCTGAAAATAGCTGTGCAGCAACGCTCCCCTTCCAACCTGACAGAGCTTGAGAGGATCTGCAAAGACGAATGGGAGAAATTCCCCAAATACAGGTGTGCCAAGCTGGTAGCGTCATACCCAAGAAGACTCGATGCTGTAATCACTGCCAAAGGTGCTTCAACAAAGTACTAAGTAAAGGGTCTGAATACTTACAGTGGGGAAAAAAAGTATTTAGTCAGCCACCAATTGTGCAAGGTCTCCCACTTAAAAAGATGAGAGAGGCCTGTAATTTTCATCATAGGTACACATCAACTATGACAGACAAAATGAGAAAAATTTTTCCAGAAAATCACATTGTAGGATTTTTAATGAATTTATTTGCAAATTATGGTGGAAAATAAGTATTTGGTCAATAACAAAAGTTTCTCAATACTTTGTTATATACCCTTTGTTGGCAATGACACAGGTCAAACGTTTTCTGTAAGTCTTCTCAAGGTTTTCATACACTGTTGCTGGTATTTTGCCCCATTCCTCCATGCAGATCTCCTCTAGAGCAGTGATGTTTTGGGGCTGTCGCTGGGCAACACGGACTTTCAACTCCCTCCAAAGATTTTCTATGGGGTTGAGATCTGGAGACTGGCTAGGCCACTACAGGACCTTGAAATGCTTCTTACGAAGCCACTCCTTCGTTGCCCGGGCGGTGTGTTTGGGATCATTGTCATGCTGAAAGACCCAGCCACGTTTCATCTTCAATGCCCTTGCTGATGGAAGGAGGTTTTCACTCAAAATCTCACGATACATGGCCCCATTCATTCTTTCCTTTACACGGATCAGTCGTCCTGGTCCCTTTGCAGAAAAACAGCCCCAAAGCATGATGTTTCCACCCCCATGCTTCACAGTAGGTATGGTGTTCTTTGGATGCAACTCAGCATTCTTTGTCCTCCAAACACGACGAGTTGAGTTTTTACCAAAAAGTTATATTTTGGTTTCATCTGACCATATGACATTCTCCCAATCCTCTTCCGGATCATCCAAATACACTCTAGCAAACTTCAGACGGGCCTGGAGATGTACTGGCTTAAGCAGGGGGACACGACTCGCTCTGCAGGATTTGAGTCCCTGGCGGCGTAGTGTGTTACTGATGGTAGGCTTTGTTACTTTGGTCCCAGCTCTCTGCAGGTCATTCACTAGGTCCCCCTGTGTGGTTCTGGGATTTTTGCTCACCGTTCTTGTGATCATTTTGACCCCACGGGGTGAGATCTTGCGTGGAGCCCCAGATCGAGGGAGATTATCAGTGGTCTTGTATGTCTTACATTTCCTAATAATTGCTCCCACAGTTGATTTCTTCAAACCAAGCTGCCTACCTATTGCAGATTCAGTCTTCCCAGCCTGGTGCAGGTCTACAATTTTGTTTCTGGTGTCCTTTGACAGCTCTTTGGTCTTGGCCATAGTGGAGTTTGGAGTGTGACTGTTTTAGGTTGTGGACAGGTGTCTTTTATACTGATAACAAGTTCAAACAGGTGCCATTAATACAGGTAACGAGTGGAGGACAGAGGAGCCTCTTAAAGAAGAAGTTACAGGTCTGTAAGAGCCAGAAATCTTGCTTGTTTGTAAGTGACCAAATACTTATTTTCCACCATAATTTGCAAATAAATTCATAAAAAATACTACAATGTGATTTTCTGGATTTTTTTCTCTCAATTTGTCTGTCATAGTTGACGTGTACCTATGATGAAAATTACAGGCCTCTCTCATCTTTTAAAGTGGGAGAACTTGAACAATTGGTGGCTGACTAAATACTTTTTTCCCCCACTGTATGTAAATGTGATAATTCAGTTTTTTTTTATTTTATAAATTAGCAACAATTTATAAAAAACAGTTTTTGCTTTGTCATTTAGGGGTATTGTGTGTAGATTGATGAATAAAGCTGTAACGTAACAAAACGTGAAAAAAGTAAAGAGTCTGAATACTTTCCGAAGGCACTGTATATAAAAATGAAGAATTACAGTACCATTGCTCTTGCGCATGTGGTAAAGGGTAAAGCACGGTAGACCCCTGATGTGGAATTCTTTGTGCGTGGGTTTGCCTGCTGTGGACTGGTGAGCAGCAATCTCAGTTCTATGATATCTACAGACTCCGATGATGCAGTTGTTACATGGGTTCCAGGTTGGCTTTTGCTTGGAGTTAGGCGAGGAGTTGATTGTGGTACACTGGAAATCTCAGTAGCCATGGGCAATCAACTCATTTCTGTGCTGCCACCGACATCAGCCTGCATAACATAGATTATTAGAAAAGTGTAAAAATCAACTGGATCCACTCTAGCCAGGGTCCCAAACTATTATGTATTCTACACGCTAGCCTACCCAATAATAGAACCATGGCATCCCTATATAATACAGTGGTCATATTCCACTGTCATCCTACCTCCAGCTCATGCTGTTCAATTTAGGGGCGTTTTCACATATGCATTTTGGTTCCCGGGAACATTGGTGAGATTTAAACAAAACATGTTTCGCTTTCACAAGACCTGTACATAACTGTTTCAGGATGTGATTTGCGAGATGCACATTCTACATGACGTTAGCAAGCTAGCTAGGTAGCTAGCTTGTTTAGAACTGAGAAAAAGTTCCATGCGACATATTGTGTTTCAGTCGTGCTTTATAGACCAAACTATAGCTAGACCTAGCCGATCAGGGTACCAAAACAAAAGCTACAGGATCCGAATCATACAGGGGATATGTGAAGGCGCCCTAAGCCATTTAATGTTGGCAAACTACATGTTTTGCAGAATGATATAACAACAGCGAAGCACAAAACAACCTGAAAATAGCTAGTTGTTTACCCTATCCCAAAACACACACTTGCGAGCCTGGCTAGGGAGCAAACAAACTTTTAGCTAACATAAGCTAAATAACAACAGACTCAGTGTTACCCCTTTCATCAGTGATGCTACTACTTAATTATACAAATCCTCTGTGCACTGCCTGAACTGCCATAGGGACACTTAACGCATCTATTCTAAATGTATTTTGAAGATCATTCCAAACATTTGGAGCAAGAAAACTGAAGGCTGACTTGCCTAGCTCTGTAGACACCAAAGGAGACTCCAGTGTTAACCATCCCTGTGAACGGGTTTGATAACTTGACATTTAAAATCTTTACAGTGAAGTGGAGCAGGGCTTTGTAAACAAAAAGAGCATAATGATGTGGTCTGTGACTTCAAAGAGGTCCAGCTAACCTTATGGTAAAAAATACAGTGATGAGTGATAAAACTGCCTCCTGTGATAAAACGGCATGTAGGGATTTAAGAGTAGAGGCAGCTGCACTTTGATAAATAGTATCACCATAATCAAGAACAGGTAGAAAGCCGATTAGATCTGCTTCCTGCTGACTAGAGAGAGACAAGATCTGTTTATGTAAAAAAAGCCCACTTTAAATCTTTGTTTCTTATCAAGCTCATCTGAATGTATTTTAAACGATAAATAATTGTCAATCCAAATACCAAGGTTTTTGAATGCAGGGACTCGTTCGATTATATTACCATCCGATGAGTGAAGATGTAATCTATCTGAGATAATCTTACGAGAACTTGAAAACAACATGTATTTAGTTTTGCCAGTATTAAGCACAACCTTTAAAATCAGTAAGGGCTTCCTGCACAACTGCAAAATCAGACAGTACCAGTCAAAAGTTTGGAAACACCTACTCATTCAAGGGTTTTTCTTAATTTTTACTATTTTCTACATTTTAGAATAACAGTGAAGACATCAAAACTATGAAGTAACACATATGGAATCATGTAGTAACCATACAAGTGTTAAAAAAATCAAAATATATTTTATATTCTTCAAAGTAGCCACACTTTGCCTTGATGACAGCTTTGCAAATTCTTGGCATTCTCTCAACCAGCTTCCCCTGGAATGCATTTCCAACAGTCTTAAAGGAGTTCCAACATATGCTGAGCACTTATTGGCTGCTTTTCCTTCACTCTTCGGTCCAACTCATCCCAAAACATTTCAGTTAGGTTGAGGTCGGGTGATTGTGGAGGCCAGGTCATCTGATGCAGCACTCCATCACACACCTTCTTGGTCAAATAGTCCTTACACAGCCTGGAGGTGTGTTGGATCATTGTACTGTTGAAAAACCACACATGCGGCGATCATCCGTTCACGTACTCTGCGTCTCACAAAGACACGGCGGTTGGAACCAAAATATCACGTTTAGAACAACAAAGGACAGATTTCCACTGGTCTAATGTCCATTGCTCGTGTTTCTTGGCCCAAGCAAGTCTCTTCTTCTTATTAGTGTCCCTTATTTGTTGTTTCTTTGCATCAATTTGACCATGAAGGCCTGATTCACACAGTCTCCTCTGAACAGTTGATGTTGAGATGTGTCTGTTACTTGAACTGTGAAGCATTTATTTGTGCTGCAATTTCTGAGGCTGGTAACTCTAATGAACTTATCCTCTGAAGCAGAGGTAACTCTGGGTCTTCCTTTCCTGTGGCGGTCCTCATGAGAGCCCGAGCCAGTTTCATCATAGCTCTTGATGGTTTTTGCGATTGCACTTGAAGAAATTTTCAAAGTTCTTGAAATTTTCCGGATTGACTGACCTTCATGTCTTACAGTAATGATGGACTGTTGTTTCTCTTTGCTTATTTGAGCTGTTCTTGCCATAATATGGACTTGGTCTTTTACCAAATAGGGCTCTCTTCTGTATACCATCCCTGCCTTGCCACAACACAACTGATTGATTTGCTCAAACGCATTAAGAAGGAAATAAATTCCACAAATTAACTTTTAACAAGGCACACCTGTTAATTGAAATGCATTCAAGGTGACTACCTCATGAAGCTGGTTGAGAGAATGCCAAGAGTGTGCAAAGCTGTCATCAAGGCAAAAGGTGGCTACTTTGAAGAATCTCAATATGAAATATATTTTGATTTGTTAAACACTTTTTTTGTTGCTACATGATTCCATATCTGTTATTTCATAGTTTGATATCTTCACTATTATTATACGATGTAGAAAATAGTCAAAGTAAAGAAAAACCCTGGAATGAGTAGGTGTGTCCAACATTTTGACTGATACTGTATATACAGTGCCTTGCAAAATAATTTTGTTGCATTACAACCTGTAATTTAAATGGATTTTTATTTGGATTTCTTGTAATAGGCATACACAAAATAGTCCAAATCGGTGAAGTGAAATGAAAAAAATAAGTATTTGATTTGCATTTTAATGAGGGAAATAAGTATTTGACCCCCTCTCAATGAGAATGATTTCTGGCTCCCAGGTGTCTTTTATACAGGTAACGAGATGAGATTAGGAGCGCACTCTTAGAGGGAGTGCTCCTAATCTCAGCTTGTTACCTGTATAAAAGACACCTGTCCACAGAAGCAATCAATCAATCAGATTCCAAACTCTCCACCATGGCCAAGACCAAAGAGCTCTCCAAGGATGTCAGGGACAAGATTGTAGATCTACACAAGGCTGGAATGGGCTACAAGACCATCGCCAAGCAGCTTGGTGAGAAGGTGAAAACAGTTGGTGCGATTATTCGCAAATGGAAGAAACACAAAAGAACTGTCAATCTCCCTCGGCCTGGGGCTCCATGCAAGATCTCACCTCGTGGAGTTGCAATGATCATGAGAACGGTGAGGAATTAGCCCAGAACTACACGGGAGGATCTTGTCAATGATCTCAAGGCAGCTGGGACCATAGTCACCAAGAAAACAATTGGTAACACACTACACCGTGAAGGACTGAAATCCTGCAGCGCCCGCAAGGTCCCCCTGCTCAAGAACGCACATATACAGGGCCGTCTGAAGTTTGCCAATGAACTGAATGATTCAGATGAGAACTGGGTGAAAGTGTTGTGGTCAGATGAGACCAAAATCGAGCTCTTTGGCATCAACTCAACTCGCCGTGTTTGGAGGAGGAGGAATGCTGCCTATGACCCCAAGAACACCATCCCCACCATCAAACATGGAGGTGGAAACATTATGCTTTGGGGGGTTTATGCTAAGGGGACAGGACAACTTCACCGCATCAAAGGGACGATGGACGGGGCCATGTACGTCAAATCTTGTTTTTTTAAAGGCAGTAAATGAGACTGAATGAACTGTTTTGCTGCTAGACAAGGCTCTGCTGATAGCCAGGTGTAGCAGTGGTAAGGATTCACTCCATGGTGCTGAAAAGAAAGCTCTGCTGTTGGGACAGCTTTATGTAGGCCCTAACAATTTGTGGGCACCGTTTGTCACCGTTATAGTGCAATTAATGTATTGTTTAGTGTTCTGTTTTGTTGTGTTGTTTAGTGGCTTTGCTGGCATGCATCCCAAAAATATTTTTGGAGTTTGCCCCACCAACATTTAAATGCTAGAATCGCCACTGCTCCTGTCTATACCAAAATAAATAAAATCATTCAAAATAGGCTATTAAATCATGATTTGGCCACAGAGGATCATTAGCTTCTTTAAAAAATTTAGAATTGTGGATTGTTTTAAATCGCATCGCCTACAGTCGGAAGGAAAGGCAGCGCATGCAATTTGGCCAGATTATTGTTGAGTTGCGACTGTCGGTGAAAAGTAGAGAGGCCAAGCCAGGCATATTGCAATATTTCCGAATACAATCACAGGAAAACATAGTTTGGAAAGCAAATGGTTATTGCTGTAAAGAGAAGACAATGAAAAGACTAATCTTTCTTTTAGTTATAAAAAATTTCAACTTAGCGAACAAAAATAGGCCTGTAGTATGATAACAATGCTGATAATTTATGGTTGGAATTACCTGAGCGGGACTTGGAGTGATAATTAAATGGACAACGTCATTTTTATTGATCTGTTTCTCAGTGTCAGCAGAGTAGGCTACCCTGTAATTTGTCATATTAAAAAATATTCTGCTAATGTCTCCGGTCATATAAAGTGTAGTAGAATTGCATGTAATGTGTTTATAAAACGCCACATTTTCCCCATGTAAACAAAGAAGAAACATATCTGATATAGCATTTAGCCTATTCTACGCCAGTGTTTCCCAACCCTGGTCCTCGAGTACCCCCAACAGTACACATTTTTATTGTAACCCTGGACAAGCACACCTGATTCAACTTGTCAACTAATCATCAAGCCCTCAATGAGTTGAATGAGGTGTGTTTGTCAAGGGCTACAACGAAACTGTGTACTGTTGGGAGAACTCGAGGACCAGGGTTGGGAATCACTGCTCTACGCTATATGTGCTCAGCCATTCATTGAACAGTCTTTTTTGCAAACAGTGATTGAGTTATATTATTAGCCTAAATTATGACTATCCAATCTACTCATCACATTATGAATAGTAGGCTATCTTACATAAGTCTGCAAATGTGATGATGCATGGAATGCTTTATTATAAAGGGGCATTTTTATGGTGAAAATTAGCTTCCCCAAACTTGAAACGTACGTCCCGCCTATGTATGCCAGGTAGGCTACACCGGTTATAAAGCAGATTCATGTGCTTAATTTGAAGAATTTAGCAATAAATATAGCAGCACTGAAAAGCTGGGATCCTCTTTTAAATAGCGGCCAATCAAAACTCTGTTTTCACACACGATTGCACAATGACTGGGCTTATAAGAACACATATTTCACTAGGCTCTGTAGGCTATGTGCTCTCCAACTGTGTTCCAGGGATCCTGGGCCTATAGGCTACGTTTGGAGTTATTTGGCCCCTTTATTTGTGATACAAACCTTATCAAAACATGTAGGCCTATGGGCTAGGCTGATCTGTGCAAGTATGAAGAAAAAGTTGCAAATAAAAGGCATGCGCTGTTTCTTGCCTTAGACTGCACACAATGGGCATCATTCACAAGTGATAATATATCATTGACAAGTGATAATATTGTCACCCATCAGACTATTCTCAATTTAATCTAGTCTTTACATATACTAAATAATATACACTACTGGTCAAAAGTTTTAGAACACCTACTCATTCAAGGGTTTTTCTTTATTTTTACTATTTTCTACATAACACATATGGAATCTGTCACACCCTGATCAGTTTCACCTGTCTTGTGCTTGTCTCCATCACCCACCAGGTGTCGCCCATTTGTCCCCATTATCCCCTGTGTATTTATACCAGTGTTTTATGTTTGTCTATTGTCAGTTTGTCTTGTCTCATCAAGTTTACCCGCGGTTTTCCCTTACTCCTGTTTTGCGCTAGCCCAGTTTTGACCATTCTGCCTGCCCCGACCCTGACTGCCGTATCTGTACCGTTCGGACTCTGCTCTGGATTACTGACCTCTGCCTGCCCTTGACCTGTCGTTTGCCTACCCCCTGTTTTTGTAAATAAACTTTTTGGTAATTCAAATTGTCTGCATCTGGGTCTTATCCTGAGCCTTGATAGAATCACGTAGTAACCAAAAAAGTGTTAAACAAATCTAAATATATTTGAGATTCTTCAAATAACCACCCTTTGCCATGATGACAGCTTTGCACACTCTTGGCATTCTCTCAACCAGCTTCATGACGTAGTCACCTGGAATGCATTTCAATTAACAGGTGTGCCTTCTTAAAAGTTAATTTGTGGAATTTCTTTCCTTCTTAATGCGTTTGAGCCAATCAGTTGTGTAACTTTAAAGTTTCTTCAAGTGCAGTCGCAAAAACCATCAAGCACTATGATAAAACTGGCTCTCATGAGGACCGTCACAGGAATGAAAGACCCAGAGTTACCTCTGCTGCAGTGGATAAGTACATTAGAGTTACCAGCCTCAGAAATTGCACTCCAAATAAATGCTTCACAGTGTTCAAGTAACAGACACATCTCAACATCAATTGTTCAGAGGAGACTGTGTGAATCAGGCCTTCATGGTTGAATTGCTGCAAAGAAACCACTACTAAAGGACACCAAATACGTCCTTTGGTCTGGAGTCCAAATTTTAGATTTTTGGTTCCAACCGCTGTGTCTTTGTGAGATGCGGTGTGGGTGAACGGATGATCTCTACATGTGTGAGATCATGGTGAGAACATAGCGTACAAACAAGTGATAACGCCAGGTTTGTTACTATCTTGCTGCTGCTGCTGCTCAAGCTAAACTCTGTTCTCTTGAAAGATATGAAAAGAACAGGATGGACTCAAAAACTGTGGTCACTCTCAGACAGCCCTTTGTCTTTGGCCACATGACCAAGTTACACAGACAGAGGAAAAATACTAGCTTCTTCTTACAAGACAGAAACAGTCAGTGGAAATGTACAGGTTTAAGGCTTATACAGCGTGTGTGCATAACAGAGTTTGTAATTCCACCACCATATTCCTCCCTTTTGAGACTAATCTCAACCTAATACAAAATTACAAGTAAGCATGTAAGTAATAATTCATAATGTAAGCCAATTATGTCATAATCTAAGCTAAATTTCAATCAAGCAAAATATAAAGCATTATAGGAGAGGGCTTTCTTACACTAGTACATTATCTTGGTAAAGGGGTTCCGGTTTTTTTCCATGGTGCAAAACATTCTTAAGGAAATCATTTAAACAGCTACAAATCATTGTCATGCCCTGGCCTTGAGAGGCCGGTTGTCTTTAGTCGGTTTGGTCAGGGCGTGAGGATCTATGTTAGAATTTTTATGTTTAGGATATAGATGTGTATTTCTAGGTTTGGCCGGGTGTGATTCCCAATCAGAGGCAGCTGTCGCTCGTTGTCTCTGATTGGGGATCATACTTAAGTAGCTTGTTTGCCTACCTTAGTTGTGGGATCTTGTTCCGTTGTTAGGCTTGTATGCGTATAGCCTGAGGACTTCACGTTACGTTGTTTCTTGTTTTGTTTATGTTTATTGAGTTTAATAAACCTGTTTGCATACCACGCTGCACCTTGGTCTGACCCGTCTCTCAACGATCGTGACAATCATTTAAACAGTTACAAGGAGTACACTCTTCGTCTGTAGAAAGAGGACAATCATCACGTTGACACTGTCCACACTGGTAAGGCTCAGCATGGTAAAAATGACCCTCATGAAGCTCCTTAGAACACCACTTACATAATCCTTGCAGTGGGCATGGCCTACAGACCAGGTGTGCCATCAGCTCGACATTGTCATTCCAATGTTCTTGATTATCATCGTCTTCATCAGACATGTAATCAGGCATGGGAAACAAGTCTGGGGGGTAAGGCTCTGATGCCTCATCTTCAGTGGTAAGTAATGGCATAGTGAGGACAGTGTCAACCGCTTTGCTACATAGTTCCTTAACACAAGCAATGACAAGTAGTACAGCAAAAATGATTACTAGGCCATAGATGAGCCAATGGAAAACTGTTGCTCCCCAAGCTTCAAACAGGGAAGTCAGCCATGCAAAAGGCCAGCTACCTTCTCCAGCCTCAACTTCCATTAACGCGCCCGTTAGCTTGTCTAATTGTTTTATGGCAGTGGAGATATTTCAAGTAGAGTCTGGAATGAAAGTACAACATGAAGTTCCCCCTGCACCACCAACAGATAATCCAAGGCTGCCCTATTTTGCAAAGTCATTAACCTATTCTGCTTCATTTCCGCGGAGGAAGCTCTAAACCAAAGCATCGTTGCATTAAAATATCCTTCAAGAACATAACCCAGCCTATCTATTTCATGAGCATTCTCAGTGGCCCCATACCAGGGCACAAGTCCTCTCCAGAATTTGTCCCAAGGGGTTGATCGCCTATGTCCTAGGGGAACTGAGTTGGGTTTGCTCAAACTTCTCCTTTGAGACTGGTTTGGTTGCTGCGTTGGAATTATCTTAAGTGCAGCATCCTGACCAACCAGGAGGAAGACTTGGCCACACATTTGTTCCGCAGAGCCAATATGTGTTCATTAAGGCCATTGAACCTAATGGACCCGACACTAATTGGGAAGGGCTTGACTTAACCTGCCCATTTCCCATGGTGATATTATAGGCAATAACATCCGCGGGGTTAGACCAATGCAAATAAAACATGACACATTCCTGTGAACACTATTGTCAACCATAAACTTGGTGAATTGATACCAGCTGTTTTCAGTGAGGCTACTTCTACCAGTGTGCCCTGCTGCCCCATTACTGTTATGGCAGGGGCTGGATCATCTACTTTGTCTTGCAGTGGAGCGACTATTGGTTGCTGAACTCCCGTCCTGATCCTGCCGTTGGCTCAAGCTGGTGCGGCTGTTATTTAAATCCCACCGTGGGACTATGCTGGTGTTTCTTTCAACTGGACTGGTTTCATTTACTGCTCTGTGTTGTTCTGCTCCTCCCAGGTCCCATACCACAGCTGCAATGAGGAGACTGACCATGAAGGCATCAAACATAATTCGTAGAGTCCGGTCCTGGTCCTCCCATGGCAACTGGGGTCACCTACGACGATTCATCAGCTGATACATCGTCGCCTGGGTTGTGGGGCACCTTCCTGCAGTGGCTGGCATGGAGCCACGTCGACCTCTTTGTAACCTTCACCGCTGTCTGGGTCATCAGGAGCACCTGGAATGGACCAGTCCAGCGCTGTTGGTGCCAAGTCTTTCTGCAGAGGTCCTTGATGACCACCCAATCGCCTGGCTGCAATTTGTGGAGCTGTCTTCCCTTTGGTTCAGGCAATAGACTTCAGAACATTGTTAAGTGCAGCACAGTAACTTACCATTTGATCATCACAACCCATCAGTGTCAACCTGTTCCTTGGGAACGGGGTGTTTAGCATTCTCATGGGTCTTCCTGTGAGTATTCCATGAGGTGCTAAACCAGTGGTACGATGCATGCATCCACACATGTACATCAGAGCCAGAGGCATTACTGTTACCCATGGCAACCCGGTCTCAGCCATCAGTTTAGTTAATTTAATTTGCAGCGTTTGGTTGGCTCTCTCTACGAGACCTCCACTGGACGGATGATAACTACAATGTGTTCGTAGGTCAATCTGCAAACTTTCAGAGATGTTCTGAATAACACTATTTACAAAATGAGAGCCGTTGTCTGAAGTTAATTTGGGTGGCAGGCCCCTCCTAGGAATGATTTCCCTTTGCAACAGCCATTGCTGTTTCTCCTTTACAGGGAAACACCTCTATCCCTTTGGAGAAGGCATCAACCACCACCAGGCAGTACTTATACCCCTGGCATGGAGTAAGCTCAATGAAGTCCATCATTATGTGCTCAAAAGGTCCTTCAGGCCTTGGGTGGGCTGACACAGGCATTGGAACGCCTCTGCCTGCATTGTTAGTCATACAAATCACACACTGAGTGTGAGGGAGACAGTTGACGTTGCGGCTGCTTTTGCAGCCATATAAGCAACAGCATTTCCTTTAGAAACAGGGTCAGATGCGTTAGTATGAGCTTGACATTTGCAAACAGAAATGGAGGCAGGCAACAAAATAGCCTCCAACAAATTTTCAACCAGTTTAGAATAGGAAATGGTCTTACCAGATGAGGTGAGGAACCCGCTTTTCTTCCAGAGTGTACCAAAGTCATGCACAACCCCAAACGCGTACCTGCTGTCAGTATAAATCATTACAGATTTATTCTTAGCCAAAATGCATGCTCTAGTAAGACCAAACAATTCTGCAGCTGGAGCTGACAGATTGGGTGGTAGTTTAGCACTCTCTAAGGTAGTGGCAGCTGTAGTTACTGCATAAGCCACTAATGGTAGGTGATTTTGGGGCGGAGCCATCAACAAACAGTTCCAAATCAGCATTCATAAAAGGTACATCAGATAGGTCAGGGCGAGGCTTACAGACCTGATCCACAAGGACAGCACAATCGTGAGGTTCCCCATCATCATCAGTTGGCAGAAGAGTGGCAGGGTTAGGGACAGTGCAGCACTTCAGGGTAACATGAGACATTGTTAATAGTACATTTTGTTAATGGAGTAGCCGTGCTGGGGTGAGATGAGCAGTACGTACCTGTGAAATGAGAGCATGAACGGCATGAGGAACTTGGACGGTTAATGGGCACATTGCAACAATGTCAGCACAGGCTAACACAGCCTCTGTAGCAGACTCTACAGCTCTGAGGCAACATACCAATCCTCTTACCACACTGTCAAGTCTCTTAGAATAGTAAGCAACAGGCCGCTGCTTCCCATCATGGTCCTGGGTGAGGACAGATGACATGAAACCATTTTTCTCGCATACAAACAGATTAAATGGTTTAGAGTGATCTGGCAAACCTAAACAAGGAGAAGAGGTTAGCAGTTGTTTCAATTTGTCAAACGCCTCCATACCCTCAGGAGTCCACTGTATCTTGCCATTCATCGCCATCTTGTGGCCATGGATGAGATCAGAGAGTGGCTGTACAACTTCAGTATAGACTGGCAGTCAGGCTCTACAATAGCCTGCCATTCCTGTGAGTGTCAACATGTGTTGTTTTGTAACTGGCTGTGGTACAGATAAAATTGCAGCCACACGTTCTAGACCCAATTGTCTACCATTTGGTGTAATGTCATGTCCCATATACTTAACTGATTGAGAGACAACCTGCAGCTTTTTCTTTGAGACTTTGTGGCAATTTTCAGCAAGAAACACTAACAGAGCTCTGGTGTCGACTTCGCATGCTTGTTGGGTTTCAGAACACGGTAACAGATCGTGGACATACTGTATTAATGTACTCCCAGCGGGGGGTATGAAACCCTCAAAATGTTGCACCAAAGCGGCCGAAAACACCGCAGGCGATTCCGTATAACCTTGGGGGCAAATGGTCCAAATCCAGCACTTGTTTAAAAACTTAAACGTGAATCAGAACTGTGATTCTGGTGCAACGGGAATGCTGAAGAAAGGATTTGCCAAATCGATAACTGAAAACCATTTTGCCAACGCTGGCACAGCAGATAGAATCGTAATGGGGTTCAGCACAACAGGAGCCTTTGAATAAACTGCATCGTTAACAAGTCTAAGATCTTGAACAAAATGCCAATCACTTGAGGCTTTCCAAACGTTGAAGGATGGGGTTGTTACAGAGACAAGGCACAATAGCTCCTCTTTCTACCAATGAAGCATGAACAGGGATAATTCCCCTGACAGCCTCCTGACTCAGCGGATATTGGGTGCGGCTGGGTCTGTGTGTGCCTTTTCGTGTTACTGTGAACGGTTCCAACCCCTTCATTCGCCCAATGTTATACTTATCTTTAGCCCACAAAGAGTCTGGGAGACCAGCCAGCAATGGTGACTCAGTCTCAACAGAAACCATCTGTTTAGTTGGTTTCACATCAAGGCCATGGACGCCTCGTTGAACAGGTGCATTCCAAAAGAATGGCACACATAATGTGTGTGTGCTTGGGGAGAATTTAGACCCATCCGCCCTAATTTCCCAGTCAGTAACCTGCAACACAGACTTCAGCCAAACACCAGTATCCTCCAGGCAATGTCATCTGTCTTAGCTATCGAAACATGTTGTGCCCTGTCACTAAAAAGATACATGAAAGTCTCCAGGTCTTCTGGATATGGACCTCTGGGTGGCAATCCGTATGGCCAGGATCATCAGGAGCTGGTCGAGGTTGTGGATTCGGGAACATTACTAGGGGTGCCTGGACAAGAAAGGTTGTGTCTGGGTCCCCTTTTGGGCCTGTTCTTGTTGTTATGGTTGAGGGGGATGGAGAGCAAATCAGACCTTTAGGGGTTGACGTTGATCATGGACTGAGTTCCCAGAACCCATCAACACCAGACACGGGAGAAAAACTGATTCTGACTCCTCATGGGCTACTTCGGGGGGGGTTGTTGGGAACTGGCCCCTCCACCCAAGTCAGTTCGGGTCAGGATAGATAGGCGGTGGGACCGTTGGAGCTGGGGCCGGCGCTGAAACGGGAGGCACTGGCTGGGGAGGTGCAGGAGAAACAGGGATGTAATATGGAGGTGGAAAATCATTGTCATCGTCATCCCTATTTTTTATTTTTCATCTGTCCTTCTTTCTTACTTTATTTTACCATTATGCCTTTAACTTTCTGCTTCTCTTTCCCATTTCCTGAAATCATCCCAATCTATCCTTCTTGCTTTGCCTTTCTTGGTTGTCTCAAAATCATACAACTTCTTTATACATTCTGCAAATGAGGCTTCACTTAATGTGCCTTTCAAGGGGAAATCTGCTACCTTGTGCCAGAGTGGTACCTGTTCCAGAATGTCCCTGCCCCACTTATCCGCCATTACCCTCACCGGTACAGTCAGCGGGTCGGCAGGCAAGGCTCTCCTTTGCTGTTCTTGGCTCCCATTGTGAAAAACTCAGTCTACACACACATACACACACACTCAAAAACAAAAATAAACAACAATATTTGATTAGGAACGTCTTCCTTTTCTTAGAATTGGTTAATTGTAAAAATAACAAATAAAACAAATACAAAACGTATTGTTCTGAAAAATGTTTTTACTTGTCTATATAACAAAGGGGTTTGTTCCAATATAGGGGTTCCCCCTACACAGATCACTATATATGTCTTATACCAATATCCGCCTACACTCTAATCATAGCCCACTACTCTTCTTCTCCATTGATCAAATTGTGCCCTTCTATGGTAATGCTCTAATCTGCAACTATATCTTCTAACTTCTACCTCAGGACCCTGTCCTGGAATCACATAGCTCATGCATTTACATCTGACGATTGCAAACCATGACATATCAATTAATATTAATTGAGTACTTTGCCAAATAATGCACATTTACCTGGGAATACCTCTGTTATAAAACAGGGTCTTCTCCACACTCAGTAGAGCCCTCCTTGTCACTGAGACAAGGTCTTCTTCACACACAGTGAAAAATTACACACAGTGAATTCTCCTCTACATACAGTAGAGTCTTCTGTCACTAAGACAAGATCTATGTTTTAACGTGCACTTTAGTTGTCCTTAAAGAAAGTCAGTCTCACCTTTAATTTTATTGTTCAGGATGGCATATCTGTCCACTGATGATCCCTGGCGGGTCCGAGGTGGGTCCCTTCTGCTCCACTCAGGCGTAGTGTGGGCTCCCTGAGCCACGTCTAATATAGCCTCTGCGTGCAGCTAACCTTGGTGTCCCCGGGAACGTTCAGCAAACGGAGTTAGCCATCCCATCCTTGTCGCCAAGAATTGTTGTGGAAATTCTAACCAGAAAGGAAGAGAGACTGCAGATTCTTCAAAACAACTTATTTTATTACAATAATTGCAATTCTGGAGCGGTTAACAATCACTCAAAAGGTGCAGAGTTAAGAGCTCATCAAACAAAAGTTGGGGCTCAGCCTCTATAGGAAAATACAACCTCTTTTGTCTAATGTGGTAGTTTAGCAGGTGTGTGAGATCATGGTGGGAACATAGCGTACAAACAAGTGATAACACCGGTTTTGTTACTATCTAGCTGTTGCTGCTCAAGCTAGTCTCTATTCTCTTCATATCTCCACACAGCTGTGCCCTTGAAAGATACGAAAATAACAGGATGGACTCAAAAACCGTGGTCACACACCGCCCTTTGTCTTTGGCTGCGTCACCAAGTTACACAGAGACAAGAGAGGAAAAGTACTAGTTTCTTCTTACAGGACAGAAACAGACAGTGGACATGTACAGGTTTAAGGCTTATACAGCGCATGTGCATAACAGTGTTTGTAATTTCCCCACCAAACTACTAATGACCATCAGCGACATCAGAGAACAGTTTTGGAGAAGCCTAGTTACCGTGACTAAACGGTCATGTGGAATTTGACTGCGGTCATGAGTCGTGACCGCTGGTGTGGTGGTAATGCGGTCACCGTAACAGCACTAGTCTGCATATAATCTGTCTTTCATACTTTTTCATGGAGACCAATTAAAGTCATTCCAGCAGCTTACAGAGGAGTTTGGCCTACCTAGGACAGATTTGTATAGATTCTTACAAAATCAGACACTTTCTAGAGAAGCATAGAGACTGGGCTATCATCCAGTACCCCAAAACACTAGAACTGTTCCTGATGAGGTCTCAAAATAAAGAACCTGTCATCAACAGTATTTCCCTTTTGTACCAGAACCTTGTTTCAATGGATGACTATGACTCTTTGTATTTGAAAAGTAAATGTGACACTAAGAATGTGGTTTAATATGTACTGAAGAACACAAAGTGACAAATTCTAACTCTTGTAGAGAATTTCAGTGGAAAGTGACTTCTAGATTTTTCAAACCCCCCCAGAAGCCGGAATCACTGGCACCAGTGAATGGTGGAGGCAGTGTGGAGAACAAGAAGATAACCATCATCATATATTCTGGTCCTGTCCAAAGTTGAGCAACTTCTGGGACTTGGTGTACAGGGACCTGGGCAAAGTATTTTGAGGCAGAAATCCCAAAGGATTGTAAGACTGCTGTATTGGGTGTTATACCTGCTGGTATCATATGCGGGAAAATTATTAATTTGTTACAAATGCTACTAACTGCAGCTCTGTAAACCATCACAATAAATTGGCTTCAACCAACAGTGATTGTCCAAAATCACAGAGATCTATGAAATGGAGAGGTTAACCCATTCTTTCACTTCAGAGTGAAACATTTATTTATAAATTGGCACCTATATAGAGAAAACCATTTTTTCTGATACCCAACCAGGGTGATTCCCTGCTTTATCACTTCTTTTTCTATTACTGTCCTGTCGGTTTGTTTTATTTAAATTTTATCATGAAGATTACTATTACTCAGTGGCACTACTCAATTGTAACTATTGCTGACAAAATTGTCTTGTCCTCTTTTCCATTATTATTATTTTTGCTGTCTTGTATGACTCATATGTCTCATCAGTGGCATGTATTCATGGATGCCAAGGGAAGTCAGGCTTCCCCAAAAAATTGACCAAGAAAAAAAATACATGAATGTATCTTTCGTCTCTCTGTGTTTCATAATTTTCCTTCAATTTGCAAGAGGCTGAATGTATCTCACAGGAGAAAGCATCCGAGTGAGCAAAACAGCGCCTCTCTGTCTCTCTACGTGTAGGCCATCTATCTGATGCTGTCTGCTCCAAACGACATTGTTGCCGCCCGTAGCATTGAAGGCAAGGGAAGCCAGCGAGCATCTGGCCTCCCTTGACAAAAAAAGTATACAAAAATCAGCCAATCAGCGTTGAGCTAAACTCAGCGAGCTCAACTGTGAATGGTCTTGGCGCACCACAAAAAAAGTGTCAAGAGAAGCCAGCTTGGATTTGGCGTCACTCTTATCAAATTGAGAGCATACGTCATTGACAGAAAAACTTTGTTGCATCTCGTTGTGTTGTTGTCCTCTAGTGGCTAGCTAGCCAGGTAGCTAAAATTGGCCTTTTCCTAAATTAGCCATGGATGGAGATAGGAATTTGGACTTGTGGTTTTGCTTAATTCTCCGTACTGGCCAATGATTATAACGGCGATTCTGACCCAACCATTAATTCATACATTGCTGTGCCCCTGTCCTGAGAGGATGGAAGTTCAATATGTAGCTAGAAGTAGAAGGCTAATGTTAACTAGCTAACATTGCCCATGAATGGAAGTTAGGCTAGTGAGCTACCATTTTAGCCAGGTAGCCTACGACAACAAAACATAAAAGTGTGTACTGTATGACAGAGTGATAGAACATTTCGTCAACATGAAAGAGAGGAAGATGGCATTGGCGTTTCTCTACAAGTAGGGTGAGTCAACATGTTTTTCTACTTCCACGAACACGCACGTACACGCATACGCATACAGAAATCAGAACCATGGGCACCCACATCATATTAAGCTTACGTTGATTGGACTAAATTGTTTTTGGTATCTTTTAGTTGTCACTGTATTAGACTAAGCTGAGGTGATTTGATGATGTGATCCTCTGTAGCTCAATTGGTACAGCATGGCGCTTGTAATGCCAGGGTAGTGGGTTCGATCCCCGGGACCACCCATACGTAAAAATGTATGCACACATGACTGTAAGTCGCTTTGGATAAAAGCGTCTGCTAAATGGCATATTATTATTATTATGTTGAAGTTGAAATGGTGCTGGAATAGTGGAGGCAGCTCTTGTTTTTTTTGCGACAGGCGGCAACTCTCTGTGGTTCTAAATCAATACTTGTTTAGTGGTCCGAAAATGTCAGAAACCTTAACTTGCTTGACCATGCTGTAGGTAGGTCATGTAACTGTCTGTTACTGTACATGCAATATGCTTTGTGAACTTCACAGGACAGAGGTTGCTATCCAGTTTTGTGATAAAACAAAGCTGTGGTTGAATTTATTCTGACACTGTGTCTTCTTATTGTCTCTGCCTTTAGGCCTATACATCACGGTCGCAAAGCATATGAATTAACAGGATAAATTACAGAGCAAACAACGCAATTATCACAACACATAGGTTGTAATATGGCTTTTATTTTTTGGGGGGGTGGGGAGGCTTGGCTTCCCCAGTGATTTTACCCACACACCGCTACTGTGTCTCATAGATAAGTCTGTTAGTATGATTTGTATTGTTGTATATGTATTGAATATGCACCTTTTTTTATGACCAATGACAATAACAAATACGTTTTTAAAAAGGCAAATCAATAAAATGTATTTAAATCAATCAAATGTACTTATAAAGCCCTTTTTACATCAGCAGATGTCACAAAGTGCTTATACAGAAACCCAGCCTAAAACCCCAAAGCGCAAGAATGTGGAATGCCGACAAGAATGTAGTACAAATGTGTGTGTTTGAAAGGGGACCATATAAACATTGGCCAATTCTTTTTTCAGGCAACATACTGTGAATTAGGTATTATACTGGCAATAAAGTGTCTGTCCTATATCTGAGCGATACTGTATAAGCAATATCAGGATTTTTTCAACAACAACAAAATACCCATATTTTTATGGGGGCCAACTTAACTACTTCCATATACACTGAGTGTACAAAACATTAAGAACATCTGCTCTTTCCATGACATAGACTGACCAGGTGAATCCAGGTGAAAGCTATGATCCCTTATTGATGTCACTTGTTAAATCCACTTCAATCAGTGTACTGTAGATGAAGAAGAGGACACAGGTTAAAGAAGGATTTTTAAGCCTTGAGACAATTGAGTCATGCATTGTATATGTGTCCCATTCAGTGGGTGGAATGTTCGTGTTCGTGAGAGTCTAACCTTTCCATAGAGGGGTCATATTAGTGTGTAGCCCACACCGTTCGGACATTACAGAGAAAAGTTGGCGGATCGGCGGTACTGACTTCAGACGAGTCCTGTGATGCTTATAAAGCAAAACGGAGAACACTAAACCGTTCGAACTCTACAGACGTTTTTGTAAGAAGACCAATTTTCAGGATGTCTCATGGTCTGACAAACACCGCTGTAGCTCGGTCACCTTCCACCGCAGATGAGGAAGGCCGCCATTGGCGGATGCGGTGGATTGAGACACAGCCCATGCAAAAAAACACATATCTGTAACTTTTTGGGAGACCCAACCGAATTCACAGAATTCATAGAAATGTGTGTTATAGATCTGTCATTCGCATTGAAAGCAAGTCTAATAAGCGGTAAATCTGTTCAAGTGCTCTATTTCTATGCTTCGCGTTCTTAAGTTTTGTTTTTGCTTTTATTTTTGGTTTTGTACACCAGCTGAAAATACAATATATTTGGTTATGGAAAATATATTTCACTGCTGTTTAGATGGTACAATGATTTTCTACACTATACTTGCTTGTTTTGTCACATACAGTGTAAACTAAAATAAGGCGAACTATTAAGAATTTTAGTAACCAGGAAATGTCGGAACGATTTCTGCATTTAAATAGACTGATTTTGATGGAGATTTGTTTAATTATTCGATTATTAGGTTACTAACCCCCTAAGGTCGATGTCCGCATGAATGGCTGTTTGACGATTTACACTATATGAGAGTTCACATTAAACTCCAGCAGGTATTAAGATAAACAACTTGTTTGTTACTTACTTGAATATTTTTTTCAAGAGGTATCAAGTCTCTCCTCCTCTCTTCTCTCTCTTTTCTCATTTTACATTTACATTTTAGTCATTTAGCAGACGCTCTTATCCAGAGCGACTTACAGTTAGTGAGTGCATACATTTTCATACTGGCCCCCCGTGGGAATCGAACCCACAACCATGGTGTTGTAAGCGCCATGCTCTACCAACTGAGCTCCTCCCTCTCTTTCAGCCGCTGCCTTCTCCACCTCCTGTAAAAGAGCAAACACACTCTCCCCCACTTTTCTCCTCTCCTCTCTCTCTCTTTCCTCCTACATGGGATGAGGTGTAGTCACACACAGAACAGTGTGTTCGCATACACACAGTCACACACAAAGAGGTTTTTGGGTTATGATAAAGGTGAGACAGTTACACTTGAACACTAGACATTTGCGAGTGGCGGCCCAAGGCATTCATAAACCCAAAGGTATGTGTGTGAATAGTTGGTAAAATCACTGTCAGTGAGCAGAGGGAATTCTTAACCCATTTTAAAGAGGGCAATTTAAGGCAAAGGCAGTGTTTTTTGAATTCTGAATTTATTGAACAAACCGATAGAGAGGGTGACAGTGGGGAAAGATAACGACATGTTGTGTAAGATGGATTCGAACCTATGCGGACACCTTAGACAGATCAGTCAGGCCACGTGTATTTTTTAATAGACTAGCTGCATAGAGAGAGAGAGCAGTTAGTGGCAGAGTCGTCACACGGGCAAATGAAGATTGATACAGACAATTAGTGGAGTGGGTTCCCTAGGAAAGGTGTGAGAGGGAGAGGACCAGAATCCATCTTCATTTGGTCCTGGTCCTGTCACTAAGGCTGGGAGACTGCTGCTCTATGTTGGCCTACTGAGACCAGCTACATTAATTAAGTCAAGACTAGGCATTGGTTCAGTTAATTACGCTTTTTCCCTCCCTCTCTACTGTCTCTCCCTCTCTGTCTCTCTCTCCTTCCATTCCCTTCCCATCCATCCTCTCTCTCCATTCTCTCTCTCTCCCTTCACCCCTCTCTCCCCTCTCTTATTTTCTTCTCCATCTCTCTCTCCTCTCTCTCTATCCCACAGCCTCCTACCATCAGCACCCAGAGCAGTGATGTTGTGTTATCATTCCAACTGTGTAGCGTGTAGCGCAGAGAAAGGACACATCCCAACACAATTTAGTTAGCGTCTATAAATATGTAATCTCTTTAGCGCTGTGTTTACATGAATGTGTGCAGTAGTAGAATGAGTGTATTAGAGCACGCATGCACACATGCATGCACACAGGAGGATAATTAGGAGGGAGCGAGTAGAATAGAGTCAGAAAGTGCTTAGTCAAGAAACAGCTGCCAATCTCATATGGGTTTAGATATCCCCAAAACACTGTCCATCCTCACACCAGCGGGAAATACTGACTACAGCATTAACAGAGTCAACCAGCAGTAGTAACTTATAAGTGAGTACACAATACACATTTAACAAGGTAACATACTGTATAGGCTACAACAAAGCCAAGGCTCTATTCTGCCGATTATACAGCCAAGTAAACAAAACGTGTGTCTGTGTCTCTCCAAAACCTCCCTCCCAACGCCTACATTACAATAACACTGATGTTAAAGGTGTAGACACTAGTAGGTTAGTCCTGGCATTTTAATTTCCGTTGAAATTAAATTAATTGTATTTAAAATTCAAACCTAACCTACTAGTGACTAGGCTTTAACATCAGTGTTTCCACTATTACCATTGTTACTTGTTTGAATGTGTTTTGCTGCAAGACCCCCTGGTCCAACACATCCTAGTCATACATGGCCATGCCCAGACCCTGCAGCTAGCACACACAGCCTGGATACGCTGACGGTCGATGTGTAGCAGGGCTAAAGACTTCTTACTGCCGCCTAAGAACAGACCAAAGACACAGACGCGCACATGGTCACTGTCACTGAGACTGATTCACACATTGAAACATGTGCAACAACAACAACAGAGGGATTAACACAGCAGTTTCCTAAACGAGGGGTTGCGACCCCATGTGGGGTTACCTGATATGAATATCCTCAAGAAATAAATGAATAATATCATATTTGTCTCTCAAAATCATTCTAATGTGGTTAACCTTAAAAATCTAAATGAAAATTATTCAAATCTAAAAGTTAAAATTCAACCAGAGAGTGCCCTTAGATAGTGGGAAAAGGCCTCACTTGACTGTTGCACTTGAATCATTCCCACGCTGAATGGCTAAACCCACTACGCTATGAAACCACACACTATTGCAGAGACTTTGATATTACCGGCCGCAATTGATATGGTGAAAACAATGTGTGTGGAGGCAGAGGCACAGAAACTCACAGCAATACCTTTGTCAGAAAACACTGTGAAACTAAGAATTGATGCTATAGCTAGCAATCAAGAGGAAACTGACTGAACTACTCAAAAACTCTCCACCTTATGCTCTCCAAATGGACGTTAGCTGTGAGGGCCGAGATGCCCATGCATTGACTTTTGTTTGCTACTATTCATGAGGACATATTGTTCTGTCTCACGATTCCCGAGCATGACATGGCACAGGGGATGTTCAGTGTGCTGCGTGGCTATATTGACGAAAAACAGATTCCATGGGATTAAATAGTGGGCTTTTGCACAGATGGGGCTCCAGCTATCACGGGACGGCGTGCAAGCCTCTGCACTCCAGTTATGAATGTGTTCCCCTCTGCCATATGGACGCCATACACCCACTGAGCTATAATGGATACACCGAGAGCAACTGGCGGCAAAAGAGCTGCAGCAGGTAACTTCGATTGTAAATTACATCGCGCACGCCTGTTTCCCAAAACTATGTGGAGATATGCGATCAGAGCATGACAATATTCTATTTCACAGGCTTGATGGTTATCGAGGGGGGTGTTGGAAAGATTTTTTGAATTGAGAGAGGAACTTTTGTCATTCGCAACAGATGTAAAAAACTCTGTTGACTTTCTGTCCAGGGCAACTAACTAGTCGTCATCGGGTGAGGTTGTGTCTCTCTCTGGCGGGAGGTAAGATTGGCTTATATGGCTAATATGGTGTTGAGTAAAGCTTAAACTATGTAGTTAGATTGTAGTTAGGTATTGTAGGTAGTTATCGTGGGTTATTGTATGTAATTATTGTAGGTAAGTATTGTATTCGGCTGAGCCCGGTGAAGCACGAGGCTACCTAACCCACTACCTGGACTAGCTAGCGGGTAGCTACTGGTAACTATTTTTTTTGTTTTTACATACTGGTAGCCAGAGTCGTTCAAGGGAATTCGGGACATGGGTGACTAGTTAACGATAGCTTGGTTTCTCTGTGTGTTCATTCGTTGGCAGAAAGCAATGGCTAGTTAGTATGCTAACTATTCTAGCTAACTAACTGGCTGAATAAGTTGACGACGGACTCGCTCAAGCTGTTGGGACTAACCCACAACGTTAGACATGGACACGTATGATCTGCTTGGCGTGTTGACACACTGGTGGTGTCACAAATTCTGCCGAGACTGCTCCTCCTCCTTGCTCGGGCAGGCTTCGGCGTTCGTCGTCCCCGGAGTACTAGCTGCCACCGTTGAATGTTTCGATGTGCGTTTGGTCTGTCTGTTACACCTGTGTCCGTTTGAGTCTGATTATGTGCCCTATAAGTTTCCTGTGTTGTTTTCGTTAGTTTGTGTGTTATTGTCCGCCTGTCCGTTGGTGTCACCTGTGCAGTACTCTGGACTTTGTTTATTGTGACGCACTGTGTTGCGTTGTCGCTCGCCTCCTTGTTTGAGGCCCCTTTATTTTTTGTACTGTTTATACAGTTAGTAAAGTCTTGTTTGACTCAGCCTATGCGTCCTGCGTCTGACTCCTCAACCGCATCCACATCAACACTGACAGAATAACACACCCCATGGAGTCAGCAGGAGCAGCGGCGGCACCCAAGTCGCTGGAGGAACGGATCAGCGATCAAGACACCATGATCCGGCAACTTGGGGCCGCCATGAACGAGGTGTCCAACACTCTGCGCCGTTTGGTCACCGGAGAGGTGCCCACACCTTCGCACACCTTACCATCACCATCGGCCAGTCCTCCTCTCCCAGCACCGGAACCCAGTGGCATTCGGCTCTCGCTCCCGAGGGCATATGATGGTACCGCAGCCGGGTGTCAGGGGTTCCTCCTGCAGGTGGAACTCTACCTGGCCACCATCCACCCGGCGCCCTCGGGATACGAGAGCGTCTCCGCCCTCATCTCCTGTCTCTCCGGCAAGGCGTTGGAGTGGGCCAACGCCGAATGGAGGGGAATAGACGCCGCCACCATCACCTACGCTTCAGGGCAGTGTTCGATCATTCACCTGAGGGGAAGGCGGCGGGGGAGCGTCTGTTCCACCTCCGACAGGGGAAGAGGAGTGCACAGGAGTTCGCCCTGGAGTTCCGGACTCTAGCGGCGGATGCGGGGTGGAATGAGAGGGCCCTCATCGACCACTATCGATGCAGCCTACGAGAGGACGTTCGTCGTGAGCTGGCCTGCAGGGACACCAACCTATCCTTCGACCAGTTGGTGGACATTTCCATCTGTCTCGACACCCTGCTGGCTACCCGCGGACGTCCCGAATGGGGGTCGTCCATTCCATCCTCCAGCACCTCCGAGCCGATTCCCATGGAGCTCGGGGGTGCTGGCGCTAGGGAGAGGAGGAGAGAGAACCCGAGGGGGGCCGTCCCCTGCACCAACGGTGGCCGTGGAGGGCACACTGCGGCTAGGTGCTGGGGAGGGTCTCCTGGGAGAGGGGACAACAGGTCACGCACTGGGGAGTCATTTCAGGTGAGTAGGCGCCCCACTTACCCAGAGCTCTCTGTTGGTCACCTGTGTATACCTGTGAGATTTCCACAGGTGGCACCTCATTCCCAGCATAAGGCGCTAGTAGATTCAGGCGCAGCTGGGAATTTTGTTGATCGTGAATTTTGTTCTAGGTTAGGAATTCCCCTTTGGCCGGTGGAAGCCCCCTTCCCTGTTCATGCCCTAGACAGCCGGCCGCTGGGGTCGGGGTTGATTAGAGAAGTCACAGCACCACTTAAGATGACTACGCAGGGGGGTCATGAGGAGATCATTCAGTTTTATCTGATCGACTCTCCTGCGTATCCTGTGGTGCTGGGGCTTCCCTGGTTAAGCGCCCATGATCCTACCATTGCGTGGCAACAGAGGGCTCTTATGGAGTGGTCTGCCCAGTGTGTAGGGAGATGTCTAGGTGTTTCCGTAGGAGCGACCTCGGTGGAGAGTCCGAACCAAGTGCCCGCAATGCGCATTCCCCCTGAATATGAGGATTTAGCACTTGTGTTCAGCAAGACTAGGGCAACACGGTTGCCACCTCATAGACAGGGGGATTGTGCGATAGATCTCCAAACAGGAGCGGCACTTCCGCGGAGCCGTGTGTATCCCCTTTCTCAAGAGGAGACAGCGGCTATGGAGACTTACATAGCCGAGTCCTTGGAACAGGGATACATACGGTTCTCCACTTCCCCGGTTTCCTCGAGTTTCTTCTTTGTGAAGAAGAAGGACGGGGGTTTACGCCCGTGTATTGATTACCGTAGTCTCAATCAGATCACGGTTAAGTACAGTTATCCTCTTCCTCTGATTGCGACTATGACTGAATCATTACGCGGAGCGCGGTTCTTCACAAAGTTGGATCTCAGGAGCGCGTAAAATCTGGTGCGCATTAGGGAGGGAGATGAATGGAAAACAGCATTTAGCACCACCTCGGGTCATTACGAGTATCTCGTCATGCCATACGGGTTAATGAATGCTCCTTCAGTCTTCCAATCCTTTGTGGACGAGATTTTCCGGGACATGCAGGGGCAGGGTGTGGTAGTGTACATCGACGACATCCTAGTGTACTCTTCTACACGAGCCGAGCATGTAGCCCTGGTGCGCCGAGTGTTGAGGAGGCTGTTGGAGCATGACTTGTATGTCAAGGCAGAGAAATGCTTGTTTTTCCAGGAGTCCATCTCCTTTTTGGGTTATCGATTGTCCGCGTCTGGTGTGTATGCCGTGCGTAATTGGCAAACTCCAACCACTGTAAAAGAGGTGCAGCATTTTTGGGGTTTTGCTAATTACTACCGGAGGTTTATCCGGGGCTTTGGACAGGTGGCAGCTCCCATTACGTCCCTGCTGAAGGGGGGCCCAGTGCGTTTGCAGTGGTCAGCTGAAGCGGACAGGGCATTTGTTAAACTGAAGAACCTGTTCACTTCGGCTCCGGTGCTGGCGCATCCGGACCCCGCTTTACCATTCCAAGTTGAGGTAGACGCGTCAGAGGCCGGTATTGGGGCAGTTCTGTCGCAACGGTCCGGCACGCCACCTAAACTCCGCCCCTGTGCGTTCTATTCTAAGAAGCTCAGCCCGGCGGAGCGTAATTATGACGTAGGGGACAGGGAGCTGTTAGCCGTGGTTCAGGCCCTAAAGGTGTGGAGGCATTGGCTTGAGGGGGCTCAACACCCTTTCCTCATTCTGACTGACCACCGTAACCTGGAGTACATCCGGGCAGCTAGGAGATTAAACCCTCGTCAGGCTAGGTGGAACATGTTCCTGACCCGGTTTGTTTTTAAGATCACGTCCATCCCAGGGTCCCAGAACGGTAAGGCAGACGCCCTGTCCCGGCGGTATGACACAGAGGAGAGGTCCATTGAGCCTACTCCCATACTGCCGGAGTCTTGTCTGGTGGCTCCGGTGGTGTGGGAGGTCGATGCGGAGATCGAGCGGGCGTTACGTACCGACCCTATTCCCCCCGAGTGTCCAGTGGGGCGGACGTACGTTCCACTCGAGGTTCGTGATCGCCTTATTTTTTGGGCTCATAATTCACCCTCCTCTGGACATCCAGGTATTGGCCGGGCAGTGCACTGCCTTAGCGTGAAATACTGGTGGCCAACGTTAGCTAGGGATGTGAGGGTTTACGTCTCCTCCTGCTCGGTGTGCGCCCAGTGTAAGGCGCCTAGACACCTGCCCAGGGGGAAGTTACATCCCCTGCCCGTTCCACAACGACCATGGTCCCACCTCTCTGTGGATTTTGTGACCGACCTTCCCCCCTCCCAGGGGAATACCACCATTTTGGTCGTTGTGGATCGGTTTTCCAAGGCCTGTCGTCTCCTCCCAATGCCGGGTCTCCCTACTGCCCTACAGACCGCTGAGGCCCTATTTACCCACGTCTTCCGGCACTATGGGGTTCCCGAGGATATAGTGTCTGACCGAGGTCCCCAGTTCACCTCCAGAGTCTGGGGGGCGTTCATGGAACGCTTGGGGGTCTCGGTGAGCCTTACCTCGGGTTACCACCCAGAGAGCAATGGGCAGGTAGAAAGAGTCAACCAGGATGTGGGTAGGTTTCTGAGGTCCTATTGCCAGGGCCAGCTGGAGGAGTGGTCAAGGTATATCCCCTGGGCAGAGATGGCACAGAACTCTCTCCGCCACTCATCCACCAATCTAACCCCTTTCCAGTGTGTGTTAGGGTATCAGCCGGTTCTGGCACCATGGCACCAGAGCCAGATCGAGGCTCCTGCGGTGGATGAGTGGATTCGGCGCTCGGAGGAGACGTGGAACGCTGCACATGTCCATCTGCAGCGGGCCATCCGTCGACAGAAGGCGAGCGCCGATCGCCACCGCAGTGAGGGACCGGTGTACGCACCGGAAGATCGAGTCTGGCTCTCGACTCGAAACCTGCGCCTCCGCCTGCCCTGCCGGAAGCTGGGTCGGCGGTTTGTGGGGCCTTTTAAAGTCCTGAGGAGATTGAACGAGGTGTGTTACAGGTTACAACTGCCTATTGATTATAAGAATATTAACCCCCCTCGTTCCATGTGTCTCTTCTCAGGCCGGTGGTAGCTGGTCCACTCCAGGAAGGTGAGATAGGGGAGACCCCTCCGCCCCCACTGGACATCGAGGGAGCTCCGGCGTACACGGTCAGGACCATCTTGGACTCGAGACGCCGGATGGGGGGTCTCCAGTATCTCGTGGAGTGGGAGGGGTACGGCCCGGAGGAACGGTGCTGGGTGCCTAGGAGGGATATCCTAGATCCATCCCTCCTGACTGAGTTCCACCGTGGTCATCCCACGCGCCCGGCTCCGCGTCCTCCTGGTCGTCCCCGAGGCCGGGGTCGGCGCACGGCTGGAGCCGCGCATCAAGGGGGGGTACTGTCACGAATTCTGCCGAGACTGCTCCTCCTCCTTGCTCGGGCAGGCTTCGGCGTTCGTCATCCCCGGAGTACTAGCTGCCACCGTTGAATGTTTCGATGTGCGTTTGGTTTGGTCTGTCTGTTACACCTGTGTCCGTTTGAGTCTGATTATGTGCCCTATAAGTTTCCTGTGTTGTTTTTGTTAGTTTGTGTGTTATTGTCCGCCTGTCCGTTGGTGTCAACTGTGCAGTACTCTGGACTTTGTTTATTGTGACGCACTGTGTTGCGTTGTCGCTCGCCTCCTTGTTTGAGGCCCCTTTATTTTTTGTACTGTTTATACAGTTAGTAAAGTCTTGTTTGACTCAGCCTATGCGTCCTGCGTCTGACTCCTCAACCGCATCCACATCAACACTGACAGGTGGTTTGTTGTGGCCGACTATTGGTGCTAAACCGTGTTGTTGGAGGCTGGCATGCTAGTTGGCTGTGGCGTCATAGGACTAGGTGCCCTGGACGGTTTTCACGGAAGTATACTGTACCAAGTTAGCTAGCTGAATAAACTAAGTTAGTCTATTCCTAGAAAACATTGAACCGCTGTAGTTTACAACAATTTTAGTTTCTGAGGTGGAAGTTGGGAGAGTTATATTTGGGTGTTTCAGTGAAACGTAAGTGAGGGAGGCCCCGCTCTCTCGCTTTCCCAGATGTTTAGTTCATTTCATTCCGATCTCCTTTGCATTATTGTAGCCATTTTCTGTAGCCTGTCAACTATGCCTCTGTCTATCCCTGTTCTCTCCTCTCCACACAGGCTATACAAACGCCTCACACCGCGTGGCTGCTGCCTCTCTAACCTGGTGGTCCCTGCACGCACGACCCACGTGGAGTTCCAGGTCTCCGGCAGCCTCTGGAACTGCCGTTCTGCGGCCAACAAGGCAGAGTTCATCTCAGCCTATGCTACCCTCCAGTCCCTCGACTTCTTGGCGCTGACGGAAACATGGATTACCACTGAAAACACTACTACTCCTACTGCTCTCTCCTCGTCTGACCATGTGTTCTTGCATACCCCGAGAGCATCTGGTCAGCGGGGTGGTGGCACAGTAATCCTCATCTCTCCCAAGTGGACATTCTCTCTTTTTCCCCTGACCCATCTGTCTATCTCCTCATTTGAATTCCATGCTGTCACAGTCACTAGCCCATTCAAGCTTAACATCCTTGTCATTTATCGCCCTCCAGGTTCCCTTGGAGAGTTCATCAATGAGCTTGACGCCTTGATAAGTTCCTTTCCTGAGGATGGCTCACCCCTCACAGTTCTGGGTGACTTTAACCTCCCTACGTCTACCTTTGACTCATTTCTCTCTGCCTCCTCCTTTCCACTCCTCTCCTCTTTTGACCTCACCCTCTCACCGTCCCCCCCTACTCACAAGGCAGGCAATACGCTTGACCTCATCTTTACTAGATGCTGTTCTTCTACTAATCTCACTGCAACTCCCCTCCATGTCTCCGACCACTACTTTGTATCCTTTTCTCTCTCGCTCTCCTCCAACACTACTCACTCTGCCCCTACTCAGATGGTAATGTGCCGTCGCAACCTTCGCTCTCTCTCTCCCGCTACTCTCTCCTCTTCCATCCTATCATCTCTTCCCTCTGCTCAATCCTTCTGCCTCCAATCTCCTGATTCTGCCTCCTCAACCCTCCTCTCCTCCCTTTCTGCATCCTTTGACTCTCTATGTCCCCTATCCTCCCGGCCGGCTCGGTCCTCCCCTCCTGCTCCGTGGCTTGACGACTCATTGCGAGCTCACAGAACAGGGCTCCGGGCAGCCGAGCGGAAATGGAGGAAAACTAGACTCCCTGCGGACCTGGCATCTTTTCACTCCCTCCTCTCTACATTTTCTTCCTCTGTTTCTGCTGCTAAAGCAACTTTCTACCACTCTAAATTCCAAGCATCTGCCTCTAACCCTAGGAAGCTCTTTGCCACCTTCTCCTCCCTGCTGAATCCTCCCTCCCCCCTCCCTCTCTGTGGATGACTTCGTCAACCATTTTGACCAACTCGTTTGTTAAGTCAACTGACACTGCTGGTCCTGCTCAGACTGCCCTACCCTATGCTTTGACTTCTTTCTCCCCTCTCTCTCCAGATGAAATCTTGCGACTTGTGACGGCCGGCCGCCCAACAACCTGCCCGCTTGACCCTATCCCCTCCTCTCTTCTCCAGACCATCTCCGGTGACCTTCTCCCTTACCTCACCTCGCTCATCAACTCATCCTTGACCGCTGGCTATGTCCCTTCCATCTTCAAGAGAGCGAGAGTTGCACCCCTTCTCAAAAAACCTACACTCGATCCCTCCGATGTCAACAACTACAGACCAGTATCCCTTCTTTCTTTTCTCTCAAAAACTCTTGAGCGTGCCGTCTTTAGCCAACTCTCTTGCTATCTCTCTCAGAATGACCTTCTTGATCCAAACCAGTCAGGTTTCAAGACTGGTCATTCAACTGAGACTGCTCTTCTCTGTGTCACGGAGGCTCTCCACACTGCTAAAGCTAACTCTCTCTCCTGTGCTCTTGTCCTTCTAGACCTGTCTGCTGCCTTTGATACTGTGAACCATCAGATCCTCCTCTCCACCCTCTCCGAGTTGGGCATCTCCGGCGCGGCTCACTCTTGGATTGCGTCCTACCTGACCTGTCGCTCATACCAAGTGGCGTGGTGAGAATCTGTCTCTGCACCACATGCTCTCACCACTTGTGTCCCCCAGGGCTCAGTTCTAGGCCCTCTCCTATTCTCGCTATACACCAAGTAACTTGGCTCTGTCATATCCTCACATGGCCTCTCCTATCATTGCTAGACGACACACAACTAATCTTCTCCTTTCCCCCTTCTGATATCCAGGTGGCGAATCGCATCTCTGCATGTCTGGCAGACATATCAGTGTGGATGACGGATCACCACCTCAAGCTGAACCTCGGCAAGACGGAGCTGCTCTTCCTCCCGGGGAAGGACTGCCCGTTCCATGATCTCGCCATCACGGTTGACAACTCCGTTGTGTCCTCCTCCCAGAGTGCAAAGAGCCTTGGCGTGACCCTGGACAACACCCTGTCGTTCTCCGCTAACATCAAGGCGGTGACCCGATCCTGTAGGTTCATGCTCTACAACATTCGGAGAGTACGACCCTGCCTTACACAGGAAGCGGCACAGGTCCTAATCCAGGCACTTGTCATCTCCCGTCTGGATTACTGCAACTCACTGTTGTCTGGGCTCCCTGCCTGTGCCATTAAACCCCTACAACTCATCCAGAATGACGCAGCCCGTCTGGTGTTCAACCTTCCCAAGTTCTCTCACGTCACCCCGCTCCTCCGCACACTCCACTGGCTTCCAGTTGAAGCTCGCATCTGCTACAAGACCATGGTGCTTGCCTACGGAGCTGTGAGGGGAACGGCACCTCCGTACCTTCAGGCTCTGATCAGTCCCTACACCCAAACGAGGGCATTGCGTTCATCCACCTCTGGCCTGCTGGCCTCCCTACCTCTGCGGAAGCACAGTTCCCGCTCAGCCTAGTCAAAACTGTTCGCTGCTCTGGCATCCCAATGGTGGAACAAGCTCCCTCACGACGCCAGGACAGCGGAGTCACTCACCACCTTCCGGAGACATTTGAAACCCCACCTCTTTAAGGAATACCTGGGATAGGATAAAGTAATCCTTCTACCCCCCCTTACCCCACCCCAAAGAAAAAAAAAAGAAAAAAAACATATTGTAAAGTGGTTATCCCACTGGCTATAAGGTGAATGCACCAATTTGTAAGTCGCTCTGGATAAGAGTGTCTGCTAAATGACGTAAATGTAAATGTAAATGTAAATGAAAATAAAATGTGTCTCCTTGCCTATGTACCTGACATATTTGGCGAACTGAACGAACTGAACGCAAGCATGCAGCGAATCAGCGAGCCAAGACAGAGACCACAAAAATGCGAGTCTAATTCAAGATCATGATTGTAATCACCACCATAATAAGAGTTCAAAATGTCCAGTATATCTGTGTTCATATTTCAGAACAACATATGGATTCTTTAGACATTCAGAATAGTGAAAAAATACTTAGGGAAAATAGAGCCACTCTACAAATTATTACTAACCCAAACACAGTGGGGAACAATGAGGGCCTTCTACACCTTCAGAGAAGGGCTAAGAATGTATAAAATAATGATTATAACAATATAATAATAATGATAATGATATTATTATTTTCAATGATGTTCTGATTTAATCTCTTCAGTTTTTGTTGGAAAGGAAAGGGTTAGCACTGAAGCGAAAAAAAGATCCAATCATGATTTTTCTTTGCTGGTCCTTGGGGAGATAAATCTAGCTAGCTGAGTCAGACATTGGCTAGGCCATCAGAAGCTAGATAAAGGCATCTGCCATTCAACTGTATTAGGGCATCATTTTGGAGTGACAGTGGAATCAACCAATCACATTTTGACTTAATGAGTGGGACCGTTTTAAAAAAAAATTATGGAAACATCTGCCATCTTGAAGGCCAACAGGTCACTGTGCAATAGTGAGCAGTAGTTTTTCCACGGTCTAGCTAGTTGGCTAGTTTGCAGCAGCTGCAGCAGATGCTATCAAAGAGGATGTTGATGCTAATTTGTTAGCTTCTCCCTTTTCAAGAATAACTTTCAACAAGATGTTAAGAGTCAAATGATTATCATCTGGTGAGTGGAACTGTGTTTGTTATTGCAGTGCATTGCTGTTGTTAGCCATCTCTTTGACAATAACTTGTTGCATTTAAAGTGGAACTGACAGCATTTTAGCAACATGAAATCTTATTAAAATATGTTCATATACTGTAAGCATAAAGAGTGACATGTTGGGTTGAAGGATTGGAATACGCTCTAAAATGAAGTCATGTTAGTCACATTACACCTAATCTCGTTCCCAGACACTTCCGGCCCAAATGTCCGGAAGGTCTGGTGGACCAATGCATCAAACATGAGTTAGGGTTAGGTTTGAAATCACATTTTAAGAAGATAAATTGTGGAAATGGGCAATGCCTCACCAATGTTTTTTGCTGTGCATGACTGCACTTTAGAGTGTGTGTCATCCTGCAGCACAGCATTTTGGGGAGGTCAGGTCCAATATTGACAATGCACCAAAGAGGGAAAGAAGTTGGGCCATCCTAGAAATGTTTTCGAGTAAGCAGACGCTTTTAACCAAAGCGACTTACAGTCATGCTTGAATATTTTGTACGTATGGGTGGTCCCAGGAATCGAACACACTATCCTACCAAGATGCATGACAGTGTTATAAATGCTTTGTGAAGCCTCAATTTAATATGATTTATAAGCGGTGCTTATGCCACCCTTTATAAAGCACAGGTTTATGTCATATTTGACATAGTGAGTTATGTCACATTTGACATTGCTTATGTCACACAGTTATGACACATTTATGAACCCTTTATAAAGCATGACATACGGTTATAGATTATTTGTAACTGTGGCCTGTGGAATATTGTCCCACTCATTTTCAATGGCTGTGCGAAGTTGCTAGATTTTGGCGGGAACTGGAACATGCTGTCGTGCACGTCGATTATGCAGGCCATGGAAGAACTGGGACATTTTCAGCTTCCAGGAATTGTGTACAGATCCTTGCGACATGGGGCCGAGCATTATCAGGCTGAAAGATGAGGTGATGGTGGGGGATTAATGACACGACAATGGGCCTCAAGATCTTGTCACGGTACCTTTGCGCATTCAAATTGCCATCGATAAAATGCAATTGTGTTCGATGTCTGTAGCTTATGCCTGCCCATACCGCCTGAGACGGTTTCTGACAGTTTGTGCAGAAATTCTTCAGTTGTGCAAACCCACAGTTTCCTCAGCTGTCCGGGTGGCTCGTCTTAGACCATCCCGCAGGTGAAGAAGCCAGATGTGGAGGTCCTGGGCTGGCGTGGTTACACATGGTCTGCGGTTGTAAAGCTGGTTAGGCGTACTGCCAAATTCTCTAAAACGACATTGGAGGTGGCTTATGGTTGAGAAATTAACATTAAATTATCTGGCAACAGCTCTGGTGGACATTCCTGAAGTCAGCATGCCAATTGCACGCTCCCTCAAACTGGATGCAAGGATGAACCATTCATGATATTCAAATTATAGTTTTAGCCATGTTTTGAGGCTATTAGTGGGTTGCAACTTCGTCATTGTTATAAGCGTTCTCAAGACGCTCTCAGCCATACTGACTCCCGAAAGTCGAGTGGTGCCCAGTCATTCCTAACGGGGTCTACTGATTGTTTAGTCTAAATTACACTACAGTGGCTTGGAAATTCGATGACATTGCTGAAGTAGGCAAATAATTAGTAGGAAACAACTTTGGCATTACGATGTCGTCAAATGTACTTTATACAGATGGCAATGTTTTCATAGCTAGCAAAGCTAGTCCAAAAATACCTACCAAAGTTAACGTTAGCTAGCTAAAATTTGGTGCTCTCCCCACACTCTTAGCTTGTTATCTAACGTTATACTACATCTAAAATTAATCTGATGACATCACAATGACAAAAGGTTTTCATACTAATTTCACACACCTTTTGAAATGTAATCGTGTTTCCAAGCCACTATAATGCACTTTAGACTAAATCTTCATCAGCGCCAATTGAATATTCATAGAGTAGAACGTTCAGTCTGGCACCAGTCCTCAAGAGAACCTTCATAACAATATTGTGACGCAAGACGAAATCAATGAAGTGTTTCTTTCCAATTATATTGTACAAGCTTATATTTTGGGTTCTGATGGGGTATGACAGTTGAACTAAGCTCATGAGGCATTTATACGTTTTATTCTATAAGAATCCATGGATATATATGAAAAAGTCAAAAAATATATCTAACAATCACTGATTGCCCCTTTCAATTATTATTGTACCAGTCTACACTGTGCTGAGAGAATCTGTGATAGGCCTATTACTTTTGGAACAGCAGGGACATTTCTAGCTACATTATTTGTCATTATTTGGTACATGTGTCTAAGGTGGAGCAAGGGTAACAAAATAAAATAATAAATTAAGAAATAAATGTACACATGTGACAGGTGGGAACTTTTTAGATGTCCACCAATGGGGAGGTAATACAGGGATGTAGCTCAGTTGGTAGAGCATGGTGTTTGCAACGCCAGGGTTGTGGGTTCGATTCCCACGGGGGGCCAGTATGATTATTTTTTATTTTTTTAATAATGTATGCACTCACTAACTGTAAGTCGCTCTGGATAAGAGCGTCTGCTAAATGACTAAAATGTAAATGTAAAATGTAATGAAGTAGGTATAGGCCTACTTCATACATGAGTGTCCGGCCACTGGAGGGCATCATAGGCAAGGAAATAGTTTTGTATGCAACGCAAAGCCAGATACCATCCATTATGAATGTACATTTTGAAACTTTTCCCGAACTGAGCCCACCTTCATCGCAATATAAAACCAATAGCAAAACAACTTGTATATTATATAAATAATGTAATAGGAAATACAGAATGTACAGCTTGTCAAGGACTTTCTCAAAAGGTAGGCATCTCAAGTCACAAATACAATAGTTAATAAGCAATGTTATGTAAAAAGGTGTCAGTAAATCATGACACAATACAAACTGAAATTTCCTGGCATAGCAGGTAGGGAAAACTAAGTCAGTTGCACAACAGAATGCATTCAACGCAACCCCTCTAAATCAGAGAGGTGCGGAGGGCGCAGCTGTTGTTGGGGGTTAACTACCTTGCTCAAGGGCAGAACGGCAGATTTTTCCACCTTGCCGGCTCAAGGATTCAAACCAGCAACCTTTCGGTTACTCGCCCAACACTCTTAACCGCTAGGCTACCTGCCACGCCCGAATGTGCAATGTCCCCTGTCAATCTATGCCAGTAGGAATTTAACAAACATTTCAACGTGCATTTGCTAGGTATTTAATGATTCACCGATATGCATCGGTCTCTGATTCAAATGTTTAAGATACAACTGCATCGGTCCGGGAACCCCAAACCGATCCAAATGTAACATGCATGGGTCAGAAAATAGATTCAAACGTTACCAGTCGCAGGTTCACTGAAATGTTTTGCTTATATTACATTCTTTCTACCTTCCGAAAATACCTAATCTTCTGTGACATCTGATGCGTCCTCTTCTTCAGTGTCAAACTGAATGTAACTGTGTTGACAGTAATTGATCTACAAGTCATTTTGCATGCCAAACCACCCCAGGCAATGCTAGCAGTCCAGTCAAACTGTGCACTGTGCCCAGCTTCAAACGCTGACCAACGCGAGGTAAGCGGCATGTTCCTGATCTTGCACATATGCGCGGCACCTTCAGCATTCAAATTCTAAAATGTCTTGATATTAGGCTTTAGTTGAGTGACAACCTAATTTGCTAGGTTGTTGTTATCTATGCGCTGTTGAAAATTGTGTTTTACCAGAATAAAAGTCAGTTACTGGAGACACAACTCTAATCCGGCTATACCTGCTGAACAGGGCTTTCAATCGATTTTATTTTGATTGTTCAGGTTCACCATCAGCAATAGTTTTTGTAGTTTTGCTTTAAAAAATCAGTGTACATGGTAATTTTTTATATACAGGGTACCATAGTTTCATAACGAGTACAGCAATCAATTTTGCCAGGTGCACTGCATGGCCGAAGCAAGAGGAGAATAGAAGATCACTACTTAAAAACTTCCAAATGGTCAAAACTATTTTGAGATAGGGGTGAAATCCAAAGTTGTGCTACATGCTATATATATTCATTGGCTATGTCATAGCTAATTTGTAAATTATAAATAATGATTACTGTGGTCCTCTGTAGCTCAATTGGTAGAGCATGTCGCTTGTAACGCCAGGGTAGTGGGTTCGATCCCCGGGACCACCCATATGTAAAAATGTATGCACACCTGACTAAGTTGCTTTGGATAAAAGCGTCTGCTAAATGGCATATTATAGCTCAAACACTTAATCTGCAAAAATGACAAGTTAATTAGTTGGTGATGGTGATTTCAGAACCAAAGTGGGGGGACAGAATACATAGGCTACATTGCCCCCCCCTAATCGGATAGTGGTAGTGGGGTGGTAGATGCCTAGTCTCCCTTATGGCTCAGCTCAGGTGCCTACAGAGTATATACACCATAGACACACACACATGCTCAAACAGATCCAGCTCAGAGAGGCCCAGCTCCATCAGCAGCACATTTTAATTTAGAATGGAAAAATACGTGTTTATTCAACAAATCTTAGTGCATCGAATCGCATCAAACTTAATCGATTCATTCTCTAATCAAACCGAATCGCAACTAAAACAAATCTTTCCTGTATCGTATCAGAGCCCATGTATCTAGATATGTATCGAATTGTCTTGAAAGGGTAAGATTTGCATATAATGATAATGGAACAATATCATGGTTCTGTCTGTCATTAGTTATAGAAACGGTTGTTGCTGTTTTTATCTGACTTTTTTCCATTATCTGTTGTGTTATAGTGACAAGATGTATGCTGTACAGGACTTTATCACAACGGCAAACTCCGCCATTGACTACATAGTCCAGCGTCCCCCGCTGTGCAAAACGAGCGTTACCCCTAATTGATTGCATTTTTGCTTAACACTGAGGTTTCCAACATAGTTTATTTCTGTTAATCTTACATTGATTAACATTTTCTGCTTCAACAATTCACTCTGTCCCCCTTTTAGTGGGTCAGCACTGAAGACAGAATATCCTGCTAAACTATGTCACAGAGAAAAATTGTCTGTTAGGCTATTATATGAAGTGTCAATCTCCGTCGCTAAAGATACACTAGCTAATCTCGTTCCCAACACTGTTTAGATGGATCTATTCCGGAATGCCAGAATTTTCCATGTTGTAAATACGCAGACTTCCAAATGAACATAAACTTGTCTAGCTTCTCCGTGGACATTTATTTACGATATCTTTAAAATAAATAACATAGTAAAAAATATCCCTCACATTTTCCTGATTTGTCTGTCCATAGGCCAGCAGCCTCTACAAACACTTTAATTAGTTCAAATATACAGAACTATATTGGGATATCATGGCATTCTGATGCTTTTCAATCTTTTGGGCTATGTATCAGTGTCATTGTTTGCTGAATCAGCAACGTGGGTCACTCTCTGGGTCACATATACACCAACCACCATCCTGACCCCTAACCCATCTCCACCAGAAACTAGATACATGTTTCTGCTGCCTGTGAAATGTGTACTGTACATAGGAATGCTATGTGACTGAACAGATATGAAATTGAATCATAAAATAGGCCCTCTGTAGCTCAGTTGGTAGAGCATGGCATTTGCAACGCCAGGATTGTGGGTTTGTTTCCCACGGGGGGCCAGTATGAAAATGTATTTACTCACTAACTGTAAGTCGCTCTGGATAAGAGCGTCTGCTAAAATGTAAATGTAAAAAAATATATTAGGGCTGTCAAACAAATAATTAATTGCATGATTTTCTATAGTTGATGGCAATTTTTGAATTTGCTCAAATTTGGCCCTAAAGAAAGTTTTTTTCCATTTAAAAAGCATTGAGTTACAGGAATACTATGATTTGATTGTAAGGGAAGGAAACAAAAAATAATCTGAATCAGAATGTTTATAATAGCATTTTCACCATAAACAACACGTCACTGTAACATACAGCTATTAATTATCCTAATGTTTAAGTAGGCCTACTCCCTCTTATTGATGTTCTTGAAGTTTAACACTATGTGCACACACACACACACACTCAAGTAGGCCTACTGTTAAAGCTTTAGGCATTCTAAATTGTTCTCCCAATTTCTGATTGGAGGGTTGACTATAGCTCTATGGATACAAAGAACAAAGAGCTTTTTAAAACCCTTTAGAACCTATGGCGGCCGTCGACGGTCTTTCTTGAAATTACTATAGAGGCCGCGAACTGCCTTGTTTTTCTAACAATAAAACTTGTGTCAATACTGCAGAATTAACTTGCTAACAACCTGTTGTCTTTTCGCGTGGCTGTTGTCATCAACCAGAAACAGGGTATGCTGTCATTTGACTTTCCAATGTTTTTTTTTACTTGACTCGAAATGACGCCGCTGAAGCGGACATTACTTTTCACTGTGAAAGAGACTGTATCTATGTTGGTTGTTAAAACAGATTCGGACACGTCCTTGCACTTTGAAAAGCAATGTTGTTGAGTGAAATAAGTAAACAGCAGATATATGTTTGGTGTTGTCGATTTTTGATGCTGTGAAACTTGGGGAATAGCTCTCAGATTAGCAAATCATGTCATGATAACTTGGTTGGTACAGGCGAGCACATCAGTGGTGGAGCTCGAATGATTGCTCTCTGTCTCATGGAAATACTTAGTCAGCTAACTAATTGGTTGTTTTGTCTTGTTTATACCAGTGTAATTCATATGGAAATGGCCCAAACTGCTTGCTATAGCTAGCTAGTTAGTCTGTCAGGCAAGAACAGTTGTGTGTAGTGGTAAATTAATTAGGGCTGCGCTCACGAAGCGTCAATCTCAGCTGTCACTTTCACTACCTAGCCAAACAGACAACATGCTCGCTAGCCACCAAAATGAATGCTAGAGTAATTTGTTTTTATCTGTTGGGCTTAGGTTATGGTTTGTCATGTTTGCTAGGTGCAGATATTCATAGGCTATACATTGCCTAGTTTTCCTATTATTTGAAAGCTTAGCTGTCGTGTTAGAGTAGTAGATGCCTGACAGTTGAGCTCATATGATGAGTTGTATATTTGTTTACATAGCCAGCTAACAAGTTACTTGTTTTGTCCTGTTTCTACCGATGCAATTAATTTGTAAACTGTCCCAGCTTCGTAACTAATCAGCTAACATTGGCGAACTCTGTATTTAGTCTGTCAGGCAAGAAAGCAAGAGTTGATTGGAGGAGAGCGCGAGAGAGTGTGTATGTATGTGTGTGTGTGTGTGTGTGTGTGTGTGTGTGGAATGTTCTGTGCCACATTGCAGAGGATGGGGCAGTGCTTCCTGAAGTTCCATGACATGTTGTAGGCTAAATACAAACACTAAAGTGACAGTGTGAAATATGAATTTGTCCTACAAATCTCATATTATCTCTGAACAGTTGTTGTGTTTTGTATCTCGTTATCTGTCTCTATCTAATACTTGTTCCATTCACTGAATTGTTGTCAAAGTAGGCTACTATTTCTACATTTTGTGTCAGGCCTGGTCTGTACTAAATCGTATTGAGAGAGGTTACCTACATTTTGAAATAGTCTCTGAATAGTTGTTTGCATTTTTACATTGTTACAGAAGTAAGAATCGTTGTCAATCAAATAGCTTACTTTGTGTGGGTTTTGAAATACATTCTGAATATTGTCCTCTGGTCACATTTTGGATAATTATATTATTCAGGGATGCAACTTTCACTGTGGACGGGGGGGACATCCCCACATTCTGAAATTAGATTTTTGTCCCCCCCAGTTTTATCATTGGAATGTGTTACAAAACTTGGCAACGGTGTGCTTTAGGACCATGCGGATGCCTCCGAGCGGTCGGGTAGGCTGTTTGGAGTGTTAATTCGACTGGATTTAGGACCACGCGGACACCACAGAGTGGGCTGACAGGCTGTGTGAAGGCAAAGCTTCTGGAAGTGTGGCTGGACGAGCAAGGGAGAGTTGAGCATAATTCAGTGTACGTGTTGTGCTCTTTCACCGAGTGGTAAAAGTAACAGAAACTGGCTACTCTTTAGTTGACTGATGTACAGTGGGGAAAAAATTTATTTAGTCAGCCACCAATTGTGCAAGTTCTCCCACCTAAAAAGATGAGAGAGGCCTGTAATTTTCATCATAGGTACACGTCAACTATGACAGACAAAATGAGATTTTTTTTCTCCTGAAAATCACATTGTAGGATTTTTTATGAATTTATTTGCAAATTATGGTGGAAAATAAGTATTTGGTCACCTACAAACAAGCAAGATTTCTGGCTCTCACAGACCTGTAACTTCTTCTTTAAGAGGCTCCTCTGTCCTCCACTCGTTACCTGTATAAATGACACCTGTTTGAACTTGTTATCAGTATAAAAGACACCTGTCCACAACCTTAAACAGTCACACTCCAAACTCCACTATGGCCAAGACCAAAGAGCTGTCAAAGGACACCAGAAACAAAATTGTAGACCTGCACCAGGCTGGGAAGACTGAATCTGCAATAGGTAAGCAGCTTGGTTTGAAGAAATCAACTGTGGGAGCAATTATTAGGAAATGGAAGACATACAAGACCACTGATAATCTCCCTCGACGCAAGATCTCACCCTGTGGAGTCAAAATGATCACAAGAACGGTGAGCAAAAATCCCAGAACCACACGGGGGGACCTAGTGAATGACCTGCAGAGAGCTGGGACCAAAGTAACAAAGCCTACCATCAGTAACACACTACGCCGCCAGGGACTCAAATCCTGCAGTGCCAGACGTGTCCCCCTGCTTAAGCCAGTACATGTCCAGGCCCGTCTGAAGTTTGCTAGAGTGCATTTGGATGATCCAGAAGAGGATTGGGAGAATGTCATATGGTCAGATGAAACCAAAATAGAACCTTTTGGTAAAAACTCAACTCGTCGTGTTTGGAGGACAAAGAATGCTGAGTTGCATCCAAAGAACACCATACCTACTGTGAAGCATGGGGGTGGAAACATCATGCTTTGGGGCTGTTTTTCTGCAAAGGGACCAGGACGACTGATCCGTGTAAAGGAAAGAATGAATGGGGCCATGTATCGTGAGATTTGGAGTTAAAACCTCCTTCCATCAGCAAGGGCATTGAAGATGAAACGTGGCTGGGTCTTTCAGCATGACAATGATCCCAAACACACCGCCCGGGCAACGAAGGAGTGGCTTCGTAAGAAGCATTTCAAGGTCTTTGGAGGGAGTTGAAAGTCTGTGTTGTCCAGCGACAGCCCCAAAACATCACTGCTCTAGAGGAGATCTGCATGGAGGAATGCGCCAAAATACCAGCAACAGTGTGTGAAAACCTTGTGAAGACTTACAGAAAACGTTTGACCTGTGTCATTGCCAACAAAGGGTATATAACAAAGTATTGAGAAACTTTTGTTATTGACCAAATACTTATTTTCCACCATAATTTGCAAATAAATTCATTAAAAATCCCCACTGTACATCAGTCAATGTGATTTTCTGGATTTTTTTTTCTCATTTTGTCTGTCGTAGCTGACGTGTACCTATGATGAAAATTACAGGCCTCTCTCATCTTTTTAAGTGGGAGAACTTGCACAATTGGTGGCTGACTAAATACTTTTTTTCCCCACTGTAGCTGGCAAGGTAACTGCTGTTTAACTTAACAGAGAAAACCTAAACTAGTGTTTATTCTCTGTGCTGAGCTAGTATTGTAACTGACATGTAACGTTAGCTAATGTTTTATCCCCTCTCAAATGAGGTGAATGAATAAGCTACGCTAGTGAGTAGCTACCACACCCAGGTCAGTTCTAGCCTCTAGTTATCTGTAAGAAAGCGATATGAGGTGGCTATTATAACCATCTAAGAGCAGTTGTTTGTATGGACATGTTTTGTAGCCTTTGTTTTGTCACATTTCAGAAGTAAATTAACTTTGCAAGTTTCGCCAGTTGATGTACCGTTAGAGATTGAGCTGGCCAAAAGTTGGCTTACATTAGCTATTATTTTTGCCTCAATCAAACTAGACCTGAATCAAACGATAAAACCATCGGCCAAACTATTGAAGATTGATATTCTGACGTTTTTTCAGTGCAATGTGAGTTGTATAAGTAAGTATGTCAATGTAACATTATTGATCTGTCAGTTTCCCTAGCTAATTCCCCACTTTTCCCACTGACACAGTAATAAACATCTCTAACGTTACAGGCTTCATTGTCATGGTGCACAGTAGAGGTCTGCTTGGGACCGATTTCTTCATCCCGCTCCCACCCTCACACACTTGCTTTCTGTCCAACTCCCACCCACTACCGCAAGAACTGGTCCCAAACCCAACCGCAGTCCCACAATGTTATTTTAGGCGTATGTGACGCAGCACACTCTCCAGACATGGTCCCAGCAATTTTGCACCCTATAGGCAATATCAAATGCGCAAAAATAACTTAAGAAATAGGTTAAATTACCTGAGATTCTCACATGGACCTTACATTGTATTACTATATCAGCCAATATGCTAGATGTAGTTTGAAGAGAGCAAAGTTGGAGACTTGCACTTTCTCTTGAGCTATTTTCATAGCCTACCTTTTAGGAGTGGGAAGATTTTCAGACTGAGAAATATGGGTTATAAACTATAGCCTAATCATAGGCCTATTTCGTAAGTACATTGCCTTGGAAAGATAAATGTCCCATGCTTCTCCGCCCATGTATACATAGGCTATAGCCTACTCTATTTAATTGAAACCACAAATGCACCTGATCTTGCAGGTATGGCTACTGAACTGGAGGCAGCAAGAATGATGACAGTGACACTTGCCACATTTTGCATAGTCCTATAGGATATAGCATACCTTTTAGGAGGATAATTTGCAGGCAGAGACAAATAAATGGGTAATCCATACTTATTGAAAATGAAAATGTGCAACGCTCGCTCACCATAGTAGCCTAACGTATGTGCGCGTTGTGCCTTTTCCTTTTCAATCATGATTACATTTTTTGATTGTACTTCTTTTCATTATCAATATTTATTTACAGAGACTGTAGTAAACTACAGTCTAATCATATTTAAGTTAACTTCATATTCAAGTTAACTGCCACGTGATTCTCCGGCCATGTAGGCAGCCTACTCTGTTTTAATGAGACCACACATACTGTAGGTGGTACAGAATCTGATTCCACAAGCATGTGCTTCCAGCACAAGGTGAAGGTAAGTTGGCAAAAATATTTACAAGTTTACGGCTAAGATAGCTCAATTTACAGTAAGCATGGCATAAACATGAATTGGGTAGTGTTTGTATGGGTTTGTGTTTGTGTTATGTGGTTACAGGTGGTAAGATGTGGCCTGAGGACCACAGAGTACCTTCCAGACCATGTAATCAATTTAGTCTACCGCTTTTCTCTTTTTTCCTTTTCTCTTTGGAAACTCAGGTTGTCTGGAGTCCCACAGTGCCCTGCTGAAAAATACCCCAAAGCAGCAGAATGTTGGGTGCACGAGCATGAGGGAGGGGACAGACCCTGCGGTTATGGAACACAACAAGATTGTGGGACATAAACCAGCTAGGGACACTGAAAGGTATAAAATCAACAAGACTACAACAGTAATGACACAACCACCTCATTCTTATCTCTGCAGATTTTCAAAACACAATACAAAAACACGTCTACAATAATCCCCTGCCAAGGGCTACTATTGACAAGAATAATCTGTCAAAGTCAATGGGCTGGGGGAGGTTAACAGATCTGTTTCATACCTGTCTTTGAGATGAGGAAGGGGGTTTTGGTTGTGCACAGTTGTGCTTCGAGACAGCAAATGTATTGTTGTGTATGAACATGATTGAAAGGTGCCATTTCTCCTCAATCTCCCATACACAACAATACATGCTATGTAAGAACTGCCCTCCTAAGACTTTTCACACCTTCTGCAGCCCCCCAGCCCATTCACTTTGTTGACTGATCTTTCCTCTAAAAAGCAGCTCCCAATGTCCCTCATTGTCCCTAAACAATACACTAGTCTGTCTCTAAACACTTAGGTCCCAATTGGTTGACACCTTTACTAACAAAGGCGTGTTGCACTAACACCACAACCATGTCTTTCAAGGAGACGTACAGTACCAGCAAATCTTCTGCAAGAGGTCCAAACAGTTGGGGGTTAAGGTCTAAGAGCCCTACACCACTTCTGGCAGAGTCTTATCCAGCTGGCTGTACACCACAGACAGGACAAGACCATTCGCCACAAGCACAAAGAGTCTCAGCTCACCATGCCAAACACCATTGCCAGTGTAACGAAGCTGGATAAAGCACTATATCTGTGTTTACACAGGCAGCCCAATTCAGATATCTTTTCACTAATTGGTCTCTTGACCTATAATAATAATAATATGCCATTTAGCAGACGCTTTTATCCAAAGCGACTTACAGTCATGCGTGCATAAATTTTTTGTGTATGGGTGGTCCCGGGGATCGAACCCACTACCTTGGCGTTACAAGCGCTGTGCTCTACCAGCTGAGCTACAGAGGACCAATCACATCAGTTCTGAAAAAGATCTGATGTGATTGGTCAAAAGACCAATTAGTGGGGAAAATATCTGAATTGGGCTGCCTGTGTAAAAGTAGCCAGTGTGGCTCAGCAGTGCCGCTTCGAGGCAAGCAACACTGAAGCATGCATGAGAGCACCAGCTGTTCCGGATGACTATGTGATCACGCTCTCCGTAGCCGATGTGAGTAAGACTTTTAAGCAGGTCAACATTCACAAGGCCGCAGGGCCAGACGGATTACCAGGACGTGTACTCCGAGCATGTGCTGACCAACTGGCAAGTGTCTTCACTGACATTTTCAACATGTCCCTGACTGAGTCTGTAATACCAACATGTTTCAAGCAGACCACCATAGTCCCCGTGCCCAAGGACTCTAAGATAACCTGCCTAAATGACTACCGACCCGTAGCACTGATGTCTGTAGCCATGAAGTGCTTTGAAAGGCTGGTCATGGCTCACATCAACAGCATTATCCCAGAAACCCTAGACCCACTCCAATTTGCATACCGCCCCAACAGATCCACAGATGATGCAATCTCTATTGCACTCCACACTGCCCTTTCCCACCTGGACAAGAGGAACACCTACGTGAGAATGCTATTCATTGACTACAGCTCAGCATTCAACACCATAGTGCCCGCTAAGCTCATCACTAAGCTAAGGATCCTGGGACTAAACACCTCCCTCTGCAACTGGATCCTGGACTTCCTGACGGGCCGCCCCCAGGTGGTAAGGGTAGGTAACAACACATCTGCCACACTGATCCTCAACACGGGGGCCCCTCAGGGGGTGCGTGCTCAGTCCCCTCCTGTACTCTCTGTTCACCCATGACTGCATGGCCAGGCACGACTCCAACACCATCATTAAGTTTGCCGACGACACAACAGTGGTAGGCCTGATCACCGACAACGATGAGACAGCCTATAGGGAGGAGGTCAGAGATCTGGCCGTGTGGTGCCAGGACAACAACCTCTCCCTCAACGTGACCAAGACAAAGGAGATGATTGTGGACTACAGGAAAAAGAAGAGGACTGAGCACGCCCCCATTCTCATCGACGGGGCTGTAGTGGAACAGGTTGAGAGCTTCAAGTTCCTTGGTGTCCACATCACCAACGAACTATCATGGTCCAAACACAACAAGACAGTCGGGACGAGGGCACGACAAAGCCTATTCCCCCTCAGGAGACTAAAAAGATTTGGCATGGGTCCTCAGATCCTCAAAAAATTCTACAGCTGCACCATCGAGAGCATCCTGACTGGTTGCATCACCGCCTGGTATGGCAACTGCTTGGCCTCCGACCGCAAGGCACTACAGAGGGTAGTGCGTACGGCCCAGTACATCACTGGGGCAAAGCTTCCTGCCATCCAGGACCTCTATACCAGGCGGTGTCAGAGGAAGGCCCTCAAAATTGTCAAAGACTCCAGCCACCCTAGTCATAGACTGTTCTCTCTGCTACCGCACGGCAAGCGGTACCGGAGTGCCAAGTCTAGGTCCAAAAGACTTCTCAACAGCTTCTACCCCCAAGCCATAAGTCTCCTGAACAGCTAATCATGGCTACCCGGACTATTTGCACTGCCCCCCACCCCATCCTTTTTACGCTGCTGCTACTCTGTTAAGTATTTATGCATAGTCACTTTAACTCTACCCACATGTACATATTACCTCAACTACCTCAACTAGCCGGTGCCCCCCGCACATTGACTCTGCAACGGTACCCCCCTGTATATATAGCCTCCCTACTGTCACTTTATTTTACTTCTGCTCTTTTTTTTCTCAACACTTTTTTTTGTTGTTGTTTTATTTTTACTTTTTTTGTTTAAAATAAATGCACTGTTGGTTAAGGGCTGTAAGTAAGCATTTCACTGTAATGTCTGCACCTGTTGTATTCGGCGCATGTGACCAATAAAATTTGATTGGATTTGATGTAGAACCACCATAAAATAAATATGGATTCTTTCAATCAATCTTCGAAAGTTGTCTGACTTTATGGATTCACAGAATACATTTATATAAGCTGTACAGGGCTCTGTAGCATCAAACAGATGTTAAGACATTCAGATATATCAAAATCTAAAATACAGGGGAGTGTACACTATTTAATGCTAACTCAAAAAGAGATCTGGGTATTCAACAAGAATGTTATATGGTAAAAGTAAAAAACAAAACAATGTAGTGCAGTTCAGTGTGTCTGAGTGTGTCTTAGGTGTAGTAAAGTGCAGAGAACTGTAGCTACAGATTGTTACACCAGATAATGTGATTTAACCAAAGATTTTTGGTATTTTGGAGAATTTTCAACCAACCTTAGCTTGGCGATACTGTCTTTGTCCTCGATTTGTGGAAACAGGAGCCTCATAAAATGCCAGTGTCCAGTTGCAAGGGGTCCGTTAGATTTTTTAAAATGCTCCGTTATTAAAATACAATATATTGTAAAACCTCTTCTATTTTTAGTCATTGATATCGCTACTTGTAGTTGTTTAGCTAGACCAGCTAGCTAGCTACCTAAGTTAGCAAACAGAAAAAATAATTAGATTTCCCCCCACTGTAACACAGTAGTATGTTAGCCAACAATATACAATATGGGTTTCAGTAAATAAAGTTAGCTAGCTAGGTGGCTTGCAGGAAAAATAACTTACTTAGGTAGCTAGGCACCATATTTGTCATCTGCCCTCTTGGTAGTGGCATTGGCTGTAGGTGAGCGTCTAGCTAAAACTCGTTGTTTCAAATCCTCTTCACTATATTCCAGTTGAAACATGCATGGTTGAATGTCACCATGTAGCTAATAGAACATTAAACAAATGCTCCATTGTCAAATGTGTGTTAATGAGAGGAATCACTTGAAGCCACTGCGGTCTGGTCAGTTCCTTCAGTTTTACCCAAAGGATTGTTTTGTTAGTGTCCGCCACCCTTTTAAAAGAAAAACTGCCTTAGGGGAAAGACGGGGCCATGGCACAAAGCACCGCCCCACACGAGTTTTAGTCTTTCAGAGATTGGAAAAAATGAAGGGTTGTATATTTAGCAATGAATCCGCCAATAGAAACATTGCTGAAAGATGTTCAATGGCTCTATTGAACAAGTACAACAATATCTACACGCACAAAAACATACAGTATAGTGTGATCAGTATAACATAGAGCCTTCGCAAAATGCCACAAAGCAGGACTACATTTATTTTCAAATCTCCCCCATCAATACACCGGAAGCCGTCATAGGGTGTATAATTAATTGTGCGAAGCCCAGACCTGCCTTCCTCCAGCCTGGGATCGAACCCGGGGCTTTAGTGAAGCCTCAAACACTGCGATGCAGTGCCTTAGAACGCTGCGCCACCCTGGAGGCCCCATTTAAATAGTTTTAAATCATAGATAAAGTTTGTATTGCTACAGATTCCGCAACGCGGTAAGCCTTTACGGCTGGGACCGCAAGTTTGTGTCCCGGACTCCTGTTAAATAGCAGTTAGCCTGCTCCATTTTCATGATGGCTAGCAGCTAACGCTTGCAGTGCTACACCACCAGTGTTTTTATCCACAGCTGGGCACAAATACTTCAGGTGTGAGATGATTTCCACACAATCACAAGATAAAGATAAGGTGGAAAATGGACAGGGATTTGTTTGCCCTAAATGCACCACGATCAAGTACAGTGGGGAAACAAAGTATTTAGTCAGCCACCAATTGTGCAAGTTCTCCCACTTAAAAAGATGAGAGAGGCCTGTAATTTTCATCATAGGTACACGTCAACTATGACAGACAAAATGAGGAAATAAAATCCAGAAAATCACATTTTAGGATTTTTTATAAATGTATTTGCAAATTATGGTGGAAAATAAGTATTTGGTCAATAACAAAACTTTCTCAATACTTTGTTATATACCCTTTGTTGGCAATGACACAGGTCAAACGTTTTCTGTAAGTCTTCACAAGGTTTTCACACACTGTTGCTGGTATTTTGGCAAATTCCTCCATGCAGATCTCCTCTAGAGCAGTGATGTTTTGGGGCTGTCGCTGGGCAACACAGACTTTCAACTCCCTCCAAAGATTTTCTATGGGGTTGAGATCTGGAGACTGGCTAGGCCACTCCAGGACCTTGAAATGCTTCTTACGAAGCCACTCCTTCATTGCCCGGGCGGTGTGTTTGGGATCATTGTCATGCTGAAAGACCCAGCCACGTTTCATCTTCAATGCCCTTGCTGATGGAAGGAGATTTTCACTCAAAATCTCAAGATACATGGCCCCATTCATTCTTTCCTTTACACGGATCAGTCGTCCTGGTCCCTTTGCAGAAAAACAGCCCCAAAGCATGATGTTTCCACCCCCATGCTTCACAGTAGGTATGGTGTTCTTTGGATGCAACTCAGCATTCTTTGTCCTCCAAACACGACGAGTTGAGTTTTTACCAAAAAGTTCTATTTTGGTTTCATCTGACCATATGACATTCTCCCAATCCTCTTCTGGATCATCCAAATGCACTCTAGCAAACTTCAGATGGGCCTGGACATGTACTGGCTTAAGCAGGGGGACACGTCTGGCACTGCAGGATTTGAGTCCCTGGCGGCGTAGTGTGTTACTGATGGTAGGCTTTGTTACTTTGGTCCCAGCTCTCTGCAGGTCATTTACTAGGTCCCCCCGTGTGGTTATGGGATTTTTGCTCACCGTTCTTGTGATCATTTTGACCCCACGGGGTGAGATCTTGCGTGGAGCCCCAGATCGAGGGAGATTATCAGTGGTCTTGTATGTCTTCCATTTCCTAATAATTGCTCCCACAGTTGATTTCTTCAAACCAAGCTGCTTACCTATTGCAGATTCAGTCTTCCCAGCCTGGTGCAGGTCTACAATTTTGTTTCTGGTGTCCTTTGACAGCTCTTTGGTCTTGGCCATAGTGGAGTTTGAAGTGTGACTGTTTGAGGTTGTGGACAGGTGTCTTTTATACTGATAACAAGTTCAAACAGGTGCCATTAATACAGGTAACGAGTGGAGGACAGAGGAGCCTCTTAAAGAAGAAGTTACAGGTCTGTGAGAGCCAGAAATCTTGCTTGTTTGTAGGTGACCAAATACTTATTTTCCACCATAATTTGCAAATAAATTCATTAAAAATCCTACAATGTGATTTTCTGGATTTTTTTTCCTCAATTTGTCTGTTATAGTTGACGTGTACCTATGATGAAAATTACAGGCCTCTCTCAGCACAATTGGTGGCTGACTAAATACTTTTTTTCCCCACTGTATCTTAGGGAAGAGATCCTCCGGCTGTTAGCTCGGCTGCGAGAAAAGGAAAACCTGCTTTCTAAGTACACCGACCTTGCTGTAACCAACGCAAACCGAATCTCAGTTTTAAATGCCTCCTATAGCAAAGCTGTCAATGAGTTGGGCGGCGTTGATCTGTCCCAATCCAACAGATAGATGGTAAGCTCAACTCCGCGGCCCATGAGAGACTGGACACTCGCAAGGCATAGGAGATCCGGGAGGCAGTCTGGCCAACCATCTATCCGAGAAGATCTGATCCAGCTATCAAACAGCTTTGCCCCGATTGAGACAGACCTACTAGCCCCGGGAGTCAGCATGGATGCTGGGTGTATAACAACAGCCGGCTGCCGCCCAGTGTCACCCTCCCCCATGGCCACCATAGTTCAGCAGGTCGTTTCCCCATTGGGTTCCATCACTACCACCATCATTGTGGGCAGCTCGATGGTGAGAATTTTGGCCTACCTACAGTCTGTGGACTGACCAAGGTCCACTGTCACCCAAGAGCCCGTGTCCATGACATTAACTCTCTCCTGCCCACGGTTCTGGCCAACTACTCCAATATTGACACCATCGTCACTCGTAGGTTTTAACGACCTTCGTTTTAGGCGATCTGACAAAATTAGGGAGGACGACAACATGTTTTTAAAGGCCCTCGCTAGCACAGGGAAGAGAATAATTATCTCTGGCACCCTCCAGTGCTACCGAAGGAGTTCAGAACGTTTCAGCCGACTCTTTGCTCTAAACGAGTACCTGAAGAAACTTTGCAACAACAGGAATGTCTCTTTTTGTGACAACTTTGATTTGCTGTGGGATCAACCAGAGACAGGACTCTTCCTAACCGCAGGGGTTCCAGGATTATTTCCAGCAACATCGCAAACTGTTTTAGAGACTGACAGACAGGTTCTGGTAGTGCTCCAGTTCTTCCTGTCAGAATAAGCAGCAGAGGACTTGGAAACCATATCAACTCCTATAGAAATGGCACTATGGTTATTGTGAGTAACCTACTTTATGTTCCATCTAGCGAGTTTATACAAACTGTCATCTCCTACCATTCTGATAGATTGGAGACTGTCAGAAAACGTGTTTGTAACGTTAATAATTTGGTTGTTATTCCATTGGTTACCTCTAGGCAGATGCCCCAGGGGCAGAGTGGCCCACACTTATTTGAAAATTGCACTTTTAAATGTTAGAGCAATCACTAGTAAAACCTTTCTCGTGAATGACCTCATTACTCAGCGCAAAGTTGATTGCATGTTTCTCACTGAAACATGTCGTTCTTCAGACTGTAGTGCCGCTCTTATTGAACTACAGCTTTTCATACTCTATCAGAAAAGGGGGAAAAGTGTGGGGGGGACATCCTCTATTTTTACTAATGCTCTCAGCTGTAAGGACATTTCATTTGGCCACTTTGGGTATTTTGAGCATCATGCTATACTGTTTAAATGTCAGCCACCAGTGCTGGCCATAACCCTGTATAGGCCACCAAAGCACTGCCCCACTTTCTTTACTGATTTCTCTGAACTATTGTCTATTGTCCTTGAGAACTATGATAAAATCATTACGTTGGGTGTTGACAAAGAGACTGACTCCAAGGCCATTGCATTTCTGAATCTTTTGAGTTTGGATGTATGGACTTTATCCAACATGTTACTGGGCCCACCCATAACCACAGCTATACTCCGGACCTGATTATTACCAACGGGCTTTCTATTGACATATCCTCTACTGTTGATGTTGCTTTATCTGATCATCACTGTGTATTTTTTAATACTTTGTTGCCCATTGAAAGGGGTAATACTGAATGCATTATTAAGAAACGCTATCTTACCTCTGAAGTTGCTACAGATTTTATTGAGTGTATGAACAATAATCCATCACCTATTCTGCCTTCCTCTTCTGATGATTTAGTTGATAACTTTAATAGCAAATCAAGGGCAACCATTGATGCCATAGCTCCAGTAAAGTTTAAAAAGGTCACATCCAATTAGAGAGCCCCTTGTATGAGTGAGGAAACTATATTTAAAAAAAGAGAAATTGCAGAAAGGCAAAAGAGGAAGTGGAGACAGTCAAAGTTGCAGGTCCATTATGATATTCTGAGAGAGCAACTTGACATATATAACAAGGCAATTAGAAATGCCAGACGGGCTAATTTTTCTAACTTGATCACTAATAATCAAAATAATTAGAGAGTGCTCTTCTCAACCAGTGATGGCCTGATAAATCCTACCCTCGCATATATTTTATATTTAAGATTCTTCAAATAGCCACCATTTGCCTTGATGACAGCTTTGCACACTCTTGGCATTTTCTCAACCAGCTTCATGAGGTAGTCACCTGGAATGCATTTCAATTAACAGGTGTGGCTTCTTAAAGCGTTTGAGCCAATCAGTTGGGTTGTGACAAGGTTTGGGGGGTATACAGAAGATAGCCCTATTTGGTAAAAGACCAAGTCCAAATTATGGCAAGAACAGCTAAAAAAAACAAAAGAAATGATAGTCTATCATTACTTTAAGACATGAAGGCAGTCAATATGGAACATTTCAAAAACGTTGAAAGTTTCTTCATGTGCAGTCGCAAAAACCATCAAGCGCTATGACGAAACTGGCTCTCAATTAATGGAAGACCCAGAGTTACCTCTGATGCAGAGGATAAATTCATTAGAGTTACCAGCCTCAGAAACTGCAGCCCAAATAAATGCTTCACAGAGTTCAAGTCACAGACACATCTCAACATCAACTGTTCAGAGGGGACTGTGTGAATCAGGCCTTCATGGTCGAATTGCTGAAAAGAAACTAAAGGACACCAATAAGAAGAAGAGACCTGCTTGGGCCAAGAAACACGAGCAATGGCACAAACCGGGGGCTCAGTTTCTTGCAGGGCAGGCGGAGGGGGAGGCTTTTAGTGGACAGCCAGACACGATCACCAGGCTGGAATACGGGGGCCTTACTGCAGTGGCAGTCGGCTTGGTCCTTCTGCAGACTAATGGCCCTCTGGAGATGGACATGGGCGGCGTCCCAGACCTGTCCGGCCCTGCGGAACCACTCGTCGACAGCGGGCGCATCGGTCTGGCTGGGTGTCCAAGGGGCCAGGGCCGGCTGGTACCCCATGACGCACTGGAAAGGAGTGAGCCCAGTGGAGGAGTGAACGAGGGAGTTCTGGGCATATTCTGCCCAGGGAAGAAACCTCGCCCACTCACCCTGCCGGTCCTGACAGTGGCAACCAAGAAACCTCCCCAGCTCCTGGTTCATGCGCTCCACCTGCCCATTTTCCCAGGGGACCCTACTCACATTTGAATAGATGTTGCATTTAGACAAAGATTTTAGAATAGGCTATATAATTCAGAACATTTCGTTGCACAAACAACATGCTGATCTACACCACCACTGGTAGCAGCCTGTATTAGCTAGATAACACACTCATGTTTTGCAGAGAGTAAGATACACAAACTAATAGTATAATAGAGAAAAAATGTCGATTCATATTTGGAAGCAACGTGTAAAGCAGCATCGTTCTTGGTTTGGAAGAATATGTTGAGTGTATGAATTGACAGCATGCTGAGAGAATAAACAGCGTGCAGGAACTGTGTGCTGCCTGCTTGAGTGACAGGGGGCGGGGCTTCATGTTTGGGGCCCGGGAACTGGAAGCAAGCAGCCGCAGGAGCCCAAAAAAGGGGTGTTTCCTCATGAACAATTCCTGGTGTACCAAAGTTGAAAACATCTCGAGCTCCTGTTCACCCGACCTAGTTTCTGATGCTAAAATGCCGACCCCACTATATGCCGATGGAATTCACGTGTTTTATTATCACAGCTGTGTACATACCGCCACTAGCAAACACCCAGGCAGCACTCAGCAACCTGTACAAGATCATTAGCCAGCAAGAATCCTCTCACCCGGAAGCAGTCTTTATGGTCACGGGTGAATTTAACCAAGGACGTTTAAAACATATTTTTCCTGGGTCTTCCGGTGACGCAACTTAGGAAATGGCTGCCTGTTTTTTCATACTGCACATTGGTTGGGTATTTTCCCCCTAAATTCAATTATTTACTCTGAGAATCATAGTAACTTACACAAAAATTGAAAAGGGGAAAATAGGTTGTGGAACTACAATGATAGTCCGTAACAAGACAGGAGAAGCTAAAATCGTTTACGAAACAGAGCTGGCTAATGCTAGCTCAAACAAGCTAACAGCAGCAAAAGAACCATCATATCATGAGGTGATAAAGGAGGAATTGCGCGAGGCACTCACTGGCTTTCGAGCAGAACTTCGAGAAGATGTACGAAAATAACTAAATGAGTTTAAGAAGGACATTAACCAGAAACTTGAAGAAAACAAATCTACAAGAATGGGGGATGCAGAACAGTGCATTGGGGAAACGAACACATGGAACACTGTGGTCAAGGACGCACTTGGACAGTCTTTGAAAAGCTAACACGCACTACAGGCAAAAGTGACAGAACTCAAAGGTTTTTTACGTCGTAATAACATTAGACTTTATTCCGTGGCAGAGGGCGCTGAAAATGTTAGTGGAGGGCCTATTCAAATAAATAGTTTAAGACTACACTGAGCTGGGAATCGAGAGAGCACACCGAGTTCTGGCCTCAAACCCCCCCAGCAGCACCCCACCAAGATCCATAGATGTACGGTTCAATTCTCAGTCAAATAGAAAGTCCATTGCGCAGCCTGGAAAAAGCCTGTTAACTTCCAAGGCCAACGAGTGTTCTTTGATCATGACTACGCGGGAGAGATACTGAAAAGAAGGAAGGAATGCACCCCTATCAAGAAGGCACTAAAAGAGAAAGGGATTCGCTTCCAAAAACCATTCCCGGCAAAAATGAGGTTATTTCTTGATAATGGCCTGGTTACATACGAGCATGCAGACGAGGTGGCTGATGACCTGAAATCGAGGGGCATCCTAGTGGAGTATACAACCAGGAGAAAGGAGTTTTCACCGGGGGAAAGGCTCAAGCAGGTCCTCCCATGGACCGTGCACGGTCAGCGAGCAGAGTCGCAGAGAAAGAGGCAAGTCACCTCGGCGAGAGGATGTTCACATTCAAGAGAGACTCAGGCATTTCCAACGAGAAGATGGAAGACACTGAATCGGATTTAACATACTTAATAGTCACCGCGAGCTGTTAGACATATTGGGTTGTTACCGTTGACAATGCAATAGGTAAAACGTCTCCCCTATTTTTCTCCACTGCTGAGCAAGGGTGAGTAGCAAAAGTACGTGGCCTTTATGGACACATTATGTATGGTCACTTTAATAACATAGCTATTAGCTAATGATGAATGACAGTGACAACGAGGTGACAGAAGGGCATATCATGGGGAGGATACATGATATGCACGCATGACCAATATCTTTTTCTCTTGTAATTAACTGACGTGAGTAAGAGACAAAAAGGGCGTCCTTTTTATTTTCTGTTCCAACGGGTCGTTTGCGACTGCGTCACGCATTTTGATATTTGAGCGAGGGGCCACTCCAGTGGTCAGGCTCATCCCCTCAAACTCCAGAGGCAAGAGACAGTCCTCTGACATGGGAGTCCAAATAACTTTTTTAGTTTACTTTTTTATTGTTCTTGTTTTTTCATTCATTTTTAGATTAATGTTAAACAGGCTGTTACAGTGCACAGATTTTTTGGTTGATATCGATGCATCATCGGGAATTGGGGAGTGCCGTCAAGAGAAGTAAGGTAATAGCAAAGATGAAACGGGAGAGAGTTGACATACTATTCTGGCAGGAAACTCACTTATCCCCTCCTGAACATGAATAACTTTTTTCCTTCTTATAAAATGGGTAGAAGGGGCGTTGCAATCTTGATCCCAAATTCAGTTAATTTTGAGTTTATATCATAAATAAAAGACAAGGAGGGTAGATTGATCTTTGTTAAATGTAAACTGGATAGCAAGGAAGTTACATTATTTAATGTATACACGCCTCCGGGGAGTGACATGGTCTTCTACAGGAAGGTGTTTGATTTAATTGCCACAGAAATCTCTTACTCTTTTCTGTGGAGGGGATTTTAACATGATTTTAAACTCAAAGTTGGACAGCACAAATCAAAATAGGAAAATGAGCCTAGTTACTAAAAAGATCAATAGGATATTACAGGATTTAGGACTGCTTGATGTATGGTGTGACATCCACATGTCAGATAAGGAATATACCTTTTACTCAGCCCGCCACACTGAATCCTCCAGGTTAGACTACTTTTTCAGGTACAGTGCATATAGACACAGGCTAAAGGATTATAGGATCGGGCAGAGTGACTTCTCAGATCCAGAATACAAGCATGCTGGAATCAATAAAGACAGAATTGAACGTCTATCTGGAGAATAATGAGAAACGGGAAGTATCTCCTGCTACATTGTGGGATGGAGCTAAGGCGGTTATTAGAGGGAAGATCATAGCCACATCATCTCTCAAGAAAAAGATTAAAGCACAGAAACTGCTGAAATTACAGGAAACATTAGGAAGCTTAGAATGATCTCACAGTCATTTCAAATACCCACTTATATTATGTGAGATTCAAAAGGTAAAACAGGAAATTGACCAGATTTATAATAGAGAAAAAGCTCAGGTTCCTGAAACAATGATATTATGAAGCAGGCTCAATGGCAACAAAATGACTGGCATGGAGACTCAGAAAACAACAAGCACAAAATACAATTTTCTAAATAAAAGACCCAAAACAAAGAAGATTACACGCAAATTGGATGAAATACAGAATGCATTTGAATCATACTATACAAATCTGTACAAGCAACATGAGAAGGCAGATGTGACGACTTCCTCCGAAGCTACCACCTCTCCTTGTTCGGGCAGGCTTCGGCGTTCGTCGTCACGGCCTTCTAGCCACTGCCGCTCCTCTTCTCATCATTCCATTTGTAGTTGTTTTACGCATTGCTGCGAACCTCTGTATTGGCCGAATAAACCATTATTCGGTGATTTACACCTCCTGCGACTGACTCTGTCCAAATCACCCGCTACAGCAGATGCACAGATAAGATTTTTTTTTTTTTACTCACTTGATCTCCCTTCAATTGGGACAGAGCAAAATGATAGACTTACTTCTGAAATAACCACTGAAGAAATGAAAAATACAATATCTAATCTAAACGCAAACAACTCTCCAGGCACTGATGGCTTCCTTCCAACACTTCTACTTCAGGGCTGTTTTAACTGGACTCTGCTTGTGGGGGATCTTCCACCATTGTGGAGAGAAGCCATCATATCTGTAATTCCACATGGATTCTAAACTATATGCATCAATAATAGCCAAAAGAATGGAGGACATAATCCCAGAATTGATTGATGGGGATCAAACTGGTTTCATACGAAATAGACAGACACAGGACAATATAAGAACAACCCTACATGTCACGGACCACATCACTCAGGATAAGACAAGTGCTATACTAATCAGTCTAGATGCAGAAAAAGCATTTGATTCAGTGGGATGGGATTATCTATTCCAAGTTATGGATAGATTTGGTTTCAACAAAGAAGTGAAACAGTGCATCAAAAAACTGTATTCATGTCCGACTGCCAGAATAAAGATTAATGGACATTTGTCACGAACGATAAGTTTAGAATGATGGGCAAGGCTGTAATCTTTCACCCACGCTCTTCTCATTGTACATTGAGCCGTTAACACAGGCAATAAGACAGGACCCATTTTTAGAGGGAATAACAATAAGAGGCAATTAACATAAAATATGCATGTATGCTGATGATGTTCTCTTATTCCTTAAAGACCCAGGTTCATGTGTACCTTGATTGATGGATGTTTTACAAACATTTGCAACATATTCAGGGTATGTGCTTAACGTACACAAGTATATAATTATACCCCACAGCAAGAGCTGAAGAGTAGGTATAACTTCCAGTGGACCTCTTCATCCATTAAATATATTGGAGTAAATCTATCAAAAGATACAACCAAACTCTATGACATGAATTACGATCACATCAACAAGGAAATATATGATGACCTGGACAGTTGGAATTCACTTCCTTTGGATCTTAGTAGTAGAATTGAAACAATCAAAATGAATATCCTGCCGAGGTTACTGTATTTGTTCCAATCACTGCCCATAGAAATTAGATATACAATGTTACAATTACCAAAATGCTTGATAGTGTATGTGAGGAGGATTACCAAATGCTTGATAGTGTGTGTGATGTAAACAGAGAGGTCTCCTTTCTTGGGGACCTGAATATTGACTGGTTTTCATCAAGCTGTCCTCTCAAGAGGAAGCTTCTTACTGTAACCAGTTCCTGTATTCTGGTTCCGGTTATTAATCAACCTACCAGGGTGTTTACAAATACTACATGAACAAGATCATCCACATGTATCGATCACATTTTTACTAACACTGTAGAACTTTGTCCTAAAGCTGTATCCATACCCATTGGATGCAGTGATCACAATATACTGTAGTGGCTTTATCCAGGAAAGCCAAAGTTCCAACAGCTGGGCCTAAAATAGTGTCTAAGAGATCATACAAAATATTTTGCTGTGACTTATATGTGGATGATGTAAAAAATATATTTGTTGATCTGATGTTATTAATAAGGAGCATCCAGATGCTACACTTGATGAATTTATGAAATTGCTTCTTCCAATTATTGATAAACATGCACTGTTAGGAAACTGACTGTTAGAACTGTTAAGGCTCCATGGATTGATGACTAATTGAAAAACTGTATGGTTGAAAGAGATGGGGCAAAAGGAATGGCTAATAAGTCTGACTGGCTGACTTACTGCAAATTGAGAAATTATGTGACTAAACTCAACAAAAAGAAGAAAAAACTGTATTATGAAGCCAAGATAAATGATATAAAGAATTATGGAAAACAACTGGAGTACTTTAAAGGAAATTATGGGCAGAAAGACAAATTCAACTCCATCTTTCATCGAATCAGATGGCTTATTCATCACAAAACCATTTGATGTTGCCAATTACTTGAATGATTACTTCATTGGCAAAGTGGGCAAACTAGGCAGGAAATGCCAACAATGGACAGTGAGCCATCGTATTCATGCATAAAAAAACAAATAATGAAAGAAAAACATTGCAAGTTTGAATTTTGTAAAGTTAGTGTGGGAGAGGTGGAAAAATTATTGTTATCGATCAATAATGACAAACCTCCTGGCATTGACAACTTAGATGGAAAGCTACTGAGGATGGTAGCTGACTCTATAGCCACACCTATCTGTCATATCTTTAATCTGAGCCTAGAGTAAAGTCTTTGTCCTCAGGCCTGGAGGGAAGCCAAAGTAATTCCGCTACCCAAGAATGGTAAAGTGGCCTTTACTGGTTCTAACAGCAGACTTATAAGCTTGCTGCCAGCTCTTAGCAAACTGTTGGAAAAAATGGTGTTTGACCAAATACAATGCTATTTCTCTGTAAACAAATTAACAACATACTTTCAGCATGCTTATAGGGAAGGGCACTCAACATGTACTGCACTGACACAAATGACTGATGATTGGGTGAAATAAACTGATAATAATAAGATTGTGGGAGCTGTACTGTTTGATTTCAGTGCAGCCTTTGATATTATTGACCATAGCCTGTTGTTGAAAAAACGTATGTGTTATGGCTTTTCAACCTCTGCCATATCGTGGATTCAGAGATATCTATCTAATAGAACTCAAAAGGTTTTCTTTAATGGAAGCTTCTCTAATGTCAAACATGTAAAGTGTGGTGTACCACAGGGCAGCTCTCTAGGCCCTCTACTATTTTCTATTTTTACCAATGACCTGCCACTGGCATTAAACAAAGCATGTGTGTCCATGTATGCTGATGATTGAACTATATATGAATTAGCAACTACAGCTAATGAAGTCACTGAAACCCTTAACAAAGAGTTGCAGTCTGTTTTGGAATGTGTAGCCACTAATAAACTGGTCCTGAACCTCTCTAAAACTAAGAGCATTGTATTTGGTACAAATCATTCCCTAAGTTCTAGACCTCAGCTGAATCTGTTAATGAATGGTGTGGCTGTTGAACAAGTTGAGGACACTAACTTACTTAGATTGTAAAATATAAATAAACAGCAAACCTGGTTTAAAAAAAAAAAAAAGATAAAGCAACACCTCACGGCACAATGCCTCTCCCCTATTTGACCTAGATAGTTTGTGTGTAAGTATTGATATGTAGGCTACGTGTGCCTTAAAAAATTTTTTTATGTAGTTCTGTCCTTGAGCTGTTCATGTCTATTAATGTTCAGTATTATGTCATGTTTCATGTTTTGTGTGGACCCCAGGAAGAGTAGCTGCAGCTTTTGCAACAGCTAATGGGGACCCTAATAAAATACCAAAATGCCAAGATCTAATATTTGAAAACATCATACCTAAAAGGCCAAGGAATGTAATAGCAGGAGTGGGAACCCAATGCCCATTTTATTAGGAGCTGGGCGTGGTATGGGTGACCATCCCACCACCAGCCCACTATTCATTCTGGACAGCGCCGTGGAGGATGGAGATATTATTATTTATTTTTATTTTATTTTTGTCATTTAGCAGACACTCTTATCCAGAGCGACTTACAGTTAGTGAGTGCATACATTTTTCACAGTGAGGGTAAGCAGCTGATCGCTTTATACACTTTTTTGTAGTTCAATACATTTGTAGTTCAGTTTAAATTCTGGAATGCTAGTAGCTATATCAGTCAATCAGATATTATTGGTCACATACGCGTATTTAGTAGATGTTAGTGCGGGTGTAGCGAAATGCTTGTGTTCCTAGCTCTGACTGTGCAGTAATATCTAACAATACACAACAAAACACACAAATCTAACAGTAAAATAAATGAATTAAGAAATATAGAAATATATTTATACAGTATATTTCTTAATTCCATATACAGTGAGGGAAAAAAAGTATTTGATCCCCTGCTGATTTTGTATGTTTGCCCACTGACAAATAAATGATCAGTCTATAATTTTAATGGTAGGTTTATTTGAACAGTGAGAGACAGAATAACAACAAAAAAATCCAGAAAGACGCATGTCAAAAATGTTATGAATTGATTTGCATTTTAATGAGGGAAATAAGTATTTGACCCCCTCTCAATCAGAAAGATAATCTCCCAGGTGTATTTTATACAGGTAACGAGCTGAGATTAGGAGCACACTCTTAAAGGGAGTGCTCCTAATCTCAGCTTGTTACCTGTATAAAAGACACCTGTCCACAGAAGCAATCAATCAATCAGATTCCAAACTCTCCACCATGGCCAAGACCAAAGAGCTCTCCAAGGATGTCAGGGACAAGATTGTAGACCTACACAAGGCTGGAATGGGCTACAAGACCATCGCCAAGCAGCTTGGTGAGAAGATGACAACAGATGGTGCGATTATTTGCAAATGGAAGAAACACAAAATAACTGTCAATCTCCCTCGGCCTGGGGCTCCATGCAAGATCTCACCTCGTGGAGTTGCAATGATCATGAGAACGGTGAGGAATCAGCCCAGAACTACACGGTAGGATCTTGTCAATGATCTCAAGGCAGCTGGGACCATAGTCACCAAGAAAACAATTGGTAACACACTACGCCGTGAAGGACTGAAATCCTGCAACGCCCGCAAGGTCCCCCTGCTCAAGAAAGCACATATACATGCCCGTCTGAAGTTTGCCAATGAACATCTGAATGATTCAGAGGAGAACTGGGTGAAAGTGTTGTGGTCAGATGAGACCAAAATCGAGCTCTTTGGCATCAACTCAACTCGCCATGTTTGGAGGAGGAGGAATGCTGCCTATGACCCCAAGAACACCATCCCCACCGTCAAACATGGAGGTGGAAACATTATGCTTTGGGGGTGTTTTTCTGCTAAGGGGACAGGACAACTTCACCGCATCAAAGGGATGATGGACTGGGCCATGTACCGTCAAATCTTGGGTGAGAACCTCCTTCCCTCAGCCAGGGCATTGAAAATGGGTCGTGGATGGGTATTCCAGCATGACAATGACCCAAAACACATGGCCAAGGCAACAAAGGAGTGGCTCAAGAAGAAGCACATTAAGGTCCTGGAGTGGCCTAGCCAGTCTCCAGACCTTAATCCCATAGAAAATGTGTGGAGGGAGCTGAAGGTTCGAGTTGCCAAACATCAGCCTCGAAACCTTAATGACTTGGAGAAGATCTGCAAAGAGGAGTGGGACAAAATCTCTCCTGAGATGTGTGCAAACCTGGTGGCCAACTACAAGAAATGTCTTACCTCTGTGATTGCCAACGGGTTTTGCCACCAAGTACTAAGTCATGTTTTGCAGAGGGGTCAAATACTTATTTCCCTCATTAAAATGCAAATGAATTTATAACATTTTTGACATGCGTTTTTCTGGATTTTTTTGTTGTTATTCTGTCTCTCACTGTTCAAATAAACCTACCATGAAAATGATAGACTGATCATTTCTTTGTCAGTGGGCAAACGTACAAAATCAGCAGGGGATCAAATACTTTTTTCCCTACTGTATATATATATATATATATATATATATATATATATACAGTGGGGAAAAAAAGTATTTAGTCAGCCACCAATTGTGCAAGTTCTCCCACTTAAAAAGATGAGAGAGGCCTGTAATTTTCATCATAGGTACACGTCAACTATGACAGACAAATTGTGAAAAGAAAATCCAGAAAATCACATTGTAGGATTTTTTATGAATTTATTTGCAAATTATGGTGGAAAATAGGTATTTGGTCACCTACAAACAAGCAAGATTTCTGGCTCTCACAGACCTGTAACTTCTTCTTTAAGAGGCTCCTCTGTCCTCCACTCGTTACCTGTATTAATGGCACCTGTTTGAACTTGTTATCAGTATAAAAGACACCTATCCACAACCTCAAACAGTCACACTCCAAACTCCACTATGGCCAAGACCAAAGAGCTGTCAAAGGACACCAGAAAAAAAATGGTAGACCTGCACCAGGCTGGGAAGACTGAATCTGCAATAGGTAAGCAGCTTGGTTTGAAGAAATCAACTGTGGGAGAAATTATTAGGAAATGGAAGACATACAAGACCACTGATAATCTCCCTCGATCTGGGGCTCCACGCAAGATCTCACCCCGTGGGGTCAAAATGATCACAAGAACGGTGAGCAAAAATCCCAGAACCACACGGGGGGGACCTAGTGAATGACCTGCAGAGAGCTGGGACCAAAGTAACAAAGCCTACCATCAGTAACACACTACGCCGCCAGGGACTCAAATCCTGCAGTGCCAGACGTGTCCCCCTGCTTAAGCCAGTACATGTCCAGGCCCGTCTGAAGTTTGCTAGAGTGCATTTGGATGATCCATAAGAGGATTGGGAGAATGTCATATGGTCAGATGAAACCAAAATAGAACTTTTTGGTAAAAACTCAACTCGTCGTGTTTGGAGGACAAAGAATGCTGAGTTGCATCCAAAGAACACCATACCTACTGTGAAGCATGGGGGGTGGAAACATCATGCTTTGGGGCTGTTTTTCTGCAAAGGGACCAGGACGACTGATCCGTGTAAAGGAAAGAATGAATGGGGCCATGTATCGTGAGATTTTGAGTGAAAACCTCCTTCCATCAGCAAGGGCATTGAAGATGAAACGTGGCTGGGTCTTTCAGCATGACAATGATCCCAAACACACCGCCTGGGCAACGAAGGAGTGGCTTCGTAAGAAGCATTTCAAGGTCCTGGAGTGGCCTAGCCAGTCTCCAGATCTCAACCCCATAGAAAATCTTTGGAGGGGAGTTGAAAGTCTGTGTTGCCCAGCGACAGCCCCTAAACATCACTGCTCTAGAGGAGATCTGCATGGAGGAATGGGCCAAAATACCAGCAACAGTGTGTGAAAACCTTGTGAAGACTTACAGAAAACGTTTGACCTGTATCATTGCCAACAAAGGGTATATAACAAAGTATTGAGAAACTTTTGTTATTGACCAAATACTTATTTTCCACCATAATTTGCAAATCAATTCATTAAAAATCCTACAATGTGATTTTCTGGATTTTTTTTTCTCATTTTGTCTGTCATAGTTGACGTGTACCTATGATGAAAATTACAGGCCTCTCTCATCTTTTTAAGTGGGAGAACTTGCACAATTGGTGGCTGACTAAATACTTTTTTTCCCCACTGTATGTGTGTGTGTGTGATGGGATGTATAGACTTTATGGACAGTATGTGGATAGAATAGTATAGTATACAGTTGACATCGGAAGTTTAAACACACCTTAGCCAAATACATTTAAACTCAGTTTTTCACAATTCCTGACATTTAATCCTAGTAAAAATTCCCTGTCTTAGGTCAGTTAGGATCACCACTTTATTTTAAGAATGTGAAATGTCAGAATAATAGTAGAGAGAATGATTTATTTCAGATTTTATTTATTTCATCACATTCTCAGTGGGTCAGAAGTTTACATACACTCAATTAGTATTTGGTAGCATTGCCTTTAAATTGTTTATCTTGGGTCAAACATTTCGGGTAGCCTTCCACAAGCTTCCCACTATAAGTTGGGTGAATTTTAGCCCATTTCTTCTGACAGAGCTGGTGTAACTGAGTCAGGTTTTTAGGCCTCCTTGGTCGCACACGCTTTTTCAGTTCTGCCCACACATTTTCTATAGGATTGAGGTCAGGGCTTTGTGATGGCCACTCCAATACCTTTAATTTGTTGTCCTTATGCCACATATTTGGACGTATGCTTGGGGTCATTGTCCATTTGGAAGACCCATTTGCGACCAAGCAAATGGGTGATGTCTTGAGATGTTGTTTCAATATATCCACATAATTTTCCTTCCTCATGATGCCATCTATTTTGTGAAGTTCACCAGTTCCTCCTGCAGCAAAGCACCCCCACAGCATGATGCTGCCACCTCCGTGCTTCACGGTTGGGATGGTGTTCTTTGGCTTGCAAGCCACCCCCTTTTTACTCCAAACATAACGATGGTCATTATGGCCAAACAGTTCTATTTTTGTTTCATCAGACCAGAGGACATTTCTCCAAAAAGTATGATCTTTGTCCCCATGTGCAGTTGCAAACTGTAGTCTGGCTTTTTTATGGCGGTTTTGGAGCAGTGCTTTCTTCCTTGCTGAGCGGCCTTTTAGGTTATGTCGAAATAAGACTAGTTTATTGTGGATATAGATACTTTAGTACCCGTTTCCTCCAGCATCTTCACAAGGTCCTTTGCTGTTGTTCTGGGATTGATTTGCACTTTTCGCACCAAAGTACGTTCATCTCTAGGAGACAGAACGCGTCTCCTTCCTGAGCGCTATGACGGCTGCGTGGTCCCATGGTGTTTATACTTACGTGCTATTGTTTGTACAGAAGAACGTGGCACCTTCAGGCGTTTTGGAAATTGCTCCCAAGGATGAACCAGACTTGTGGAGGTCTACAATTTTCTTTCTGAGGGCTTGGCTGATTTCTTTTGATTTTCCCATGATGTCAAGCAAAGAGGCACTGAATGTAAAGGAAGGCCTTGAAATACATCCACAGGTACACCTCCAATTGACTCAAATGATGTCAATTAGCCTTTCAGAATTTTTTTCTGGAATTATCCAAGCTGTTTAAAGGCACTGTCAACTTAGCGTATGTAAACTTCTGACCCACTGGAAATTTAATACAGTGAATTATAAGTGAAATAATCTGTCTGTAAACAATTGCTGGAAAAATGACTTGTGTCATGCACAAAGTAGATGTCCTAACCTACTTGCCAAAACTATAGTTTGTTAACAAGACATTTGTGGAGTGGTTGAAAAACGAGTTTTAATGACTCCAACCTAAGTGTATGTAAACTTCCGACTTCAACTGTATGTACAGCAATAGTTTAATAGGATGGCCTTTACTAGAATACAGTATATACAAATGAAATGGGTAAAACAGTGTGTAAACATTATTAAAGTAACCAGTGTTCCATTATTAAAGTGACAAGTGTTCCATGTCTATGTACATAGGGCAGCAGCCTCTAAGGTGCAGGGTTGAGTAACTGGGTGGTAGCCGGCTACTAAAAGTCCACTACGAATACCTCTTCTCCACCAGCGGCGTCATAGAGCAGCCTCTGGGGTAACTTCAATCGCCTTGGGGGGTACGAACAAAGGATCCAATTCAGGAAAGTCGTATTTCCGGTCGAAATGCTGGTGAGTTACTGCCACTCTGATATCCAAAAGTTATTTCCAGCTGTATGTAATAATGCAGAAAACGTTCTGGGCTAATAATGTGAGAAATAATGCTAAGTTGCTTAGGAGCTAGAAACAGTCTATCGGCGCCATCTTGTTCCGTTACTGAATTATCGCTGATAAATGATTTGGACGAAACCAAACCACAGTCGTTCTCCCAGCATGTCACATTTATTTATTTTGGTAGAACTGTTTAGGCCTTTAATTAATAAGAATCTGAGCCCTGTAATATAATTAAATCATTTTCAAATTTATTAGGTTATATTATGTTCTGTGAATCTTTTAACATTTCCCAGACAAATCGCTAGCAATAAATTGCAGAATATGTCCAAACTGATAAGTAAAGGGGTAGTTTTCTGTAAGCATGAGCGAGGCCATTGTTCTATAAAAATTACAATACTTTTATGTGGCATCTGACCACACCCACATAAAAAAAATAGAATAGTGTGGGCGGGACATTGGCCAAATGTATACGCTTTCGTTGTCAGGATTCATTTACACTTCAAGGATATCCTTGTAACATGCGTCTTCGAATACCTCCGGAGGTGGTCAGGAAAATCGAATCACAATCAGTTCACAATGCATCTTGATTCTCTACACCTGCGACAAATGTCGGCACAATCAGAATGTGGACAAGATCAGGACAACGGACGCATGTTAGAACCAAGTATAAACGGGGCTTTAGGTCTAGGCCAGTCTGTAAGAAGAGACCGGTCACGAGTGAGATACTGAGACACAGACATAGAGGAGGAGAAAGAAAGGAAGACGTTCAAACCATGTTCTCCATATTCACTATTTAGCACTATTTAGCAAAGGCTCCATGGTTGACCGTCTCCAGACATCTAATTATCAGATGTCAAGGGACATTATTCTGTGTGAGGGCCCATTCTCTAAAAAGAAAAGGAAAAGCTGCATGCTCTTGGAGCTCCGATATATAATAACTTATTTTTCACCAACATTTCAACAGCCAAGCTGTCTTCATCAGGGTCCCATTCTCTGTCATTAGAGTCAACTACATTACAGTACAATCATAATTTTAAAACACTTTTAGGAAGTAATTACATCCTATCTTTATGAAGGCCACTATATCCAGAAGGACAAAGATACTCCTCTGATATTGACTGTCCTGTATAGAACATTCGACTGACAGGAACATGTTTTCAAGGCAGACGTATTGCCAACATGGGAACAAAATGGCCTGGACAACAACAATCTACTGTAGTAAGGGGTTTGACCTACGGACTGAAGAATGGCTCAGAAATAGAAAGCGCAATGAGAAGTTTGTCAATTTTTGACATAAAAAATTATGACCTTTCCCACTTAGCTTCAGACCCATGCATGTCACAGCATTGGAGGAAGAGAGGGAGTTTTGCTTTGGACTTGACCCTGAACTCCCCACCACCCTCATCCCTCCTTCCCCCAAACTCCTCCTATTTATGCCTGGTCCTGTGAACCTCTCACCCCCTGCCCCTAACCCTGTTCTGCCCTTAGCCTTGTGTTCTCAACAGGAAATCAAGGCAGCTCCTTGAGGTCCAGGGGCCAGCTTTCCACAACATCTAGTCCAAATTAAAATCCTAAGCTGTTTGGAACTAATTCCCTCCCCCATCAGGGTCTGTTCACATTGTGCCACCCAGAGCACTGTACTAGACCAGGCTGCCTAGACTACCTGAGCGCAACACCACAGCTCAGTATGAAGGAAGTTAGACATATGCTGAATCAGGGACCACACTGTTGCAGAAATGCACACACACATACACACAAACACATGTACCCACACACAGATGCACACACTCTTGCATAAACACACACAAAAATGTGCATGCACACACACAAACGCGTAGTCTCATTAGCAGAAATAGAGCCATTCTCCTGTGGTGTTTGTGTGTGTGTGTCAGTGCTCTAAAATATCTTATTTCAAACAGGGATATTTCTATGCTCTTTTAAGGTCCGGAACATTCCATAAACATAATGGCCTAGTCAGAAGTGGCTCACTGTTAAATAGTTGTCTTCAGCGTCGTTTTCCACTGCGGACCACATGGTTGTAATTAAATCCAGAAGAAACACACAAACAATAGAGCAGTTCTATTGAATTGTGCTCTAGACAGTTCTATTGGGCAGAGAAAAATACCTAACATATCTAAAACACCACACAGCTACAACACACAAACTACCAGAGAAATGACTTAGGCTGTTTCAAAGACTACAGATAACTGACTTGAAAAGTTCAAAATAATTAAGAAACAGACCATAACGTTATGACTATAACTACTGTTCCCTGAAGCAGGGAAACAAGGTACAACATACTATGGGGAGTCACACTTTCGCGACTTCGGTTGAAGGATCTACACTGAATAAAAATACAACATGCAACAATTTCAAAGATTTTACTAAGTTACAATTCATATAAGGAAATCAGTCAATTGAAATAATTTCAGTAGGCCCTAATCTATGGATTTCACATGACTGGGAATACAGATGCATCTGTTGGTCACAGATACCTTTAAAAAAAAGGTTGCGGCGTGGATGAGAAATCTGGTGTGACCACCATTTGTCTCATGCAACACGACACATCTCCTTTGCATAGTTTATCAGGCTGTTGATTGTGGCCTGTTGTCCCACTCCTCTTCAATGGCTTTGCAAAGTTGCTGGATATTGGTGGGAACTGGAACACACTGTTGTACACGTTGATCCAGAGCATCCCAAAAATGCTCAATGGGTGACATGTCTGGTGAGTATGCAGGCCATGGAAGAACTGGGAAATGTTCAGCTTCCAGGAATTGTGTGCAGATCCTTGCGACATGGGGCAGTGCATTATCATGCTGAAACATGAGGTGATGGTTGCGGATGAATGGCACGACAATGGGCCTCAGGATCTCGTCACGGTATCTCTGTGCATTAAAATTGCCATTGATAAAATGCAATTGTGTTTGTTGTCCATAGCTTATGCCTGCCCATACTATAACCCCACCGCCACCATGGGGCACTCTGTTCACAACTTTGACATCAGTGTCATCTGCTCAGTTGAGTTGAAACTGGGATTCATCTGTGAAAAGCACACTTTTCCAGTATGCCAATGGCCATCAAATGTTTCTGAAATTCTTGTGGGTTGAACAAACCCACAGTTTCATCAGCTGTCTGGGTGGCCGGTCTCAGATGATCCCATAAGGTGAAGAAGCCGGATGTGGAGGTCCTGGGCTGGAGTGGTTACACGTGGTCTGCCGTTTGGACGTACTGCCAAATTCTCTAAAACAACGTTGGTGGACATTCCTGCAGTCAACATGCCAATTTTACGCTCCCTCAACTTGAGACAACTGTGGCATTGTGTTGTGTGACAAAACTGCACATTTTAGAGTGGCCTTTTATTGTCCCCAGCACAAGGTGCACCTGTGTAAAGATCATACTGTTTAATCAGCTTCTTGATATGCCACACCTGTCAGGTGGATGGATTACCTTGGCAAAGGAGAAATGCTCATTAACAGGGATATAAACAAATGTGTGGGCAAAAGTTGAGAGAAATAAGCTTTTTGTCCATATGGACATTTTCGGGGATCTTTTATTTCAGCTCATGAAACATGGGACCAACACTTTACATGTTGCGTTTATATTTTTGTTCAGTATAAAATCAAGCCTAACAAGGCCAATGAAATCTGCACTTTGCTGGAAGCCCTGCCTTCCACAGGTGATAAGCGTGAGGCACGGATTAACTCCTTCAATTTAATATCGCTCTCCACCACGCGGTGCGGGGCCAAACAAGTGTTGAACCTAGTTTCCCTCCTTCAGGCAACAGTAGTTATAGTCATCACGTTACGTTCCCTTTCAGTCAGTCAACTTCGGCACGCCCAAGGCCGACCCCAACGGATACTAAATTAAACAGCCCATGGCAGACCACCCAGACCTGACCCCACAAGATGCGGCAGTCTGGGTATTGCGCACAAGGCGCGCTGTCTAGTGAATTTCCCCTGTCCCAGCCATAAGCACACTGGGAGTAGTGACATCCAAGCAATAAAACCTCACAAAAGTGAGCCCAAAGTTGCCCAACTCGCCTCAGGACACATATCTCCTACAGTCAACCCTTTAAATAACGCTCAAGATGCTGCCAGACCCCTGGTGGAGTGGGCACGTACACTGCTAGGTAACCCTTGCCCCTTGCTGCTATATGCCAGGGAGATAGTCACATAACTGGTCACATAACTGGATATCCCGGGTCTGCTTAATGTACGTGTGTAAAGGTCATACCGGACACAGGGCGTGTAACCTCTGTTGCTCTTCTGAGGCCACTGGTGCTCAAGTGCATCTGTTCCCAATCGCGCTTCCTCGCGATGCGTAAAAATCTATGTCAGCCCCGCCATAAATATTGCCCGCTCCTGTGCGCCAGATACACCATTAGGAGACCCAGGTAATTGATATGCAGTGCGCTCCGAGCCACTGTCCATACCCCCCGAATTGAGGTGCCATCGTACAGTGCACCCGACCCTCGGGGGATGCGTCTGTTGTGATCACCCAGTACAGGGCCCGTAGGCCGACAGGGACACCCGATACGACCCGTTCAGGCTGTGAGATGTGTCTAGGTGAGCGACTACCACTCAGCGCCGGAAAGGCTGCAACAACAATAGCCACTGGAGAAAACACACTGCGTGACCCAGCTGAAATTAGGCTAATCAGAGCCAGAACCTGGACCCCCTATGGAGATAGAAAAGCGTGATTCAAGAGGGAGTCTAACTCGAGACTCAGAAACAGAATGCGCTGAGATGGAGTCAGGGACACCAGCATGTATGTGTATAAAGCTACTTTCCCCCAGTCCGTCGACTGTAGTAGCCAGCGGCTTGTGAGCATTCTGAATTCATAGACTCTGAGGTGCTTGCTGAGGACACATAAGTGTAGAACGTATTTCCTTTTTGGAACCAGGAAATATGTTTGTACCAGCCGTCCTGGATCCAACATAGAACCACTCGGATTGCCTGCTTCTGGAGACGGGAGGATGTTCCCTCCCTCAAAACGGGCACTGAGGCCTCGGGAACAGTCAACTTAATGACGCCTTGTAACCCAGCTGATAAAGGGACAGACGGCTCTGAAAAACTGACCCCTTCTGGTAACAGACAGGGGCGATTCATAATTGAATCTAATTCCCAGGAATTAAACCAATTGCCTATAGAACCCATAACCTGCATCACTGAGCACCTCATAGGGACTAGTGAGCTACAGGCAGGAATCAGCCATGAATCCTATGGGGGATGAGTGCCCCCTTGTGGACAGAGAGCAAATTGTCCAATTTATTACTCTCACCCTGAGATTGATATACCCCTTCAACCTTGTAAACACAATGGAACACAAGGTAACAGAGAGGGCAGTAAACATTGACAAGCCTCCAAACTAAGTTGTGCTTCCATGAGACTGTATAGCCTGGATGAAGCCCGGCCTCTTGTGGACACAGGGGGCTCTGGCAATGGCTGACGTAGCACACCGTTTGGCCGTAACCAAACGTAGGGACACTGACGTCCCCGTAATGGTTTTGTGGAGGGGCGCACCAGTCGCTCAGACCAGTGCTAAGGCCCCTCTCTCCGGGCTTACCTAAGCCAAGTGCTCGGATACCCCCAGAACCTGGTCGCCCTCTCTCTTCTAGTAGCCTCCCGTAACCGGTGACAGACAGCACAGGAGCCAGTAGACATTTGACCTGACCAACGACCCAATCCTTCTCTGTGTCCCGCAACTCAAATTCAGCCGAGGTACAAGCACCCGGGAGAGGAAGTCACTATCGGATACACCAAGCCCCCTAAATAATGCTACACGATTGTATAGAGAACTTGCGCCGCAGACTTGTAGGGGAGCAGTGCCCGCCGTCCCCTAGTCTCGCACACAAACTGCTTCAAGCGAGGGCAGCCTAAGAATGGACCGAGCCGAGACATACAAGACAACAAATGTGAGTATCTTTTACAGTGCCTTCTGAAAGTATTCACACCACTTGACTTTTTCCACATTTTGTTGTGTTACAGCCTGAATTTCAAATGGATTAAATTTGTGGCCTAAACACAATATCCCATAATGTCAAAGTGGAATTATGGTTTTAGGTTTTGTACAAATTATTAAAAAATTTAAAGCTGAAATACCTTGAGTCAAAAGGTATTCAACCCCTTTGTTATGGCAAGCCTAAATAAGTTCAGGAGTAAAAATTATAATAAGTTGCATGGACTGTGTGCAATGATAGTGTTTAACATGATTTTTAAATGACTAGCTCATGACTAGGTCCCTCAGTCGAGCAGTGAATTTCAAACACAGTTTTTCCAATGCCTCTCAAAGAAGGGCACCTATTGGTAGATGGGTAAAAAAAGACATTTAATATCTCTTTGAGCATGGTGAAGTTATTAATTACACTTTGGATGGTGTATCAATACACCCAGTCACTACAAAGACACAGGTGTCATCCCTAACTCAGTTGCGGTAGAGGAAGGAAAACACTCAGGGATTCCACCATGAGGGCAATGGTAACTTTAAAACAGTTACAGTTTAATGGCTGTGATAGAAGAAAACTGAGGATGGATCAACAACATTGTAGATCCTCCACAATACTAACCTAAATGACAGAGTAAAAAGAAGGAAGCCTGTACATAAAAAAATATTCCAAAACATGCATCCTGTTTGCAATAAGGCACTAAAGTAAAACTGCAGAAAATGTGGCAAAGAAATTAACTTTATGTCCTGAATACAAAGCGTTATGTTTGGGACAAATCTAACACAACATATCACTGAGTACCACTCTTTATATTTTCAAGCATGATGTTGGCTGCATCATGTTACGGGTATGCTTGTCATCGGCAAGCACTAGGGAGTTTTTTAGGATAAAAAGCACAGGCAAAATCCTAGAGGAAAACCTCAGTTTGCTTTCCAACAGACATTGGGAGACAAATTCACCTTTCAGCAGGACAATCACCTAAAACACAAGGCCAAATATACACTGGAGTTGCTAACCCAGAAAGACTCACAGCTGTAATTACTTCCAAAGGTGCTTCTACAAAGTATTGACTCAGACGTGTGAATACTTATGTAAATTTTATATTTCTGTATTTCATTTTCAATGCATTTGCAGAAATTTCTAAAAACATGTTTTCGCTGTCATTATGGGTATCGTGTGTAGATGGGTGAGAAAAACAAATCTCTTTAATCCATTTTGCATTAAGGCTGTAACAAAACAGAATGTGGAATACAGTGGGGAGAACAAGTATTTGATACACTGCCGATTTTGCAGGTTTTCCTACTTACAAAGCATGTAGAGGTCTGTAATTTTTTATCATAGGTACACTTCAACTGTCAGAGACGGAATCTAAAACAAAAATACAGAAAATCACATTGGATGATTTTTAAGTAATTAATTTGCATTTTATTGCATGACATAAGTATTTGATTAAAAATCATACAATGTGATTTTCTTGATTTTTGTTTTAGATTCCGTCTCTCGCAGTTGAAGTGTACCTATGATATAAATTACAGACCTCTACATGCTTTGTAAGTAGGAAAACCTGCAAAATCGGCAGTGTATCAAATACTTGTTCTCCCCACTGTAAGTCAAGGGGTATTTCTGAAGGCACTGTATGATCCCTTATTAATGTCACCTGTTAAATCCACTTCAATCAGTGTAGATGAAGGTGCGGAGACAGGTTAAAGAATGATTTTTAAGCCTTGAGACAATTGAGCTAAATGTGTGCCATTTAGAGGGAGAATGGGCAAGACAAAATATTTAAGTGCCTTCAAACGGGGTATGATAGTAGGTGCCAGGTGCGTCGGTTTGAGTGCGTCAAGAACTGCAACTCTGCTGGGTTTTTCAACCTCTACAGTTTTTCGTTTGTATCAATAATTGTCCACCAGCCAAAGGACATCCAGCCAACTTGACACAACTGTGGGAAGCATTGGAGTCAACATGGACCAGCATCCCTGTGGAACGCTTCCGACACCTTGTAGTCCATGCCCAGACGAATTGAGTCTGTTCTGAGGGCAAAAGGGGGTGCAACTCAGTATTAGGAAGGTGTTCCTAATGTTTTGTACACTCAGTGTGTTTGATCTCAAATGTATCATGATTGTTCATATGTCCTTTTAAGAATTTCATACACTGTGTAGTAACGTTGTAACACTGATTGCTATTGTTAGAAGTATTTGTACTTTTAGAACATTTGCAGATTCTGTAATAGAGAAGGTAGAAAAAAATAACCCTGCAAGAAAGTAAGAAATTACCCACTGCTGGGTAAATCAAAATAATGATTAGCAAGGAATAAAGCAAGAAATAACCCACGGCTGGGTCAAAAATAATTAACAACAATAACCCAGCAATTTGAGTAAAAGCATCCAACTGCTGGGTCAAAATAACACAATTATTTTGGTAAATCAAGTAACCCAACGTGTTGTGTCATTCACGTAACCCAACAGTGCTGTGTGAAACTAACCCAGTGCTGGGTATGTACTATAGCAGGGATGGGCAACTGGCAGCCCGCGCATCCATTTTCAGTAGGGGTCTTAGGTATACGTTTTTTAAAGATGATTGACGAGAAAAGTATCGTCCAACCCATTGGGTATCTCACTGCACCCTCATATACCATGTCTTGAAATATGCAGCCAGACGGATTAAACGTACATTTACATTGTAATACTTCTGACAGCCAACTTTCTAACTCTGCACATAACTTTTCGACTTTATAACATTTCCATAGGGCATGGATTATTGAGTCATTATTAGTTTTACAACTCAGACATGACTCTACCGTTGTGCTGTAGAATTTGTGTATGTTGTCTCTTGTATAATACACTCTATACATTAATTTATACTGGATTAAGCATACATTTTCGTTAACTGTAATTTTGTCATTTATGTTCCAACATTCCCTCCAACTTGTGCCAATGTCAGTTATTTTTTTTCTAAGCGATTGTCAGTTGGATAGGCTCTCTGCAAGGTTTTGTATAGATTACCTATCATATGAATATATTTTTCTGACTGAAATAGGATTCACTCAAGATTGCTCTGATGTCCAAAAGATTTTATATCGAAATGTTGTGATATAAAAAGTTTAAGTTGCAGGTATTGGAAAATATCTACATTGGTCAATCCAAAATTGCTTTTTAAAGCTGTCATGGAAATACATGTATTCCCTATTACCTAGGCATTTACGGTTTCTATACCTTCAGTTTTCCATGTGGACCAATTTATCTGTGAATTCCGAAAAGCTATCCAAGGATTGTTCCATAACATTGTGTTTTTAGGGAGTGATATTGGTTCTTGTAGAATACTTTTCATTCACAAAAACTTTGGGAGCCATTCTGAATAGGTTTATTATACCTGTAAGATGTATGGGAAGATTGTTCCATTTAATTAGATCTGCTTTCATATTGTTAAGTAATGGAATAAAGTTATCTTTATATATTTGTTGTCACTTATTATGCATCCTAAGTATTTCATATTTGTTGTGGTCCACTTGAAGGATCGCTGTAGATCGTGTGTTACTCTTTACATTTTTCCTATTGCCATTATTTCGGGGGGTTTCCATGTCAATTTTATATCCTGAGATTTTAGAGTATTCTGAAAATATTTTTAGCTAAGGGGGCATTGAGTTTTCAATATTGTTCAGGTATATCAGGAGATCATCTGCAAATAAGTTCAGTTTATATTTGTGTTTACCAATTCTGATACATTTGGTTCCTGTCTAATTATTTCTGCAAGCGGTTCAATTGCCATTGCAAACAGGAGGGGGGAAAGGGGACATCCCTGTCTTGTGCCCCTTTGTAAAGCAATTCCATCAGATAATGTATTATTTGTATATATTTTTGCTTTAGGACATTTGTAATATTTTTTAAATGTATTATTTTAGTTGCAAAATTGAAAGCTTCCAAAGTGATTTATTTTTCATTCTTCATTTTAATTTCTAAATTAGATTGAGCTTTTGCCAAGTATGAGATTATCATTACCCTAATGTATGACTTAAAGGCATCCCAGATTATATCGGGGGTCGGTTTTTCTCAATCATCTATGTCTACTTTTGTAATGGTAACGGTTTTAATTTTTACATTTACGTATTTAAAAATGTTGGGTCCAGAAGATGTGCTCTGTTCATTATCCAAATTCTGTCATTAAGTGTATTGTCTATTGGTGTAATTAAAGCATGATACCGGAGAATGATCCAATATCATTGTATCATGAATTTTTTTATGAGGTCACCAGCTAAAATAATAGTTCGTCTGGATTTGATCTAATATCCACTATATATTCAAAAGTATGTGGACACCCTTTCAAATGAGTGGATTTGGCTATTTCAGCCACACTCTTTGCTGACAGGTGTATAAAATCAACATCTAGGAGCAACAACGGCTCAGCCACGAAGTGGTAGGCCACACAAGCGCACAGAAATGGGACCGCCGAGTGCTGAAGTGCGTTGCGTGTAAAAATTGCCTGGCCTCGGTTGCAACACCCACGACTGAATTCCAAACACCCTCTGGAAGCAACGTCAGCACAAGAACTGTTCATGAAATGGGTTTCCATGGCCGAGCAGCCGAACACAAGCCTAAGATCACTATGCACAATGCCAAGCGTCAGCTGGAGTGGTGTAAAGCTCGCTGCCATTGGACTCTGGAGCAGTGGAAACGCGTTCTCTGGAGTGATGAATCACGCTTCAACATCTGGCAGTCCGATGGACTAATCTGGGTTTGGCGGATGCCAGGAGAACGCTACCTGCCCCAATGCATAGTGCCAACTGTAAAGTTTGGTGGAAGAGGAAAAATGGTCTGGAGCTGTTTTTCATGGTTTGGGCTAGTCCCCTTAGTTCCAGTGAAGGGACATCTTAAATCTACAGCATACAATAACATTCTAGATGAGTCTGTGCATCCAAGAGTTTGGGGAAGGCCCTTTCCTGTTTCAGCATGACAATGACCCTGTGCACAAAGTGAGGTCCATACAGAAATGGTTTGTCGAGATCGGTATGGAAGAACTTCACTGGCCTGCACAGAGCCCTGATCTCAACCCCATCGAACACCTTTGGGATGAATTGGAACATCGACTGATCTCACTAATGCTTGTGACTGAATGGAAGGAAGTCCCCGCAGCAATGTTCTAACATCTTGTGAAAAGCCTTCCCAAAAGAGTGGAAGTTGTTATAGCAGCAAAGGGGGGACCAACTCCATATTAATGCCCATGATTTTGGAATGAGATGTTCAGGTGTCCACATACATTTGGTCATGTAGTGTTACTTGAATTCTATCTCAAAACACCAGATTTGCCCCTGGTGGGATATACAATGAAATCAATGTATATTTTTCACCATGTAAGGTACAATTCAACATTAGAAAATGGCGTTCTTGGTCCATGTGATGGGATATAAGGGAAAATAATGTATTCTTATATATCAGGATGCCTACACCTCTGCTGTTACTACAGTAGGTGGCAGCACAGGACTCTCCAACCCAGCTCCTCTTTAAATATTCCACTTCTCCGTTTTTTTATGTAACTTTGCGAGAAAACCACATCTGCTGACAATCTCTTTAAGTGTTCGAGAACCATATGCTTTTCTTCCCCTTCATGGAGCATGTGCACATGCCATGTGATAAATTTGATTTTGTTGGTCTTTACTTGTATAGAATCAAAGTTAACCTTATCCGTTCCGTCTATCCTTGAAGAACCAAATAAAACATGTTAGGAGACATGATACAGATGAAGTCGGAAGATTACATACACCTTAGGCAAATACATTTTAACTCAGTTTTTCACAATTCCTGAAATGTAATCCTAGTAAAGATTCCCTGTCTTAGGTTAGTTAGGATCACCACTTTATTTTAAGAATGAGAAATGTCAGAATAATAGTAGAGAGAATGATTTATTTCAGCTATTGTTTCTTTCATCACATTCCTAGTGGGTCAGAAGTTTACATACACTCAATTAATATTTGGTAGCATTGCCTTTAAATTGTTTAACATGGGTCAAATGTTTCGGGTAGCCTTCCACAAGCTTCCCATAACAAGTTGGGTGAATTTTGGCCCATTCCTCCTGACAGAGCTGGTGTAACTGAGTCAGGTTTGTAGGCCTCCTTGCTCGCACACACTTTTTCAGTTCTGCCCACACATTTTCTATAGGATTGAGGTCAGGGCTTTGTGATGGCCACTCCAATATCTTTACTTTGTTGTCCTTAAGCCATTTTGCCACATCTTTGGAAGTATGCTTGAGGTCATTTTGGAAGACCCATTTACGACCAAGCTTTAACTTCCTGACTGATGTCTTGATATGTTGCTTCAATATATCCACATAATTTTCCTTCCTCATGATGCCATCTATTTTGTGAAGTGCACCAGTCCCTCCTGCAGCAAAGCACCCCCACAGCATGATCCCCATGCTTCACAGTTGGGATGGTGTTCTTCAGCTTGCAAGCAACCCCCTTTTTCCTCCAAACATAACGATGGTCATTATGGTCAAACAGTTCTATTTTTGTTTCATCAGACCAGAGGACATTTCTCCAAAAAGTATGATCTTTGTCCCCATGTGCAGTTGCAAACCGTAGTCTAGCTTTTTTATGCCGGTTTTGGAGCAGTGGCTTCTTCCTTGCTGAGCGGCCTTTCAGGTTATGTCGATATAGGACTCGTTTTACTGTGGATATACAGTGGGGAGAACAAGTATTTGATACACTGCCGATTTTGCAGGTTTTCCTACTTACACATTTTTATCATAGGTACACTTCAACTGTGAGAGACGGAATCTAAAACCAAAATCCAGAAAATCACATTGTATGATTTTTAAGTAATTAATTTGCATTTTATTGCATGACATAAGTATTTGCATCAGAAAAGCAGAACTTAATATTTGGTACAGAAACCTTTGTTTGCAATTACAGAGATCATACGTTTCCTGTAGGTCTTGACCAGGTTTGCACACACTGCAGCAGGGATTTTGGCCTACTCCTCCATACAGACCTTCTCCAGATCCTTCAGGTTTCGGGGCTGTCGCTGGGCAATACGGACTTTCAGCTCCCTCCAAAGATTTTCTATTGGGTTCAGGTCTGGAGACTGGCTAGGCCACTCCAGGACCTTGAGATGCTTCTTACGGAGCCACTCCTTAGTTTCCCTGGCTGTGTGTTTCGGGTCATTGTCATGCTGGAAGACCCAGCCACGACCCATCTTCAATGCTCTTACTGAGGGAAGGCGGTTGTTGGCCAAGATCTCGCGATACATGGCCCCGTCCATCCTCCCCTCAATACGGTGCAGTCGTCCTGTCCCCTTTGCAGAAAAGCATCCCCAAAGAATGATGTTTCCACCAACATGCTTCACGGTTGGGATGGTGTTCTTTGGGTTGTACTTATCCTTCTTCTTCCTCCAAACATGGCGAGTGGAGTTTACCAAAAAGCTCTATTTTTGTCTCATCAGACCCCATGACCTTCTCCCATTCCTCCTCTGGATCATCCAGATGGTCATTGGCAAACTTCAGACGGGCCTGGACATGCGCTGGCTTGAGCAGGGGGACATTGCGTGCGCTGCAGGATTTTAATCCATGACGGCGTAGTGTGTTACTAATGGTTTTCTTTGAGACTGTGGTCCCAGCTCTCTTCAGGTCATTGACCAGGTCCTGCTGTGTAGTTCTGGGCTGATCCCTCAACTTCCTCATGATCATTGATGCCCCACGAGGTGAGATCTTGCATGGAGCCCCAGACCAAGGATGATTGACCGTCATCTTGAACTTCTTCCATTTTCTAATAGTTGCGCCAACAGTTGTTGCCTTCTCACCAAGCTGCTTGCCTATTGTCCTGTAGCCCAGCCCAGCCCAGCCTTGTGCAGGTCTACAATTTTATCCCTGATGTCCTTACACAGCTCTCTGGTCTTGGCCATTGTGGTGAGGTTGGAGTCTGTTTGATTGAGTGTGTGGACAGGTGTCTTTTATACAGGTAACGAGTTCAAACAGGTGCAGTTAATACAGGTAATGAGTGGAGAACATGAGGGCGTCTTAAAGAAAAACTAACAGGTCTGTGAGAGCCGGAATTCTTACTGGTTGGTAGGTGATCAAATACTTATGTCATCCAATAAAATGCAAATTAATTACTTAAAAATCATACAATGTGATATTCTGGATTTTTGTATTTTTAGATTCTGTATCTCACAGTTGAAGTGTACCTATGATAAAAAATTACAGACCTCTACATGCTTTGTAAGTAGGAAAACCTGCAAAATCGGCAGTGTATCAAATACTTGTTCTCCCCACTGTAGATATGTTTGTACCTGTTTCCTCCAGCATCTTCACAAGGTCCTTTGCTGTTGTTCTGGGATTGATTTGCACTTTTCGCACCAAAGTATGTTCATCTCTAGGAGACAGAACGCGTCTCCTTCCTTAGCGGTATGACAGCTGCGTGGTCCCATGGTGTTTATACTTGTTTACTATTGTTTGTACAAATAGTGGTACCTTCAGGCGTTTGGAAATTGCTTCCAAGGATGAACCAGACTTGTGGAGGTCTACAATTTTCTTTCTGAGAGCTTGGCTGATTTCTTTTGATTTTCCCATGATGTCAAGCAAAGAGGCACTGAGTTTGAAGGTAGGCCTTGAAATACATCCACAAGTACACCTCCAATTGACTCAAATGATGTCAATTAGCCTATCAGAAGCTTCTAAAGCCATGACATCATTTTCTGGAATTTTCCAAGCTGTTTAAAGGCACAGTCAACTTAGTTTATGTAAACTTCTGACCCACTGGAATTGTGATACAGTGAATTATAAGTGAAATAATCTGTCTGTAAACAATTGTTGGAAAAATTACTTGTGTCATGCACAAAGTAATAATTACTATTTGACGTCATTTCCTATTCTGTCCAGAACTCTTATTCATTTTACAATGGGATTGCTAAAATGACATTGTAGTATAATTAAGTCCTTCCTTCTCTCTCTCTCTCCCAAACCAAATCCACCCCTCTCCACCACCCCCTCCCAGTTCTCCCCCCTTTACCCCAAGTTTATCCCAACCTCCCATCTTTACTCACCCTTGCCCACCCAAGCCAAGCTTGTCCCACCCTCCCGTCTTTTCCCCCTCCCTTCTTCTCAGACACATTTACACCCCTCTACACATCTACTAGGGCGGCAGGTAGCTTAGTGGGTAAGAGCGTTGTGCCAGTAACCGAAAGGTCGCTGGTTCTAATCCCCGAGCTGACTAGGTAAAAATCTGTCGATGTGACCTTGAACAAGGCACTTAACCCTAATTGCTCCTGTAAGTCGCTCTGGATAAGAGCGTCTGCTAAATGACTAAAATGTAAATATACTTACTCATCCATTCTCCTTCATTCACACACAACATATACCCTATGCCGCCGCACAACCATTCTCTCCCGCCCTCCTACACATATTCATATTCATCCTCCTTCACTCTCCCATTCATATTCACACACTTGCCCACACACACATCCATTTGACAATTATTGACATACATGCTATATTTCCTCTTTTATATTGTATTTTCAGTGTCCATGTACAGTATCTCATTGGCAATGGCTAATTCCATCTCTACTTCCTAGAGAAGAACAGTTACTTGGGGACAATAGAGTCTAGATTGTATTGCGGGGAGGGGGAAAGAATATTGTCTCAATTTACGATAAGCTGGTCTTGGGCATCACTGTATGTAGTCTACTGTGCTTATCACTTTTTTCCACTTCTTCCTCTCAGGGCATTGCACTCTCTTTCAACTGGAAAGGTTTCCTGCAGCCTGTTCAGGACTTCATCGGCGCCTGTGAACTCCATTCTCTGTGTTCCCTTCCATACCCCCCGATAGGCCCCGTGTAGCTCAGTTGGTAGAGCATGGCGTTTGCAACGCCAGGGTTGTGGGTTCGTTTCCCACGGGGGGCCAGTATGAAAATGTATGCACTCACTAACTGTAAGTCGCTCTGGATAAGAGCGTCTGCTAAATGACTAAAATGTGAAAGTGGGAAAGTATTTCTGCTTTGAAAGTTGATAAACTTTTGAGAAAATGGCCCTTGAATGTTTTGGTACACCTACATTTTACATTTTAGTCATTTAGCAGACGCTCTTATCCAGAGCGACTTACAGTTAGTGAATACATATTTTTTTATACTGGCCCCCCGTGGGAATCGAACACACAACCCTGGCGTTGCAAATGCCATGCTCTATCAACTGAGCTACATCCCTGCCGGCCATTCCCTCCCCTACCCTGGACGACGCTGGGCCAATTGTGCACCGCCCATGAGTCTCCCGGTCGCGGCCGGCTGCGACAGAGCCTGGATTCGAACCAGGATCTCTAGTGGCACAGTTAGCACTGCGATGCAGTGCCTTAGACCACTGCGCCACTCTGGAGAGCTCTTCTTTGGCTACACCTATTCAGCATCGTTCACACCCTCTAAAAACCCACACATCTCTTTAATGATTCACGTGAGGCCATGTGCTAAATCGAGTGAGTAATGTAGTGTAGTAAACAACCAAACATTTTAAGACTAAAAGTGGTGAAAGTAGTAGCCTACAATGAGGAAAAACTCCAGGTAAAAATACACTTAATCTAGTCCTTGGCCTATATTCTAATCTGATTTTGGTGCAGTTCATGTTGTTCTTCACATTTCCGTCTCTGGTAAACACAGACTATATCAAATAAAAGTGTATTTGTCACATGCACAGGATACAGAAGGTGTAAACGGTACAGTGAAATGGTTACTTGCATATTTGCATAGTAGCAATATAAAAAAGTGTCCAGATACAAATATTTTATAAACATTTATTAATTATTAGATGATGCTTACCCAGACACACTTGTCTAAATTGATGGGTCATGTGAAATAAATGCTATAACCACCCCCCAGCCACATATAGCTAAGTGGATGGGCCATGTAATCATCTGACGAAGTGGAGTCTTTTGTTTAGACAAGTAGCTGGCTAGCTAAACAATGAACCATAATCCCAACCCATACTACTAGCAATACAAACAGATTGTCATAGCTAGCCACCATGCATGAAATGCTGTAGTATGAATCTGCAAGTAGCTAAAGCTAACCAACTAGGTTCAATGTTGGCTAGCTAGCTAACATTAGGCTATTACTAAGGATGCAAATGGCTTTTTGAGATACAAATAATATTACTACAGAGATCATACACGTAACGTTCCCTAGCGAGCCAGTAAGCTAACGTTCGCTAGCTAGCTAACAGTACGATTTAACTTGCAATGAAAACAACTTTTTGGCTAAATTAGAAAATGTAGCTAGACTGTTACCCTTATACATGGTGTGATGTCACGAGAGGCTGTGTCCTGGAGGGACGTTACATCCCCCTGAGATGGCTGCAAACCCAGACAGCTATGGCTCCATCTGGTGGTATGGTCGGGAACTCCACCCCTCTATGGCCAATCTTCCCACGCAGCTGAAACAAATCAGGAGCTAATGAGCTGAAGGTTTTTGGGAAGGGAAGAGACACAGTCTCCAAGCTGGGCTCTCTGGAGGACAAGAGTGCTGCACGTCCACTTCCATGAGGAATATAAGGATTTGGAGATACTTACCTTTGGGAAATACTCACCTTTGGATATATGCACCTGTGGAAATACGTGAGAGACATTTGGAAGGACTTTTTGCTGGGTTGGCCACTAGCTGCAACGTGGACTACAGTAAGGCTGGGGAAAAGTTATCTGAGCGAGTGAGAATTATGACTTTGGATGTGGAAGAGACATCCCTGAACTGTTAACCCTTAAAGAGCCACAAGAGAACAGAATTTTGTTATATTTTCGTTAATTTCCCAAGACCTATAATAAAATCCTTGTTTTGTTTGAACCTTGTCTCCTTGCACTACTTGAGCAATCCCGCTGAAAGCTGTGTAGCCTCTCGTGACGTCACAGATGGTGGAGAACACGGGCAAGCTCAAGCGTTAATAGTGCATGTCAGAGGAGGATACCGAAGGTTTGATCACCCAGTTTTCCAAGTTGGCCGTAGGCTCCCCGCCGACTGAAATGGAGGACATATTGAAAGCCCTTGTTGCTGGCCAGCAAGCCCAGATGCAAGCAAACGTGGCTCTCTTGGAGGAGCAAAAGAAAGCCAACCTTCTGAAGGCAGAGGAATTGCAGTTGCAGAGACAGATGGTTGTCCAAAATACCCGCCCAATAAAGGCAAGTGACTTTATATCTAAGATGGGAGCTACCGATGACATTGAGGCATACCTGCATGCATTTGAGGCCACGGCCACTAGGGAAGCCTGGGCCAAGCAACAGTGGGTTGGTCTGTTAGCCCCCTTCCTAACCGGGGGAATCGCTGAATGCTGTCCGGGACCTGGGCCCTGACCAGGTTACTGACTATGATGCCCTGAAGTCTGAGATCCTCAGCAGATATGGACTCACAAAGTTTGGTATGGCCCAGCGGCTTTCACAGCTGGACCTTCCAACCAGACCAACCTCCTCGGGCGCAGATGCATGAACTTGTCCGAATCGCAAGGAAATGGCTGGATCCGCAGAGGAATACAGCAGCGGCGGTGGTGGAGGCCGTTGTGGTGGATCGTTACCTACGCGCGCCCTGCCTTATGAGGCAAAACGGTTCATCAGTCAACAGGCCTTGACCACGGCTGATCTGACCGTGGAAGCTGTGGAAAAGTACCAGGCCACAGCGGAGATGCTGAATGCTTCCGAAAAAGACCCCAGGAGTGCGGCCCCACCACAAATGGGAAGAACCCGTCCAAAGGACCCCAAGGTCTCGAACCCAGCCACGTCAGGACTTATCCCGGCTCCAGGGGGAGCCAGAAACCAGGCGGGTCCAAGAAGAGTACACCAGGAGGGGGAAACTCGACAGTGTTACCGGTGTGGGGAGATGGGACATATCTCCTGGCAGTGTGGGAAACCAGCCGATGAACCTATGCCCACTGCGGAGTCCTCCAGCGCAGCACCCACACACCGTTTTGCCTCGCTCTTGGGAGTCGTAGATGGCGGCCCAGATCGACCCCCCACCTGCCCGGTAACTGTGAATCACCATGATGTGGAGGCCTTACTAGATTCTGGTAGCCGGGCCACCCTGGTGCGTAGGATTTGGTGGGCCCAACGTGTCTGACCCCGGGAAAGTCCTCCCAGTTTCCTGTGTCCATGGAGACACCAGAGAATACCCCATTACTGAACTTACAATGACCAGCACACGGGGAACCATACACACGACGGCGGGGGTGGTTGATTCCCTCCCCGTCCCTGTCCTAATTGGGACGAGACTGCCCAGCCTTTTACCCACTCTGGGAGAGTCTCAGGAGAGGATAACCCGAGTACCTCGGAAACGGAGGAGGCAAGACTCATCCTGGGAAGGCTCCGGTGCAATCCTCCGAATTACTCACTCCCGCCCGGGCTCTGATAGGGATGGCAGGTGCCCAGACCGACACAGAGACTGGTCCGGATACGGGAGAAGAGAACGCAGCCCAGGAAAGTGCTCCGTTCTCCAGTGAAGAAGACGTCCCAGGCACCCAAGAGCTTCCCCCTCTCACAGGCCAGTATGGGAGGCCCAGCAGAGCAGTCACAGGAATCGTGCTAGCAGCTCCATGCTGGCGTCCTTCGCCGAGACAGAGGAGAGTGAGAGCCGAGAGACCCCGGAGACCGGCACTGTACACCACAGCACCAACTCACTGGATGGAGTGGAAACAGCCGAGGGCTGGCAAGCACCACGGCAATGCGGACGCCCTCTCCCGGCGTGATGCCTTCTTCGCTGCCTTTACCCCGACGAGGACGTCGGTCCCGAGGAGGGGGATGTGTGATGTCACGAGAGGCTGTGTCCTGGAGGGACGTTACATCCCCCTGAGATGGCTGCAAACCCAGACAGCTATGGCTCCATCTGGTGGTATGGTCGGGAACTCCACCCCTCTATGGCCAATCTTCCCACGCAGCTGAAACAAATCAGGAGCTAATGAGCTGAAGGTTTTTGGGAAGGGAAGAGACACAGTCTCCAAGCTGGGCTCTCTGGAGGACAAGAGTGCTGCACGTCCACTTCCATGAGGAATATAAGGATTTGGAGATACTTACCTTTGGGAAATACTCACCTTTGGATATATGCACCTGTCGAAATACGTGAGAGACATTTGGAAGGACTTTTGCTGGGTTGGCCACTAGCTGCAACGCGTGGACTACAGTAAGGCTGGGGGAAAAAGTTATCTGAGCGAGTGAGAATTATGACTTTGGATGTGGAAGAGACATCCCTGAACTGTTAACCCTTAAAGAGCCACAAGAGAACAGAATTTTGTTATATTTTCGTTAATTTCCCAAGACCTATAATAAAATCCTTGTTTTGTTTGAACCTTGTCTCCTTGCACTACTTGAGCAATCCCGCTGAAAGCTGTGTAGCCTCTCGTGACGTCACAATGGATAAATGCTTCACGGCAGCGTGTCTTTTCCGTTTGGTTTGTAGATAGCTACAGCCTGTTTGGTCCGTTGTGTCAAGTCACTCTGGTTCACACTGATCTTGTGCAGAAAGTAGTCCATCACAACTTTTTCCCACTGATCTTTGTCAATAGTCCCTGCTAAATTCACGGCAGCAATGTTGTTGAGAGCAGTAGCAACACTTTTGCAGATCTCCATGGCTAACGTTATATCTTAAAAAAAAGCCAAAATAGCAAGTATTATCTACACATACTGAGCAGCTCAAGTTAAGGACAGAAGCGTGGTACATGGCAGACCAATCCGAACTCATCTCTCGGCATATTCAGCCCACCCAGAATCTCAGCCAATCATGGCTAGCAGGAAGGAATGTATTTTTCCGTGGCTAAACCAACTGGGATCGTAATTTAACAATTTTATTTGTATTTACAGATGGCTTACAAATTTGTTATTGAGGCAAATTAAAGTTCACATGTTCCAGAAAACATTTCTGCCAAAGAAAAAAAGAAAAAAAAGCCTGTCCTTTGAAGTAGTGACGTGCAACATACGCCTAGCTTCTTGAAACGGGTCACATTTGGTATGTATTCTGTTTGGACATTGTAAAATAGATTGTTTGACATACAATGCCTTCGGAAAGTATACAGACCCCTTGACTTTTTACACATTTTGTTATATTACAGCCTTATTCTAAAATTGATTAAAATATATATATAATCTTAATCAATCTACACACAATACACCATAATGACAAAGCAAAAACAGGTTTAGAGACATTGTTGTTAATTTTTTAAAAATGAAATAACACATTTGCAGTATTCAGACCCTTTATTCAGTACTTTGTTGAAGCACCTTTCGCAGCGATTACATCATCGAGTCTTCTTTGGTATGACGCTACAAGCTTGGCACATCTGTATTTGGGGAGTTTCTCCCATTCTTCTCTCCAGATCCTCTCAAGCTCTGTCAGGTTGGATGGGGAGCGATGCTGCACAGCTATTTTCAGGTCTCTCCAGAGATGTTAGATCGGGTTCAAGTCCGGGCTCTGGCTGGGCCACTCAAGGACATTCAGAGAATAGTCCCGAAGTTACTCCTTCATTGTCTTGGCTGTGTGCTTAGGGTCGTTGTCCTGTTGGAAGGTGAACCTTCGCCCCAGTGAGGTCCTGAGCACTCTGGAGCAGGTTTTCATCAAGGATCTCTTTGTGCTTTGCTCCGATCATCTTTGCCTCAATCCTGACTATTCTCCCAGTCCCTGCCACTGAAAAACATCCCCACAGCATGATGCTGCCACCACCATGCTTCACCATAGGGATGGTGCCAGGTTTCCTCCAGACGTGACACTTGGCATTCAGGCCAAAGAGTTCAATCTTGGTTTGATCAGAACACATAATCTTTTTTCTCATGGTCTGAGAGTCTTTAGGTGCCTTTTGGCAAACTCCAAGCGGGCTGTCATGTGCCTTTTACTAGGGAGTGGCTTCCGTCTGGCCACTCTACCGTAAAGGCCTGATTGGTGGAGTGCTGCAGAGATGGTTGTCCTTCTGGAAGGTTCTCCCATCTCCACAGAGGAACTCTAGAGCTCTGTCAGAGTGACCATTGGGTTCTTGGTCACCTCCCTGACCAAGGCCCTTCTCCCCCGATTGCTCAGTTTGGCCAGGCAGCCAGCTCTAGGAAGAGTCTTGGTGGTTCCAAACTTCTTCCATTGAAGAGTGATGGAGGCCACTGTGTTGTTGGGGACCTTCAATGCTACAGAAATATTTTGGTACCCTTCCCCATATCTGTGCCTCGACACAATCCTGTCTCTGAGCTCTATGGACAATTCCTTCGACCTCATGGCTTGGTTCTTGCTCTGACATGCACTGTCAACTGTGGGACCTTATATAGACCAGCAGATAGCATTGGCTGTGGCTGTGAACGCGCACTGGAGACACAGTACGTAGAACCGGCGCAGGATATGCTGGACCGAGGAGGCGTACTGGAGATCAGGAGCGTTGAGCCGGCACAACCCGTCCTGGCTGGATGCCCATTTTCGCATGACACGTGCGTGGCGCTAGTACAGGACGCACTGGACTGTGCAGGCGCACTGGCGACACAGTGCGTATCTCCGCATAACACGGAGCCTGCACGGTCACACGCTTCTTAGCATGAATACGGGGAGTTGGCTCTGCTCTGAACCCTGGCTACGCCAACCACCCCGTGTGCCCCCCCAAGACATTTTATTTGGGCTGCTTCTCGGGCTTTCTTCGTGACTGAGTCCTTTTGAGTCAACGTTTCTCCTCTCCTGCCTGGGCTTCCTCCTTCGCCCAGGGTCCTCTACCAGCCAATATCTCCTCCCAAGTCCAAAATGTCTTTCCCACCTGTGTCCAGGGTGTCTGCTGCTCCTGGGCACGCTGCTTGTTCCGTTGGTGGTGGGATCTTCTGTCGTTGGACGCGTTCCTCCATCGATCCGGACTGACTGGCTGTACCTGCTGACTCCATACTGGTGCGTGTTTCTGTCATGAGTGTCAGTGTAATGCGGTGGATCGAAGTCAGGCGCAGGACACAGAACTCAATGAAAACGTACTTTACTGAAAAAGTAAAGAAACCAATACAAAATACCTCCACACAGGGAGGAACAAACCCGCTCACCAAACGACACACGAAACGAAAAACAGGAACACAAACAAGATCCCACAACTAAGGTAGGCAACCAGGCTACCTAAGTATGATCCCCAATCAGAGACAACGAGCGACAGCTGCCTCTGATTGGGAATCACAACGGGCCAACATAGAAATACAATAACATAGATCTCAAACTGAACTCACACCCTGACCCAACCAACAAGAGTTCTCTACGTCAGGGCATGACACATGCAAAGAAAGAAGAAACATATCTGATATAGCCTAGGCCTACTCTATATGCGCTCAGCCATACATTGAACAGTCTTTTTTTGAGAACAGTGGTTGAGTTATATTTTTAGCCTAAATTATGACTATCCAATCTACTCATCACATTACGAATAGCAGGCTATCTTACATAAGTCTGCAAATGTGGTTACTGTATGCATGTATTGCTTTATTATAAAGGTGAACTTTTATGGTGAAAATGATCTTCTCCAAACTTCAAACTCACGCACTGCCTATGTATGTCAGTTAGGCTACACCGGTTGTAAATCGGATTAATGTTCTTAATTTTAAGAATTGAGCAATAAATATAGCAGCATGAGAAAGCTGGGATCCTTTTTTAAATAATGGCCAGTCAAAACTCTTTCACACACGATTGTGCAATGACTGGGTTTATAAGTATCACTAGGCTCTGTAGGCTATGTCTATATCTAACCTTGTTCCAGGGGTCCTAGGCCTATAGGCTACGTTTGGAGTTATTTGGCCACTTTAGTTGTGATACAAACCTTATCAAAACCTATAGGCCTATGGGCTAGGCTACATGACATGTGCAACTATGATTTGAAAAAGTCGCAAGAAAAAATGAATGCGCTGTTTCTTGCCTTACTGCACACACTGGGCATCATTCACAAGTGATAATACATCATTCACAAGGGATAATATTGTCACCCATCAGACTATTCTTACTTTAATCTTCACTTTACATATACTAAATAGTACAGTTGATGTCGGAAGTTTACATACTGTGATGTCACGAGAGGCTGTGTCCTGGAGGGACGTTACATCCCCCTGAGGTGGCTGCAAACCCAGACAGCTATGGCTCCATCTGCTGGTATGGTCGGGAACTCCACCCCTCTATGGCCAATCTTCCCACGCAGCTGAAACAAATGAGGAGCTGATGAGCTGAAGGTTTGGGAAGGGAAGAGACACAGTCTCCAAGCTGGGCTCTCTGGAGGACAAGAGTGCTGCACGTCCACTTCCATGAGGAATATAAGGATTTGGAGATACTTACCTTTGGGAAATACTCACCTTTGGATATATGCACCTGTGGAAATACGTGAGAGACATTTGGAAGGACTTTTTTGCTGGGTTGGCCACTAGCTGCAACGTGGACTACAGTAAGGCTGGGGAAAAGTTATCTGAGCGAGTGAGAATTATGATTTTGGATGTGGAAGAGACATCCCTGAACTGTTAACCCTTAAAGAGCCACAAGAGAACAGAATTTTGTTATATTTTTCGTTAATTTCCCAAGACCTATAATAAAATCCTTGTTTTGTTTGAACCTTGTCTCCTTGCACTACTTGAGCAATCCCGCTGAAAGCTGTGTAGCCTCTCGTGACGTCACAGATGGTGGAGAATACGGACACGCTCAAGCGTTAATAGTGCATGTCAGAGGAGGATACCGAAGGTTTGATCACCCAGTTTTCCAAGTTGGCCGTAGGCTCCCGCCCGACTGAAATGGAGGGACATATTGAAAGCCCTTGTTGCTGGCCAGCAAGCCCAGATGCAAGCAAACGTGGCTCTCTTGGAGGAGCAAAAGAAAGCCAACCTTCTGAAGGCAGAGGAATTGCAGTTGCAGAGACAGAGGGTGGTCCAAAATACCCGCCCAATAAAGGCAAGTGACTTTATATCTAAGATGGGAGCTACCGATGACATTGAGGCCTACCTGCATGCATTTGAGGCCCACGGCCACTAGGGAAGCCTGGCCCAAGCAACAGTGGGTTGGTCTGTTAGCCCCCTTTCTAACCGGGGAATCGCTGAATGCTGTCCGGGACCTGGGCCCTGACCAGGTTACTGACTATGATGCCCTGAAGTCTGAGATCCTCAGCAGATATGGACTCACAAAGTTTGGTATGGCCCAGCGCTTTCACGGCTGGACCTTCCAACCAGACCAACCTCCTCGGGGCGCAGATGCATGAACTTGTCCGAATCGCAAGGAAATGGCTGGATCCGCAGAGGAATACAGCAGCGGCGGTGGTGGAGGCCGTTGTGGTGGATCGTTACCTACGCGCCCTGCCTTATGAGGCAAAACGGTTCATCAGTCAACAGGCCTTGACCACGGCTGATCTGACCGTGGAAGCTGTGGAAAAGTACCAGGCCACAGCGGAGATGCTGAATGCTTCCGAAAAAGACCCCAGGAGGGCGGCCCCACCACAAATGGGAAGAACCCGTCCAAAGGACCCCAAGGTCTCGAACCCAGCCACGTCAGGACTTATCCCGGCTCCAGGGGAGCCAGAAACCAGGCGGGTCCAAGAAGAGTACACCAGGAGGGGGAAAGCTTCGACAGTGTTACCGGTGTGGGGAGATGGGACATATCTCCTGGCAGTGTGGGAAACCAGCCGATGAACCTATGCCCACTGCGGAGTCCTCCAGCTCAGCACCCACACACCGTTTTTGCCTCGCTCTTGGGAGTCGTAGATGGCGGCCCAGATCGACCCCCCACCTGCCCGGTAACTGTGAATCACCATGATGTGGAGGCCTTACTGGATTCTGGTAGCCGGGCCACCCTGGTGCGTAAGGATTTGGTGGGCCCAACGTGTCTGACCCCGGGGAAAGTCCTCCCAGTTTCCTGTGTCCATGGGGACACCAGAGAATACCCCATTACTGAACTTACAATGACCAGCACACGGGGAACCATACACACGATCGGCGGGGGTGGTTGATTCCCTCCCCGTCCCTGTCCTAATTGGACGAGACTACCCAGCCTTTTTACCCACTCTGGAGAGAGTCTCAGGAGAGGATAACCCGAGTACCTCGGAAACGGAGAGGCAAGACTCATCCTGGGAAGGCTCCGGTGCAATCCTCCGAGTTACTCACTCCCGCCCGGGCTCTGATAGGGATGGCAGGTGCCCAGACCGACACAGAGACGGAGCTACAGAATCTGGACAAAGAACTGTCTGGTCTGAAGGGGACCGCTGAGAGGTATCGTTTGTTAAAGCAACAGTTAGACATGAAGACAGAAGAGTTAGATATCCTCCAGGCTAAACTCCAACAGAGCTCCTTCCCTAAGCAACAGGAGGAGCTGGAGAGGCTGCGCAGGACCATCGAGGAGTGTGAGGAGACCCTGCGCAGTAGTAAGGAGGTCCAGAAGAAGGCAGAGGAGAAGTACAAGGTGTTGGAGAACAAGATGAAGAATGCGGAGGCAGAGAGAGAGAAGGAACTGAAAGCTGCTCAACAGAAGCTAAACTCTGCTAAAACCAAGGCTGATGCGTTCAGTAAGAAACTCAAGGAGAGACAACAGGAGGCTGAGTCCCTGGTCCTAGAGTTGGAGGAGTTGAAGAGAGAGCAGTCTGGCAAGCACCACGGCAATGCGGACGCCCTCTCCCGGCGTGATGCCTTCTTCGCTGCCTTTACCCCGACGAGGACGTCGGTCCCGAGGAGGGGATGTGTGATGTCACGAGAGGCTGTGTCCTGGAGGGACGTTACATCCCCCTGAGGTGGCTGCAAACCCAGACAGCTATGGCTCCATCTGCTGGTATGGTCGGGAACTCCACCCCTCTATGGCCAATCTTCCCACGCAGCTGAAACAAATGAGGAGCTGATGAGCTGAAGGTTTGGGAAGGGAAGAGACACAGTCTCCAAGCTGGGCTCTCTGGAGGACAAGAGTGCTGCACGTCCACTTCCATGAGGAATATAAGGATTTGGAGATACTTACCTTTGGGAAATACTCACCTTTGGATATATGCACCTGTGGAAATACGTGAGAGACATTTGGAAGGACTTTTTGCTGGGTTGGCCACTAGCTGCAACGTGGACTACAGTAAGGCTGGGGAAAAGTTATCTGAGCGAGTGAGAATTATGATTTTGGATGTGGAAGAGACATCCCTGAACTGTTAACCCTTAAAGAGCCACAAGAGAACAGAATTTTGTTATATTTTCGTTAATTTCCCAAGACCTATAATAAAATCCTTGTTTTGTTTGAACCTTGTCTCCTTGCACTACTTGAGCAATCCCGCTGAAAGCTGTGTAGCCTCTCGTGACGTCACAATACACTTAGGTTGGAGTCATTAAAAGTAGTTTAGCAACCACTCCACACATTTCTTGTTATCAAACTATAGTTTTGGCAAGTCGGTTAGGACATGTACTTTGTGCATGACACAAGTACTTTTTCCAACAATTGTTTACAGACAGATTATTTCACTTATAATTCACCTTATCACAATTCCAGTGGGTCAGAAGTTTACATACACTAAGTTGACTGTGCCTTTAAACAGCTTGGAAAATTCCAGAAAATTATGTCATGGCTTTAGAAGCTTCTGATAGGCTAATTGACATCATTTGAATCAATTGGAGGTATACCTGTGGATGTATTTCAAGGCCTACCTCAAACTCAGTGCCTCATTGCTTGACATCATGGGAAAATCAAAGAAATCAGCCAAGACCTCTGAAAAAAATGGTAGACCTCCACAAGTCTGGTTCATCGTAGGGAGCAATTTCCAAACGCCTGAAGGTACCACGTTCATCTGTACAAACAATAGTACGCAAGTATAAACACCATGGGACCACGCAGCTGTCATACCGCTCAGGAAGGAGACGCGTTCTGTCTCCTAGAAATATATGTACTTTGGTGCGAAAAGTGCAAATCAATCCCAGAACAACAGCAAAGGACCTTGTGAAGATGCTGGAGGAAACAGGTACAAAAGTATCTATATCCACAGTAAAACGAGTCCTATATCGACATAACCTGAAAGGCCGCTCAGCAAGGAAGAAGCCACTGCTCCAAAACCGGCATAAAAAAGCCAGACTATGGTTTGCAACTGTATATGAGGACAAAGATCGTACTTTTTGGAGAAATGTCCTCTGGTGTGATGAAACAAAAATAGAACTGTTTGGCCATAATGACCATCGTTATGTTTGGAGGAAAAAGGGTGTTGCTTGCAATCTGAAGAACACCATCCCAACTGTGAAGCACGGGGATCATGCTGTGGGGGTGCTTTGCTGCAGGAGGGACTGGTGCACTTCACAATATAGATGGCATCATGAGGAAGGAAAATGATGTGGATATGAAGGACAACAAAGTCAAGGTATTGGAGTTGCCATCACAAAGCCCTGACCTCAATCCTATAGAACATTGTGGGCAGAACTGAAAAAGCGTGTGCGAGCAAGGAGGCCTACAAACCTGACTCAGTTACACCAGCTCTGTCAGGAGGAATGGGCCAAAATTCACCCAACTTATTGTGGGAAGCTTGTGGAAGGCTACCCGAAACGTTTGACCCAAGTTAAACAATTTAAAGGCAATGCTACCAAATACTAATTGAGTGTATGTAAACTTCTGACCCACTGGGAATGTAATGAAAGAAATAAAACCTGAAATAAATCATTCTCTCTATTATTTATTCTGATATTTCACATTCTTAAAATAAAGTGGTGATCCTAACTGACCTAAGAAAGGGACTTTTTACTAGGATTAAATGTCAGGAATTGTGAAAAACTGAGTTTAAATGTATTTGGCTAAGGTGTATGTAAACTTCCAACTTCAACTGAATATGTGTAAAATTAGTTTTGATTGATAATGGACCATTATCATGCATCTGTTGGAACAGAGGCAGGAAAAAAAATACATCTATGCACTTAAATAGCAAATGGAGGACACTTTTCCTGTGGTTCATTTTCATGCCAGCCAGTTAGGCTATATTCCTGTTGTAAAGCGAGTAATGTGCTTAATATTACGAAAGTTGTGAAATAAATATAGAAAGCTGTACCATTTCAACTTCAAAATTTCAACATCATCAAATCACCTATGCTTAGTCTAATACAGTGACAACTAAAACGTAAGCTAAATATTATGTGACTGTCCATGGTTCTGATTTCTGTGTGCGTGTGTGTGTGTTTGTGTGTGTGTGTGTATGTGTGTGTGTGTGTGTGTGTGTGTGTGTGTGTGTGTGTGTGTGTGTGTGTGTGTGTGTGTGTGTGTGTGTGTGTGTGCGTGCATGCATGCATGCACATTTGTGCAAGTAGAAAAAACATGTTGACTCACCCTACTTGTAGAGAAACGCCAATGCCATCCTCCTCTCTTTCATGTTGATGAAACAGTCTATCACTCTGTCATACAGTAAATGCTTTTATTTGTTGTTGTCCTAGGCTACCTGGCTAAAATGCTTACTCACTAGCCTAACTGTACCGTACTTTACTATTTATATTTTTGACTACTTTTACTTTTTACTCCATACATTTTCCCTGACACCCGAAAGTACTTGTTACATTTTCAATGCTTAGCAGCACAGGAAAGTGGTCCAATTCATTCACTTATCAAGAGAACATCCCTGGGTCATCCCTACTGCCTCTGATCTGGAGGACTCACTAAACACAAATGCTTCATTTGTAAATTATGTCTGCGTGTTGTAGTGTGCCCCTGGCTATCCGTAAATAAAAAAGAAAATACAATTGTGCTGTCTGATTTTCTAATTATAAGCAATTTGAAATGATTTATACTTTTACATTTACTTTTGATATTAAGTACATTTAAAACCAAATACTTTTAGACTTTTACTCAATAGTATTTTTCTGGGTGACAATTGTATGACAATTGGGTACTTTTTCCACCACTGTTACATATTGAAATTCCATCCTCTCAGGCCAGGGGCACAACAATGTATGAATTAATGTTTGGATCAGAATCGCCGTTATAATCATTGGCCAGTACGGAGAATTAAGTAAAACCACAAGTCCAAATCCCTATCTCCATCAATGGCTAATTTAGGAAAGGGCCAATTTTAGCTAACTAGCTAGCCACCGGAGGACAACAACACAACGAGATCCAACAATTCAAGTTGTTTCTGTCAATGATATATGCTCTCAATGCTCTCAATGGGGCTGCCCCCAGGTGGTAAGGGTAGGAAACAACACATCTGCCACACTGATCCTCAACACGGGGGCCCCTCACGGGTGCGTGCTCAGTCCCCTCCTGTACTCCCTGTTCACCCATGACTGCATGGCCAGGCACGACTCCAACACCATCATTAAGTTTGCCGACGACACAACAGTGGTATTTCTGATCACTGACAACGATGAGACAGCCTATAGGGAGGAGGTCAGAGACCTGGCCGTGTGGTGCCAGGATAACAACCTCTCCCTCAACGTGACCAAGACAAAGGAGATGATTGTGGACTACAGGAAAAAAAAGAGGACTGAGCACGCCCCCATTCTCATCGACGGGGCTGTGGTGGAACAGGTTAAGAGCTTCAAGTTCCTTGGTGTCCACATCACCAACGAACTATCATGGTCCAAACACATCAAGACAGTCGTGAAGAGGGAACGACAAAGCCTATTCCCCCTCAGGAGATTGAAAAGATTCGGCATTGTTCCTCAGATCCTCAAAAATTCTACAGCTGCACCATCGAGAGCATCCTGACTGGTTGCATCACCGCCTGGTATGGCAACTGCTTGGCCTCCGACTGCAAGGCACTACAGAGGGTAGTGCGTACGGCCCAGTACATCACTGGGGCCAAACTTCCTGCCATCCAGGACCTCTATACCAGGCGGTGTCAGAGGAAGGCCCTCAAAATTGTCAAAGACTCCAGCCACCCTAGTCATAGACTGTTCTCTCTGCTACCGCACGGCAAGCGGTACCGGAGTGCCAAGTCTAGGTCCAAAAGACTTCTCAACAGCTTCTACCCCCAAGCCATAAGACTCCTGTACAGCTAATCATGTATACCCGGACTATTTGCACTGCCCCCCCACCCTATCTTTTTACGCTGCTGCTACTCTGTTAATTATTTATGCATAGTCACTTTAACTCTACCCACATGTACATATTACTTCAACTACCTCAACTAGCCGGTGCCCCCGCACATTGACTCTGCACCGGTACCCCCCTGTATATATAGCCTCCCTACTGTTATTTTATTTTACTTCTGCTCTTTTTTCTCAACACTTTTTTGTTGTTGTTTTATTTTACTTTTTTATAAAAAATTAATGCACTGTTGGTTAAGGGCTGTAAGTAAGCATTTCACTGTAATGTCTGCACCTGTTGTATTCGGCGCATGTGGCCAATAAAATTGGATTTGATTTGATTTGATTTGACAGGAGTGACGCCAAATCCAAACTGGCTTCCCTTGACACTTTCTTTTGGGATGCGCCAGGACCATTCACAGTTGAGCTCACTCAGTTTAGCTCAACGCTGATTGGCTATTATTTTATACTTTTTTTATCAAGGGAGGCCAAATGCTCGCTGGCTTCCCTTGCATTCAATGCTACAGGAGGCAACAATGTCATACTCTTTTGGACCAGAAAGCATCAGATAGATGGCCTACACATACAGAGCCTGAGGGGTGCTGTTTCGCTCGCTCGGATGCTTTCTTGGTGAGATGCATTCAGCTTGTTGCAAATTGAAGGAAAGTTATGAAACACAGAGAGACGAAAGATAAAACATTTTTTATGTTTTTTTCATTTTTTCTGGGTACATTTATTGGGGAAGCCTGGCTTCCTTTGGCATCCATGAATACACACCACTGTAGAAATATGAGCTCATGGCCTCTCATGAAGTGTTTGATTTGATTTTCGATAAATCTGTATTGATGTCAGAGTGATTAGAGGGACAATAGAGTGCTGAGTACCCAGGAGGGTAGGGAGACGAATTGTAAGTAGCAAATGGAGTAAACTATAAAAATTTACATTACACACGTCGGGGTTGCGTATCACATTTAACAAAGTAAACACTGAAATACCGTTATAGAAGGTAAAGTAAAAACCCAAACCGGTCTGTGCATCAATACTGGTATTTTGTAAAATATGGTATACCACCCAGCCCTAGGCCACATAGAGACAGACTTCCATAGGCCCAGCGGGCCTGTCTAAATTGTTGTTTTTTGCCAAAAGTTATGATTATTTGGCTAACAATGGGGGCCTCAAGGGAAAAAATGGGCCGATGTGTTAGAACTGCACAGGTCGATTTCTGGTCCCAGTCCATCCCTGGTAAGTCACTATAAAAGTGTCTGGTAGATGGCCATGTAATTGTTATTAACAAGATAAGATGAATCCATCCAGAGGATGACTTCCGTCTGTCTTTCCATCTGTCCAGTGAGGTGAGGTATGTTCCTCAGTGTTCCACAGCGGAACCACACTTCCCCGGTTCCCTGGTTCTAGACATCCTGATGACAGTATAATGTCCCGGGGAAGGTCTGATGATGTTGCTGAATGAATGACAAAAACATTTCCTGTACCCAATGTCATCCTCATTGGCTTTTTATTATCAATCAGCAGGAGTGACTACAGTACTGCATGCATTACATCCCCCTGCAGAGTGTTAAAGGACCAATGCAGCTGTTTTTATCTCAATATCAAATAATTTCTGGGTAACAATTAAGTACCTGCTTGTTTTCAATTAAAATGGTAAAAAAGGCAGGCCAAAAATCCATCCCACCGAAACAGGCTAAAATTTCAGGCAGTCTTTTCAAATAGCTCTTACACTAGAAGGGCATTATCATCATATTGACAATTTCACAGTATTATTCCAACCTCATAGTGTGGAAATATTTATAAAACACAGGGAGATCACATTTTTGACTACACTGGGCCTTTAACACTTGAACACTGAAATTCGATTTCAAAGCCACAGAGTGACAGTAGCTTGATGATCTAGCTACAGAAATTATATCAAATACTGTATAACATTTATTACATTTATGGGCGACTCCCAAATGGTCAGTGAGTATTTATGAAACCCCCATTACAATTTGATATCTGTAGAACTGTCAACATATTATTCTGCTCTTCTCCATGTTCTTCTGTAGTGATATAGATGCAACAGAGTCTATAGTCAGCTGAAAGGATCAAATGTGGTAAACGTCATGTAGACCAGTGTTCCCCTCTTCAATCTCCCTGTTTCTCATTTTCCTTCTTCACCCCCACCTCAATCCCCCTTCCCTTCTCTCCTGCATCTCCTCTCTCCTCCAGCTTTTTCTTGTCAAGACGGGGTTTCTCCCTCCAAATTCACACTGGAACTGTGTGTTAGTTCACAGCCTTCTATAGAAGACCTAGCTCTGCTTTAGTTCAGGGTCGACTCCTGGTTAAAAAACATGTTTTTTGTGGCAGAAGATTTGTCAGGACAATAGATCTATGACAGATGACAGGAAACATTGTAACCCTAGTGACACAGAGACAGTAAATACTGCTGTACAAATAAAGGTATTTATAAAATGGCGTCACACTACCCACAGGGAAAATAGACCATTTACTGTAGTATACTATGGTGTAAATACTGTAGTATTACTATATTTATATACCATAGTGTTCACTGTAGTGTTTTTGCAGACTTTACTGTATTATTCACTGTAGTATACTGTAGTATTTCCTGTAGTGCTTTTGCAGACATGACTGGTGTTTTTGCGGTATTACTGCTTTTGATGACAATCATGGTACCAATAAATGCTTCTATTACACCAGATGTACAGTGTGTCCTTGAACCAATTATTTTTTAAATCACACACAGAAGGAGATTTATTATGATCATTTAGTAGCTAATGGCAGCTTGCAGTACCCCGTTCGGCATTCAACTTGAGATACTCAGTTAGAGGCGGCAGCACTGAGCTAGCCTGCAATGTCACTTCCTGGAGTACCTCAAACTGCACCTGCTATGTCTACATGAATCTCCCACATGAGACGCCATCTTAACTGACTTCCTTGGCTTCAAATGCGCAATTGAGTCTTCACATAGGAATGAATGGTGCCACGTGATCAATGGTTATGTCCATCTATATATACAATCTTTACGATGAAGGGATACTGTCAAGAATGCTGTAGGTGGGTGTAGTGGTGGAATCAAGCGCAGGACACCGAAGTATAGTCCAAAAGACTTTAGTTCAAATTCCAACAAGGAAAATACGAACAAAACTTGCCCGAAGGCGAAACTACGCACGAAGGCGACACAAACAAAAGGCGCACTAAACATGTGCGTAAACGCTCCAACACAGTGGAGTGAAGCTCAACCGAGCGAATAAGCAAATACAAGCACAACACACGACAGAAAGAAATCAATCACACACAACACTAGACAAACACAACGAGAAACTTATAGGACACTAATTACGCTAAACGAGAACAGGTGTCACAACAAACAGACAAAAGCAAACGAACATGAAACATACAACGGTGGCAGCTAGTATTCCGGAGACAACGAACGCCGAAGCCTGCCCGAACAAGGAAGAGAGGCAGCCTCGGCCGAAATCCGTGACAGTACCCCCCCTTGACGCGCGGCTCCAGACGTGCGCCGACTCCGGCCTCGGGGAGCGACCGGAGGACGCGGAGCAGGGTGCGTCGGGTGCCCACGATGGAATTCCGTCAGGAGAGACGGGTCCAAAATGTCTCTCCTCGGCACCCAGCACTGTTCCTCCGGACCGTACCCCTCCCACTCCACTAGATATTGGAGACCCCCCATCCGACGTCTCGAATCCAAGATGGACCTCACGAGATACGCCGGTGCCCCTCGATGTCCAATGGGGGCGGAGGAGTCTCCCTGATCTCACTTTCTTGGAGTGGGCCAGCTACCACCCGGCCTGAGAAGGGACACATGGAACGAGGGGTTAATACTTTTTATATTCAACAGGTAGTTGTAATTTGTAACACACCTCGTTCAACCTTCTCAGGACTTTAAATGGCCCTACAAACCGCCGACCCAGTTTCCGACAGGGCAGGCGGAGGGGCAGGTTTCTGGTAGAGAGCCAGACTCGATCACCAGGTGCGTACACGGTCCCTCACTGCGGTGGAGATCGGCGCTCGCCTTATGACCGTCGGAGGGCCCGCTGCAGGTGGACGTGTGCAGCGTTCCATGTCTCCTCCGAGCGCCGCGCCCACTCATCCACCGCAGGAGCCTCGATCTGGCTCTGCTGCCAAGGTGCCAGAACCGGCTGGTAACCTAACACACATTGGAAAGGGGTTAGGTTAATGGAGGAATGGCGTAGGGAATTCTGGGCCATCTCGGCCCAGGGAACGTACCTTGCCCACTCCTCCGGCCGGTCCTGGCAGTATGTTCTAAGAAACCTACCCACATCCTGGTTCACGCGTTCCACCTGCCCATTACTCTCTGGGTGGTAACCCGAGGTGAGGCTCACCGAGACCCCCAACCGCTCCATAAAGGCTCTCCAGACCCTGGAGGTAAATTGGGGACCTCGATCAGACACAATATCCTCGGGTACCCCGTAGTGCCGGAACACATGGGTGAATAGTGCTTCGGCAGTTTGCAGGGGCGGTAGGAAGGCCCGGCATGGGGAGCAAACGACAGGCCTTAGAAAACCGGTCCACAACGACCAGTATAGTGGTATTCCCCTGTGAAGGAGGAAGGTCAGTAAGGAAATCCACCGAGAGGTGAGACCATGGTCGTTGTGGAACGGGCAGGGGTAGTAACTTACCCCTAGGCAGATGTCTAGGCGCCTTACACTGGGCGCACACCGAGCAGGAGGAAACATAAACCCTCACATCCCTTGCCAACATGGGCCACCAGTACTTGGCACTAAGACAGTGCACTGTCCGGCCGATACCAGGGTGTCCAGAGGAGGGTGACGTGTGAGCCCAATAGATCAATCGATCCCGAACCTCGAGCGGAACGTACTTCCGACCCTCCGGGCATTGCGGTGGACTAGGGTCGGTGCGTAACGCCCGCTCGAGCTCAGCATCGACCTCCCACACTACCGGTGCCACCAGACACGACTCCGGCAGTATGGGAGTGGGCTCCACGGACCTCTCCTCCGTGTCATACCGCCGAGACAGCGCATCTGCCTTACCGTTCTGTGACCCAGGAATGTACGTGATCTTAAATGTAAACCGGGTCAAAAACATATTCCATCTTGCCTGACGAGGGTTCAGCCTCCTCGCTGCCCGGATGTACTCCAGGTTACGGTGGTCCGTCAAAATGAGGAAAGGGTGTTGAGCCCCCTCAAGCCAGTGCCTCCACACCTTTAGGGCCTGTACCACGGCTAACAGCTCCCTGTCCCCTAAGTCATAGTTTCGCTCCGCCGGACTGAGCTTCTTGGAATAAAATGCACAGGGGCGGAGTTTAGGTGGCGCGCCTGACCGTTGTGAAAGCACGGCTCCTATACCGGCCTCAGACGCGTCCACCTCTACCTGAAATGGCAAAGAGGGATCCGGATGCGCCAGCACCGGGGCCGAGGTAAACAGGTCCTTCAGCCTCCCAAACGCCCTGTCCGCCTCGGCAGACCACTGCAGACGCACTCGGACCCCCTTCAAAAGAGAGCGTGATGGGAGCTGCCACCTGTCCAAAAACCCCGGATAAACCTCCGGTAGTAATTCGCAAACCCCAAAAACTGCTGCACCTCCTTCACAGTGGTTGGTGTTTGCCAATTACGCACGGCTGACACCCGGTCTACCTCCATCTTCACCCCTGACGCAGACAACTGATACCCCAAAAAGGAGACCGACTCCTGGAAAAACAGACACTTCTCTGCCTTAACATACAGGTCGTGCTCCACCAGCCTCCGCAACACTCTGCGCACCAGGGCCACATGCTCGACACGGGTAGGCGAGAACAGAATGTCATCTATGTACACAACCACCCCCTGCCCCTGCATGTCCCTGAAGATCTCATCCACGAATGATTGGAAAACTGACGGAGCGTTCATCAACCCGTATGGCATGACAAGATACTCGTAATGGCCTGAGGTGGTACTAAAGGCTGTCTTCCATTCATCGCCCTCCCTGATGCGCACCAAGTTGTACGCGCTCCTGAGATCTAATTTAGTGAAGAAACGCGCCCCATGCAATGACTCAGTCATGGTCGCAATCAGCGGGAGTGGATAACTGTACTTCACCGTGATCTGATTGAGACCACGGTAATCGATGCACGGGCGTAAACCACCATCCTTTTTCTTCACAAAAAAGAAACTTCGAGGACGCAGGGGAAGTGGAAGGCCGTATGTATCCTTGTCTCAGAGATTCGTCTATGTAAGTCTCCATAGCTTTCTTCTCCTCCTGAGACAGAGGATACACATGGCTCCGTGGGAGCGCAGCTCCTGCCTGGAGGTCTATCGCACAATCTCCCTGCCTATGGGGCGGCAACCGCGTCGCCCTCGACTTACTAAACGCAATAGCCAAATCCCCATACTCAGGGGGAACGTGCAATGCGGGCACCTGGTTTGGACTCTCCACCGAGGTAGCCCCTACGGAAACGCCCAAACATCGACCCACACACTGGGCAGACCACTCCATCAGAGCCCTCTCCTGCCACGAAATAGATGGGTTATGGGTACTCAACCAGGGCATGCCCAGCACCACCGGATACGCAGGCGAGTCAATCAGAAATAGCTGAATCATCTCCTGATGACCCCCCTGCGCACACATCCTAAGTGGCGCAGTGACCTCCCTGATCAAGCCCGCACCCAACGGACGGCTATCTAGGGCATGAACGGGGAAAGGGACATCAACAGGAAGAAGGGGAATCCCCTAAGGCTAAACAAAACTTCTTATCAACAAAATTCCCAGCCGCGCCTGAATCTACCAGCGCCTTGTGCTGGGAATGAGGTGCTACCTGTGGAAAACGCACAGGTATACAGAAATGTGCAACAGAGAGCTCTGGGTGAGTGGGGCGCCTACTCACCTGGAAGGAATCCCCAGTGCGGGACCTGTCGTCCTCTCCCCTAGGAGGCCATCCCCAGCACCTAGCCGCGGTGTGTCCTCCCCCGACCACAGTTGGTGCAGGAGATGGACCCCCTCGTAAGCCGACCCCTCCTCTCTCTAGCGCCAGCGCCCCGAGCTCCATGGGGCACGGCTCGGAGGCGCTGGAGGGTGAAATGGACGGACCCCCCCTCGGAACGTCCGCGGGTAGCTAGCAGGTTATCCAGCCTGATGGACATGTCGACCAACTGGTCGAACGAGAGGCTGGTGTCCCTACAGGCCAGCTCCCGACGGACGTCCTCGCGAAGACTACATCTGTAGTGATCGACGAGAGCCCGCTCATTCCACCCTGCATCTGCCGCTGAGTCACGGAATTCTAAGGCGAACTCCTGGGCACTCCTCCTCCCCTGCCGGAGGAAGACCAGACGCTCCCCGCCGCTTTCCCCTCGGGGGATGGTCAAACACCGCCCTGAAGCGGCGGGAGAACTCGTCGTAGGTGATGGTATCCGCGTCGATCCTCCTCCACTCCGCGTTGGCCCATTCCAACGCCTTCCCGGAAAGGCAGGAGATCAGGCGGACACGCTCTCATGTCCCGAGGGCGCCGGGTGCACGGTGGCCAGGTACAGCTCCACCTGGAGAAGGAATCCCTGACACCCGGCCGCGGTCCCATCGTAGGCCCTCGGGAGCGAGAGTCGAACTCCTCGGGGTTCCGGAACGGGAATGGGCTGACTGGCCGATGGTGCTGGCAGGGAGGATGGCGGTGGAGGAGTCCCCCAGCCTCGGATGGTGGTGATCACCTCCTGCAGTGCGGACCCCATCTGCAGGATCTGGTCACTTTGTTCACGGACCCTGTCCTCCAGCGTCGCCTGGGCTGCTGCGGCTCCTGCTGATTCCATTCTTGATGGTGTGTGATTCTGTCAAGAATGCTGTAGGTGGGTGTAGTGGTGGAATCAAGCGCAGGACACCGAAGTATAGTCCAAAAGACTTTAGTTCAAATTCCAACAAGGAAAATACGAACAAAACTTGCCCGAAGGCGAAACTACGCACGAAGGCGACACAAACAAAAGGCGCACTAAACATGTGCGTAAACGCTCCAACACAGTGGAGTGAAGCTCAACCGAGCGAATAAGCAAATACAAGCACAACACACGACAGAAAGAAATCAATCACACACAACACTAGACAAACACAACGAGAAACTTATAGGACACTAATTACGCTAAACGAGAACAGGTGTCACAACTAACAGACAAAAGCAAACGAACATGAAACATACAACGGTGGCAGCTAGTATTCCGGAGACAATGAACGCCGAAGCCTGCCCGAACAAGGAAGAGAGGCAGCCTCGGCCGAAACCATGACAGATACTACAGTCGTGGTCAAAAGTTTTGAGAATGACACAAGTATTGGTCTTCACAAAGTTTGCTGCTTCAGTGTTTTTATATATTTTTGTCAGATGTTACTATGGTATACTGAAGTATAATTACAAGCATTCCATAAGTGTCAAAGGCTTTTATTGACAATTACATTAAGTTTGCGCAAAGAGTCAATATTTGCAGTGTTGACCCTTCTTTTTCCAGACCTCTGCAATCCGCCCTGGCATGCTGTCAATTAACTTCTGGGCCACATCCTGACTGATGGCAGCCCATTCTTGCATAATCAATGATTGGAGTTTGTCAGAATTTGTGGGGTTTTGTTTGTCCACCCGCCTCTTGAGGATTGACCACAAGTTCTCAATGGGATTAAGGTCTGGGAGTTTCCTGGCCATGGACCCAAAATGTCGATGTTTTGTTCCCTGAGTCACTTAGTTATCACTTTTGCCTTATGGCAAGGTGCTCCATCATGCTGGGAAAGGCATTGTTCGTCACCAAACTGTTCTTGGATGGTTGGGAGAAGTTGCTCTCGGAGGTTGTGTTGGTACCATTCTTTTTTCATGGCTGTGGTCTTAGGCAAAATTGTGAGTGAGCCCACTCCCTTGTCTGAGAAGCAACCCCACACATGAATGGTCTCAGGATGCTTTACTGTTGGCATGACACAGGACTGATGGTAGCGCTCACCTTGTCTTCTCCGGACAAGCTTTTTTCCGGATGCCCCAAACAATCGGAAAGGGGATTCATCAGAGAAAATGACTTTACCCCAGTCCTCAGCAGTCCAATCCCTGTACCTTTTGTAGAATATCAGTCTGTCCCTGATGTTTTTCCTGGAGATAAGTGGCTTCCTCGCTGCCCTTCTTGACACCAGGCCATCCTCCAAAAGTCTTCGCCTCACTGTGCATGCAGATGCACTCACACCTGCCTGCTGCCATTCCTGAGCAAGCTCTGCACTGGTGGTGCCCCAATCCCGCAGCTGAATCAACTTTAGGAGACGGTCCTGGCGCTTGCTGGACTTTCTTGGGCACCCTGAAGCCTTCTTCACAACAATTGAACCTCTCTTCTTGAAGTTCTTGATGATCCGACAAATGGTTGATTTAGGTGCAATCTTACTAGCAGCAATGTCCTTGCCTGTGAAGCCCTTTTTGTGCAAGGCAATGATGACGGTATGTGTTTCCTTGCAGGTAATCATGGTTAACAGAGGAAGAACAATGATTTCAAGCATCACCCTCCTTTTAAAGCTTCCAGTCTGTTATTCTAACTCAATCAGCATGACAGAATGATCTCCAGCCTTGTCCTCGTCAACACTCTCACCTGTGTTAACGAGAGAATCACTGACATGATGTCAGCTGGTCCTTCTGTGGCAGGGCTGAAATGCAGTGGAAATGTTTTTGGGGGATTAAGTTCATTTTCATGGCAAAGAGGGACTTTGCAATTAATTGCAATTCATCTGATCACTCTTCATAACATTCTGGAGTATATGGAAATTGCCATCATAAAAACTGAGGCGGCAGACTTTGTGAAAATTAATATGTGTCATTCTCAAAACTTTTGACCACGACTGTACAGTGTGTAGTATAGTATTCTACAGTATATTACAAAATTCTATAGTAAGTACTACACATGATGAAGGGATACTACAGTGTGGCGTATAGTATTCTACAGTATACTACAACATTCTATAGTAAGCACTACATGATTGAGGGATACTTCAGTGTAGAGTATAATATTCTACAGTATACTACAGATTATAGAATTGTATAACATTATATAGTAAGTACCATAGTATTTTATAGTAAACTGTAGTTTTATTTATGTGGATATAGCTACACGGTCTGGAGGCTACAGGCTAGAAGGGAATGGGTAACAGAGTAGTGGGGTTTTGACTTGAGGGGAAGTTCAGTGCACTGAAGCACTATGATGAACAGCACTATGGAGACGTGGAGTAAGTACAGCATAAATACAGCAAACACACAACAACAACACTCATTGGTCATGAAAGAGTTAAGTAATGATGTTTACATTAGAACTAACAATGACAAGTCCAGTAATTACGACACTCTTATAGGTCCAGCACAGGAGGACGTTCCTATCTGACCCTGGAACAGCTGTTGAGGTCTGAAATTGGGATACTACAGTTTAGTTTAGATAAATTCATTGCAACGGACAGTATTTGTAAGGATGGAATGTTACACTTTATAATAACTTGAATGAGACAAAATACATTCTTTATACATGTTTAATAGTGTGTACAGTATTTATAAATACATGTAATGTTAATTTGTGAAAGATGCTATATAAAGTGTTAATGGATGGAATAATAATTAGTTTAGAGCAGGGTTTCCCAACTGGGGGATAATATTTTTTGGGGACAATAAAGACTGTATAAACACTAGCAAATCAGCTCCAAGTGATTTTAAATATATTCCAAAGTATTCCCACGCATAATAGAGAGATATACAGTACCAGTCAAAAGTTTGGACACACCTACTCATTCAAGGGTTTTTCTTTATTTTTACTATTTTCTACATTGTACAACAATAGTGAAGACATCAAAACTATGAAATAACACATGGAATCATGTAGTAACCAAAAAAGTGTTAAACAAATCAAAATATATTTTATATTTGAGATTCTTCAAATAGCCACCCTTTGCCTTGATGACAGCTTTGCACACTCTTGGCATTCTCTCAACCAGCTTCACCTGGAATGCTTTTCTAACAGAATTGAAGGACTTCCCACATATGCTGATCACTTGTTGGCAGCTTTTCCTTCAGTCTGCCATCCGACTCATCCCAAACCATCTCAATTGGGTTGAGGTCGGGGGATTGTGGTGGCCAGGTCATCTGATGCAGCGCTCCATCACTCTCCTTCTTGGTAAAATAGCCCTTACACAGCCTGGAGGTGTGTTGGGTCATTGTCCTGTTAAAAAACAAATGATAGTCCCACTATGCCCAAACCAGATGGGACGGCGTATTGCTGCAGAATGCTGTGGTAGACATGCTGGTTAAGTGTGCCTTGAATTCTAAATAAATCACAGACAGTGTCACCAGCAAAGCACCCCTAAACCATAACACCTCCTCCTCCATGCTTTATGGTGGGAAATACACATGTGGAGATCATCCGTTCACCCACACCGCATCTCACAAAGACACAGCGGTTGGAACCAAAAATCTCAAATTTGGACTCCAGACCAAAGGACAAATTTCCACCGGTCTAATGTCCATTGCTCATGTTTCTTGGCCCAAGCAGGTCTCTTCTTCTAATTGGTGTCCTTAAGTAGTGGTTTCTTTGCAGAAATTTGACCATGAAGGCCTGATTCACACAGTCCCCTCTGAACAGTTGATCTTGAGATGTGTCTGTGACTTGAACTCTGTGAAGCATTTATTTGGGCTGCAATTTCTGAGGCTGGTAACTCTAATGAACTTACCCTCTGCAGCAGAGGTCAATCTGGGTCTTCCTTTCCTGTGGCGGTCCTCGTGAGAGCCAGTTTCATCATAGCACTTGAAGACACTTTCAAAGTTATTGAAATGTTCCATATAGACTGATTTTCATGTTTAAAGTAATGATGGACTGCAATTTATCTTTGCTTATTTGAGCTGTTCTTGCAATAATATGGATTTGGACTTATAATAGGGCTATCTTCTGTTTGGACTTCTTGCTGTCAATTTGCAGTCTACAAATTATCTGTAATTACAGTGCCTTCGGAAAGTATTCAGACCCCTTCAGTTTTTCCAGATTTTGTTAAGTTAAAGGCTTATTCTAAAATTGATTAAATACATCTACACACAATACCCCATAATGACAAAGCGAAAACAGGTTTAAGACATTTTTGCAAATTTATGAAAATAAACATAAATACCTAATTTACATAAATGTTCAGACCCTTTGCTATGAGACTCAAAATTGAGCTCAGGTGCATCCTGTTTTCATTGATCATCCCTTGAGATGTTTCTACAACTTGATTGGACTCCAGCTGTGGTAAATTCAATTGATTGGACATGATTTGGAAAGGCACACACCTGTCTATATAAGGTCCAACAGTTGACAGTGCATGTCAGAACAAAAACCAAGCCATGAGGTCGAATGAATTGTCCGTAGATCTCACGGCAGGATTGTGTTGAGGCACAGATCTGGGGAAGGGTACCACAATATTTCTGCAGCATTGAAGGTCCCCAAGAACACAGTGGCCTCCATCATTCTTAAATGGAAGAAGGTTGGAACCACCAAGTATTTTCCTAGAGCTGGCCCCCCAGCCAAACTGAGCAATCGGGGGAGACGGGTCTTGGTCAGGGAGGTGACCAAGAACCCAATGGTCACTCTGATAAAGCTCCAGGGTTCCTCTGTGGAGATGGGAGAACCTTCCAGAAAGACAACCATCTCTGCAGCACTCCACCAATCAGGCCTTTATGGTAGAATGGCCAGACGGAAGCCACTACTCAGTAAGAGGCACATGACAGCCCACTTGGAGTTTGCCAAAAGGCACCTACAGACTCTCAGACCATGAGAAACAAGATTGAACTCTTTGGCCTGAATGCCAAGCGTCATGTCTGGAAGAAACCTGGCACCATCCCTACGGTGAAGCATGGTGGTGGCAGCATCATGCTGTGGGGATGTGTTTCAGTGGCAGGGACTGGGAGACTAGTCAGGATCGAGGGTAAAATGAACGGAGCAAATTACATAGAGATACTTGATGAAAACCTGCTCCAGAGCGCTCAGGACCTCAAACTGGGGCGAAGGTTCACCTTCCAACAGGACAATGACCATAAGCACACAGCCAAGAAAACGCAGGAGTGAATTTGGAACAAGTCTCTGAATGTACTTGAGTGGCCCAGCTAGAGCCCGGACTTGAACCCGATCGAACATCTCTGGAGAGACCTGTAAATAGCTGTGCAGCAATGCTCCCCATCCAACCTGACAGAGCTTGAGAGGATCTGCAGAGAAGAATGGGAGAAACTCACCTAATACATGTGTGCCAAGTTTGTAGCGTCATACCCAAGAAGACTCAAGGCTGTAATCGCTGCCAAAGGTGCTTCAACAAAGTACTGAGGAAAGGGTCTGAATACTTACGTAAATGTAATAAACAAATTTGCAAATATTTGCAAAAACCTGGTTTTGCTTTGTCATTATTGGGTATTGTGTGTAGATTGATGAGGAGAAAACATATTTTAGCAATTTTAGAATGAGGATATAACATAACAAAATGTGGAAAAAGTCAAGGGGTCTGAATACTTTCCGAAGGCCCTGTATGTTCCGGCCCCCTGACCATCCGCTCAAGAAAGAAAATGGGGGATATATTTTGGGTCTTCACTGGGGTTTGCTGCTGTGTGGAGAAGAATGGAGGGACAGAAATTGTGAAAATGTGTGTAATACCTTGCTTAAAACCAAGTATAGAGTTTATTTGTTATAATTAATTTGTATTAGAATTAAAAGGTGATCGAATAGCTCCTGATTTGTAATGTCGTTAATGCATTTATTTTGAAGCAATTAAAAAAAAAAAGTGAATAGGTTGCTTTACTTTTAAGTTTAAATTTCCCATGTATCTGGTTAAAGATTGACCAATGAGTTAACTTGTTAAGTTGTGGCCAATGGGAGAGACTGTTTGCTGGGAAAGAAAAGAGAGGGAAAGGTTGAAAGAAGGGAGAGGAGAGACGTTAGTGGGGTTGGTGAAGGAAAAACGACTAAAGGAAACGATAAAGAAAGAACAAAACCATACCTACAGAGTTTTGAAGGGAAATCCTGATTTTATTTATATAAGAGAGTGTTATTATTTCGTTAAGAAAGACCTAGTGGAGACTGAAGCTGCCGTTGCATTGTGGAGACATTCGACATCCTAGAGGTTAGCCTAGCATCGTGCGAGACTAGGAGAGAATTGCTTGTGACGATCAACGAGTTCGGGTTTCCAACGGATGTCTGTTGCTGCTACGGAGTACTGGCTGCATTGATAGCTGCGTTCGCTGTGGATCTTGTGAGGACACCTGCACAGAACTGCTATACTTTGCTGAGGCATTATCTATAAGTAGTGAGTAACTACTTCAGGACTTTGTGTATGTCATCATTTTTTTGAGCTCCAACGTGCGCCCAGGGTTTAAGCAAGCTTGCAAATAATTTGGACATGGGTTGTGGAAAAATCATTGAGGTTTATTATTTGTATTTCTTTTGATGTGGTACATTGAAAATGTGATAATATAGATCTTGAACCTTATGTCTGTTGTATTGGTGGAGTCATTTACTGTTTCAGTTTCATTTAATGCATGGGAAAGCATATCCCTATAATAATAATCAAGTCTATAATCATTCTATCTGAAGTTAATACCCGATTTGTCATTCACCCTAGCAAGTTTACAATAGGGATTCTTATTGGAGATGTCCTTCTCACCTAATATCCCATGCTGTTCAGATATTCTAAGTAAGGTAATATCATGAGAGTCAAATTCGAGCTTGGTGAGAGGGTTACATTGCTGAATAGGCATAAACCTACAACATGGATGTTGAAGAGATTGTTACCTGGTGTAGAGAGAAAAAGCTAGCTACTAATCGTGCAGTTGTCCTTAGCAGTGTTACAGATGATGTGTCTGATGAGGTTCTACTGGAAACTGACTTATGTTAAGGCTTTTGGTAAAATTAGACTACGTGGTCATTGTTCTTATTCAGCTGGTAAAAAGCAGTATGTTTTGGTAGAGATATCAAACAACCTTAACGAAATAGCTGTGCCGAGTGTTGTTGGGATACCTGGAGAGTTGGGTCCCTGGCCTGTACATGTAGTTTCACATCTCCTGTTGAGAGAGAGGATGAAGATTTTCAGACGAAGCTATTATCCTTTCTGAGATATGAAGGGAAGACTGTGGCTGATGTTAAAGGCCGGGTAAGTCCCTCTGGTGCTGACCTCAACGCTGAACTGGTTACTGCCATAAGTTCACTGGTAGAGAAATGCAACAATATGCCATCTGAGACTCAGAGTTACCATGAGCTACGTATGTTCTCAGGTGTGAAGCCCACTCCTAGTGGAGAGGAAGAGTATGACGCATGGGCTGAGCAAACCACCCATTTTCTAGAGGAATTGCAGTGCACCGACAATGTGAAAAAACAGAGAATAATAGAAAGTCTTAAAGGGCCTGCTGCTGACATTGTGAGGTTCTTCAAGACCGGAAACCCCCATGCTACAGCGATCGAATAAATGAAGGCTCTAGAAACCGCATTCGGTACCACCGAAAGTGCACCTGATCTCATGGTAAGGTTCAGAAACACATTCCAGAGTGAAGGAGAGAAGCTTTCAGCTTACCTGTTGAGACTTGACAAATTGCTGCAAACTGTATATCGAAAAGGAGGCATTGAACTGTCAGAGATGAATCGCACACGCATTGGCCAAGTAGTGAGCGATGCATCCTCACATGACATGGTTGCGCTTCGTATTCGCATGACCTATAAGCTGTGTGATCCACCAACCTTTACTGAGCTGCTGCAGGAAGTAAGGGAGGAGGAGGACATGATTCAAGACAGGAACACAACGAAGAGTGTTGTGAAGTCATCAGCTGTTGCTCCTGTTGCTACAGTTTGCGAAGAAGCTAATACTGAGATAGAAGTGCTGAGAAAAGAGCTAAAAGGTTTGAAAATTGAAATTACACGTCTCATGTCTGCTAACGTCACAGCAGCTTACTCTGACACACAAAGGTCAGATGTTGCATTTAAAAGCAAAAAGAAAAGGGTAAATCCATCACAAGAACAGACACAGGCCGACAGAAACCCCGGAGTGTTCTGTTATAGATGTGGAGAAGATGGCCATTTCAAGAGAAACTGTGAAGGTGAAGAGAACTTGAGGAAAGTCAACACATGCCTGATCAAACAAAAACGGTCTATGGGAAACTACAGAGGGACCCAGTAAAGGAGCGGCCTGATGTCCTGGTGAAGATACGTTCCACAAAGTGCCACAAGTATGAAGACCTGAAAGACATGCTACCTACAGGTTTAGTTGGCCCAAGTTCTGTCATTTCTGTACAGATTGAAGGTGTCTATGCTAAAGCTTTACTAGATAGTGGTTCTTAGATTACTCTATTTTACAGATCCTTTTATGACAACTACCTGACGCATTTGCCATTGATTGCTATAGGAAACTTAGAGATATGGGGCCTTAGCTCTGAGCAGTATCCATATGATGGCTATTTGTCGCTCAAGAGTGAGTTCTCGGGATCGGTTGTGGGCGTAGCAGAGACCATTGAAGAACTTGTGTTGGTATGTCCAGATCCGGCCATGAAAGGTGACGTGTCTATTCTGGTCGGCAACAAATACATCTGTAGTGAAGAGACTTATGACTGCTTGCAGAGAAAAGGAAGGTGAAGGTTTCCTTAGCACACTATAAGTTCATCCTGCTATCAAGGAGGCATATGAGAGGATGAGAGAAAGCTCAACTGATGATGACGAGAAGAGAGGAACGGTCTGGTTCGCACAGACAAAACCTGTCACCCTGCCACCTGGTGGGCAGGCGAGAGTTACTGGAATTCCAAAGTTTCCTGGGATACCTTCTACTCAAACCCTTCTGGTAGAGAGGCCTGAAGAACCCCGGTTCCCTGAAGAACTACTAGTGAGGCCTGAAATCCAGACGGTTGCAGTTGTGTCGTCTAGAAGAATCACCCTTACTGTCAGGAATGCCTCGACAAAGGAGATCACCCTGAAATGAGGTATGCCTATTGCTCATCTGTTTCCTGTAGATGTTGCTCCTGGTGTTCCATTGAAAAGTAAGCAGGATTCATCTGAGAAGTTGACGTCTTCTTCATTCAACTTTGGAGATTCTCCAGTGCCTGAGGGATGGAAGAAGAGATTATGTGAAAAGATGATGGAACGGAAAGAAGTGTTCTCAACACATGAGTTTGATGTGGGTTGTTCAAAGAGTACTCACCACACCATCAGAGTTACTGAAGACAAACCGTTTAGGGAGAGATCTCGCCGCTTGGCTCCAGCTGATGTTGAAGATGTAAGGAAGCATCTAAATAACTTGAAAAGTTCTGAGATCATATCTGAGTCGAGAAGCCCCTATGCATCTCCTATTGTGGTGGTGAGGAAAAAGAATGGCACCATACGCATGTGTGTTGATTACAGGACCCTCAACAAGCGCACTGTTCCCGACCAGTTCACAGTCCCACGTGTGGAGGATGATCTGACATGTTTGAGTGGGAGCAAATGGTTCAGTGTGTTAGATCTCAGAAGCGGATACTATCAAATCCCAATGGGTGACACAGATAAAGAGAAGACTGCATTTATCTGTCCAGTTGGATTTTACCAATTTGAGAGGATGCCACAGGGAGCACCTGCAACATTTCATCGTGTCATGGAACAGACAGTTGGAGACATGAATCTACTCAAAGTTCTTGTTTACCTCGACGACTTAATCGTGTTTGGAAGGACGCTGGAAGAACATGAGCAGAGGTTGCTCAAGGTGTTGGACCGCTTAAAAAGTGAAGGCCTAAAACTGTCCCTTGACAAGTGTCAGTTTTGCCGCACATCTGTCAACTACGTTGGACATATCATATCCCAGAATGGAGTGGCCACAGACCCATCAAAGATTGAAGCTGTCACCACGTGGCCAAGGCCTGAAACTGTGACTGCTCTGCGTTCTTTCCTAGGATTCTGTGGATATTACAGGATCCTAAAGTGAGTTACCCCATGAATCAGCTCTTATGTGGATATCTTTCCGCAGGCAAGAAAGGGAGAAAGTCCAAGGAAGAGGTGAAAGCCTACCTCAACCCCTCAGAACCATTTGGATCAAGGTGGAATGAGAAGTGTGAATTGGCATTCGAGACATTGAAGGAAAGCTTCACAAAAGCTCCTGTGTTGGCTTTTGCTGATCCTCAGTTGCCATACGTTCTACATGTAGATGCTAGCCGCGAAGGGTTAGGGGGAGTACTGTACCAAGATCAAGGTGAGGGTCTGCGTCCTGTGGCATTTGTGAGTCGAAGCCTGCCGGCTTCTGAACGCAACTACCCAGCTCACAAGTTAGAGTTTATTGCATTGAAGTTGGCCGTGGTTGATAAACTACATGATTACCTGTATGGGGTCAAGTTCGAGGTTAGAACAGACAACAACCCATTGACATATGTCCTCACGTCCGCAAAACTGGATGCCACTGGTCATCGTTGGCTGGCTGCGTTGTCTACCTATGACTTTAGTCTCAAGTACAGGCCCGACAGACAGAACATAGATGCCGATGCTTTATCTCGCCGCCCTCATCAGCAATATGCAGTGGAACAAGATTGGAGAGACATTCCTGCATCCGGTGTTAGAGCCATGTGCCAGATGTCTAATGTTGTTAGAATAACTCCTGGATCATCTCATAGTAGAGTGATTGATCAGTTGGGAGCCTCTATGCATGCTGTGCCTCAAGCATACTGTAACCTGAGCATGCTGACGTCTAACATGTCCAGATTGAGCACTATGGAACTTTCTGCATCGCAACAAGAAGACCCTTGCTTAGGAGAGATGTGGGTTGCTCTTAAAAAACATGATATCACCAGGGTGACCAAGACCAAACATCCACTCATCTCTTTGCTCCTGAGAGAGTGGGAGAAGCTAAAGATGGAAGATGGAGTTATGTACAGGATCACACATCCGCCAAACAAGACTCGTCGTGCTCAGTTACTTCTTCCAGAGAAGTTCATAACTATGGTTCTCACGTCGCTGCATGATGACTCAGGTCATTTAGGATTTGACAAGACATATGGACTTGTCAGGGACCGGTTCTACTGGCCACGCATGAAGATGGAAGTAGAAGAGTACTGTAAGTCCTGTGCTCACTGTGTACAGAGGAAAACACTTCCAAAGATAGTTGCTCCGCTTGGTCATATGCAAAGTGATGGACCTATGGACCTTGTATGTATGGGTTTCCTGTCCATTGAGCCTGACTCCAGTAACACAGCGAATGTTCTGGTCATTACGGATCATTACACAAGATACGCTCAAGCTTTTCCTACGAAGGATCAGAAAGTGTCCACGGTCGCCAAGGTATTGTGGGAGAGGTATTTCATCCATTATGGTCTGCCCAAGAGGATGCATAGTGATCAAGGTAGAGATTTTGAAAGTCGACTCATCCATGAGCTACTGAATATGCTTGGAGTGGAGAAGTCAAGGACAACACCATATCATCCTCAGGGAGATCCGCAACCCGAGAGATTCAACCGAACCTTGTTGAACATGCTTGGAAATCTTGATCCTACACGAAAGAACAAATGGAGTCAGTATGTTGGGCATCTAGTGCACTCGTATAACTGTAGTCGGAATGAAGCGACTGGCTATTCGCCATATTTGTTGATGTTTGGACGTGAAGCTAGATTGCCTGTTGATATTTGTTTTGGAGTCTCGAGTGATAGCTCTTCAGAGAGAACTTACCTCAAGTATGTATCTGATATGAAGAAACCGTTACAAGCTACTTACAAACTTGCTGAGAGCACTGCTGGAAAGCAAAACCAAGAAAACAAACAGCGATATGATAAGAAGATTCGCTACACGCAACTTATGCCTGGAGACAGAGTCCTCATACGGAATCTAGGACTGAAGGGAAAACATAAGCTGGCAGATCGCTGGGCCTCTACGCCATATGTGGTGGAAAGTTTGATGTCAAACTTACCTGTGTTTCGTTTGAAGCCTGAAATTGGAGATGGACCCATTTAAGATTCTTCATCGGAATCACCTGCTACCACTGGGGCAGAAAGTGTGCATAGAACCTGTGATTAACATAGAACCAACACCTGGTAGAAGGACCCTGCAAAGGAGGAGGAAGAGAAAGGGAAATTAAAAGTTGCCTGGAAACTGTACTCCTCGGAATGATGAGAAAGTTGAAGAGGTTGAGAATCCAGAAGATGAGAAGGATTTTGACTCAGAAGATGAGGACATCGGAGTATGGTATGAAGTGCCAAATACAAACTGTATAGGCCGAGAAGTGGAAGAGATGTCGGAACCATTTAGCTTGGACTTAGACATAGTTTGGAATCAAATGACAGGGGAACCTGAAAGAGCAGACCAAGTTCTGGAAGTAAAAGAGTCCAGTCAAGAAGCTGAGGTCGCAACTGGTGTTGAAGCAGATGATAATGAGGCATCTAACTCAGTTGAAGAGATTCCAGAAGAGGAACGAGAAGTTCAGGGAGAAGTGGAAACTTCTGAGGAACTGGAAGGACCAGGGATAAGAAGATCTCAGAGAGTAAAGAAAGCTCCTGTATTACTTACATATGATAATAAACCTGTTCCAAGTATAGCCCCAGTTGTCAGATATTGTTCCACACTGTACAAGTGGATCGGATAAGGGAAACACACATTTATCTCCATTTCAATTATCTAACAAGTTTTGTCTCAGCTTTAGGTTGTAGTTAAGAGTTGACACGTTTACTTGTCATTACATTTCACTTATGTTTACAAGTCATGAGGACATGCCTATTTTGGTGGGGGGAGAGTGTAATACCTTGCTAAAAACCAAGTATAGAGTTTATTTGTTATAATTAATTGGTATTAGAATTAAAAGGTGATCGAATAGCTCCTGATTTGTAATGTCGTTAATGCATTTATTTTGAAGCAATGTTTAAAAAAAAGTGATTAGGTTGGTTTACTTTTAAGTTAACATTTCCCACGTATCTTGTTAAAGATTGACCAATGAGGTAACTTGTTAAGTTGTAGCCAATGGGAGAGTGGACTGGTTGCTGGGAAAGAAAAGAGAGGGAAAGGTTGAAAGAAGGGACAGGAGAGACGTTAGTGGGGTTGGTGAAGGAAAAACAACTAAAGGAAACGATAAAGAGAGAACAAAACCATACCTACAGAGTTTGAAGGGAAATCCTGATTTTATTTCTATAAGAGAGTGTTATTATTTCGTTAAGAAAGACCTAGTGGAGACTGAAGCTGCCGTCGCATTGTGGAGACATTCGACATCCTAGAGGTTAGCCTAGCATCGTGCGAGACTTGGCGAGAATTGCTTGTGACGATCAACGAGTTCGGGTTTCCAACGGATGTATGTTGCTGCTACGTAGTACTGGCTGCATTGATAGCTGTGTTCGCTGTGGATCTTGTGAGGACACCTGCATGGAACTGCTATACTTTGCTGAGGCATTATCTACAAGTAGTGAGTAATTACAAATGTGGGGTGGACTTCAGGACTTTGTGTATGTCGTCATTTTTTTGAGCTCCAACGCGCGCCCAGGGTTTAAGCAAGCTTGCAAATAATTTGGACATGGGTTGTGGAAGAATCATTGGGGTTTATTATTTGTATTTCTTTTGATGTGGTACATTGAAAATGTGATAATATAGATCTTGAACCTTATGTCTGTTGTATTGGTGGAGTCATTTACTGTTTCAGTTTCATTGAATGCATGGGAAAGCATATCCTTATAATAATAACCAAGTCTATAATCATTCTATCTGAAGTTAATACCCTATTTGTCATTCACCCTAGCAAGTTTACAATAGGGATTCTTATTGGAGATGTCCTTCTCACCTAATATCCCATGCTGTTCAGATATTCTAAGTAAAGTAATATCTTAGGCGTCAAATTTGAGCCTGGTGAGAGGGTTACATGTGGTAGAGACAAAAATAGAGAAAGTGAAGAGTTCACTACTATAACCCATTTATATTTTCAGTCCTTTTCCTCTCACTGAGTCAGTTTTTCCCCACTGGCCTATGATGTTATAGAAAGCTTGTAGTTTTCTCATTGACACAATCCAACCTTTCCCCTCCTGGTCCGGTTGCTCTGTGGCTCAGAAGACTGATTTCAGATCAGGTTATCCAGGGCTGTCTAGCAGGCTTTTGGCTGCAGACCTGGCACTCTCTCTGATCCTGAGTCAGTTCTCTCATTTCCAGTTCCCCAGTCTGTTTCGCAGAGCACCGTTTGCGTCAAAACTAACCCAAAACTTTACACAACATTAGACACGGACACGAATGATCTGCTTGGCGTGTTAACACACTGGTGGTTTATTGTAACTGAGTATTGGTGCTAAACCGTGTTATTGGAGGCTGGCATGCTAGTTGGTTTTGGCGTCATAGGATTCGGTGCCCTGGACGGTTTTCACGGAAGAATACTGTACCAAGTTAGCTAGCTGAATAAACTAAGTTAGTCTATTCCTAGAAACATTGAACCGCTGTAGTTTACAACAATTATAATTTCTAAAGTGAAAGTTGGGAGAGTTATATTTGAGTGTTTCAGTGAAACGTAAGTGAGGGAGGCCCCACTCTCTCGCTTTCCCAGATGTTTAGTTCATTTCATTCCGATCTCCTTTGCATTATTGTAGCCTTTTTCTGTAGCCTGTCAACTATGTGTCTGTCTATCCCTGTTCTCTCCTCTCTGCACAGGCCATACAAACGCTTCACACCACGTGGCTGTTGCCACTCTAATCTGGTGGTCCCTGCGCGCACGACCCACGTGGAGTTCCAGGTCTCTGGCAGCCTCTGGAACTGCCGTTCTGCGGCCAACAAGGCAGAGTTCATCTCAGCCTATGCTACCCTCCAGTCCCTCGACTTCTTGGCGCTGACGGAAACATGGATTACCACAGAAAACACTGCTACTCCTACTGCTCTTTCCTCGTCTAACCATGTGTTCTCGCATACCCCGAGAGCATCTGGTCAGCGCGGCGGTGGCACAGGAATCCTCATCTCTCCGAAGTGGACATTCTCTCTTTTTCCCCTGACCCATCTGTTTATCTCCTCATTTGAATTCCATGCTGTCACAGTCACTAGCCCATTCAAGCTTAACATCCTTGTCATTTATCGCCCTCCAGGTTCCCTTGGAGAGTTCATCAATGAGCTTGACGCCTTGATAACTTCCTTTCCTGAGGATGGCTCACCCCTCACAGTTCTGGGTGACTTTAACCTCCCTACGTCTGCCTTTGACTCATTTTTCTCTATCTCCTTCTTTCCACTCCTTTCCTCTTTTGACCTCACCCTCTCACCGTCCCCCCTACTCACAAAGCAGGCAATACACTTGACCTCATCTTTACTAGATGCTGTTCTTCTACTAATCACTGCAACTCCCCTCCAAGTCTCCGACCACTACTTTGTATCCTTTTCTCTCTCGCTCTCCTCCAACACTACTCACTCTGCCCCTACTCAGATGGTAATGTGCCGTCGCAACCTTCGCTCTCTCTCTCCCGCTACTCTCTCCTCTTCCATCCTATCATCTCTTCCCTCTGCTAAATCCTTCTCCCTCCGATCTCCTGATTCTGCCTCCTCAACCCTCCTCTCCTCCCTTTCTGCATCTTTTGACTCTCTATGTCCCCTATCCTCCCGGCCGGCTCGGTCCTCCCCTCCTGCTCCGTGGCTTGACGACTCATTGCGAGCTCACAGAAGAGGGCTCCGGGCAGCCGAGCGGAAATGGAGGAAAACTAGACTCCCTGCGGACCTGTCATCTTTTCACTCCCTCATCTCTACATTCTCTTCCTCTGTTTCCACTGCTAAAGCCACTTTCTACCACTCTAAATTTAAAGCCTCTGCCTCTAACCCTAGGAAGCTCTTTGCCACCTTCTCCTCCCTGCTGAATCCTCCTCCTCCTCCCCCTCCATCCTCCCTCTCTGTGGACGACATCCGATCCTCATTTATTAAGTCAAATGACACAGCTGGTCCTGCTCACACTGCCCTACCCTATGCTTTAACTTCTTTCTCCCCTCTCTCTCCAGATGAAATCTTGCGACTTGTGACGGCCGGCCGCCCAACAACCTGCCCGCTTGACCTTATCCCGTCCTCTCTTCTCCAGACCATTTCCGGAGACCTTCTCCCTTACCTCACCTCGCTCATCAACTCATCCTTGACCGCTGGCCATGTCCCTTCCGTCTTCAAGAGAGCGAGAGTTGCACCCCTCCTCAAAAAACCTACACTCGATCCCTCCGATGTCAACAACTACAGACCAGTATCCCTTCTTTCTTTTCTCTCCAAAACTCTTGAGCGTGCCGTCTCTAGCCAACTCTCCTGCTATCTCTCTCAGAATTACCTTCTTGATCCAAACCAGTCAGGTTTCAAGACTGGTCATTCAACTGAGACTGCTCTTCTCTGTGTCACGGAGGCTCTCCGCACTGCTAAAGCTAACTCTCTCTCCTCTGCTCTTGTCCTTCTAGACCTATCCGCTGCCTTTGATACTGTGAACCATCAGATCCTCCTCTCCACCCTCTCCGAGTTGGGTATCTCCGGCGTTGCTCACTCTTGGATTGCGTCCTACCTGACAGGTCGCTCCTACCAGGTGGCGTGGCGAGAATCTGTCTCCGCACCACGTGCTCTCACCACTGGTGTCCCCCAGGGCTCAGTTCTAGGCCCTCTCCTATTCTCTCTATACACCAAGTAACTTGGCTCTGTCATATCCTCACATGGTCTCTCCTAACATTGCTACGCAGACGACACACAATTAATTTTCTCCTTTCCCCCTTCTGATACTGGATAACAACCTCACACCTCAACGTGACCAAGACAAAGGAGATGATTGTGACTACAGTAAAAAAAAGAGGACTGAGCACGCCCCCATTCTCATCGACAGGGCTGTAGTGGAACAGGTTGAGAGCTTCAAGTTCCTTGGTGTCCACATCACCAACGATCTATCATGGTCCAAACACACCAAGACAGTCGTGAAGAGGGCACGACAAAGCCTATTCCCCCTCAGGAGACTGAAAAGATTTGGCATGGGTCCTCAGATCCTCAAAAAATTCTACAGCTGCACCATCGAGAGCATCCTGACTGGTTGCATCACAGCCTGGTATGGCAACTGCTTGGCCTCTGACTGCAAGGCACTACAGAGGGTAGTGCGTACAGCCCAGTACATCACTGGGGCCAAGCTTCCTGCCATCCAGGACCTCTATACCAGGCGGTGTCAGAGGAAGGCCCTCAAAATTGTCAAAGACTCCAGCCACCCTAGTCATAGACTGTTCTCTCTGCTACCGCATGGCAAGCAGTACCAGAGTGCCAAGTCTAGGTCCAAAAGACTTCTCAACAGCTTCTACCCCCAAGCCATAAGACTCCTGAACAGCTAATCATGGCTACCCGGACTATTTGCACTGACCCCCCCACCCCATCTTTTTACGCTGCTGCTACTCTGTTCATTATTTATGCATAGTCACTTTAACTCTACCCACATGTACATATTACTTCAACTACCTCAACTAGCCGGTGCCCGCACATTGACTCTGCACCGGTACCCCCCTGTATATATAGCCTCCCTACTGTTATTTTATTTTACTTCTGCTCTTTTTTTCTCAACACACTGTTTTATTCAACTTTTCTATTAAAAACAAATGCACTGTTGGTTAAGGGCTGTAAGTAAGCATTTCACTGTAATGTCTGCACCTGTTGTATTCGGCGCATGTTGCTAATACAATTTGATTTGATTTGATTTGATAACCAGGTGGCGAATCGCATCTCTGCATGTCTGGCAGACATATCAGTGTGGATGTCGGATCACCACATCAAGCTAAACCTCGGCAAGACGGAGCTGCTCTTCCTCCCGGGGAAGGACTGCCCGCTCCATGATCTCGCCATCACGGTTGACAACTCCATTATGTCCTCCTCCCAGAGTGCAAAAAACCTTGGCGTGACCCTGGACAACACCCTGTCGTTCTCCGCTAACATGAAAGCGGTGACCCGATCCTGCAGGTTCATGCTCTACAACATTCGCAGAGTACGACCCTACCTTACACAGAAAGCGGCACAGGTCCTAATCCAGGCACTTGTCATCTCCCGTCTCGATTACTGCAACTCGCTGTTGGCTGGGCTCCCTGCCTGTGCCATTAAACCCCTACAATTTATCCAGAACGCCGCAGCCCGTCTGGTGTTCGACCTTCCCAAGTTCTCTCATGTCACCCCGCTCCTCCGCACACTCCACTGGCTTCCAGTTGAGGCTTGCATCTACTACAAGACCATGGTGCTTGCCCACGGAGCTGAGAGGGGATCGGCACCTCCTTACTTTCAGGCTCTGATCAGACCCTACATCCAAACGAGGGCACTACGTTCATCCACCTCTGGCCTGCTAGCTCCCCTACCTCCCCGCTCAGCCCAGTCAAAGCTATTTGCTGCTCTGGCACCCCAATGGTGGAACAAGCTCCCCCACGACGCCAGGACAGCGGAGTCACTGACCACCTTCCGGAGACACTTGAAACCCTACCTCTTTAAGGAATACCTGGAATAGTATAAAGTAATCCTTCTACCCCCCCCAACCTCCCACCCTCCCCCCCATAAAAAAAATAAAAAGTAAAGTGGTTGTCCCACTGGCTATCATAAGTTGAATGCACCAATTTGTAAGTCGCTCTGGATAAGAGCGTCTGCTAAATGATGTAAATGTAATTACCATTATCATTATTTGTTAGTCTAATAGACAACAGTGTGTAGTGAAGGTTAGCCTACACATTATTTCTCAATCCAACAGGACATAGATCTGAGGTAATAGACTACAAATTGCCTCTCCGGAGAGTCCAATATGATTTCCCCAAGTGGTGTAAAGACAAATAAAGATATGTATCCATAGAGGTACTATATGTATTATTATTCAGTTCCTTTGTGTTTATCCTCCTGGACACAAGGATATTTTTTTAAATGTTGCACACTGTTGGAAGCCAGGCTGTCATTGTAAATAAGAATTTGTTCTTAATGGACTTGTCTGGATAAATAAAGGTTAAATAAAATGTTTTTAAAAGTATAAGAATGAGATTCTTTCTTTTTTTGTTGCAACGTAGAACATCGTTCACAGAGTGAACTGTTGTAATGCTACAGTCTGTTGTAGCAAATTCGTCCTTATACTGATCAAAGAGCCAAAGTATTTTCAGAGTTTTTGTAGAATTCAGATAGACTTTATTACAAGAGACAAAGCCGATGTGGTTTGCAAAGCATCTCCTTCTCCACCCCCCAGCTCTCAGTTTATATAGTTATTTCACACACACTTCAGCTCAAAACCCCTCCCTCTTGGGCTCCCCCACCACTGTCTCCAGTTTCCACCTCCCGACCGCTCCGCCCTCCTCCCCAGTCCATGATAGTGGCAAAATCTGACCTCTCCTCTCTGTATTCAGCTTGGAAACAATGGTGGTACAATCAATCAAGCCCTTGTCATGCAAATATAATCATGTTCAGTTTGAACTCTGTTCAACCCCGGCTCACCCTGGCTTGACCTGGAGATTGATTGTTGGACATGACAGGTCCACACTCAATCTCTCAAACATACCCAAGCCCAACTCTTCTCTCCCCTCACGTCATGCTGTAATTAATCATGTTTAGTCTGAACTCTGTTCAACTCTGGCTCCGTTTTCAGGACTTTGTCTGAGGAGAGAGGCAAAAGGCAACAGTCTGGTTTTAGTCTCTGATAAGGTAGGACAGCCGTGGATTAGGTAATTGTGAGGAATTCGACCCAAGGTCAGATCCCCATTTCACACACAAACCCAGTGAAAGGAACCAATTAAATTATTGCCTAGCAACAGAGATGTACCCATGTTTAACCCTAGCTCCATGTTAGTCATGTTGTGATTAACTTAGTTTTTCTTACTGAAAGATCCTCATCATATCCACCTTTGGGACTTAATAGTCCCATATCAATACATTCAAATACTTAAAATGTACAGTTGAAGTCGGAAGTTTACATATACCTTAGCCAAATACATTTAAACTCAGTTTTTCACAATTCCTGACATTTAATCCTAGTAAAAATTCCCTAAACAGCACTCTCACCTGAGAAGTAGAAATCAAAGGGAGAGAAACTGGGAATTGAATAACTGCAGTTGACATAGCTAAGTAAATGGAGGAATACTCTTATTGCAATGTTGATGGCTCTTAAAAGAGCTTTTGGTTGTGCATAGTGTAGTCTATGGTGTTGCCAGGGAACAGCACAATCTTCGAAGAAGTAGGAGGTGAAGATCTCCCGCACACGGATTGCCTCTCTTGCTGCGTTGTTGGACCCAATCCTTGAAACATCCTGCAGAGCAGCAGACTTCTCCTCTGGCACATGACGGCGAGCTGCAGATTTTACATTTACATTTTAGTCATTTTAGCAGATCCCTTCCTGGTCCTCGTGTCCATCCTCATGAAGTTATGCAGGACACAGGTAGCCTTCACACGCCTGAATTCCCCCAGGAGGCAGTCCCAGATGGCCCTTGTCACCCAACCTTGTAACTATAGGCAATCGTTTTGAAGGAATCTCCAATTGCAAGGTATCCGTAGCAATATGGAAGATAGTCATTATTAGACTTTAACATCACCAGGTCATTGTGGATTACTAAAGTATAATATATCTTATAACAAATAATGATAACATTGGATAGGTGCATGTGCACACACATGTGCATGTGTAGCATGTGACAACAGCAGGATCATATCAAGGATAGCATCACAAATGAATACATAAAAAACACTTGAAGCTTGATGATGAGTTGATCATTTGAACCAGCTGTGTAGTGCTAAGGCAAAAACATAAATGTGCACCTCTTTGAGTCCCCAGGACCAGGACTGAGAACCACTGCTCTTCATTGGCACCTCTTAATCTGCAGACAGGCTTTCACAGCTCTCTGTATCTGAGGACAGAAAACATCAGAAACAGACTTCATTATACTCAAATTGTACAGCACTGAACATTATATTACTATTGTTACTATTATCTCTGTCCTCACTTCTAGGGACTGGAACTACACAAAAGTACCTGCCCTATTCAGAATAGCCTACTCTCCCACTTTGACAGTTGGGCTGCTATCCTTTCACCCTCCTCCATGGCTGTTAGCTAGCTACCTACAAATGCATTTGGAGTTTGTTTTTTACAATGATAAATACATCAAGATAGCTAGCTAATATGAAGTTAGGTAGCTGTTGATATTTAATTCACTTATCTAGCTAGCTATACCGTATGTAAAGTTGGCCTGCACTGTAGCTAGTTAGGTAATAATACATTGTCTTTAAAATTAAAATTTTAGAAATGTAACGTTATTTACTTACTTGAATAGGTTCTCCCAGCCATGTGGACTATTGGAAACAGGGCAGCAAAGTTTGTCACCAGAGCGGTTTAGAGCATATTACTATTTACCTGTGAATAAATTCATGAAATGGAGAATGGATTAAACTATTTACCCATTTAATAACCAGACCTTCATACAAACTTGCTATGCTGAATTATTGACGCACAATCGAATGCGCTGCTATATGCGGACTGTGTTTAATTGTTAAACAATGCATTTTCTGGAGGCGGCCTGTGATATGTTAACAATGCACATTTCATAAAAGGACAACTTTTCACACTTCAGTGAATATTTGCTTAAAACTGAACATAGTTTATTTTCCTTGTTAAAGTCAGTCAGATGTATTCACAGCTGAAATCGGACATGGCACGGCTGCCCAACTGGGTGAGACTAAAGGCACTTTTCAGACATGCAAACCAACTAGTCAAAATTGAAATCTGACCTTACCTGAATCGTTACCTTAACCAAACCCTTAACCCTGACCCTAACTAACCATAATCTAATTTTAATTCATTCTGAAATGTTATATTGGTTTGCACATCAGAAAAGTCCCTTTGGTCTCTCCCTACTCAACTCCAGGTCTGGATAACCTATTGCTGGCTTTCTACCTGACAGACACCATTCACCTGGTAGTCTCAGGTTAGAAGGGGAATGAAAACCAGAGGTGTTTCAGCTCTCTATCTGTTAAACAATGCATCTTCCAGAGACAGTGCTATGTAAACAATGGACATTTAATAAAATGACAACTTCTCACACTTGAGTCAATATTTGCTCGAAACTGAATATTGTGTGTGGGGGGGGGGGTCTCATCAAATGAAATCGGACATGACACGGTACCCAACTGGCTGAGACTAATGGCACTTTTCTGACATGCAAACCAACTAGCCAAAATCTAAAACTGACCCTTCCCTTAACCCTAACCTTCACCCTAACCTAATTTTAACCAGTTCTGAAATTAAATATTGTTTGCAAGTCAGAAAAGTCCCTTTAGTCTCTCCTTACTTAACTCCAGGTCTGGATAACCCATTGCTGGCTTTCTACCTGACAGACACCATTCACCTGATAGTCTCAGGTTAGAAGGAGAATGAAAACCAGAGGTGTTTCAGCATTCTAGGTCTGTCGTTAAATAGCCCTATAGCATTACATAAAACTCCCATAAATCATACTTTGGAAACAGCCAGTTTAACAAACACCATTGTCTTAAACGTGGCAGTCCTCTAGGACAACATTAAACAATGAAAGACATCCATCACATCTTGAATACATAAATGTTTGCAATAGCTCAACTTCCTGTAAGTCGCTCTGGATAACAGCGTCTGCTAAATGACTAAAATGAAATGAAATGAAACTCTATTTTCTCCATACCACCTCGACAACAAATGAGGCAGCCCCCTGTGACAACATACAATTTGTAATCACAACATTTTGACATGCCCAATTATTCTATATTAAAGGTTTGAAATATCTTGGGTGCTCCTTATTCAAAACCAATATATTCATTGGCCTTGATAAGCATGAAAATAGGCTTCAAACTTGACCAAAACAAAGAAGTTGATCGCTGTGTAAAATGTATTTCCAGGGTAAAGCCTGTGACTTAACTTAATATGTTGAATCAATTGTGGACTTGTTTCTTGTAATGACTTGCAAACAAAACATCTAAACATAAGTTTAACAGCTTTTCCCTCACTTCCTTAACCTTGGGACTTTCGTTGGTGTTGTCTATATCAATATTGTACACTGTCATCTGCACAAATGTGAACAGGCTAATGAGAGTATTGTCATATTTCACACTGAACACGAAATGTACTTTGAAAAGCTTATCAAAATCTGCAATGGAAGTGCTTGCCTGACAGGGTATGATGTTTTTTTCCATCACAATGTAGTAGCTGTGCACATCAAGGCACGAACCACTGCATTTAACCATGGCAAGTTGACTGGAAATATGGCAGAGTGCAGGCAGTGTGGTTGTTCACTCCGCAGGGCGGTCGAACGAGCAAGACGTCAGTATAGAGACAAGGTGGAGTCACAATTCAATGGCTCAGACACGAGATGTATGTGGCAGGGTCTACAGATAATCATGGACTACAAAAGGAGGACCAGCCATGTCGCCGAGATCGACGTCTTGCTTCCAGACAAGCTAAACACCTTCTTCGCCCGCTTTGAGGATAACACAGTGCCACCGACACCGCCCGCTACCAAGGACTGTGGGCTCTCCTTCTTCATGGCCGACGTGAGTAAAACAGTTAAACGTGTTAACCCTCGCAAGGCAGTCGGCCCAGACGGCATCCCTAGCCGCGTCCTCAGAGCATGCGCAGACCAGCTGGCTGGTGTGTTTACGGGCATATTCAATCTCTCCCTATCCCAGTCTGCTGTCCCCACATGCTTCAAGTTGGCCACCATTCTTCCTGTACCCAAGAAAGCAAAGGTAACTTAACTAAATGACTATCGCCCCGTAGCACTCACCTCTGTCATCATGAAGTGCTTTGAGAGACTAGTCAAGGATCATACCACCTCTACCTTACCTGCCACACTAGACCCACTTCAATTTGCTTGCCGCCCCAATAGATCCACGGACGATGCAGTCACCATCACTCTGCACACTACCCTATTCCATCTGGACAAGAGGAATACCTATGTAAGAATGCTGTTCATTGACTATAGCTCAGCATTCAACACCATAGTACCCTCCAAGTTCATCATTAAGCTCGAGGCCCTGGGTCTGAACCCCGCCCTGTGCAACTGGGTCCTGGACTTCCTGACGGGCCACCACCAGGTGGTGAAGGTAGGAAGCAACACCTCCACTTCGCTGGTCCTCGGCACTGGGGCCCCACAAGGGTGCGTGCTCAGCCCACTCCTGTACTCCCTGTTCACCCATGACTGCGTGGCCAAGCACGCCTCCAACTCAATCATCAAGTTTGCAGATGACACAACAGTAGTGAGCTTGATTGCCAACAATGACGAGACGGCCTGCAGGGAGGAGGTGAGGGCTCTGGGAGTGTGGTGCCGGGAAGGTGGCCTCTCGCTCAGCGTCAACAAAACAAAGGAGATGATCATGGACTTCAGAAAACAGCAGAGGGTGCACCCCCCTATCCACATCGACGGGACCGCAGTGGAGAAGGTGGAAAGCTTCAAGTTCCTTGGCGTACACATCACTGACAAACTGAAATGAACCACCCACACAGACAGTGTGGTGAAGAAGGTGCAACAGAGCCCCTTCAACCTCAGGAGGCTAAAGACATTTGCCTTGGCACCTAAAACCCTCACAAACTTTTACAGATGCACAATTTAGAGCATCCTGTCGGGCTGTTTCACCGCCTGGTACGGCAACTGCACCGCCCACAACCGCAAGGCTCTCCAGAGGGTGGTGCGGTCTGCCCAACGCATTACTGGGGGCAAACTACCCGCCCTCCAGGACATCTACAGCACCCGATGTCACAGGAAGGCCAAAAATATCATCAAGGCCATCAACCACCCGAGCCACTGCCGGTTCACCCCGCTATCATCCAGAAGGCGAGGTCAGCACAGGTGCATCAAAGCTGGGACCGAGAGACTGAAAAACAGCTTCTATCTCAAGGCCATCAGACTGTTAAACAGCCATCACTAGCACATTAGAGGCTGCTGTGTATAGACATAGACTATAAATCATTGGCCACTTTAATAATGTTTACATGTCTTGCATTACTCATCTCATATGTATATACTGTATTTTATACTATTCTATGGTATCTTAGTCCATGCCGCTCTGACATCGCTCACCCATATATGTATTCTTAATTAATTCCTTACTTAGATTTGTGTGTATTGGCTATATGTTGTGACATTGTTAAATAATACTTGTTAGATATTACTGCACAAGCATTTCGCTACACCCGCAATAACATCTGCTAAACACGTGTATGTGACCAATACAATTTGATTTGATTTGATCAGCTTTTGTCTTCCCAGTAGCCAGGAGGTATGGTTGATGGTTTTCTTCTATCTCGGTGAGGAAGCTCCTCTAAACTGAATAACTAAATGACAGCAAATCAAGATTTGCAAGCACTTTATGATCATTAGTCTCACAACATACAACCGGCTCTCTGTACTACAAAAACACAAATAATCAGTTCAGCCACACTGTAGCCTGCACTGTAGCATCATTGAACCATTATTACTGTGTGGACCAATTTATTTATCATCAATGCTCAATTGGAAACAAAAGCTCTGTACCCTTTACCACCCTAACGTTGCCTACAAACGGCTATCCTTGTACTGATGTTTTTTTTGTGACATTGTGTGATGTCATCAATAACTGTTGGCCAGTGTAAGCTATTCATCTGATAACAATAACTTATCCAGTGCCTATAGAAAGACTATACCCCTTGAACCCTTTTCACATTTCGTTGCCTTAAAATTATATCTAAAAATTGATTAAATTAGATATTCTTTCCTACAGATCTACACAACATACTCCACATTTTCAAAGTGAAAGAAAGTTATAGCCAATTGTATTTATCATAATTGGATAAGTCTCCACCCCCTGAGTTAATACTTGGTGGAAGCACCTTTGTCAGCCATTACAGCTGTGAATCATTTTCATAAATATTCTACCAACTTTGCAAAAGTCTTAGGGCAACATACCATCCATAGTTTTTTTTGTAAAAATTGCTCAAGCTCATTAAACTTGGTTGGGAATCATTGATGGACAGCAAATTTAAGTCAGGACTGAGACTAGACCACTCTGGAGCCGAAGTCTATGCCCCTTTGTCCATAATTGGTAAACTGTAGGGGTGACACAAGTTTCTTCTTCTTGTCGATTCAGCCCAAAACTCAGTGTGGATTCAACATGGCGAACGACAACTTCGTGCATCGATTGACAGAGGCGGTACAGAAGTACCAGCATGTAAATGCAAATTCATGGAGGTAGATTGAGGAGACGCTGGGGTCTGACCCAACCACTTGTTCAAAAAAGTGAGGTAGGGTTCGCAACAAGTTCGTCAAGCCAAAGAAAAGAAACAAGGTCTGCAGTGGAGATGCCGGTGGAAAGGCTATTCCAGAAAATGTGCTACTGGCTTGAGAGGACTGAAAGCAACATTCCGTCTTCACCAAAGGATGAGGTATGTTGATGTATATTCTATTGTAGTCGACGAAAAGAGTAGTCATGTTTTGCTAACAATAGCTAGCCAGCTAGCGCTAGCTACTTGACTGGCTAGTGGCTAGCTAGCCTACCAGCATACTCGTGCAGAGAAAGCAAGCCAACCAACTAAACTAAAGATCTTTACAACTTTTGACCGAACATCATTTTGTCAGAGAAAGAAAATCATAAGCTTACCACATTGGTAACACCAAAGTCAAAGTTTGGTAGCTAGGTCCAGCTATTCAAAATGTTGCAAACGTTTGAGCAGAGCTGAATAGCTAGGCCAGGCCTAGCAACATTATATAGTCTATTGTAGTCTCGAGTTAATGATATTTGCCGATGTTCATTGATCGTTTTAGATGGTTTGGATATGTGTACTAAGGCACAAACACCAGTCAATGCAGACAGCACCTGGTTTTGTTCTCTGCACCCCAGCACTGCCTGTTCACCAGCCCCAAACACTACCTATGCCCCCAGTACTGACAGGTCATCAGCCCCCAGCCTATCGGCCCCCAGCTCATCTCCCGCGCTGAGCTGCAGTGCAGAATAAGAAACAATCTCCATGCAGGACCTAGGAAGCTCTATCCTGGGCCCACCTCCAAGACCTACTCAACTGGGTTGCTTCTCACTGATGCCACAGAGAAAATAACTGAAGACTCAGCCCTTGACACATCACTCAAAAAAGCATTGCAAATAATTGAAGACAGATCTCAAGATCTGGAGAATGTCATGCACCGAGCCACCAGCTTGTCCCAGAGGTAAATAAATACAAATCGTTTCAGACTCTCCTCCTTTACTCTGATCGCCTTTCCGCTCTGTTGTCCTTTTTCCTCCTCTCCTCACAATCCACATTGCTCTCCAGACACTCCTAATTCCCCCCACTCTTCGATCACCAGCTGCATGAGTTTGTGCATGACTTCAACAAGAGGACATGAACCGAACGACTGGGACGAGGGCTGTGGCTGTCATGAAATTTTGTCAGCTGGTGATTGTCAAGCAAATAACTGCTGGTCTCAAGGTCAATGACCGTTAATTAACATAAACACATTTAGCATCTCCTGGTGTCACACCAGCCTTCGCTTTGGCTCCCCCTCCTGTCCAGCTAAGGCGTTCGGCGTCGCCGGCCGTCTAGCTGCTGCCGAACCTACTGCCGAACCTACTGCTGGCAAAGGCCCTTCCCTCATCAACCCCGGACTTGTCTCGTCATCCTTACACACACCTGGTTCCAATCCCCAATCTATCACTGTACATATACTCCCTCTGCCATTTTGTCTTTGTCGGTCATTGTAAATGTTATTTGTTTTCCTGAGAGGAATCTCCTACTATTTCCTGAGTGCTTTATATTTTGCACTTTGGGTTCGCCCTGTGCCTTTTGTTTATGAATATATATTTTGAGCACAACAGCATTTGGGTTTTGTCTCGCTTTGATCTATGGTCCTTAAATAAATTCAGTAGTTCTAAACTTGCGACTGCCTCCTGCCTACTCCTCTCTATACCAGTGACACCTGGCTTCCACGCATAGCCTACAAGCCACTGATGCAGACCTTTGGAACATCTTCATTTAAAAAAGTCTAATAAATCAATTTAATGTAGCTGTTACGAACCCCGTGGCTTTTAAACGTCTAGGGTGACGGACATGAGACCCGTAACATAAATTCATGCAAATTATAAGTGTAGTATGGAACAGTGAGAACAAATAGGACACAACTACCATGAACTACCGTCAAACACACATGGTTTATTTCAGAACACACGGTAAGGGTTTGGGAAAAAGGGCTGAGCAGGACCCAAGAAATGAAACAATAGTGTAAAACCCCCTAAACTGATCTAGCCTGCCTAAAGAACCGCTAGGCTACTGCTAGTCATACAAAAGTACAGTGGGTGGTCCGCTCAGGTCTAACTAGTGTTTTTAGACAGAATTCTTCCTACGGGTAATGTACGCCCAAGGGCAACTAGCTTAAACTCCCCTTTTCCCAGAAACACACAAAGCTACAAAACAGGGTAATCAGCAATAAAGTAGGTACACAATACACAGGACACAACAGTATCCACACTCACATAAAGAAATGTATTCTAACAAAGTTACCAATAGGGTAACCAACAACTTAGTGAGTACACATCACACAGGACACCACCGTGTCCATACTCACATATGGCAAAAAGTCTCTCTCTCTCAACAAACACAAGACTGGTTTTTATATAATGGAATGTGTGATTTAACAAACGAGTAACAGGTGGTGCAATGCACAGGAATGTTCACTGATTGGTCCAAGCAGCAGACACCTCCACGACCACCAATCAGGAACATACAGGACACCTGTGATTAGGGCAGAAGGAGAGAAACACACAAGAACACAGGATACCTGTATCCGTAACACTCCCACCCTTAAAAGAGCAAACCACCATGGTTTGCGACACACGTACTATCACAACACCCAAATTCACAAATCATCCTATCGGGATAACAAAAAAAAACCTAGATCATACACACACACGAGACAAAGCATCTGCCAACACATTATCCAACCCCTCTTCGCAGAGGAATGGCCTCTGGGTACCTGGCGGCCACACACATAATTGTCAACATAAACTGGTTACCAGATTTTGTTTTCGGTAATGGTCCAACACAATCAACCATCACATGTTCGAATGGTTCACCTATGGCCGGTATGGGACAAAGAGGCGCGGGGGAAATAACCTGGTTCGGTTTCCCAACTACTTGACAGGTGTGGCAAGTCCGACAGAACTGAGCCACATCTTGTTTTAAGCCAGGCCAAAAGAAATGTCGCAAAACACGATCATAAGTCTTGGTGACTCCCAGATGTCCGGACCACTGGTGATCATGAGCGAGGGATAAAACATTTTGTCGAAAGGCTGTAGGAATCACTATTTGGTAAACAGCATTCCAATCTCCGCCAGCGTCAACATGGGATGTCCATTTACGCATGAGGAGATTACCATCAATGAAGTATGCCATGTTTTTCTTCTTTAGCTCGTCCTCTGAGACAACACTAGAAAAACATTTAGCCAGGCTAATGTCAACCTGTTGGTTAGCGATCAGCTGCTCACGAGTAACTGGTAACTGTATTGCTTCAGCAACAAGTTCCACATCCTTCTTCCTTTCTCTGGGCTGTTGGTCAGACTGCACCCAGCTTACCAGAGGTAGCACCCGAACTATCCTCTGGGTCACACTCTCTGAATAGAATCGTGTCTGACAAATCTACCACTTCACCCACTTGTCGTGGCTTGAGCACGTGTGACAGCACAAGCGGGGAACACATCTGGATAACCCTGTGCCAGCTCCTCGGAGAGAGACTGGTCACTTTTATCCAATACCTCCAATATGGGTATTACCTTTCCTCCGGCAATATCGTTGCCCATTATAAAGGTCACCCCTTTTACTGGCAACCTCGGACGTACGCCAACTCTGAACAATCCACTGACTAACTCAGAGTGTACGTTCACAAAGTGCAATGGCACTGGGGACGAAACCCATTTCAATTCCTTGTACTAACACACTGGAACCACAATATGTATTATTAGACAAGGGCAACACATCAGCTAGTATGAACGACTGCGCCGCACCAGTATCTCTGAGGATTCTAACTGGACGCTGAGACGCTTCATCATCTGATATAGAAACAAACCCCTCAAAAATGAACGGTTCATAACTGTGATCTGGGACAGGGACTTTCAAACCACATTCACTATGAGGCTTCTGTCTTGATTCCGGCCTTACAACCGCATCGAATCAGCCCAACACCCGTTGGCGGCCTGGCGTGCTGAGGCATCCCCGGTTTGCGTTTTAGCAGAAAGCAATCATTAACTATATGTCCCACCTTATGACAATAGAAACAGTGACGCACATCTTTTGGGCGTGCTGGATGTACTGCTGGTCGACTAGGACTAGAAGTTAGCAACTCCGCAGCCCTGCTCTCCGTACGAGCCGAAAACACGCTCTTATGCGTCAACACAAACTCGTCTGCCAATACAGACGCTTCCGACAGTGAGGATACTTTCTGTTCGTTCAGATAAACTACAATGCGTCCGGTAAGCAATTTTTAAACTCTTCTAACAAGATTAACTCCCGTAGAGAGTTAAAATCAGTTACCTTACTAGCACTGTGCCATTTGTCAAACAGATTTCCTTTGTCTCTAGCAAACTCCACATAAGTCTGAGTAGGAGACTTTTTATGAGACCTAAATCTCTGTCGATATGCCTCAGGAACAAGCTCATAGGCACGAAGAACAGTAGCTTTGACCACTTCATAATTCAAACTGTCTTCAAGAGGTAGCGCTGCCAGAACCTCTTGGGCTTTACCTGTCAGTTTACACTGAAGTAATAGGCACCATACCTCTTCGGGCCATTTCAATGCTACCGCTATACGTTCAAACACACTGAAATAGGAATCAACCTCTGACTCCCTAAACACAGGTACCAAGGTGATCTGTCTACTAATATCAAACGTAGCAGATGACACAACTGGTGAGGATGGCTCACTAGCAGGCATAGTATTAGCAGAGACTAACCTCGCTGTTTCTGCCTCTAGTTCCATTCCTACGCATCTCCAGTTCTTGATCAAGCCTACGCATCTCCAGTTCCATCTTACGCGTCTCCAGTTCTGCCTCTAGCTTACGCGTCTCCTGTTCTGCCTCTAGCTTACGCATCTCCAGCTTGTCTTGCCTGATTTGTGCCCGCTCTTCCGCCTCCATTTGGAGCCGCGTCGAGCGGACATCGATCCTGGCATCACTGTCAGTCAGTGGGGAGAGTGGGTCATAACGGGGCAATGTGGCTGGAGCCTTAGCCTCGTCCTCAGACACTGATGGGCTTACAGAAACAGCAACCACATCCCCTACATGAGAAGCAGACTCAGGCGGCGGTAACACAAGCACTCGCTCGCTCAATAATATTTCTAACACTACTTCCCTAACTTCTGCTTTCACTAAACCCCTCGGTATGGGTAAAGAAAAGTGGTCAGCCAAAGCCTGTAGATCCACTCTACGGCAATTCTCAAAAACCCCCCACGTAGGGTTTTCCAAAAATGCCCCTAACTCAAAAGTAGCCATCCTACTAGCAACACGAGCCGTCAACTACTGAACACACAAAAAAAACAGGTAGTACAGCTGCCAAGCTCAACACTGAACCAGACACTTACTAATTTACATGAGTAGCATGGGATAGATAGGATCCCGGACGAGCCCCCACTTTATGTTACGAACCCCGTGGCTTTTAAACGTCTAGGGTGACGGACATGAGACCCGTAACATAAATTCATGCAAATTATAAGTGTAGTATGGAACAGTGAGAACAAATAGGACACAACTACCATGAACTACCGTCAAACACACATGGTTTATTTCAGAACACACGGTAAGGGTTTGGGAAAAAGGGCTGAGCAGGACCCAAGAAATGAAACAATAGTGTAAAAACCCCCTAAACTGATCTAGCCTGCCTGAAGAACCGCTAGGCTACTGCTAGTCATACAAAAGTACAGTGGGTGGTCCGCTCAGGTCTAACTAGTGTTTTTAGACAGAATTCTTCCTACGGGTAATGTACGCCCAAGGGCAACTAGCTTAAACTCCCCTTTTCCCAGAAACACACAAAGCTACAAAACAGGGTAATCAGCAATAAAGTAGGTACACAATACACAGGACACAACAGTATCCACACTCACATAAAGAAATGTATTCTAACAAAGTTACCAATAGGGTAACCAACAACTTAGTGAGTACACATCACACAGGACACCACCGTGTCCATACTCACATATGGCAAAAAGTCTCTCTCTCTCAACAAACACAAGACTGGTTTTTATATAATGGAATGTGTGATTTAACAAACGAGTAACAGGTGGTGCAATGCACAGGAATGTTCACTGATTGGTCCAAGCAGCAGACACCTCCACGACCACCAATCAGGAACATACAGGACACCTGTGATTAGGGCAGAAGGAGAGAAACACACAAGAACACAGGATACCTGTATCCGTAACAGTAGCCTACACCATCACAATAAATCCATTATTTATTTTAGACAGGTCTAAAGAAACATGATATGAAGAAAATGTAGTCTATTTCAGAAGAACAGAATAGCATACTCTGAGTTGTCTTTATGTTAGGCCCTGATCTGGCCATGCCATGTGGCTGTGGGCTACACTAGTTAATTTAGCAGACAAGATTTTCTTAGAATTCCGTGGCATTATTTTATTTTATTTTATAGTATGAAGAATACAATTGAACATAGCTGAATAAAATAGAAAGGATATTTTCTCCAAACGATTTGAGGGAGTGCGCACGTGGCTATTCTGTGTTGAGTGATTAACAAAGAAACAGGTTCTCTTATATGCTTAATTTAGAGTTATTTATGGAACTTTAGTTGTGATACAAACGTTGGGATATATGTTTTGATTTTTAATACATTCTAAGGCTGCATGATGCGACTCTAATGATGATTTGAAAAAAGTCGCATGAAAGGCATGAGCTCTGCTTTGTTTTTTTGCGCAGGCTGCACACACTTCATCAGTCTCTCATTCACAATTTGACAAGCACTTGATAATGCCTCGGCATCCCCTTTGTGTGGTCGTAATGCCCCCTAAAAAAAGCCAAGCCTTTTACGGCCAGTGGCCGTTGTGCCCTTGGGCTGAATACAATAATTAAAATTCCCTTGTCCCGGCTGGTTGCTCCGAAGCAATGCTCACTCACATGACTCTCTCAGATAGCTCAATTCTTATTAGCCAATGGCGTCACGTGATCAGGTTCTTCTCACAGGCTACAAGTGAAGACAGACACATTGGGGAGCAACTGCGCGCGTCCTAATCGTATTCTGAGGCACATATTGAAGACGTTGTAAGAGCAGTCCACATTTACTTTTCGTCAGCCAACAAGATGAGTAGGCCTAACAAACAGCAAAGGCACTAGCCTATGTCAATCTACAATCCCCCATAGTAAAAAAGTTGACCTATTCTATTCTGTGCGAGAAATAAATATTCGAAGCATAGTCTGGGACAGTTGTGGGATGCAATAGAGCCCAAATTAATACAACCACTAGCATCAAAAAACATTTTAAAAGCAATTACGCTGACGCAACAGATCAGAACGTTTATCTTAAAATGTATTTTTTTTTTTTCATAATTTTTCCAGCAATGCGCATACAGCAGTAGGCCATAAGCGCAAATGTTCCAAAATGCAATCAATTAGCGGGAAAACACCATTCTCAAAAGTGACCGTAAATGCGATTATTCAGTTGAAAAAAGTATTAATGTGCTTAATTTTAAGAAGTTATTTGGCCACTTTAATTGTGATACAACCATATAGGCCTATGGGCTAGGCTACATGAAGTGTGAGACTATGCACAAAAAAAGCGCTGTTTCTTGCCTTACAGCACACCAGCTTGCCATCATTCACAAGTGATAATATATCATTCACAAGTGATAGGCTAATATTGTCACCCATAAGACTATTCTTGATGTAATCTTGTCTTTACATACAGTGAGGAAAAAAAGTATTTGATCCCCTGCTGATTTTGTACGTTTGCCCACTGACAAAGACATGATCAGTCTATAATTTTAATGGTAGGTTTATTTGAACAGTGAGAGACAGAATAACAACAAAAAAATCCAGAAAAACGCATGTCAAAAATGTTATAAATTGATTTGCATTTTAATGAGGGAAATAAGTATTTGACCCCCTCTCAATCAGAAAGATTTCTGGCTCCCAGGTGTCTTTTATACAGGTAACGAGCTGAGATTAGGAGCACACTCTTAAAGGGAGTGCTCCTAATCTCAGTTTGTTACCTGTATAAAAGACACCTGTCCACAGAAGCAATCAATCAGATTCCAAACTCTCCACCATGGCCAAGACCAAAGAGCTCTCCAAGGATGTCAGGGACAAGATTGTAGACCTACACAAGGCTGGAATGGGCTACAAGACCATTGCCAAGCAGCTTGCTGAGAAGGTGACAACAGTTGGTGCGATTATTCGCAAATGGAGGAAACACAAAATAACTGTCAATCTCCCTCGGCCTGGGGCTCCATGCAAGATCTCACCTCGTGGAGTTGCAATGATCATGAGAACGGTGAGCAATCAGCCCAGAACTACACGGGAGCATCTTGTCAATGATCTCAAGGCAGCTGGGACCATAGTCACCAACAAAACAATTGGTAACACACTACGCCGTGAAGGACTGAAATCCTGCAGTGCCCGCAAGGTCCCCCTGCTCAAGAAAGCACATATACAGGCCCATCTGAAGTTTGCCAATGAACATCTGAATGATTCAGAGGAGAACTGGGTGAAAGTGTTGTGGTCAGATGAGACCAAAATAGAGCTCTTTGCCATCAACTCAACTCGCCGTGTTTGGAGGAGGAGGAATGCTGCCTATGACCCCAAGAACACCATCCCCACCGTCAAACATGGAGGTGGAAACATTATGCTTTGGGGGTGTTTTTCTGCTAAGGGGACAGGACAACTTCACCGCATCAAAGGGATGATGGACGGGGCCATGTACCGTCAAATCTTGGGTGAGAACCTCCTTCCCTCAGCCAGGGCATTGAAAATGGGTCATGGATGGGTATTCCAGCATGGCAATGACCCAAAACACACGGCCAAGGCAACAAAGGAGTGGCTCAAGAAGAAGCACATTAAGGTCCTGGAGTGGCCTAGCCAGTCTCCAGACCTTAATCCCATAGAAAATCTGTGGAGGGAGCTGAAGGTTCGAGTTGCCAAACGTCAGCCTCGAAACCTTAATGACTTGGAGAAGATCTGCAAAGAGGAGTGGGACAAAATCCCTCCTGAGATGTGTGCAAACCTGGTGGCCAACTACAAGAAACATCTGACCTCTGTGATTGCCAACAAGGGTTTTGCCACAAAGTACTAAGTCATGTTTTGCAGAGGGGTCAAATACTTATTTCCCTCATTAAAATGCAAATCAATTTATAACATTTTTGACATGCATCTTTCTGGATTTTTTTGTTGTTATTCTGTCTCTCACTGTCCAAATCAACCTACCATTAAAAGTATAGACTGATCACATCTTTGTCAGTGGGCAAACGTACAAAATCAGCAGGGGATCAAAATATTTTTTCCCTCACTGTAAGTGTGGCCTTTTCCCATGATGTAAGGGCACTCTCTGATAGAATTTTATCTTTTAGATTTTAATAATTTTAATTTCCATTTTTAAGGTTAACCACATTACAATTATTTTGAGATACAAAGACGATATTATAATAATTGGTTTTGTATATTAATTTTTTTCTTCAGGATTTTGGAAATTCTCCCATGACCCCATTTCCATATCAGGTGACCCCACATGGGGTTGCGACTCATAGTTTGGGAACCACTGCGTTAATGACAGTAGGCTTATAAGGTTACTATTTAGGTTTAAAAAGGTTAGAAGCATTTGAATTTGCAGTGGCATAGGCCTACATTATTTTGGATTTGTGTGCCCATGAGAACTGTTTTCACGGCTAAATACACTGCTCAAAAAAATAAAGGGAACACTTAAACAACACAATGTAACTCCAAGTCAATCACACTTCTGTGAAATCAAACTGTCCACTTAGGAAGCAACACTGATTGACAATACATTTAACATGCTGTTGTGCAAATGGAATAGACAACAGGTGGAAATTATAGGCAATTAGCAAGACACCCCCAATAAAGGACTGGTTTTGCAGGTGGTGACCACAGACCACTTCTCAGTTCCTATGCTTCCTGGCTGATGTTTTGGTCACTTTTGAATGCTGGCGGTGCTTTCACTCTAGTGGTAGAATGAGACAGAGTCTACAACCCACACAAGTGGCTCAGGTAGTGCAGCTCATCCAGGATGGCACATCAATGCGAGCTGTGGCAAGAAGGTTTGCTGTGTCTGTCAGCGTAGTGTCCAGAGCATGGTGGCGCTACCAGGAGACAGGCCAGTACATCAGGAGACGTGGAGGAGGCCGTAGGAGGGCAACAACCCAGCAGCAGGACTGCTACCTCCGCCTTTGTGCAAGGAGGAGCAGGAGGAGCACTGCTCAAACGATCAGAAACAGACTCCATGAGAGTGGTATGAGGGCCCGACGTCCACAGGTGGGGGTTGTGCTTACAGCCCAACACCGTGCAGGACGTTTGGCATTTGCCAGCGAACACCAAGATTGGCAAATTCGCCACTGGCGCCCTGTGCTCTTCACAGATGAAAGCAGGTTCACACTGAGCACATGTGACAGAGTCTGGAGACGCCGTGGAGAACGTTCTGCTGCCTGCAACATCCTCCAGCATGACCGGTTTGGCGGTGGGTCAGTCATGGTGTGGGGTGGCATTTCTTTGGGGGGCCGCACAGCCCTCCATGTGCTCGCCAGAGGTAGCCTGACTGCCATTAGGTACCGAGATGAGATCCTCAGACCCCTTGTGAGACCATATGCTGGTGCGGTTGGCCCTGGGTTCCTCCTAATGCAAGACAATGCTAGACCTCATGTGGCTGGAGTGTGTCAGCAGTTCCTGCAAGAGGAAGGCATTGATGCTATGGACTGGCCCGCCCGTTCCCCAGACCTGAATCCAATTGAGCACATCTGGGACATCATGTATCGCTCCATCCACCAACGCCACGTTGCACCACAGACTGTCCAGGAGTTGGCGGATGCTTTAGTCCAGGTCTGGGTGGAGATCCCTCAGGAGACCATCCGCCACCTCATCAGGAGCATGCCCAGGCGTTGTAGGGAGGTCATACAGGCACGTGGAGGCCACACACACTACTGAGCCTCATTTTGACTTGTTTTATGGACATTACATCAAAGTTGGATCAGCCTGTAGTGTTGTTTTCCACTTTAATTTTGAGGGTGACTCCAAATCCAGACCTCCATGGGTTGATAAATTTGATTTCCATTGATAATTTTTGTGTGATTTTATTGTCAGCACATTCAACTATGTAAAGAAAAAAGTATTTAATAAGATTATTTAATTCATTCAGATCTAGGATGTGTTATTTTAGTGTTCCCTTTATTTTTTTGAGCATTGTATAATGAGATGTTATGTAGGCATAGTTACACTTACAGCGCATTTTCTGAGATCTCCAAGATCCATGATTCGTAGGCCTACTGGGTTTAAGTTCAACGTTCTCATTCAATTGTTAAATGCTTAATAATGACAAATAATGACATTTATGTCATAAATGTCATTAATGTAAGGAAAGAAAGGTAGTGTTTTATGTCACACGATCACGATCATCCAAGCATTAACTCGTGAATTATGGACAATTCATGAACTAGGGTGTAAAACATGTTTTGATTCAACTCATGTATTTTATTGAATGTAGAATACCTGTTCTGCGTGTATTCATGTGTGTAAAATTGCTTCGGCTGAGAGGATATGCTACCAGCAGTGGTGTAGGCCTAGTGGAGGGTAAACGCAAGTAATCGCCATTTACCCACCTTTTTCAGAAAAATGCATTGTATCGGGAGAGAAAATATTCTTCCACTTCACAGCTGCTTCAAGAAGATATTTACTAAAATAGTCTGAGCTTCATGTGTCTCACCTGACAGCATGAGGTTGGCGGCTGAAACAGATTATTTTAATCTACAGTAGATTAAATCTACAATAAGCTATTACTGTAAAGAAATACAGTATGTTAGAGTAATTTTTACAGGAAGCTTCCAATTACAGTTAATAACAGTATTCTTCAGCATTTTACCCATAATGCAGTGCAATCTACAACATTAATGCTGTAAAACACAGTTATGGAAATGACAGAAAAGTCTTAAATTGTAGACAACAAGTTAAATCATAGCTTTCATCCAACTGTCTAGATCAATGTTTAAAACAATAACGTTACCTAACTGAGTTCTTTGTGGACTATTTGGCACTGAATTCCTATCTGGCTTCTGAAAATAAAATGGAGTCAGTGACTCAGGATAACAATGACCACCACCGCCCAAAAATACGGCTCTCCTAGCACATTCCAATTCGAAGTTCAAACATAAAAACACGACATAGCTAACTAGCACTGCCACAACATAGCTAACTAGCACTGCCATTTAGCTAACATTACTCCACCGTCACGAAAACCATGTACCCCCCCACCATCAATGCTTAGAAATATTTTGCCAGATATGAAGTAGCTAGCCAGCCAAGTAATTGATGGGGTAAACCTAGAAGCTAAAACTAGAACACTATGTGACCGTTATTAAATTTAGGTGTCTGGCTATCTAAGAACTGGTGTAACAAACATGATCCACCATAAAAAATTATGTCTAGCTACTAAATTAAGTCTAGTTAACATTGTTACGTTGGCTAGCATAGCAAGAAATAACACATACCAGATCACTAGTTACTACTGCTAGTTGGTGTCTTCAGCCAAGCCTGGTCAACCAAACATTTAAAAAAGTAAATCACAATAACCTAGCAAGACATCAAATTATAAAAATATGGTTTTGTAAAAATGCAAAGACATACCTAGTTTGAATGGAGACTTTGTCTTGTAAAGCAAACTTTCTCAGTGGGGAAAAAGATGGCGTCCTCTCAAGACAGACATTGTCTGAAGCTGTCTGAAACTCATCTGAAACTCGTCTCGAGACAGACGTTGTCTGAAACTGGTGACATCATCTTTCTTATTCATGCACAGTTGAGTAACAACACCACCACGCAGTGTTGATAGCACTGTGATTCAAGCATGTATTCAATGCAATTCAACTAACCTTACTGAAAAAACTGTCTTCTGGCAAACAGTTGTGGCAAATCTTTGGCCAAATTTGTGGCAAGCTCATATTTTCACATGCACTTCTGGGAAACTTGTGCCAAACATTCTACTGTTTGCTGCAAATTAGCTGCAAACTCATTATGAACATGCAAATTATATCAGGTTTTTGGTTACTTTGAGTATTAACAACATTTAAATGTCTTGGCGCTGAGAAAGTCCTTTGTCCATATTATTGAATGCATGCACTGAAACAATCTGAAAAGACAAAACAAAAACAACATTAAGATACTGAAAACAATACTGATTTTTATTTTGGCATCTTTAAAGGTAAACTCAGCAGGTAATGGGTGGGTTTGGATTTGGAAAAACGGGTCAGTAGTTACAAAATTGCCTTGATGTTGCTATGCTTCTCACTGAAACTGGCATTCTACTACACTGGACTTTGTGAAAAATGGAAACCTCATATCCTGAGGCCGCATTTATTGTAGCTGGGGACATTAACCCATAAGAGTCTAAGCCCTGTCTACGCTGGGGTGGGAGGGAGTGTCTGTCATATATCTGAGAGATATAAGAAAGATCAGGAAACATATATACACTACCGGTCAAAAGTTTTAGAACACCTACTCATTCAAGGGTTTTTCTTTATTTTTACTATTTTCTACATTGTATAATAATAGTGAAGACATAAAAACCATTAAATAACACATATGGAATCATGTAGTACCCAGAAAAGTGTTAAACAAATCAAAATATATATAGCCACCCTTTGCCTTGATGACAGCTTTGCACACTCTTGGCATTCTCTCAATCAGCTTCATGAAGTGTGTCACGATCGTCGGATATAGAGGACCAAGGCGCAGCGTGGAAGGTGAACATACTTATTTATTAAATGATACACGAACAAAACAACAAATCGATACGTGACGTCCACAGGTGCAAAACACAAACCAACACGGAACAAGATCCCACAAACCCTGTGGGAAAACCACCTGACTAAATATGGTTCCCAATCAGAGACAACCAGCAACAGCTGATACTCGTTGCCTCTGATTGAGAACCACTCTGGCCAACATAGATATACAAAAACTAGACTAGACACAACGAGCACAAAACATAAACTCTACACACCCTGGCTCAACTTAAGAGTCCCTAGAGCCAGGGCGTGACAGTACCCCCCCTAAAGCGCGGACTGCGACCGCGCCTAAACATCACCGAACAGGGGAGGGCTGGGTGGGCATTCCTCCTCGGAGGCGGTTCCGGCTCCGGGCTTGACCACCACCCTCTACTAACCCCCCCGTAGTGCCCCTGGTCTGGTCTAGCCCCACTGGCTGGAGCTGGACTGGACTTCGGTGGAGCGGATTGCTCAGGCTCCGGTGTGGAGCAGCTGAAACGGGCATGGGCTGGCGATGCGCACCACAGGTTTGGTGCGGGGAGCAGGAACAGGCCGGACCAGGCTGGCGACGCGCACCATTGGATTGGTGCGGGGAGCAGGAACAGGCCGGGCCGGGCTGGCGACGTGCACCACAGGCTTGGTGCGGGGAGCAGGAACAGGCCGGACCGGGCTGGCGATGCGCACCACAGGTTTGGTGCGGGGAGCAGGAACGGGCCGGGCCGGGCTGGCGACGCGCACCATTGGCTTGGTGCGGGGAGCAGGAACAGGCCGGGCCGGGCTGGCGACGCGCACCATAGGCTTGGTGCGAGGGGCAGGAACAGGCCGGCCCGGGCTGGCGACGCGCACCATAACTTGGCGCGATGGACAGGAACAGGCCGGACCGTACTGGGAACACACACCACTGGCCTTACACGGGGATCAGGAACGGGCCGGACCGGACTGGCAACACACTTCAGTACCTCTCGCCGTGCCTCTACATTTTCCTTCCCTCTATACACCAATGGCTCCCGTAACCCGGTGGCCTTCTCTCCTCGTCCACCAACTCGCCCCTTATCTGCCTCCAGTGGCCCCGTCGTCCCTGCCATGTGCCCCCCCCTAAAAATGTATTGGGGGTGCCCCTCGCCTGTCCGACGACTGCCCGGTTGGCGCCGCTTCTCCTCTCCTGCCTGGGCACGCTGCTTGGTCCTGTATTGGTGGGATCTTCTGTCACGATCGTCGGATATAGAGGACCAAGGCGCAGCGTGGAAGGTGAACATACTTCTTTATTTATTAAATGATACACAAACAAATCGATACGTGACGTCCACAGGTGCAAAACACAAACCAACACGGAACAAGATCCCACAAACACTGTGGGAAAACCACCTGACTAAATATGGTTCCCAATCAGAGACAACCAGCAACAGCTGATACTCGTTGCCTCTGATTGAGAACCACTCTGGCCAACATAGATATACAAAAACTAGACTAGACACAACGAGCACAAAACATACACACCCTGGCTCAACTTAAAAGAGTCCCTAGAGCCAGGGCGTGACAAAGTGGTGATAGATTAATTATTAATGTCTAATTATTACACCCTGAAACTGTGTATAATGTGTTAGAAATGTGTGAGTGTAGGACCAGTAAAGGCTATGGCATTGAGCCACTATTTAGCAATGTGAGTAAGAGTTATTCCAGACAACAAAGACAACTGAGAAACTAAGATGAAGAGGCCTCCCAATTTAGGGAGGGGAGAAACTGTTATGAAAACATGGTGCAGAATATTGTGAGAACTGCAATAACTGAGTAATGCAGGGAGTAGGGTGTGTGTGTGTGTGTGTGTGTGTGTGTAAGTGTGTGTGTGTGTGTGTGTGTGTGTGTGTGTGTGTATGTGTGTATGCATGTGTGTATATGTGTGTGTGTGTGTGTGAACTGATGGTCAGTAGAGCAGTTTTAGAGTGGAAAACTACAGCCCGCCTACAGAGGGGAGGGATTTTTTTGTATGACGTATGAGTATAAAAGATGGACTCTGAAATTGTGATGGCTGAATTCTCAATGAATAAATATCTCTGACTATGCAGACCGGGACTCTGGCCGTTACTTAAATCCCAAAAGACTTACAACCTTTTGGGAGACGCACAGAGACACTAAAATAGTTTGTTAAATAATTCACGTAACAGCTTGGTCCTTCTGAGCCGGACTCCAATACCTTGTTTCTGTCATTGCAAGTAACTCTGAAAACCGTCGACGGGCGAATGATACATTCGTAAACAGAAAGTCCTGCCCTTTGACATTAAGGGTTAAAACAGGCCAGAGGACACCTGATTAATGACAGAGACGGTGACGGAATCCAAACCTACATTGAATCTCGGCTGCAAGGATAAGGTCAGTAGTCTTTATTCATTACTTGGTGAAATTGATTTGAGAACTTGCTAAAATATTGAAAAGTAGCAAATTGATCAATGCGTATGTCACGCCCTGGCTCTAGGGACTCTTTTATGTTGAGCCAGGGTGTGTAGAGTCTTTGTTTTGTGTTCATTGTTTCAGTTTCTAGTTCATGTGTTTCTATGTTGGCCGGGGTGGTTCTCAATCAGAGGCAACGTGAATCAGCTGTTGCTTGTTGTCTCTGATTGGGAACCATACTTAGGCAGCCTGTTTGGCACAGTGTATTGTGGGATCTTGTTCCGTGTATGGTTTGTGTTTTGTTACCAAGGACTTCACGTATCGTTTTGTTGTTTTGTTCGTGTGGTGAATATAATAATAAAGTATGTTTGCATTCCACGCTGCGCATTGGTCCAATCCTTTCGACGATCGTGACAGAAGATCCCACCTATACTGGACCAAGCAGCGTGTTTCGGAGCTAACGCCGGGTAAGGAGATGGAGAAGTTGGCGATGGCCCAGGTGGGCCAATGGTGGTCCTGGGAGGACATGTTCGAGGGCAGAGGACCATGGGCAAAGGTTAAAGCCTTGGCGAGAGAGGAGGTACGGCGCCAACAGTGTCAACGTCGGACAGGCGAGAGGCAACCCCAATACCTTTTTAGGGGGGGGGCACATGGCATGGACGACGGGGATGCTGGAGGCAGATAAGGGCCGAGTTTGTGGACGAGGAGAGAAGGCCACCTGGTTACGGGAGCCATTGGTGTTTAGAGGGAGGGAAAGTGTAGAGGCACGGCGAGAGGTACTGAAGTGTGTTGCCAGTCCGGTCCGGCCCGTTCCTGATCCCCTTATAAGGCCAGTGGTGTGTGTTCCCAGTGCGGTCCGGCCAGTTCCTGTCCTTCGCACCAAACCTGTGATGCGCATCACCAGCCCGGTCCGGCCTGTTCCTGCCCCTCGCACCAAGCCTATGGTGCGCGTCGCCAGCCCGGCCCGGCCTGTTCCTGCCCCTCGCACCAAGCCAATGGTGCGCGTCGCCAGCCCGGCCCGGCCTGTTCCTGCTCCCCGCACCAAGCCAATGGTGCGCGTCGCCAGCCCGGCTCGGCCTGTTCCTGCCCCTCGCACCAAGCCAATGGTGCACGTCGCCAGCCCGGTCCGGCCCGTCCCTGCTCCCCGCACCAAGCCAATGGTGCGTGTCGTCAGTCCGGTCCGGCCTGTTCCTGCTCCCTGCACCAAGCCTGTGGTGCACGTCGCAAGCCCGGTCCGGCCCGTTCCTGCTCCCCGCACCAAGCCAATGGTGCGTGTCGTCAGTCCGGTCCGGCCTGTTCCTGCTCCCCGCACCAAGCCTGTGGTGCGCATCGTCAGCCCGGTCCGGCCCGTTCCTGCTCCCCGCACCAAGCTAGGGGTGCGCGTCGTCAGCCCGGTCCGGCCCATTCCTGCTCCCCGCACCAAGCCTGTGGTGCGCGTCGTCAGTCCGGCACAGCCCGTGCCCGTTTCACCGGTGCCTGGTCAGGTACCGGTCAGCTGCTCCACACCGGAGCCTAAGCAATCCGCTCCACCGATGTCCAGTCCAGCTCCAGCCAGCGGGGCCAGACTAGACCAGGGGCACTACGGGGGGGTTATTAGAGGGTGGTGGTCACGCCCGGAGCCGGATCCGCCTCCGAGGAGGAATGCCCAACCGGCCCTCCCCTGTTCGGTTTATGTTTGGCGCGGTCGCAGTCCGCGCCTTTGGGGGGGGGGGTACTGTCACGACCTGGCTCTAGGGACTCTTTTATGTTGAGCCAGGGTGTGTAGAGTCTATGTTTTGTATTCATTGTTTCAGTTTCTAGTTCATGTGTTTCTATGTTGGCCGGGGTGGTTCTCAATCAGAGGCAACGTGACTCAGCTGTTGCTTGTTGTGTCTGATTAGGCAGCCTGTTTGGCACAGTGTATTGTGGGATCTTGTTCCGTGTATGGTTTGTGTTTTGTTACCAAGGACTTCACGTATCGTTTTGTTGTTTTGTTCGTGTGGTGAATATAATAATAAAGTATGTTCGCATTCCACGCTGCGCATTGGTCCAATCCTTTCGACGATCGTGACAGCGTAGCCATTTTAAGTGAAATGTAGGGGACTGTCAGGAATTATCAAGATTACATTGTGAGGATAGATTCCTCCGTAGAGTAGGAGATAATTCTGGGGGACTAGTCAACCTGTTGGTGGGTCCGTAACGATACACGGTAATAGGCCATTACCAAAAGAAACTACCCGGTGTTGAAATAGAAGGAACTATTAAAAGTACACCTATGGGATGTAACCTGTAAGAGATTATAGAACAGTCAACAAATAATCTGGGTTAAACAAATACAAAAAGTACACCAGAAGGAATTAATATAGCATGTGTGAGAAATAGAATATTAGTAAAGTCAAAAGTCATAAACAACTGTAGATTTTGCTGTAACTCTATCCGTTCTGGAGCCTTATAAACTCCAGGTTACCGATATAACACCAATAATCATGTAAGGTTGTATACGTGTGAGACCTAATGTTTGCTCAAAAGTCACATCTATGAATAATTCCAGGTGGTTGTATAGAGGAGGGAGAACCCATTCCTGTTGTATGAGACTGTCAGGAATTATCAAGATTACATTGTGGGGATAAATCCCTCTGTAAAAGTATGAGAATTCTGGGGGACTAGTCAAGATTACATATACAGGAAGGGGTGATTCAAGGTGTTGTTGTGTGAAGCTATTTTGAATTACTTGTTAAATTGACTTGTTATATAGAAGAGGTGGCTAAGGGATTTTTAACAGTACCAACCATGGGGGGGCAAATCCTCACAAGAGGTCCCAGAATTTACTGGGGACGAGAAATACTTGATGTAATTAAAACGGAATCCAGGGATAGAAGAAATCTCCATTATGTAACCAGGTGGAGGGAGAGGTATGGTTTTGAGGGACGTCTAGACGCAGATAAACTCAAATCCATGCTTAAACAGATACATAAGGTGTGTAAAGGAGAAAGAAGCAGTGAGAGAGAGAGAGAGAGAGAGAGTAGGAGGGGGCCAGTACCCACTGATAGCCTTACCTAATCTATTGGCGGGGAATGAAAGGGGCCCCAGCAACCTTAGATGTATACAGTAATAATAATAATATGCCATTTAGCAGACAGGCCATGAACACAGAGGACGTGGCCAGAGCGGTAGAAGGAATGACCCACCCCAAAACAGGAATAGTAAGGTTTGGGCTGCCGTTAGAGGGCAGTGGGTTTCAGGGGATGCCCAGAGGACACTTTTGCCATGGGCCGATCAAGGAGAGTATGTTGGAAAAATAACTGAATTGTGTAATAGCCACAGAGAGACATGCAATCCATCATGAGCAGAATAACAGACAGGACAGAGTCAAGAAAGAAGAGGAAGATGCAGAGTAACTAATTGCCACTCTGGGAGAGATGGCGGGTAGAACTAGAAACTTAGGAGAGAGAGGAGATAAGGCAGGAAAGAGTGAAGGCCACGGGGGGATAGGGGCTTTAACTGTAACAAGGGAGGGCACTTCGCCAAAGAATGTGAGGCCCCGTGTAAATACTGTGGCAAGATAGGCCATAACTTTTCCCGCTGCAAACATAAAGGAGAGGGCAAGAAGGGAGAGAAAAGAGAGAAAAGAGAGAAGAGCGAGAGAGAAGTCCATCCCCCAGCTTTGAGCGTGAGGAAGAGGAAGATAAGGTGTGACTAGTCCTTGAGGGAGAAATAGTAGACTCTAGTGAGGGGAAGACTAAGGAACCCTTTGATCCAAATTGTGAGGTGTTTGAATTGGCTACTATTGACTTAGCACTTCAACAGGAACAGAAACCTTATTTGACATTTGTGATACGGGAGCCTGCAGGACAGCAATCTGTGCAACAGACAAGCCAGATGGAGTCAGGATTGATGGGGAGAAAATCATAGTGCGATCTGCCTCTGGTCATCAATTTATTGAAAGGTTATCAGCCCCAATAACCCTAAAACATGACCAATCAGGATGAGAGGCAACCATTCCCATCCTGATATCTAAGCTGTGTCCGGTAAATTTACTAGGACGTGATGTAATGACTAAATTGAATGTGGCCGTCATTTCCACTGAGAGGGGAATGAAAGTACACATAGTCAGAGACAATATGGTGGTCTGTGGGGAAGGGGAGCCATGTTATTGGTATAGGCAAGATTTGTTAAGGGGGGGAATAACTGATATTCCCCGAACCTTGATGGAACTTGCTGATGATGTAGTACCAGGCCCCACTAAAATGTCCCCCGATGACCTACACTGTACTCTCTGGTATAACAAACACCCAGGTCCAGATGCAATCTATGAGGAAGCATTATTTAAAACCACACAAAGGACTATAGCCTTGAAATGGTTTCACTATGACAACACCCACGCAGCAGTGGAGGTGGAACTAGGGCCCCAAAGTTCAGGGAAGATGGAGCCCACATGTGTCCCTAGCAAAGGAGCCAGCAGAGGACTGGAAAGACATGGGCCAGTGGGTATCCAAAGGTAAGAGGATCACTGATTGGGTCAATATTGTGAGTGGCGATCAACACAGCCCATCCACAGATAGTACATTTAGATGAGAATAGCAGATGCCGAGGAGAGGAATACCTGTTCCAGAGCATTTGTGGTCCCGGGGTCCAGCAGACGTAGGATTAATAAAAGGGGTAATTCCAGTACAGGTGATACCCAAATCTAATCATAGGCCATATCAGAAGCAATACCCTATGAAACCAGAAGCAATAAAAGGTTTGCAGTTTACCAAGAGCAGATTGGGAGGGACCTTGAGGGAGGGCCAATTCCCGGGCAGATAGTGAGGCCAGAAACAAAGGTGCAGTGTCCTGGAAATCACAGTCATTTTTGTTTTTTTCAGTTCTGCTGGGAGTACATTTGATGATGGGGTTTTGTGTTGAATTAGAGACAGTGAGACTATTAGTCAATACCTAGGAGAGAAGAGAGGTTACGGTAGCAAAGACAGACAAGAAGGAAATGGTAATAGTGGAGACAGGAGTGAGTGGAAGTGTTACAATTGTGACAAAACGGGACATTTTGCTAGAGAATGTGAGGAACCGTGTAGTTACTGTGCAAGGAAAGGGCACCAGTTAAGAAACTGTAGGCAGAAGGGGAAGAGAGAAATCAGGAGTCCTCATGACCTGGCTGTTTGGTTGTTGTTTTTTAATTGGGGTTTTCAAATAAAAAACAACACACCTAGTATGATGTTTATAAAGCCTTGTTGTTTCAATTTTGGGGGGTTTTCAGCAGGTCAAGGGTGATAGGTCTTGGAGGAGCACGCACAGTGAATTTTATGGAGTTTTCGGTTTTGGCTGAGTTTGGGGTATATATGATTTCTTATGAGAATGAATGTCATGAGGACTTAATGAACACTTGGGATAAGTAACATTTATTAAATATTTAGAATAATGGTCATGTTTGATATACTATGGGATGGAATTTCAATTGCCTCTGAACTCTGTTTTAACTTTCTGGTGTTAATTAATCATCCACACTGGTAAATTCTAAAGGCATGAGAGGAGGACTTTAAGATAGTTTATTTTACCAATAAATAAAAATAAGGGATGGCAATTGGATGATAAATTACCAATATTACCTAAGTGATTGTTTAGGTAGGTGGTAATATTGACACATGGGCAGTGACATGTGTCAAAAGGAGGGATGGATGGTAGAACAGATTAGACAACACTTTGTTGCACATGGGATTACTAATTGTAAAAAAAAAGAAAAAAAAAAGAAAATAACTTTTGTTCAAGATGTGTTATCTGTGCTCAAAATAATCACCAGGGCAGACAAAGGGCACCTCAGGGTGAGTATACTCCGGCTAAGTACCCTTTCCAGCAATTGGAAATGGATTTTATAGAGTTATCACGGAGTCAAGGAAAGAAATTTAGAGTAACCCCAGATAAAGATGGGTTATCCCCCTTTGAGAAAGTGTTTGGAAGACCTTACAGAATGCCACAGTTGGCAGGACCAGACAGGCAGACATAGAACTAGAGAGCACCCTAGCAGAACACGTGAGAAGATAATTTATTAACCACACCCGTATGTCAGAGGTTTTGTGCCCCACAGGTGAACTAAAGGAGAAGGTGACCCACTCTATCTAACCAGGAGACTGGGTGTGGATTCAGTCCCTAAAATAAGAAAAACTGGAAGCAGGCCTGTTGGGAAGGGCCCTACCAAGTCCAATTAGATCCACCTGGGTGCATGTCACACACGGCAAAAAGGTAAACCCAGTTACACCTGACGAACAAACACAGAGTTAGGAGAAAGAACCGATCACCACTAGGGCTCGGGGGTTGTCTCCTTAACGAAGATTCCCTTACCCTGTCTGATCATCCCTGTGTGAGTTCGATAGAAGGTAAAGCAATGGGTTGGCCTCTGGCGTCTGACATGTTCTCAGGGCGAGGGTGGGGATTCACAGGTCTCCTGACGGTAGGTAGCTGTCTGATTGTGGGGGCCATATTCCTAGCACACTCAAACCCTCCTGATCAGCCAGAAGTAGTAGTTAACCTAACACAAGTTGATAAAATAATACCTGAGCATAGTCTACGAAGGCATAGGAGACAGCTAGACGTAGGGAAAGGGGAAGTACTAGGGACTTTAGGGAAGGACATCACCATATGTATGTCACCATGTACATCCTGGGACTATGTAGTTGCTCATACCGAGCGGGGGGGGGGGATATGTCAATCTCCATACACAGTCTAAGGACAGGTGTAGTATTGTGAAAGTAGGGAATTACCAGAAAATGGCAGTGTGACCCATATAAGGGTAGGTACTGTCTGAAAGTCTGAATTACGCTAAAACAGGTTACAGACCTGAACAAGTGAGATATCCTCTTCAACTGGGGCACCCTATAGAGTAAACCTCTCTGAGGGAGGTAGTGAAACCGGGGCTGTGGTGAAGATAGTGCAAACTATAGACCTGAAGGAAGTAGTACAGGTGGAGACGGGGTGTAGAAATATTAACCTGTGGTTGGAATGGGTTCAGCATACAGCAAGAACTATGTCTAAAGAGGACTGTTATGCCTGTGGGACTGCCAAACCAAGGTTAACAACTACTCCGTTCCCCTTGACAGGCTTTAACTCTCTGTCAGGTTTATCCTCCATGCAAGCCACCTGGGAATGTGGTGAAAGAGTCTTGTAGTAACTTGCACTATCTGAATCCCCCGATAACAAAGTCACCCCGACCAAGGTTGCCTCCGTTTGAAGTCTCAGGGGATTCTTATTGTTTTTCTAGGACTAGTAAGATAGGATACAGGGTAGGGCATCTTAGCTCCTGCTCCCACACAGAGAATGTCACAACTAAAGATACCATGACTAATCTCTCCTCTTTGTTGCAGCCAGAGGATTTTAGGAACCAAAACTAGGCCCGTGCTGACATCTGATGGTTGTGTGGTGATAACAGATTGTGAATTCACCTACATACGCAAACAATCAAACGTGTCAGAGACTGGTGAGTTGTCACGTAGAAAGTAGGACCTCCTCCCGGGATCCTTTGATGAAAGGATATATATTGATGGGATAGGAGTACCTCAAGGGTTTCCAGAAGAATTCAAAGCTAGGAATCAGATCGCAGCTGGGTTTGAATCAAGTCTTTTTTGGTGGTCAACAATTAATAAAAACATAGATTGGATAAATTATATTTACTATAACCAGCAAAGATGTATAAACCACACTCGTGATGCAATAAAGGGATTAGCTGAGCAGACAGCGGCAACTAGCTTAATGACATGGCAGAATAGAATAGCTTTAGATATGCTTTTGGCTGAGCGGGACGGGGTTTGTGTTCTGTTTGGATATATGTGCTGTACTTTCATCCTCAAACAATACAGCACCGGACGGGTCCGTGACTAAAGCGCTTCAGGGACTCACCACGCTAACGAACGAACTGGCTGAGAACTCTGGTATTGATAGCTCCCTAAACGGTTGGTTTGATAACATATTTGGTAAATGGAAAACTATTGTTGTAACTATTCTAGGTGAAGTTATAGCTTCTATGGGTATACTTGTTCTTTGTGGATGTTGTCTTATTCCCTGTGTCTGAGGGTTGGTGAGAAAGGAGATGGAGAAGGTGGTTTCCCAACAGATGGTGAGATACGGCCCAATCCTGGACTCCGACCTAAGGAATGAAGGATATGACCTACCAGGCTTGGTGGAGGACGACGACGATCCAGATAGTTTGAGACTGGATGTTTTACTAGAACTATAAATCTCTAGTTTAAATGTTATTGTAATGATCTTTTGTGTATTAAAGTCTCGTTTTAAGTATGATGTACTAGTTACCATTGGTAAAAAGTTACGTTACGCTTTTAATCATGGGGTAACCCTGATGAACCTGTAATGTTTTTATATGCAAACCAACTTATATACTTCAATGAGTGTGATTCATTTCTATAACAACATATATTTTGTATGTGTGTAATATTTAGTCAAAGGGTGGAATTGATAGATTAATTATTAATGACTAATTATTACACCCTGAAACTGTGTATAATGTGTTAGAAATGTGTGAGTGTAGGACCAGTAAAGGCTGTGGCATTGAGCCACTATTTAGCAATGTGAGTAAGAGTTAGGCCAGACAACAAAGACAACTGAGAAACTAAGATAAAGAGGCCTCCCAATTTAGGGAGGGGAGAAACTGTTATGAAAACATGGTGCAGAATATTGTGAGAATGGCAATAACTGAGTAATGCAGGGAGTAGGGTATGTGTGTGTGTGTGTGTGTGTGTGTGTGTGTGTGTGTGTGTGTGTGTGTGTGTGTGTGTGTGTGTGTGTGTGTGTGTGTGTGTGTGTGTGTGTGTGTATGTGTGTATGCATGTGTGTATATGTGTTTGTGTGTGTGAACTGATGGTCAGTAGAGCAGTTTTAGAGTGGAAAACTACAGCCCGCCTACAGAGGGGAGGGATTTTTTTGTATGACGTATGAGTATAAAAGATGGACTCTGAAATTGTGATGGCTGAATTCTCAATGAATAAATATCTCTGACTATGCAGACCGGGACTCTGGCCGTTACTTAAATCCCAAAAGACTTACAACCTTTTGGGAGACGCACAGAGACACTAAAATAGTTTGTTAAATAATTCACGTAACAAGTGGTCACCTGTAAAGCATTTCAATTAACAGGTGTGCCTTCTTAAAAGTTAATTTGTGGAATTTATTTTCCTTCTTAATGCGTTTGAGCCAATCAGTTGTGTTGTGACAAGGTAAGGGGGTAACAGAAGATAGCCCTATTTGGTAAAAGACCAAGTCCATATTATGGCAAGAACAGCTCAAATAAGCAAAGACAAGCGACATTACTTTAAGACATGAAGGTCAGTCAATACGGAACTTATCAAGAACTTTGAAAGTTTCTTCAAGTGCAGTCGCAAAAACCATCAAGCGCTATGATTAAACTGGCTCTAATGAGGACCGCCACAGGAATGGAAGACCCAGAGTTACCTCTGCTGCAGAGGATAAGTTCATTAGAGTTACCAGCCTCAGAAATTGCAGCCCAAATAAATGCTTCACAGAGTTCAAGTAACAGACACATCTCAACATCAACTGTTCAGAGGAGACTGTGTGAATCAGGCCTTCATGGTCGAATTGCTGCAAAGAAACCACTGCTAAAGGACACCAATATGAAGAAGAGACTTGCTTGTGCCAAGAAACACGAGCAATGGTCATTAGACCAGTGGAAATGTCTCCTTTGGTCTTGAGTCCAAATGTGAGATTTTTGGTTCCAACCGCAGTGTCTTTGTGAGACGCGGTGTGGGTGAACGGATGATCTCTGCATGTATATTTTCCCCCGTAAAGCATGGAGGAGGAGGTGTTATGGTGTGGGGGTGCTTTGCTGGTGACACTGTCCGTGATTTATTTAGAATTCAAGGCACACGTAACCAGCATGGCTACCAGAGCATTCTGCAGCGATACGCCATCCCATCTGGTTTGGGCTTAGCGGGACTATCATTTGTTTTTCAACAGGACAATGACCCAAAACATACCTCCAGGCTCTGTAAGGGCTATTTTACCAAGAAGGAGAGTGATGGAGTGCTGCATCAGATGACCTAGCCTCTGCTATATCCCGACCTCAACCCAATTGAGATGGTTTGGGATGAGTCGGACGGCAGAGTGAAGGAAAAGCAGCCAACAAGTGCTCAGCATATGTGCAAACTCCTTCAAGACTGTTGGAAAAGCATTCCAGGTGAAGCTGGTTGAGAGAATGCCAAGAATGTGCAGAGCTGTCATCAAGGCAAAGGGTGGCTATTTGAAGAATCTCAAATATAAAATATATTTTGATTTGTTTAACACTTTTTTGGTTACTACATGATTCCATATGAGTTATTTCATAGTTTTGATGTCTTCACTATTGTTGTACAATGTAGAAAATAGTAAAAATAAAGAAAAACCCTTGAATGAGTAGGTGTGTCCAAACTTTTGCCTGGTACTGTATACATTACTTATATTCTGGATTCAGGTCTGGAAGCTAATTTCCTGCATTTCTATCCATTTTGCTATGGGGTTTTGTACTGTATAGTTATACACTGTGTTCTCGACATTGGTCATTCTCATATTTCTACTACTGTACATTCCATTTTAGTTACACTGTTTATACACACTGCATACTTATTTAGCTAATTTACCCCAACATCGGACACCCCCTAACTTCGGACACTCTCTAGCGGTTGGAGGACTAAATCACCTCAAGCTCAACATTTAAATGGACTGGAAAATAATGGTAAGTTTTGCGACTAAAGACACCCTTCTAGCTAGCTGACCACCGATTTTCAGTGCAATTTTTGTAAGTCAATTAAACTAATTTGGACACTAATTTTCATTGCAGATAACATCAAACAAGATGTTATCTGTAATTAAATTAGTGTCCAAATTAGTTTAATTGACTTACATAAATTGCACTGAAAATTGCACTGAGTTCTCCTAGGTAGCTGGAGACCTTAGCCATTTTGACCACTCCTACATGGTAAACAAATCAGAATTTGCCAGAGTATTCCGCTACCCGTAAAAGCACTGCAAGGACATGTGCTACGTGGTGGAAGGGTTTAATAAGTGTAGCCTCTTCCCTTTTGACCATTCAGCCATTGAAGGGTCCCATTTAATGCCGTCTCGGTCCCTACCGGGTCCCACCACTGCCTCTCCTGGAACCAGCAGCACTGTGCCGTCCATCAGCACCTACTCCCCAGCGACTACAGGAGGACCCTCAGCCCCTGCTCCAGTCCCAGCCCTAGCTCTAGAAGAGCACCCCCTAATAGAGGGGGGGCTGATAGCGAAGGACCTGGGGCACATCGGCTAGACCGATACAGAAGACTCCCTGTGGTCGCCAAATGCCTCACCACGGAGGAATACACGCGCCAGTGGCAGGAGAGGGGTGAGAAGGAGAGGGCAGAGGAGAAAGAGCATCGGGCAGCACTCAGAACACAGAGGGCACAGGAGAGGGCTGCCATGGATGAGACCATTGACGCCCATCGCCTCTGCTGGACCACCCGCTGGAACCACTCCTGACAGCTGCATCACCACTGCCAGTGCCTCCCAGTGTGCAACACCTGTAGGAGCCGCCAGAGTCCCCAGCTGCAGAAGAAGGCCACGTGCCTACTCTCCCGGCCACACCATCATCGGCCCCTCAACCTCACCATTACAAACACCAGCTCCTCCAAGCCATCGTCGGCTGTTTCGTCCACCAACACCACGATGCACACCACCCCCCCTGTCTGTCACCCCCAACACGGCCTCCTCTGGACCAACTGCCTCCTCCATCTCCCCTGGTCACACCACCATAGCAGCCTTGGCTGGTGTCCCTGCCCCCTGCAATTTGAATACAGCCACTTCCACAGGTAAACACATGTTAAATTACGAAAAAATGACTGTTATCTGTTTTATAAAACTGCAATGTTTAAACTTTTTTTTTTCTTTACATATCTACAGTTCATAGCACCAGCCCTCAAGTCATGTCCACCTCCTCCAAAACAGAGGTATTGATGTAAAAAAGTTGAAAAGGGTTTTCATGAAACATGCTCTGTCTAACACTACTTCTTCTCAAACTGCAGCACAGAAAAGGAAGAGAAAAGCTTCACCGACCACCTCTGTCACGCCACCCATGGTACCACTCACAGGTACTTCATAATCTGCTTTTCTCTCTCAGTTTTATCAATTACTATTGTTGTTGAAGAACTTCTACATTTTGCAAAACCATGTTAATCAATTTGATGATTATTATAATTTTAATTAAAGAAGACTCCACCTGCTGTGTTCACTGTGGGGAGCGTGATCCGCCTGCAAGCTCCCCTCAGGAGTGTAGGTCCGAGGTGCCATGGGTGTGCTGTGACTTCTGCCAGCACTGGTTCCACTGCAGGTGTGTGCAGTGGGATCCAGAGGTGGCGGTGGAGCTGGATTTTTATTGTGATTTTTGTGACAATATAGGGATGGAGGTCGAGATGTATTTCTTTGTTTTGTATGTTTTCATATGAAATTATTTTATCAATGGTAAAATTGTCTGATATGTTTGCATTTTAGAACCCGCTCCCCCCGTCGCCCCAACAGGGCTGGCATTATGAGCGGGCCTTAGGGGACCTGGCCCGCCCTACCGTACCTCCTTGCCCATCCAAATAAAATATTGAATTTGTAATCATTTATTTGACCGAGACGCGCGCCAACAGAAAGACGCTTCAATCTCAGATAAAGCATCCGAGCGTCTCTCTCCAGAGTCCATGCACTCAGCTCTCCAGAATGCACGCAATAAATTGTTTAGTTGTGTGAACTGTTTGCCCTTTGATTGTTTATTTTTTAAACAAATTCTCCACTACCATTCAAAAGTTTGGGGTTGCTTAGAAATGTTCTTGTTTTCTAAAGAAAAGCAATTTTTTTGTCCATTAAAATAACATCAAATTGATCAGAAATACAGTGTAGACATTGTTAATGTTGTAAATGGCTATTGTAGCTGGAAACTGCTGATTTTTAATGGAATATCTACATAGACGTACAGAGGCCCATTATCAGCAACCATCAGTCCTGTGTTCCAATGGCACGTTGTGTTTGCTAATCCAAGTTGATCATTTTAAAAGGCTAATTGATAATTGCAAAAGGGTTTTCTAATGATGTTAGCACAGCTGAAAACTGTTGTGCTGGTTAAAGAAGCAATAAAACTGGTATTCTTGAGACTAGTTGAGTATCTGGAGCATCAGCAATTGTGGGTTTGATTAAAGGATCAAAATGGCCAGAAACAAATAACTTTCTTCTGAAACTCGTCAGTCTATTCTTGTTCTGAGAAATGAAGGCTATTCCATGCGAGAAATTGCTAAGAAACTGAAGATCTCGTACAACGCTGTTCACAGATCAGCGCAAACTGTCTCTAACCAGAATAGAAAGAGGAGTGGGAGGCCCTGGTGCACAACTGAGCAAGAGGACAAATACATTAGTGTCTAGTTTGAGAAACAGACGCCTCACAGGTCCTCAACTGGCAGCTTCATTAAATAGTACCCGCAAAACACCGGTCTCAACGTCAACAGTGAAGAGGCGACTCCGGGATGCTGACCTTCTAGTCAGAGTGGCAAAGAAAAAGCAATACCTCTGGCCAATAAAAATAAAAGATTAAGATGGGCTTTTTCTTTGCAACTCTGCCTAGAAGGTCAGCATCCCAGAGTGATTTGTTCCTCCGTACCTCCTCTGAGTCTGTGTCCACCACATAGGAGCGTGGGGCATCCGCTTTCCTCAGCACTATTGCTGGTGTCTTTGAGTTTGTAATCCACACACTTTGACCTTTTTCAGCTCTGGCCTCTCAGTAGCACGGTGTCTCCAATTAAAGTCTCCAGTTTGTGTTTGTTCCAGCCGTTTGTCCCTTTCAGCGAAGCCTTCCTGTTAGGCCATTGGGGTTTAAGCTGAGCCGGCGAGACAGGCAATGGAGAGCGCAGCCTCCTGCCCATCAGGAGCTCGGCAGGCGACATCCCATGATGCAGTGGTGTAACTCTGTAAGCTAACAGAGCCCTGTACGGATCTTTGCTCTTTTTCAGCAGTCACTTGACTGTTTTCACAGCTCTCTCTGCCTCACCCTTGCTCTGTCCATGGTAGGGGTTACTGGTCACATGTGTGAAGTCATATTCTGCAGCAAAAGCAGAAAAGGAGCTCGCAGAGAACTGGGGAGCATTATCTGTAACCAGGACCTCAGCGACCCCTTGCCTGGAAAACATTTACTTGAATCCATTGATAACACCAGCTGGTTATGCTATTTCAGTGTATCTTGAATAGTAATCTACCACTAGGAAATAAGTGTCATTTTTCCAATAGAACATATCTGCCCCTACCTTTTGCCATGGCCGTTTTGGCAGCTCCGTTGCTATCATTGGTTCAGGATGACTAGGTTGACATTTTGCACACACCTCACATTGGGCCACCAGCTTGGCAATCTGAGTACTCAGACCAAGCCACCACACAGACTGTTGAGCCCTCAGTCTGCATTTGGTTATCCCCATGTGTCCCTCATACACTCTGTCTAGCATTTCCGGTTGTAGAGTCTCTGGGATAACTATCCGTTGTCGTTTCATGAGAAGGTCTCCAATACAGTGGAAGTCACTTTGGTGTACCCGATTCTGCTTCAGCAGATTTTGTAGTCACCTTCTAGCCTTCCTAAGCCAGGAAACTTTTGGGAATGTCTTTTTGAAAACCTCCCCTGGGTCCTCCAGTTCGCTCACTCTCTCAATGAGTTGCAATGCTTCAATTGCTTGCAGCCCGAGCAACGGTCTGGCCAGAGAGTCAATGATGAAGACAGGCTGGAGGGCACTTTTGTCTTTACTCTCCAGTTATCACGAAACTTTGCACAAGGCAAAAGAGTTGGCTTGCTTCAATTGTTCATTCGGTGCAGCGAACTGCATGGGTGTAGTGCTGCCAGAACACACCGGAGCGTCGCTCCGCCACTTCTCAGAAAGGTGCTCAGAATGGTGCTCGTTTAAAAGTTAGATAAATGCCGAATCAATGTCTTGGATGATCACATAATGATTCATTAGTATTCTACATAGCAGAACCAAATATAATAGCATAGTATAACGTTACTGTTACACCAAAAACACCATTTGGTTAGGATGGTTAGCTGAATAGTCCCACAAAAATGATCATGCGGCCAAAACTCAGCAGCGCCAGCCACTCAGCAGCGCCAGCCACATGCTTTGATTGAAACAAAATACAGTGTAGTGTCGAGTCAATGTTGCTAATTATTCCTGTTAAACAAAGGAGTCCGCTTATACTGAACTTTGATAATAAGTTTTATTCATATCACAAGATTTCAGCATAAGTGTACAGGTGTCCAGATCACCCGGAGAGCAGTGGTTCCCAAATTGCAATGTCTGCTCTGCTCTTCTTTGTTTAAACCCAGTACTTATAATTTTCCCAAGATATGGGTGGCTCCCTCTACTGTCCAATCCCCTGTCTACAACACACAGACTTCTCTGTCCTATGTGGCGTCACACTAAAACAATTCCCTCTGACACTAAATAAACATCCTCTCAGGTTCCACTTAAAAACATTAACAAAGTCATAATCTTAATACACTACATTCCCCCCTTCGAGACTAACTAAAAGTCTCGAAAACAAACAGAATAGGATTATTGTCACGGTTTCGGCCGAGACTGCTCCTCCTCCTGGTTCGGGCAGGCTTCGGCGTTCGCCGTCCCCGGAGTACTAGCTGCCACCGTTGTATGTTTCGTGGTGTGATTGCTTTAGTCTGTCTTGTACACCTGTGTCTGTTTGTGTACTGATTACATGTCCTATAAGTTCCCTGTTTTGTATTAGTTAGTTTGTGTGTTGTTGTTTGCCTGTCGTGCGGAGCTGCGTGTTTGCGCTCTGTTAGTTTTGTGTATTGTTTTACGCATGATGCGTAATTCCCTCGCCTCCGTTTGTTTTCGAGGTCGTGTATTGTTTTGTTGCACTTTGGACTAGTAAAGTATTTTTGGACGAATCCTCTGTGTCCTGCGCCTGACTCCTCCACCACATCCACATCGGTTCTATTGACAGAACAACACACCTTACTATGGAGTCAGCAGGAGCAGCGGTGGCACCCAAGTCGCTGGAAGAGCGGATCAGCTATCAAGACACCATGATCCGGCAACTTGGGGCCGCCATGGACGAGGTGTCCAACACTCTGCGCCGATTGGTGACTGGAGAGGTGCCTACGCCTTCTTACTCCATCCCATCACCAACGGCCAGTCCTCCTCTCTCAGCACCGGAACCCAGTGGCATTCGGCTCTCGCTCCCGAGGGCATATGACGGTTCTGCAGCCGGGTGTCAGGGGTTCCTCCTGCAGGTGGAACTCTACCTGGCTACCATACACCCAGCGCCCTCGGGATACGAGAGCGTCTCCGCCCTCATCTCCTGTCTATCCGGCAAGGCGTTGGAGTGGGCCAACGCCGAATGGAGGGGAATAGACGCCGCTACCATCACCTACGCGGAGTTCTCCCGCCGCTTCAGGGCTGTCTTCGATCACCCACCTGAAGGGAAAGCGGCGGGGGAGCGTCTGTTCCACCTCCGACAGGGGAAGAGGAGCGCACAGGAGTTCGCACTGGAGTTCCGGACGCTAGCGGCGGATGCGGGGTGGAATGAGAGGGCCCTCATCGACCATTACCGGTGCAGCCTACGAGAGGACGTTCGTCGTGAGTGGCCTGCAGGGACACCAACCTATCATTCGACCAGTTGGTGGACATCTCCATACGTCTCGACACCCTGCTGGCTACCCGCGGACGTCCCGAGTTGGGGCCGACCATTCCACCCTCCAGCACCTCCGAGCCGATTCCCATGGAGCTCGGGGGTGCTGGCGCTAGAGGGAGGAGGAGAGAGAACCCGAGGGGGGCCACCCCCTGCACCAACTGTGGCCGTGGAGGACACACCGCGGCCAGGTGCTGGGGAGGGTCTCCTGGGAGAGGGGACAACAGGTCACGCACTGGGGAGTCATTTCAGGTGAGTAGGCGCCCCACTTACCCAGAGCTTTCTGTTGGTCACATGAGTATTCATGTGAGATTTCCACAGGTGGCACCTCATTCCCAGCATAAGGCGCTAGTAGATTCAGGCGCAGCTGGGAATTTTATTGATCGGGCATTTTGTTATAGGTTTGGAATTCCCCTTCGGCTGGTAGAAGCCCCCTTTCCTGTCCACGCCTTAGACAGCCGGCCGTTGGGGTCGGGGCTGATCAGAGAAGTCACAGCACCACTTACTATGACGACGCAGGGGGGTCATGAGGAGATCATTCAGTTTTATCTGATTAAGCACCCATGATCCTACCATTGCGTGGCAACAGAGGGCTCTTATGGAGTGGTCTGCCCAGTGTGTAGGGAGATGTCTAGGTGTTTCCTTAGGGGCGACCTCGGTTGAGAGTCCGAACCAAGTGCCCGCAATGCGCATTCCCCCTGAGTATGAGGACTTAGCACTCGTGTTCAGCAAGACGAGGGCAACACGGCTACCACCTCATAGACAGGGGGACTGTGCGATAAATCTCCAAACAGGAGCGGCTCTTCCGCGGAGCCGTGTGTATCCCCTGTCTCAAGAGGAGACAGCGGCTATGGAGACTTACATAGCCGAGTCCTTGGCACAGGGATACATACGGTCCTCCACTTCCCCGGTTTCCTCGAGTTTCTTCTTTGTGAAGAAGAAGGACGGGGGGTTTGCGCCCGTGTATTGATTACCGTAGTCTCAATCAGATCACGGTTAAGTACAGTTACCCTCTTCCACTGATTGCGACTATGACGGAGTCATTACGCCGGAGCGCAGTTCTTCACAAAGTTGGATCTCAGGAGCGCGTACAATCTGGTGCGCATTAGGGAGGGGGATGAATGGAAAACGGCATTTAGCACCACCTCGGGTCATTACGAGTATCTCGTCATGCCATACGGGCTAATGAATGCTCCTTCAGTCTTCCAATCCTTTGTTGACGAGATTTTCCGGGACATGCATGGGCAGGGTGTGGTAGTGTACATCGACGACATCCTAGTGTACTCTTCTACACGCATGTAGCCCTGGTGCGCCGAGTGTTGAGAAGACTGTTGGAGCATGACTTGTATGTCAAGGCAGAGAAATGCCTGTTCTTCCAGGAGTCCGTCTCCTTTTTGGGTTATCGGTTGTCCGCGTCTGGTGTGGAGATAGAGGTAGACCGTGTGTCGGCCGTGCGTAATTGGCAAACTCCAACCACTGTAAAAGAGGTGCAGCAGTTCTTGGGTTTTGCTAATTACTACCGGAGGTTTATTCGGGGCTTTGGACAGGTTGCAGCGCCCATTACGTCCCTGTTAAAGGGGGGTCCGGTTCGTCTGCAGTGGTCAGCTGAGGCGGACAGGGCATTTGTCAAACTGAAGAACCTGTTCACCTCGGACCCGGTGCTGGCGCATCCGGATCCCTCTTTACCATTCCAAGTAGAGGTAGACGCGTCCGAGACCGGTATTGGGGCAGTCCTGTCACAACGGTCCGGCACGCCACCTAAGCTCCGCCCCTGTGCGTTCTACTCTAAGAAACTCAGCTCGGCGGAGCGCAATTATGACGTTGGGGACAGGGAGCTGTTAGCTGTAGTCCAGGCCCTAAAGGTGTGGAGGCATTGGCTTGAGGGGGCTCAACACCCTTTCCTCATTCTGACCGATCACCGTAACCTGGAGTACATCCGGGCAGCTAGGAGATTGAACCCTCGTCAGGCTAGGTGGAACATGTTCCTGACCCGGTTTGTTTTTAGGATCACATACATCCCAGGGTCCCAGAACGGTAAGGCAGACGCCCTGTCCCGGCGATATGACACAGAGGAGAGGTCCATTGAGCCCACTTCCATACTGCCGGAGTCTTGTCTGGTGGCTCCGGTGGTATGGGAGGTCGATACGGAAATCGAGCGTGCACTGCGTGCCGACCCTACTCCCCCCGAGTGTCCTGTGGGGCAGAAGTACGTTCCGCTCGAGGTTCGTGATCATCTTATTTATTGGGCTCATACATCACCCTCCTCTGGACATCCAGGTATTGGCCGGACAGTGCACTGCCTTAGCGTGAAATACTGGTGGCCAACGTTAGCTAAGGATGTGAGGGTTTATGTCTCCTCCTGCTCGGTGTGCGCCCAGTGTAAGGCGCCTAGACATTTGCCCAGGGGTAAGTTACATCCCCTGCCCGTTCCACAACGACCATGGTCCCACCTCTCTGTGGATTTTGTGACCGACCTACCCCCTTCCCAGGGGAATACCACCATTTTGGTCATTGTGGATCGGTTTTCCAAGGCCTGTCGTCTCCTCCCAATGCCGGGTCTCCCTACTGCCCTACAGACCGCCGAGGCCCTATTTACCCACGTATTCCGGCACTATGGGGTCCCCGAGGATATTGTGTCTGACCGAGGTCCCCAGTTTACCTCCAGAGTCTGGGGGTCGTTCATGGAACGCTTGGGGGTCTCGGTGAGCCTTACCTCGGGGTACCACCCAGAGAGCAATGGGCAGGTTGAACGAGTCAACCAGGATGTGGGTAGGTTTTTGAGGTCCTATTGCCGGGACCGGCCGGAGGAGTGGTCCAGGTATATCCCCTGGGCCAAGATGGCCCAGAACTCTCTCCGCCACTCCTCCACCGGTTTAACACCTTTCCAGTGTGTTTTAGGGTATCAGCCGGTCCTGGCACCGTGGCACGGGAGCCAGATCGAGGCCCCTGCGGTGGACGAGTGGATTCGGCGCTCGGAGGAGACGTGGGACGCTGCCCATGTCCATCTGCAGCGGGCCATCCGTCAACAAAAGGCGAGCGCCGATCGCCACCGCAGTGAGGGACCGGTGTACGCACCGGGAGATCGAGTCTGGCTCTCGACTCGAAACCTGCCCCTCCGCCTGCCCTGCCGGAAGCTGGGTCGGCGGTTTGTGGGGCCCTTCAAAGTCCTGAGAAGATTGAACGAGGTGTGTTACAGGTTACAACTGCCTATTGAATACAAAAATATTAACCCCTCGTTCCATGTGTCTCTTCTCAGGCCGGTGGTAGCTGGCCCACTCCAAGAAGATGAGATAGGATAGACCCCTCCGCCCCCTTTGGACATCGAGGGGGCCCCGGCGCACCCGGTCCGGACCATCTTGGACTCGAGGCGCCGGATGAGTGGTCTCCAGTATCTCGTGGAGTGGGAGGGGTACGGTCCGGAGGAACGGTGCTGGGTGCCTAGGAGGGACATCCTCGATCCATCCCTCCTGACTGAGTTCCACCGTGGGCATCCCACGCGCCCGGGTCCGTGTCCTCCTGGCCGTCCCCGAGGCCGGGGTCGGCGCACGGCTGGAGCCGCGCGTCAAGGGGGGGGTACTGTCACGGTTTCGGCCGAGACTGCTCCTCCTCCTGGTTCGGGCAGGCTTCGGCGTTCGCTGTCCCCGGAGTACTAGCTGCCACCGTTGTATGTTTCGTGGTGTGATTGCTTTAGTCTGTCTTGTACACCTGTGTCTGTTTGTGTACTGATTACGTGTCCTATAAGTTCCCTGTTTTGTATTAGTTAGTTTGTGTGTTGTTGTTTGCCTGTCGTGCGGAGCTGCGTGTTTGCGCTCTGTTAGTTTTGTGTATTGTTTTACGCATGTTGCGTAATTCCCTCGCCTCCGTTTGTTTTCGAGGTCGTGTATTGTTTTGTTGCACTTTGGACTAGTAAAGTATTTTTGGATGAATCCTCTGTGTCCTGCGCCTGACTCCTCCACCACATCCACATCGGTTCTATTGACAATTATGATAAGTAACAATTTATCTTATTGAGTATCTTTAACAATAAACCCAAAACACTTTTCTCTGGAGTGTAAATACCTTTCTATGAAATATGAACAAATCTTTATGAAGTGTGAATACATTACTATGAAATATGAACAAATCTTTATGGAGTGTGAGAGCGAAAAACCTGTCTGGCAGCCTTCTTTCCAAATATCCATCCATCAATCAAGACAGTAAAATTTTCTCACGGCCCCTCTGCCCCAGGCAACCACCTAGGTACTCCAGATCAATTCATAAATCTTTATCAATGCATTTGAAACTATGATGCCATTAAATACACATGAAAGCCCCAGCAAACAAAATACTATCCAAAAAATATCCACACTAAGGCTGGTCAACCCATCGGACCCTACAGTGGATCTCTATCCCTGCCTAGACTCCATGTCCCTAAGCATTCACAAAATAAACAAAAACATCTAAGATCCCCACATGTATCCAATAACATCAAGTATCATTCTACAAACATTAACACCTAAGAATATGACACAAATTATGTATTACACATGCAAATATGTCTATATTTCATTGCAGACACTGGAATGTAGTCCACTACACTTCATCTCCTCCGTAGTCTCGACTTCCAATGCATCTTCGATGATGGAATTGGAACATTTCCACACCTTCCTTGTTCCATCTCCTCCAGTCCCTTAATATTCTCCTTTCATATTGTCCCTTCATATTGTCCTTGTTTGAGTATTTCAATCTCTACATATTCCCTTAAATGCTTCTGGAAGAAAAGAAAATACCAAACAGTATCTTTTGCAAAACAACACTTTCAAATTAAAACATCAATATCAACTAAGAATATAAAAAATGATATAAAATGATATATGAATCACATTATCCTATTTCCCCCCTTTGATTCATAACAACATACTAAAATCACACTAATATTGAAAAACATTTGAAAAATGATCAAATAATCAAAAAGGATATTTATCCATCAATACTCCATCCAGTCCCACTTGTCCCTCTTCATCCAGATCAGGAACAGTCAACAACGGCATCTGAGTGTTGTCTCCAGGCATCACAACTCCAACCCATCTCAATATCATAGCTTTCGCAAAGGTCAGTAACAAATTACAAAAGAAAAACATCACACACAGTGCTATCAAAGCTGCTATTAAAATCTGAACCATCACTGCTCCCACTGGGCCTAACTAATCTTGCAACCAAGACTTCGCTGACCATCCAGGTTCTTCAGATCTACCAAATGCATCCCTTATATTCTTCAATGCATCTATAACACTAGTGATATTATCTGAACTATCTGGAATCAAAGTATAGGTAATATTATCAATATGATCTCAAAATCTCCACTTCTCTCTTAGACTTATCCTCCAATGATAGGCTTCCCAGACTATGAAATTCCTCTAATATTGATGCTGGAGCTATCTGCTCCCTTGTAATCAAATGCAATATATTTATGGCTTTAATAACTATCAATGTTGAAAGAGTTAAATTGCTTCCCACTGTTGTTATAACAGACTGAAGTGTTGATGTCCTTGTTGTTACTTCATCCATTCTCCCTAAGACTTTTAACTCCTTACTTGTATTTCCATCTATCACCACTAGTGTCACTCTCCTTTCCTACTAACATTGAAACTTAGCTTACTGTCCTAGAGTTCCTTCAACCCTAGTTCTCCTAACTTTTTTAATCTAATCTTTTCTCCTAACTTTAAAAAAACCTCTTTCCACTGATTTATTCACAAAATCCCTTACCACCAATTTTTTGAATATGTGATCGGGAAGTCCCCTGTCTAGACTTCTTTACACACAGACTTGGCAAACGATCGAACATCTTTTAGCCTAGTTTGAAATCTCTTGCACCTCTTGGTGTAGGAATGTAACCAAGAATAACTGTCACCCCTTTTAACTTTATTTTTCAGACAGATTGTCTAATAGGCAGTCTAATAGATTGTCATAGGAAGGAGGACATTATCTTTTCAAGCAAATATGATTCCCAAAAACCCTACTTTTAAAAAATCTTCTACCAGACAGCCGTCTAGTGTACATCTTATTGTACAGTTCAATTTACACAATGCATCTCTTCCCAACAATGCAATAGGTATATGTTCTGATACCAGTATGTGTATTTTAATTTCTCTTTTATTTTTATAGCAGAGCTCAATTGGTTCCTTAAGAGTAATCAGCTGTTTTACTCCCTCAAATCCCTATCCTAATTAGTTAATTTTACATAGTGAGATGTTTAACCTCTTTAGGCTCAACACAGATAAAAGCTTTTCCACTATCACCATCACTTCTCATAGTCCTTTTTATTTTCACTTCAATTGTTGGATATTTTTCTTCTTCTCCCTAAATCGGTGCTATCAGCTGACACCCCCCTTCGGATCTTCTAGGCACTCTAGAATCCTTGCTCCTTTAAGGGTTCACCTGGAGGACAGGTGATCTTCACTTGCTCCTTTATCTTCCTCAGAAATTCCCTCTGTTGTTTCCTCCTGGCGCATTGCACTCACAGGTAAAGTTAACAACCTGTCCACAATTATAACACACTTCTGAAAGTTGCTGGAAGTGTAGCTGAAACCTTCCTCCTCCTTCTAACCTTCTCGTCCTCTTCCTCTCCAATTCTGTGTCTGTCCAGAAACTGGCTGTGGATATGGAACAACTGGAACCGCTATTGGTGGCTGGTACAATTGCATTTGACCTTGTTCAGTTGAAGCTGTAGCAGTGATTGTTGATTTGGTTCACCCTGATTCTTCATAACCAAAGCTTTTCTTCTCCTTCTTCTTCTCCACCAGTTGTATTTGATTGAGTTTTCTGAGAGTTTCTTGGTCCTGCTCTTTCTTGTTGTTGACATATCAGTATTCTTCAAAAGGTTATATTCTAATTTCTGTCCTAGAAATATCATCTTCCATCATCTTCTTACTTTTCTCTCTTTCCTTGGCCTCAATGTATTCTTCTCCTCCAATTCTTGGGATCCTTTTCTCAGCAGTTCCTTTTCCTGTATCGTCAGCTTCTTGAGTTGTTCCTCCAGTTGTGTTACTTCTTCAAAACTATTCGCTTTATCCAGGCATGATACGCATCAGTCTATATCTCTTTCTATTTCTTCTTTGCTAGTCATTGTTGGATAAAATCCTCTTGAATATGAAGCACCTTTAATCTCCAAGTCTTCATCTTTGTCTTCATCTTTCCGAACCTCATTCTTCTCTTAGTTTCCAGACATCTCGGTTTTTTCTTACTTCTGGAGTTTGGATTCATTTTTATGGTCGTTTCTGCTTGTCCTCTCTCTATTATTCGTTCATCTTCATCTCTGATGCAATAATCACCCTCCTGAATGATCACCGGGAGCTTTATCGTTGGTATCTTTCATCAGTTTTTGTTTGAGAATGAAGGACAACTTAAGAACACCCAGCTCTCTTTGTCTCTTTTCTTTACGTTGTTCCCTTTTTTCCCTTCTTTTTTCTGCTTTATGAATTGACAGAAGCACTTTCATTATCTTGATTACGTCAGGGTTAAGAGTCCCTTCCACTGGCCATGGTTGTTCAATGTCAGGCCAACGTTTGTTCCATTTGCCAGATAACTTTGCAATCCCATTAACTAGAGGATTACTATTTTGTACTATATCAACAGGTGTAATTACCTTCATACTATCCAGGTCTGTGCCCAAACAGTTTGAGCTTCTACTTCTAAAAATCCACCTTTCCAGAAATAAGTCTCTCACTGTTGCCACTTGCTACAGACCCCCCTCAGCCCCCAGCTGTGCCCTGGACACCATATGTGAATTGATTGCCCCCCATTTATCCTCAGAGTTCGTACTGCTTGGTGACCTAAATTGGGATATGCTTAATACCCCGGCCATCCTACAATCCAAACTAGATGCCCTCAACCTCACACAAATTATCAACGAACCTACCAGGTACAACCCTAAATCCGTAAACATGGGTACCCTCATAGATATAATCCTGACTAACATACACTCTAAATACACCTCAGCTGTCTTCAACCAGGATCTCAGCAATCACTGCCTTATTGCCTGCGTCCGTAACGGGTCCGCGGTCAAACGACCACCCCTCATCACTGTCAAACGCTCCCTAAAACACTTTAGCGAGCAGGCCTTCCTAATTTACCTGGCCCAGGTATCCTGGATGGATATAGATCTCATTCCGTCAGTATAGGATGCCTGATTGTTCCTTAAAAGTAATTTCCTCTCAATCTTAAATAAACATGCCCCATTCAAAAAATACAGAACTAAGAACCGATATAGCCCCTGGTTCTCCTCAGACTTGACTGCCCTTGACCAGCACAAAAACATCCTGTGGCGTACTGCATTAGCATCAAATAGCCCCCGCGATATGCAACTTTTCAGGGAAGTTAGGAACCAATATATACAAGCAGTCAGGAAAGCAAAGGCTAACTTTTTCAAACAGAAATTTGCATCCTGTAGCACTAACTCCAAAAAGTTTTGGGACACTGTAAAGTCCATGGAGAATAAGAGCACTTCCTCCCAGTTGCCCACTGCACTGAGGCTAGGAAACACTATCACCACCGATAAATCTACAATAATCGAGAATTTCCACAAGCATTTTGCTACAGCTGGCCATGCTTTCCATCTGGCTACCACTACCCCGGCCACCAACTCGTAACCCTCCGCTGCAACTTGCCCATGCCCCCCCCGCTTCTCCTTCACACAAATTCAGACAGCTGATGTTTTGAAAGAGCTGCAAAATCTGGACCCCTACAAATCAGCTGGGCTAGACAATCTGGACCCTTTCTTTCTAAAACTAGCCGCCGAAATAGTCGCAACCCCTATTACTAGTCTGTTCAACCTCTCTTTCATAACGTCTGAGATCCCCAGAGATTGGAAAGCTGCCGCGGTCATCCCCCTCTTCAAAGGGGGGTGACACTCTAGATCCAAACTGCTACAGACCTATATCCATCCTGCCCTGCCTTTCGAAAGTATTTGAAAGCCAAGTTAACAAACAGATCACCGACCATTTCGAATACCACCGTACCTTCTCCGCTATGCAATCCATGTTTCCGAGCTGGTCATGGGTGCACTTCAGCCACGCTCAAGGTCCTAAACGATATTATAACCGCGATTGATAATAGACAGTACTGTGCAGCCGTCTTCATCGACCTGGCCAAGGCTTTCGACTCTGTCAACCACCGCATTCTTATTGGCAGACTAAATAGCCTTGGTTTCTCAAATGACTGCCTCGCCTGGTTCACCAACTACTTCTCAGATAGAGTTCAGTGTGTCAAATCGGAGGGCCTGTTGTCTGGACCTATGGCAGTCTCTATGGGGGTGCCACAGGGTTCAATTCTTGGGCCGACACTTTTCTCCGTGTATATCAATGATGTCGCTCTTGCTGCTGGTGACTCTCAGATCCACCTCTACGAGACGACACCATTTTGTATACATCTGGCCCTTCATTGGACACTGTGTTAACAAACCTCCAAACGAGCTTCAATGCCATACAACACTCCTTCAGTAGCCTCCAACTGCTCTTAAACACTAGTAAAACTAAATGCATGCTTTTCAATCGAACGCTGCTGGCACCCACCCACCCGACTAGAATCACCACTCTCGACGGGTCTGACCTAGAGTATGTGGACAACTACAAATACCTAGGTGTCTGGTTAGACTGTAAACTCTCCTTCCAGACTCACATAAAGAATCTCCAATCCAAAGTTAAATCTAGAATCGGCTTCCTATTTCGCAACAAAGCCTCCTTCACTCATGCTGCCAAACATGCCCTCGTAAAACTGACTATCCTACCGATCCTTGACTTCGGTGATGTCATTTACAAAATAGCCTCCAACACTCTACTCAGCAAATTGGATGTAGTCTATCACAGTGCCATCCGTTTTGTCTCCAAAGCCCCATACACTACCCACCACTGTGACCTGTACGCTCTTGTTGGCTGGTCCTCACTACATGTTCGTCGTCAAACCCACTGGCTCCAGGCCATCTATAAATCACTGCTAGGCAAATCCCCGCCTTATCTTAGCTCATTGGTCACCATAGCAGCACCCACCCGTAGTCTGCGCTCCAGCAGGTATATCTCACTGGTCATTCCCAAAGCCAACACCTCCTTTGGCCGCCATTCCTTCCAGTTCTCTGCTGCCAATGACTGGAACAATTGCAAAAATCTCTGAAGCTGGAGACTCTTATCTCCCTCACTAACTTTAAGCATCAGTTGTCAGAGCACCTTACCGATCACTGCACCTGTACACAGCCCATCTGAAATTAGCCCACCCAACTACCTCATCCCTATATTGTTATTTATTTTGCTCTTTTGCACCCCAGTATCTCTATTTGCACATAATCTCTTGCACATCTAGCATTCCAGTGTTAATACTATTGTAATTATTTTGCACTATAGCCTATTTATTGCCTTACCTCCATAACTTGCTACATTTGCACACACTGTATATATATTTCCTGTTGTATTTTTGACTTTATGTTTTTTTACCCCATATGTAACTCTGTGTTGTTTTTATCGCACTGCTTTGCTTTATCTTGGCCAGGTCGCAGTTGTAAATGAGAACTTGTTCTCAACTGGCTTAGCTGGTTAAATAAAGGTGAAATAAAAAAATAAATAAAAATTCGTCCTGATATCCTTTTTCCCCATTGTACAACTCTTTTATATTCCTTGAATGTGAATTATTTTTATTATTTTAGAATATATAGCCTATAGTGTCCTCCCTTTAATTTTTAATATAAACAAAAAATAAATAAAAAAAGAATTCTTCCCCCCTAAATAATAAAAATTAATCAATAAAAATATGAATATTCAAAAAATTAATTAATATTTTTTTTTCTCCAATTAAACAATTACTCAATATATTTATGAATAATCAAAAATAATTTTTTATTTATATTTCCTATTTTACTAATTTATCAATTAGTGGCTATCTTACCACCTTCAATCAGGAAAAGTATGTATAATACTTATAATCCAGCAACACTACAGTACTCATAAATCTAATCAAACCCACTCATTCACAAAAACTCCAAAATGCCATTTTTATTTTAATCAGTCTTTTGCCAAGTCTTTGTCAAATTGTCATAACATGAAATATGCAAGGCACACAAAATATTCTGTATGGGAAGGCAAGGTTTGTAAACAAAACAGCACTGGCCTGATTTTGACTCGATCCTCTGTCGCGTCACCCCTTGTCACGTGATGTACACGTCAGCACCTCTCTTTCTCTCTCTCTCCTCGTTCCTCCTATCGTCTCTCATATGACAAAAGAACAAAGAAACAGACAAGAATTTAGCAGTTTATGCAATCACTGAGTCACTTCAACCATTCAATATTCCTCCAGTCACATTTGCTCTAAGAATTCACTCAGGAATCGCATAAATAGCTCAATAACATTTTTATTTCATTTATTTATTTAATTATTTTATTTTTAATCCGTCAACATCTCTCTCTCATTTATCAATTCAATATGTCTCAAGAAAACAGTTTAATCGTCAAACAGCCGCCGATGTAACAACCAGAATACACCCTTAGACTCTAAATGTCTCTGTCTTTGTTCCTTCGTCTGTCTCCCCGCAGCACAGTGTAACAGAGGATTGACCTATTTACCCCTACGTCACTCTAGTGTCGTAAAATCACACGTGTCGTAATCTAGTGTCGTAAAATCACACGCATGCGCAGTTCATTCACCAATACGATTTCACCGTGGAAGGGAGCCCTCTCAGCTCTCTCCCCAAGCCAAACAGAAAGTTATCAGTCCCGCTGTAACTCAGTTTCTCCTCATAGTCAAACAACATTTAACAGAGCTCACAAAGCCTAGAACCTAAATTCTACACACACAAACATAATTTATGAGGCTTTATTCCATCGCGATGGCCCTCTAAGGTCACATGTTAGCATGTAGCATGTAGCATGTATGTAACATGTGGCATGTAACATGTAGCAATGTAACCTACATTGCGCCGTAGAATTCCTTTTCCTTTGTCCCTAACTTTATGCTGCCGCGAGTTCTATGGATATTCTATGAGCGGTTACATCAAACAAATGCTTCGTCAAACACCAGCTGAGCGGTAACTTGCAATATAATGTATATACCACAGTCTCCAGAGTCCCCAGGACTCACCTAAAACACATCTAACGCGTTATAGGATTTGTGGCCCACCATAGAGGTCGCCTGTCTATCAGGTCTTTCCAGATCCGCAATGTCCTAATTTGTATACATATACCTTGGCCTTATTACCTTCCATCGATTGTTCTTGAATTCCTATTCAAGCCACATATCTCTATAGACACTCTATAGGCTCTCTCCCCTCTTTTGCGCTGTCTACCAGTGCAAACAAATGTATAATGGTTAGGCCAGACCCCCAGTTCTCAGCAATAAAGCAACACAAAGCACACATCGGTCCCCAACGGTACATCTCTCCAGCGCACACTCAAATAGCCTCCGAACTAACAAATGCCCAAAGTGATGAGGAAACTCACCCTTATCTGGCCATGACTTCGGAACGAGAGTCAGCTTGGCGCCCATGAATGGAACAAAGGAGAGACGCAGACCGTCCCTTTTCGTGACGCCATTTTGTAGTGTCGAGTCAATGTTACTAATTATTCCTGTTAAACAAAGGAGTCCGCTTATACTGAACTTTGATCATATGTTTTATTCATATCACAAGATTTCAGCATAAGTGTACAGGTGTCCAGATCACCCGGAGAGCAGTGGTTCCCAAATTGCAATGTCTGCTCTGCTCTTCTTCGTTTAAACCCAGTACTTATAATTTTCCCAAGATATGGGTGGCTCCCTCTACTGTCCAATCCCCTGTCTACAACACACAGACTTCTCTGTCCTATGTGGCGTCACACTAAAACAATTCCCTCTGACACTAAATAAACATCCTCTCAGGTTCCACTTAAAAATATTAACAAAGTCATAATCTTAATACACTACAACAGGAAGGCTATATAGTTTGTTAACACCATCTGCTCTAATTTTCTCATAAAACAGTAATCAATATCTAAATGCATGCCATGGCCTATTGTGAAATTAGGTATGCCTAACTTGGTGTTTGAGAGTTTCAAAATAGAAAATGTTCTTGAGACAAAAGGCAGATGTTGCAATTTTATGCATATTTTATATTGATATTCAATATCTGTCCTTACAAACTTTGAGAAGTTATGATGAAGAATTTTGCACTACACCATGTTTTTTTTCATTTAGGCTACACTGTCCGGCGAATGTCCTACAAAATCATCCTGTTGTCCTGCATTTGGGTATTTTAAATGTGGTTACCCTAGGCGGAGTAGAGAGATGAATGTGATTGAAAGAACCAGAATTTTCATCAGGATATTTTCTATTGTTTTTATTTGTCAACTTCAGGCCTATGTATTTTACTTAGTTGACGATGGAAGTTATAGGCCTATTGCTGCATTGGCCTATACACTCTAAAAATTAGGGGTTCAACAAGGGTTCTTCTAAGATCCTCAAAGTTCTTTGAAGAACCTTAGGGTTCTTGGCACTGAAAATTGCCCCCAAAAGTTTCTTCAAAGAACCCCATAGGAGGTGGGGTTCATCGAGGAACCTCCTTAGTTGGTTGGGGTTCTTGCAGGAACCTAACTGCCCAACTGAAACATTTTGATTTGAAAGGACAGCAGGTGCAGGCACTTTACTGAAACATTTAAAGATCTCCTCATTTTAAGGTAAGGTTTGTCCCTTATTTGATCTAAATTGATATTTTATGATGATACCATCTATCTTTTCATTTTTGTGCAATCTTTCTAAAACAGAAAATGGACACAATTCAATGGATATCAAATCAACAAAGAGGTAAGACTATGTTGGCTATAGGAATATGTTGAAGGCTAGCTGTATTGGGTGCAGATGACTGAACTGCTCACTTTTGTGTCTGTAGGTATACAGTCGTGGTCAAAGGTTTTGAGAATGACACAAATACTAATTTTCAAAGTCTGCTGCCTCAGTTTTGATGATGGCAATTTGCATATACTCCAGAATGTCATGAAGAGTGATCAGATGAATTGCAATTAATTGCAAAGTCCCTCTTTGCCATGAAAATGAACTTAATCCCAAAAAAACATTTCCACTGCATTTCAGCCCTGCCACTAAAGGACCAGATGCCATCATGTCAGTGATTCTCTCGTTAACACAGGTGAGAGTGTTGACGAGGACAAGTCTGGAGATCATTATGTCATGCTGATTGAGTTAGAATAACAGACTGGAAGCTTTAAAAGGAGGGTGGTGCTTGAAATAATTGTTCTTCCTCTGTTAACCATGGTTACCTGCAAGGAAACACCTGCCATCATCATTGCTTTGCACAAAAAGGGCTTCACAGGCAAGGATATTGCTGCTAGTAAGATTGCACCTACAGTGAGGGAAAAAAGTATTTGATCCCCTGCTGATTTTGTACGTTTGCCCACTAACAAAGAAATGATCAGTCTATAATTTTAATGGCAGGTTTATTTGAACAGTGAGAGACAGAATAACAACAAAAATCCAGAAAAACACATGTCAAAAATGTTATAAATTGATTTGCATTTTAATGAGGAAAATAAGTATTTGACCCCTCTGCAAATCATGACTTAGTACTTGGTGGCAAAACTCTTGTTGGCAATCACAGAGGTCAGACGTTTCTTATAGATACCACCAGGTTTGCACACATCTCAGGAGGGATTTTGTCCCACTCCTCTTTGCAGATCTTCTCCAAGTCATTAAGGTTTCGAGGCTGACGTTTGGCAACTCGAACCTTCAGCTCTCTCCACAGATTTTCTATGGGATTAAGGTCTGGAGACTGGCTAGGCCACTCCAGGACCTTAATGTTTTTCTTCTTGAGCCACTCCTTTGTTGCCTTAGCAGTATGTTTGGGGTCATTGTCATGCTGGAATACCCATCCACGACCCATTTTCAATGCCCTGGCTGAGGGAAGGAGGTTCTCACCCAAGATTTGACGGTACATGGCCCCATCCATCGTCCCTTTGATGGGGTAAAGTTTTTCTGTCCCCTTAGCAGAAAAACACCCCCAAAGCATAATGTTTCCACCTCCATGTTTGATGGTGGGGATGGTGTTCTTGGGGTCATAGGCAGCATTCCTCCTCCTCCAAACACGGCGAGTTGAGTTGATGCCAAAGAGCTCCATTTTGGTCTCATATGACCACAACATTTTCACCCAGTTCTCCTCCGAATCATTCATTGGCAAACTTCAGACGGGCCTGTATATGTGCTTTCTTGAGCAGGGGGACCTTGCGGGTGCTGCAGGTTTTCAGTCCTTGACGGCGTAGTGTGTTACCAATTGTTTTCTTGGTGACTATGGTCCCAGCTGCCTTGATATCATTGACAAGACCCTCTCGTGTAGTTCTGGGCTGATTCCTCACCGTTCTCATAATCATTGTAACTCCACGAGGTGAGATCTTGCATGGAGCCCCAGGCCGAGGGAGATTGACAGTTCTTTTGTGTTTCTTCCATTTGTGAATAATCGCACCAACTGTTGTCACCTTCTCACCAAGCTGCTTGGCGATGGTCTTGTAGCCCATTCCAGCCTTGTGTAGGTCTACAATCTTGTCCCTGACATCCTTGGAGAGCTCTTTGGTCTTGGCCATGGTGGAGAGTTTGGAATCTGATTGATTGATTGCTTCTGTGGACAGGTGCCTTTTATACAGGTAACAAGCTGAGATTAGGAGCACTCCCTTTAAGAGTGTGCTCCTAATCTCAGCTTGTTACATGTATAAAAGACACCTGGGAGCCAGAAATCTTTCTGAGGTTATATACACTCCGCAGGTCGAGTTTTGTATAGATTTTGGCGTGGCCCACTTGATCAAGGGTCGCTGGGATCAGAGGTAAACGGTTCTTGACCGTAACGTCATTCAGGGAACGGTAATCAATACATGGACGAAGACTACCATCCTTTTTTCCAACAAAGAAGAGGCTGGACGCAGCCGTGGAAGAAGAAGGACGAATGAAACCGTTTGAGTGCTTCATCAATGTAGTTCTCCATTGCCTCATTTTCTGGGATAGATAAGGGGTAAACACGGCCCGTCGGTGGTGAAACTCCAGGGAGTAAGTCAAAAGCACAGTCCCCTGGGCGATGTGGTGGCAGAGTGGAGGTCTTGATTTTGCTGAAGACATTGCTGTACTGGGCGTATTAAGATGGTATGGTGGGTGGCACTGAAGAGGCAGAGTCCTCAGTGGTGGTGGCTCTGCAGGGTAGGCTGAGACCACTGGTGAGGCAGGTAGAAGACCAGGACAGTAGTTCACCTTGTCGCCACAAGATGGCAGGGTCGTGACGACAAAGCCAGGGGTGTCCGAGGATGAATGGCTGTTTGGGGGATGAGAGTTCCATGAGTTGAATGGTTTCGGTGTGGAAGACTCCAATCTGGAGGGTAACGCTCTATGTCAGGTGCGTAATGAAGCCTGTGGCCAATGGCTGCCCATCCAGGGTGTTAATCCTTAAGGGAGGGGTGACAGGTGTAAGATCAATGTCAAGCTCTTGTAATAGCTGGGGATCGATAAAACTACCTGCTGCTCCCGAATCTATCAAGCCATCTATGTACTTCGTAACCCCCTTCACGGTTACCAATACTGGGATGGAGAATTGCTTCTGGAAGATATTTAGAAATACAGACCTGCCTACCTGCATGGCAGCGGCGGGACCCTTCTCATCTCTCAGTGGGGGGGTGAACAGGGCAATGGCTGAGTAGATGATCTTTCCCTCCACAGTATAGGCAGAGCCCTTCTTGGATCCGCCTTTGACATTCGATACACGGGAGAGGAGCATGACCCAACTGCATGGGCTCTGGAAGACTCGGACGGGATGACGGAATCGTGGAAAGAGAAGGTGTCGGGTTCCTGGGTGGCAGAGTTCTTCGGTGGTCGATGGAGATGGACATACAAATGTATTAATTTAAATCCTGAAGGTCACCTTTAAGGCCAGTTCCGCCTGAAGTTCCCTGTTGAGCCCTCTTCGGTAGACGGTAAGTAAAGCAGCCTCACTCCATCCACTCCCTGCAGCCATGGTGCGGAACTCGAGGGCATACTCGGCAGCTGAATTGCGTCCTTGTTGAAGGTCTATGAGGAGGTCCCCTATAGGACGACCGGAAGGAGAGTGATCGAATACCTCTTTGAAGAGGGTATGGAAATGGGTCTCGGATCCGAGTTCTGTGCTGTTGGCAGTCCATATAGCGGTGGCCCAATCCAGGGCTTTGCCTGTGAGTAGAGACACAACAAAATCCACCCTGCTCTTGTCGGTGGCGAAGTTAGTGGGATTGTGCTCAATGTATTTGCTGCATTGTATCAGAAATCCCTGACATTTCCCAGGTGAACCGTCATATTTTCCAGGCATGGATATGAATGAAGGAGGGCTATGGGTTACGATACCTGGCATCGGAGGAGTAGGGATAGGCTGTCGGAGAAGATTACCTCCATACGCTCCTCTTGCCGGGTTAGGCGCCACTGTAGCTCAGCTGAATCCATTCCGTTTTTTGGTGAGGTATTCTGTAATGAATACTCAGGGAGAAAAAGGTGTAGATTCACGTGCAGAGCCAGGCAGGTGTTTATTTAGCCTTCGCAAAAGGCAGGAATCGTGGTCACAGGCAGGCAATGGTCATACACAGGTAGGCAAACAGGCAGGAGAATCAAAAACTAGGACTGAAGGCTATAACTGGTTCTCACAAACAAGCTATAAAAAGGCTTAGTAGAGTCAAAACAAACAATACCTCACAAGACACAAACAGAAAGAACTGAACTAAATAAGGAGCTGATGAGACCAGGTGAGTAACTAACACAGGTGAAATCAATGAACAAAAATGAAAGACAGGGCTACATTCAAGAACACAAAGAAACAGTGCTACATACAAGAACAAAGGGTGAACTTTGAAAACAAATACAGAACCTTACACCCACCAACTAAGGAGGTTCCTCGATGAACCCCACCTCCTATGGGGTTCTTGGAAGAACCTTTTGGGGGCCATTTTCAGTGCCAAGAACCCTACGGTTCTTCTGAGAACTTTGAGTGTCTTAGAAGAACCCTTGTTGAACCCCTCATTTTAAAGTGTAGGTTAGGTCCTGTTGTGGCTATGCCAAATGGCTGTGGGCTACACTAGTTCATTTAGCAGACAAGATTTGCTTATAATTCCGTGGCATTATTTTATATTATTTTATATGAAGAATACAACTGAACAAAGCTGAATAAAATATAAATATTTTCTCCAAATGATTTGAGGGAGTGAGCATATGCGGCTATTCTGAGTTGAGTGGTTAACAAAGAAATAGGCACTCCTATATGCTTAATTTAGAGATATTAATGTAACTTTAGTTGTTCTACAAACGTTGGGCTATATGTTTTCATTTTTAATAAATTGTAAGTCTGCATGATGAGACTCTAATGATGATTTGAAAAAGGTCGCTTGAACTGCATGAGCTCTGCTTTGTTTTTTGGGCAGGCTGTACACACTCCAATAGTCTCTCATTCACAATTTGACAAAGACTTGATAATGCCTCGAATTTCACGGCGGCATCCCCTTTGTGGCCGTAATGCACCCAAAAACAATCCATGCCTTTTGCGTCCGGAAGTGATGCGTTGTGCCCTTTTCCCTGAGTGTGCTGCACAATCCAAAGCGTCTCTCACTCACACAGCTCTCTGTCACATGATCGGGTATTTCTCACAGGCTATGAGTTAAGACAGACACATCCGGGACGAAACTGCGCGGGTCCTTATCCAATTCCGAGGTGCATTTGAAGATATTGGAAGAACTGTCCACATTTACTTTTCGTCAGTTAACAAGATGAGCAGGCCTAATGAACAGCAAAAGCACTAGCCTATGTCAATCTACTATCCCCCATAGTGCAAAAGTCGATCTATTCTATTCTGTGCGAGAAATAAATATTCCAAATATAGTCTGGGACAGTTGTGGGATGCGATAGATCCCAAATTAATACAACCACCAGCATCAAAAAAACGTATTTATGCAATGTGGCTGACACAACTGATCAGAACGTATAGCTTAACATTTTGATAAACTATTAGGCTATTTCTTAACATTATTTTACATTTTAGTCATTTAGCAGACGCTCTTATCCAGAGTGACTTACAGTTAGTGAATACATATATTTTTTTTTATACTGGCCCCCTGTGGGAATCGAACCCACAACCCTGGCGTTGCAAACTCCATGCTCCATCAACTGAGCTACATTACATTTACATTTTTACATTTTAGTCATTTAGCAGACGTTCTTATCCAGAGCGACTTACAGTTAGTGAATACATATATATTTTTTCGAACCCACAACCCTGGCGTTGCAAACACCATGCTCTATCAACTGAGCTACATCCCTGCCGGCCATTCCCTCCCCTACCCTGGACGACGCTGGGCTAATTGTGCGCCGCCCATGAGTCTCCTGGTCACGGCCGGCTGCGACAGAGCCTGGACTCGAACCAGGATCTCTAGTGGCACAGTTAGCACTGCAATGCAGTGCCTTAGACCACTGCACCACTCAGGAGTACATTATAAGCTCAGCAATGCACACATGGTAGTAGGCTATAAGCGCGAATGTTCCATTAGAAGAAAACAATTTGTTTTGCATGGCCCGGTGCTCCGGGTGTACAGGGTTTGCTCATTTTCAACCATTCCATTGATCCTAAAGAGATATTTCCACCCACCTGGGGCACAGGGCCATGCAAAACGAACTCAAACATTGCTTCAATATACGCTCCAAAAGTTTAATAGTTAGGCTATCCATATTACCAGACCTTATATTGTTTCAATTTCTATGGTGATTCTCGGCCACAATTTAGATAACGCATTGATATATAGCTGCACAATTTAGATAATTTATTGATATTGTAACGACCCGGTATTGTGTTCTGTGTTCGTGGGTGTGTTATCGTTCTCATGGGTGCTAGCAGGGGTTAAATATGCCAGGACAGATGGAAAGGTTGGGGGGGTATGATGGGTAATCCCGCGGGGTTTTGGAATGCTTAAATAGGGGTTACGGTCTCATCTCTCTCTCTTCTGTTTTGGGACCCTTGACTTGACATGTTATATTTGTGTATGTTCGAGGTTTAGCGGCGTAGGCTGTGGCCTGAACAATAGCCCATTCAGGAATAAACCTGTGTTCTGCCTGTACACCTGGTGCCCGTCTCTCTTTTACTTTATGACCCAGCTGGGTCATTACAATATCTATACAGTGCATTCGGAAAGTATTCAGACCCCTTGACTTTTTCCACATTTTGTTACGTTACAGCCTTATTATAAAATGTATTAAATAAACATTTTTCCTCATCAAAAAAATTTCCTACACACAATACCCCATAATGACAAAGCAAAAACAGGTTTTTAGAACATTTAGCCAATGTATTACAAATAAAAAACAGAAATACCTCATTTACATAACTATTCAGATATTTTGCTATTAGACTCGAAATTGAGCTCAGGTGCATCCTGTTTCCATTGATAATCCTTGTTTCTACAACTTTATTGGAGTCCACCTGTGGTAAATTCAATTGATTGGACATGATTTGGAAAGGCACACACCTGTTTATAAGGTCCCACAGTTGACAGTGCATGTCAGAGCAAAAACCAAGCCATGAGGTCAAAGGAATTGTCCTTAGAGCTCCGAGACAGGATTGTGTTGAGGCACAGATCTGGGGAAGGGTACCAAAACATTTCTGCAGCATTGAAGGTCCCCAACAACACAATGGCCTCCATCATTCTTAAATGGAAGAAGTTTAGAACCCCCAAGATTCTTCCTAGATCTGGCCACCCTGCCAAACTGAGCAATCGGGGGAGAAGTGCCTTGATCAGGGAGGTGACCAAGAACCTGATGGTCACTCTGAAAGAGCTCCAGAGTTCCTCTGTGGAGATGGGAGAACCTTCCAGAAGGACCACCATCTCTGCAGCACTCCACCAATCAGGCCTTCATGGTAGAATGACAAGACGGAAGCCACTCCTCAGTAAAAGGCACATGATAGCCCGCTTGGAGTTTGCAAAAAGGCACCTAAAGACTCTCAGACCATTAGAAACAAGATTCTCTGGTCTGATGAAACCAAGATTGAACTCTTTGGCCTGAATGCCACGCGTCACGTTTGGAGGAAACCTGGCACCATCCCTACGGTGAAGCATGGTGGTGGCAGCATCATGCTGTGGGGATGTTTTTCAGCGACAGGGACTGGGAGACTAGTCAGAATCAAGGGAAAGATGAATGGAGCAAAGTACAGAGAGATCCTTAATAAAAGGCTGCTCCAGAGCTCTCAGTACCTCAGACTGGGGGGAAGGTTCACCTTCCAACAGGACAACGACCCTAAGCACACAGCCAAGACAGCGCAGGAGTGGCTTCGGGAAAAGTCTCTGAATGTCCTTGAGTGGCCCAGCCAGAGTCCGGACTTGAACTCGATCGAACATCTCTGGAGAGACCTGAAAATAGCTGTACAGCGATGCTCCCCATCCAACATGACAGAGCTTGAGATAATCTGCAGAGACAAATGGGGAAACTCCCCAAATACAGGTGTGCCAAACTTGTAGTGTCATACCCAAGAAGACTTGAGGCTGTAATCGCTGCTATATTAAGAAAGTACTGAGTAAAGGGTCTGAATATTTATGTAAATGTGATATTTCAGTTGTTGTTTTTTTTACACATTTGCAAACATTTCTAAAAACCTGTTTTTGCTTTGTTATTATGGGGAATTGTGTGTAGATTGATGAGGAAAAATACGTATTTAATCCATTTTAGAATAAGGCTGTAACAAAATGTGGAAAAAGTCCGGGTGTGAATAGTTTCCGAATGCACTCTAGCTAGCTGGCTTGCTGAAATGATAACAGAGATCATTAAGAATATAGCTATTTGATAATGTCCATGTGCATGTCCAAATATTAATGACCTCTGGAATCCAGCACGTTTTCACTGGAATTATCAAACGGCAAGAATCAGACAAACTCCAACCCTCAACATGACATCAGTTCGTATAGGCACGGTTTAGCTGAGACTCAGCTCTTGACAGGTAGGCTTGTAGTCCTTTTCTGAAATAATTATTTTCACCTGACTTGTCTTAACTGAAATGGTGCTCATAACTTTCATTAGCTGTCATTCAGTGCCCTATTTGTTGTTATTTCTCTGCTACACGTGGAAATCACCACAATATTCCCACCCCCAATTCCTGAATATGTATTAGTAGCCTGTGTCAGACTTCGAGGTGGAACCTAAATGAGAATTTCCGCTCTAGGACAGGAATTACTCGAAGTAGGTGCGGCAACTTCCTCTGAGGTGCGCCTTTAAATCTGCAACGGCACTATTTCTAGACATCTTTATTTAGACCTTTACTTGTTTTTTGTAAAGGTTGAATGGTCTCATCACAAAGGCATTTTGTTCAAATGGGTTACATATCTCACTGCTGAACATAATGCATTCCTATGAGATTTTACCTAGAGTGACATGTACAGGGCAGGTTTCTGGTCACATTTCTTAAAATTAACACAGTATATAATAGTATATTATGTATCATTGTAATCAGCAGACTTCAGGGAATACTTATATAACCCTTTTAGACAGTTTACATATAAAATATTGAAACTAGGCATGAAAACATCATTTTTGTTGCTTTTTAAACATTTAAAGGATACATATACAGTGGGGGGGGGAAGTATTTAGTCAGCCACCAATTGTGCAAGTTCTCCCACTTAAAAAGATGAGAGAGGCCTAATGAACAGCAAAAGCACTAGCCTATGTCAATCTACTATCCCCCATAGTGCAAAAGTCGATCTATTCTATTCTGTGCGAGAAATAAATATTCCAAATATAGTCTGGGACAGTTGTGGGATGCGATAGATCCCAAATTAATACAACCACCAGCATCAAAAAAACGTATTTATGCAATGTGGCTGACACAACTGATCAGAACGTATAGCTTAACATTTTGATAAACTATTAGGCTATTTCTTAACATTATTTTACATTTTAGTCATTTAGCAGACGCTCTTATCCAGAGTGACTTACAGTTAGTGAATACATATATATTTTTTTATACTGGCCCCCTGTGGGAATCGAACCCACAACCCTGGCGTTGCAAACTCCATGCCCTATCAACTGAGCTACATTACATTTACATTTTTACATTTTAGTCATTTAGCAGACGTTCTTATCCAGAGCGACTTACAGTTAGTGAATACATATATATTTTTTCGAACCCACAACCCTGGCGTTGCAAACACCATGCTCTATCAACTGAGCTACATCCCTGCCGGCCATTCCCTCCCCTACCCTGGACGACGCTGGGCTAATTGTGCGCCGCCCATGAGTCTCCTGGTCACGGCCGGCTGCGACAGAGCCTGGACTCGAACCAGGATCTCTAGTGGCACAGTTAGCACTGCAATGCAGTGCCTTAGACCACTGCACCACTCAGGAGTACATTATAAGCTCAGCAATGCACACATGGTAGTAGGCTATAAGCGCGAATGTTCCATTAGAAGAAAACAATTTGTTTTGCATGGCCCGGTGCTCCGGGTGTACAGGGTTTGCTCATTTTCAACCATTCCATTGATCCTAAAGAGATATTTCCACCCACCTGGGGCACAGGGCCATGCAAAACGAACTCAAACATTGCTTCAATATACGCTCCAAAAGTTTAATAGTTAGGCTATCCATATTACCAGACCTTATATTGTTTCAATTTCTATGGTGATTCTCGGCCACAATTTAGATAACGCATTGATATATAGCTGCACAATTTAGATAATTTATTGATATTGTAACGACCCGGTATTGTGTTCTGTGTTCGTGGGTGTGTTATCGTTCTCATGGGTGCTAGCAGGGGTTAAATATGCCAGGACAGATGGAAAGGTTGGGGGGGTATGATGGGTAATCCCGCGGGGTTTTGGAATGCTTAAATAGGGGTTACGGTCTCATCTCTCTCTCTTCTGTTTTGGGACCCTTGACTTGACATGTTATATTTGTGTATGTTCGAGGTTTAGCGGCGTAGGCTGTGGCCTGAACAATAGCCCATTCAGGAATAAACCTGTGTTCTGCCTGTACACCTGGTGCCCGTCTCTCTTTTACTTTATGACCCAGCTGGGTCATTACAATATCTATACAGTGCATTCGGAAAGTATTCAGACCCCTTGACTTTTTCCACATTTTGTTACGTTACAGCCTTATTATAAAATGTATTAAATAAACATTTTTCCTCATCAAAAAAATTTCCTACACACAATACCCCACAATGACAAAGCAAAAACAGGTTTTTAGAACATTTAGCCAATGTATTACAAATAAAAAACAGAAATACCTCATTTACATAACTATTCAGATATTTTGCTATTAGACTCGAAATTGAGCTCAGGTGCATCCTGTTTCCATTGATAATCCTTGTTTCTACAACTTTATTGGAGTCCACCTGTGGTAAATTCAATTGATTGGACATGATTTGGAAAGGCACACACCTGTTTATAAGGTCCCACAGTTGACAGTGCATGTCAGAGCAAAAACCAAGCCATGAGGTCAAAGGAATTGTCCTTAGAGCTCCGAGACAGGATTGTGTTGAGGCACAGATCTGGGGAAGGGTACCAAAACATTTCTGCAGCATTGAAGGTCCCCAACAACACAATGGCCTCCATCATTCTTAAATGGAAGAAGTTTAGAACCCCCAAGATTCTTCCTAGATCTGGCCACCCTGCCAAACTGAGCAATCGGGGGAGAAGTGCCTTGATCAGGGAGGTGACCAAGAACCTGATGGTCACTCTGAAAGAGCTCCAGGGTTCCTCTGTGGAGATGGGAGAACCTTCCAGAAGGACCACCATCTCTGCAGCACTCCACCAATCAGGCCTTCATGGTAGAATGACAAGACGGAAGCCACTCCTCAGTAAAAGGCACATGATAGCCCGCTTGGAGTTTGCAAAAAGGCACCTAAAGACTCTCAGACCATTAGAAACAAGATTCTCTGGTCTGATGAAACCAAGATTGAACTCTTTGGCCTGAATGCCACGCGTCACGTTTGGAGGAAACCTGGCACCATCCCTACGGTGAAGCATGGTGGTGGCAGCATCATGCTGTGGGGATGTTTTTCAGCGACAGGGACTGGGAGACTAGTCAGAATCAAGGGAAAGATGAATGGAGCAAAGTACAGAGAGATCCTTAATAAAAGGCTGCTCCAGAGCTCTCAGTACCTCAGACTGGGGGGAAGGTTCACCTTCCAACAGGACAACGACCCTAAGCACACAGCCAAGACAGCGCAGGAGTGGCTTCGGGAAAAGTCTCTGAATGTCCTTGAGTGGCCCAGCCAGAGTCCGGACTTGAACTCGATCGAACATCTCTGGAGAGACCTGAAAATAGCTGTACAGCGATGCTCCCCATCCAACATGACAGAGCTTGAGATAATCTGCAGAGACAAATGGGGGAAACTCCCCAAATACAGGTGTGCCAAACTTGTAGTGTCATACCCAAGAAGACTTGAGGCTGTAATCGCTGCTATATTAACAAAGTACTGAGTAAAGGGTCTGAATATTTATGTAAATGTGATATTTCAGTTGTTGTTTTTTTTACACATTTGCAAACATTTCTAAAAACCTGTTTTTGCTTTGTTATTATGGGGAATTGTGTGTAGATTGATGAGGAAAAATACGTATTTAATCCATTTTAGAATAAGGCTGTAACAAAATGTGGAAAAAGTCCAGGGGTGTGAATAGTTTCCGAATGCACTCTAGCTAGCTGGCTTGCTGAAATGATAACAGAGATCATTAAGAATATAGCTATTTGATAATGTCCATGTGCATGTCCAAATATTAATGACCTCTGGAATCCAGCACGTTTTCACTGGAATTATCAAACGGCAAGAATCAGACAAACTCCAACCCTCAACATGACATCAGTTCGTATAGGCACGGTTTAGCTGAGACTCAGCTCTTGACAGGTAGGCTTGTAGTCCTTTTCTGAAATAATTATTTTCACCTGACTTGTCTTAACTGAAATGGTGCTCATAACTTTCATTAGCTGTCATTCAGTGCCCTATTTGTTGTTATTTCTCTGCTACACGTGGAAATCACCACAATATTCCCACCCCCAATTCCTGAATATGTATTAGTAGCCTGTGTCAGACTTCGAGGTGGAACCTAAATGAGAATTTCCGCTCTAGGACAGGAATTACTCGAAGTAGGTGCGGCAACTTCCTCTGAGGTGCGCCTTTAAATCTGCAACGGCACTATTTCTAGACATCTTTATTTAGACCTTTACTTGTTTTTGTAAAGGTTGAATGGTCTCATCACAAAGGCATTTTGTTCAAATGGGTTACATATCTCACTGCTGAACATAATGCATTCCTATGAGATTTTACCTAGAGTGACATGTACAGGGCAGGTTTCTGGTCACATTTCTTAAAATTAACACAGTATATAATAGTATATTATGTATCATTGTAATCAGCAGACTTCAGGGAATACTTATATAACCCTTTTAGACAGTTTACATATAAAATATTGAAACTAGGCATGAAAACATCATTTTTGTTGCTTTTTAAACATTTAAAGGATACATATACAGTGGGGGGGGGAAGTATTTAGTCAGCCACCAATTGTGCAAGTTCTCCCACTTAAAAAGATGAGAGAGGCCTGTCATTTTCATCATAGGTACACGTCAACTATGACAGACAAAATGAGAAAAGAAATTCCAGAAAATCACATTGTAGGATTTTTTATGAATTTATTTGCAAATTATGGTGGAAAATAAGTATTTGGTCAATAACAAAAGTTTCTCAATACTTTGTTATATACCCTTTGTTGGCAATGACACAGGTCAAACGTTTTCTGTAAGTCTTCACAAGGTTTTCACACACTGTTGCTGGTATTTTGGCCCATTCCTCCATGCATATCTCCTCTAGAGCAGTGATGTTTTGGGGCTGTCGCTGGGCAACACGGACTTTCAACTCCCTCCAAAGATTTTCTATGGGGTTGAGATCTGGAGACTGGCTAGGCCACTCCAGGACCTAGAAATGCTTCTTACGAAGCCACTCCTTCGTTGCCCGGGCGGTGTGTTTGGGATCATTGTCATGCTGAAAGACCCAGCCACGTTTCATCTTCAATGCCGATACATGGCCCCATTCATTCTTTCCTTTACACGGATCAGTCGTCCTGGTCCCTTTGTAGAAAAACAGCCCCAAAGCATGATGTTTCCACCCCCATGCTTCACAGTAGGTATGGTGTTCTTTGGATGCAACTCAGCATTCTTTGTCCTCCAAACATGACGAGTTGAGTTTTTACCAAAAATTTCTATTTTGGTTTCATCTGACCATATGACATTCTTCCAATCCTCTTCTGGATCATCCAAATGCACTCTAGCAAACTTCAGACGGGCCTGGACATGTACTGGCTTAAGCAGGGGGACACGTCTGGCACTGCAGGATTTGAGTCCCTGGCGGCGTAGTGTGTTACTGATGGTAGGCTTTGTTACTTTGGTCCCAGCTCTCTGCAGGTCATTCACTAGGTCCCCCCGTGTGGTTCTGGGATTTTTGCTCACCGTTCTTGTGATCATTTTGACCCCACGGGGTGAGATCTTGCGTGGAGCCCCAGATTGAGGGAGATTATCAGTGGTCTTGTATGTCTTCCATTTCCTAATAATTGCTCCCACAGTTGATTTCTTCAAACCAAGCTGCTTACCTATTGCAGATTCAGTCTTCCCAGCCTGGTGCAGGTCTACAATTTTGTTTCTGGTGTCCTTTGACAGCTCTTTGGTCTTGGCCATAGTGGAGTTTGGAGTGTGACTGTTTGAGGTTGTGGACAGGTGTCTTTTATACTGATAACAAGTTCAAACAGGTGCCATTAATACAGGTAACGAGTGGAGGACAGAGGAGCCTCTTAAAGAAGAAGTTACAGGTCTGTGAGAGCCAGAAATCTTGCTTGTTTGTAGGTGACCAAATACTTATTTTCCACCATAATTTGCAAATAAATTCATTAAAAATCCTACAATGTCATTTTCTGGAGAAAAAAAATCTCAATTTGTCTGTCATAGTTGACGTGTACCTATGATGAAAATTACAGGCCACTCTCATCTTTTTAAGTGGGAGAACTTGCACAATTGGTGGCTGACTAAATACTTTTTTCCCCCACTGTATATATGGCATATTTGTGATGTTTTATTGTGTTCTCTGGACCCCTTCAAGTATTTTAAGCAATCATTGGGCTTTATGTCCAAATAATTTATTTAGATATTGCCATGTGACACGTGTTCAATATGGCCCCATGTAGCTGGTTGGCGGCCATATTGGAAATGGCTGCCAGGGGGGTAATGGACAAAATCTGCGATGACACTTTAGTCAAAAATACATATTTTGCTGTGTGTGAAATGTGGTGCCTCTATCACAAAAGCCCCCCAAAAATTGCTTAGCCACTGGACTATTGAAGATGTATCTTCCTCAGTGTGGGGTCAGGGTTAGACCTCATGATGCACAGATATTTTCCTTCAAGCATGTCTTTGCTGAACATACGCAGGTCACGCTCAGCATCGGCTGGCTGATAAAAGTTAACGTAGGCATAGCCGAGGAAATGATGGATAACCCGATCTCTGCATACACGGACAGAAAAGATTGGTCCGGCCTCACTGAACATCTCATTTAGGTCTGCCTCGTGACATTTTGGTGGAGGTCACCAACATACAAGGAATACCTTTTTAACATTTTGGATCTAATACACACAATGACAGGTGAATGAGCAGGTGTCGTGTTGAAACCCCCGGAACTCCCTCGTTTGTAATGTCATAAGTGATGTTGCATCAAATGCAATTCTGATGTGCCATCGTTCTTTTATTGCATCATAGTCATGTAGTTTACAGGATTTACATTGCAGAAACATTTCATGTATATATAGAAAAGCAACATGGAAAGTGTTGGTCCCATGTTTCATGAGCTAAAATAAAAGATCCCAGAAATGTTCCATAAGCAGAAGTTTTGTGCACAAATTTCTTTACATCCCTGTTAGTGAGCATTTCTCCTTTGCCAAGATAATCCATCCACCTGACAGGTGTGGCATATGAAGAAGATGATTAAACAGCATGATCATTAAACAGGTGCACCTTGTGCTGGGGGCAATATAAGGCTATGTGCAGTTTTGTCACACAACACAATGCCACAGATGTCTCAAGTTTTGAGTGAGCGTGCAATTGGCATGCTGTCTGCAGCAATGTCCACCACAGGTGTTGCCAGAATTGAATGTTCATTTCTCTACCATAAGCCTCCAAAGTCGTTTTAGAGAATTTGGCAGTACGTCCAACCGGCCTCACAATCGCAGACCACGTGTAACCACGCCAGCCCAGGACATCCACATCTGGCTTCTTAACCTGCGGGATCATCTGAGACCAGCCACCCGGACAGCTGATGAAACTGTGGGTTTGCACAACCAAAGAATTTCTGCACAAACGGTCAGAAACCGTCTCAGGGAAGCTCATCAGCATGCTCGTCGTCCTCACCAGGGTCTTGACCTGACTGCAGTTCGGCGTCGTAACCGACTTCAGTGGGCAAATGCTCACCTTCGATGGCCACTGGCACGGTGGAGAAGTGTGCTCTTAACGGATGAATCCCGGTTTCAACTGTACCGGGCAGATGGCGTTGTGTGGGTGAGCGGTTTGCTGATGTCAACATTGAACAGAGTGCCCGATGGTGGCGGTGGGGTTATGGTATGGGCAGGCATAAGCTACGGACAATGAACACAATTGCATTTTATCGATGGTAATTTGAATGCACAGAGATATCGTGACGAGATCCTGAGGCCAATTGTCGTGCCATTCATCCGCCTTCATCACCTCATGTTTCAGCATGATAATGCACAGCCCCATGCCGCAAGGATCTGTACACAATTTCTGGAAGCTGAAAATGTCCCAGTTCTTCCATGGCCTGTATAGTCATCAGACATGTCACCCACTGATCCAAGATGGCGTAGCAGTGCGGTCGTGTTCTTTGTTGTGTGTCCATGTAAATAGACTGTTTTTTGTATTTTTTTGTGTATTTTTCGTACGTATTTCCCTATCACACTTTTCATCCTTCTACTAAATATACTTTCCTGCAACCTGCCTCACTCAATGTGGAACGGATTCTATTATTTACTCACCTTTATCTAGAACCTCCAGTTGAAACTAGCTAGCCAGCTAACTAGCTACTTGCTATTAGCCACCGTTAGCGGTTTTCACCCAGAACATCGGATTTTCTGCAGGAATAACTGAATCACTGGACCCTAACAGCGGATCGCAACTAGCTACCCGCAACCGAATGGATGTTGCTGTAGGCTAATCACCACTGCCCCCGAAGCAAGTACCAGTTAGCCTTGAGCCAGGCCCATATCCCGGCTATCTACCTCTTTGTCTACCGGACGGGAGTAGCCAGCTAACTAGCTACTTGCTATTAGCCACCGTTAGCGGTTTTTCACCATTGTCCGTGGCCTGCACTACCTACCAGCCAGCTCTAGCCTGGACTATTATCGGCCAGTCTGCACAGCGCGTTATCGACCCAGAACATATCGTATTTTCTGCCGGAATCACTAAATCACTGGACCTTTAACACCTGATCATCGCAACTAGCTAGCTGCAACCAAATGAATGTTGTTGTTGGCTAATCAGCCTGGAGCTAGCCTCGAGTCAGGCACATCTCCCGGCTATCTACCTCTCTGTCAACCGGACGGGACCTCCTAGAGTCGACACGGAGCCCGCCGATCCATCATGACTGGTCTGCCGACGTAATCGTCTGTGGTTTCAACAGGCTTCCCGTTGCGATGACCACTAAGATCCATTTGCTAGCCCCGGCCCACTAGCACATGCAAACAACAGCCGTTCTTCCTGCTCGCTGTGCTTTAGCACCAATTCAAACTGCTCTCGGGCTCACATATTGCTGTTCACTGGACCTTATGATCACTCAGCTGCACAGCTGATGCCTGCTGGACTGTTCCTTTACACGGTACCCTGTCCTGTTTATCTGTTTAGCCTCAGCCCAAACTTTCATCGCCATTACCAGTTGTTTTCTTAGCTTTCTCTAATAACACCTGTGATTGCTTAATGCCTCTCTCCCATGGCAATATGCCTTGCCTATTGCTGTTCCAGTTAGTTCTTATTATACAATTTCAATATAGAACCCCAAGTCATTCTCAAACTGCCTCAAATAGCTCCTTTGTTCCACCCCCCATACACGCCGAGACCGGCTCAATCGGTGCCTCCAGTGATGCTATCTCTTTCTTTGTTACCCAACGCTTAGGTTTACCTCCACTGTACTCATATCCTTCCATATCCTTGTCTGTACATAATGTCCTGAATCTATTCTACAACGCCCGGAAATCTGCCCCCTTTATTCTCTGTACCCAACGCACTAGAAGACCAGTTCTTAAAGCCTTTAGCCGTATCCTTATTCTAGTCCTCTGTTCCTCTGGTGAGGTAAAGGCTAACCCAGGCCCTGCAGCCCCCATAATCACTCCTACTCCCCAGGAGTTATCATTTGTTGACTTCTGTAATCGTAAAATCCTTGGGTTTCTGCACGTTAACATCAGAAGCCTCCTTCCTAAGTTTGAGTTATTCACTGCATTAGCACACTCCACCAACCCTGATGTTCTAACAGTGTCTGAATCCTGGCTTAGGAAGGCCACCAAAAATTCAGAAATATCCATCCCCAACTACAACATTTTCCGTCTAGATAGAACTGCCAAAGGAGGTGGAGTTGCAATCTACTGTAGAGATAGCCTGCAGAGCTCTATCATACTATACAGGTCTGTGCCCAAACAGTTTGAGCTTCTACTTCTAAAAATCCACCTTTCCAGAAATAAGTCTCTCACTGTTGCCGCTTGCTACAGACCCCCCTCAGCCCAGAGCTGTGGCCTGGACACCATATGTGAACTGATTGCCCCCCATCTATCCTCAGAGTTCGTACTGCTTGGTGACCTAAAATGGGATATGCTTAACACCCCGGCCATCCTACAATCCAAACTAGATGCCCTCAATCTCAAACAAATTATCAAGGAACCTACCATGTACAACCCTAAATCTGTAAACATGGGCACCCTCATAGATATCATCCTGACTAACTTACCCTCTAAATACACCTCCGCTGTCTTCAACCAGGATCTCAGCGATCACTGCCTTATTGCCTGCGTCCGTAACGGGTCCGCCGTCAAACAACCACCCCTCATCACTGTCAAACGCTCCCTAAAACACTTTAGCGAGCAGGCCTTCCTAATTGACCTGACCCAGGTATCCTGTATGGATATCGATCTCATTCCGTCAGTAGAGGATGCCTGGTTGTTCTTTAAAAGTGCTTTCCTCTCAATCTTAAATAAGCATGCTCCATTCAAAAAATGCAGAACTAAGAACAGATATAGCCCATGGTTCTCCTCAGATGTGACTGCCCTTGACCAGGACAAAAACATCCTGTGGCGTACTGCATTAGCATCGAATAGCCCCCACGATATGTAACTTTTCTGGGAAGTTAGGAACCAATATACACAATCAGTTAGGAAAGCAAAGGCTAGCTTTTTCAAACAGAAATTTGCATCCTGTAGCACTAACTCCAAAAAGTTTTGGGACACTGTAAAGTCCATGGAGAATAAGAGTACCTCCTCCCAGCTGCCCACTGCACTGAGGCTAGGAAACACTATCACCACCGATAAATCTACAATAATCGAGAATTTCAACAAGCATTTTGCTACGGCTGGCCATGCTTTCCACCTGGCTATCACTACCCCGGCCACCAGCTCTGCACCCTCCGCTGCAACTTGCCCATGCAGACCAGAGAATCTTGTTTCTCATGGTCTGAGAGTCCTTTAGGTGACTTTTGGCAAACTCCAAGCGGGCTGTCATGTGCCTTTTACTGAGGAGTGGCTTCCGTCTGGCCACTCTACCATAAAATCCTGATTGGTGGAGTGCTGCAGAGGTGGTTGTCCTTCTGGAAGGTTCTCCCATCTCCACAGAAGAACTCTGGAGCTCTGTCAGAGTGACCATCGGGTTCTTGGTCACCTCCCTGACCAAGGCCCTTCTCCCCTGAGTGCTCAGTTTGGCGGGGCGGCCAGCTCTAGGAAGAGTCTTGGTGGTTCCAAACTTCTTCCATTTAAGAATGATGGAGGCCACTGTAGTTTTTGCTCTTACATGCACTGTCAACTGTGGGACCTGATATAGACCAGTGTGTGCCTTTCCAAATCATGTCCAATCAATTGAATATACCACAGGTGGACTCCAATCAAGTTGTAGAAACATCTCAAGGATGATCAATGGAAACAGGATGCACCTGAGCTCAATTTCGAGTCTCATAGTAAAGGGTGGGAATACTTATGTAAATAAGGTATTTCAGTTTTTTTATTTTTAATACATTTGCAGAATGTGTTTTGTTTGTCATTATGGGGTATTGTGTGTAGATTGATGAGAAAAAATATTTTGATCCATTTTAGAATAAGGCTGTAACGTATCAAAATGTGGAAAAGTTGAAGGGGTCTGAAAACTTTCCGAATTCACCAAAATTAGGAACACCTGCTCTTTCCATAACATAGACCGACCAGGTGAATCCAGGTGAAAGCTATGATCCCTTATTGATGTCACCTGTTAAATCCACTTCAATCAGTGTAGATGAAGTGGAGGAGACAGGTTAAAGAAGGATTTTTAAGCTTTGAGACAATTGAGACATGGATTGTGTATGTGTGCCATTTAGAGGGTGAATGGGCAAGACAAAATATTTAAGTGCCTTTGAACGGGGTATGGTAGTATGTGTCAGGTATACTGGTTTGAGTGTGTCAATAACTGCAATGCTGCTGGGTTTTTCACGCTCAAGTTTCCCATGTGTATCAAGAATGGTCCACCACGCAAAGGACATCCAGCCAACTTGACACAACTGTGGGAAGCATTGGAGTCAACATGGGCCAGCATCCTTGTGAAACGCTTTCAACACCTTGTAAACCATACCCCGATGAATTGAGGCTGTTCTGAGGACAAAAGGGGGTGCAACTCAATATTAGGAAGGTGTTCCTAATGTTTATTTTTATTATTATTATTTGTTTATTACGTTCAGTGTGTGTGTGTGTGTATGTGTGTGTATATATATATATGTGTATATATATACATACATACATACATACATACATACATACATACATACATACATACATACATACATACATACATACATATATACATACATACATACATACATACATACATACATACATACATACATACATACATACATACATACATACATACACACACACAGTGGGGAGAACAAGTATTTGATACACTGCCGATTTTGCAGGTTTTCCTACTTACAAAGCATGTAGAGGTCTGTAATTTTTATCATAGGTACACTTCAACTGTGAGAGATGGAATCTAAAACAAAAATCCAGAAAATCACATTGTATTTGTCGCCAAACCCACTGGCTCCAGGCCATCTATAAATCACTGCTAGGCAAATCTCAGCCTTATCTTAGCTCATTGGTCACCATAGCAACACCCACCCGTAGTATGCGCTCCAGCAGGTATATCTCACTGGTCATCCCCAAAGCCAACACCTCCTTTGGCCGCCATTCCTTCCAGTTCTCTGCTGCCAATGACTGGAACGAACTGCAAAAATCTTTGAAGCTGGAGACTCTTATCTCCCTCACTAACATTAAGCATCAGTTGTCAGAGCACCTTACCGATCACTGCACCTGTACACAGCCCATCTGAAATTAACTACCTCATCCCCATATTGTTATATATTTTGCTAATTTACACCTCAGTATCTCTATTTGCACATCATCTCTTGCACATCTATCATTCCAGTGTTAATACTAATTGTAATTATTTTGCACTATGGCCTATTTATTGCCTTACCTCCATAACTTGCTACATTTGCACACACTGTATATATATTTTCTGTGGTATTTTTGACTTTATGTTTTGTTTTTCCCCATATGTAACTCTGTGTTGTTTTTATCGCACTGCTTTGCTTTATCTTGACCAGGTCGCAGTTGTAAATGAGAACTTGTTCTCAACTGGCTTACCTGGTTAAATAAAGGTGAAATCAAATCAAATAAATAAATTGAGCATGTTTGAGATGCTCTGGATTGACATGTACGACACCGTGTTCCAGTTCCCGCCAATATCCAGCAACTTTGCACAGCCATTGAAGAGGAGTAGGACAACATTCCACAGGCCACAATCAACAGCCTGATCAACTCTATGCGAAGGAGATGTGTCGCGCTGCATGAGGCAAATGGTGGTCACACCAGATACTGACTGGTTTTCAGAGCCATGTCCCTACCTTTTTTTTAAGGTATCTGTGACCAACAGATGCATATCTGTATTCCCAGTCATGTGAAATCCTTAGATTAGGGCCTAATGAATTTATTTCAATTGACTGATTTCCTTATATGAACTGTAACTCAGTAAAGTCTTTGAAATTGATGCATGTTGCGTTTATATTTTAGTTCAGTGTAAATAAATAAACAAACAAGTAAGTCAATAAATAAATAAATGTACCTCAATCTTTATTTTGTAACAGTTTGTGAAGTCAAAGAGAGAAAGAGACTGAAATTAATGATTTGTTGTAATATCCTAAAAGTCAGTTTATTTGGGTTAGCTAGCTAGTTGGCAAATGGTATTTGAATGATGCATCACAGCACTGGCTTTTTATTCCACCTGCCCCAGTTCCTGGAAGGATGTGGACTGCAGTGTGAGAGAATGGCATAGGCTCGCCTCATAGGGGACTGTTTCAGACAACTGTCAAGGTGTGGTGGTCTTTTCTGGTGCTTTTACAGTCGCCGAAGCATCACCCAGGTGGGTGCTACACCTTGACAGTGGATGATCCAGCCTACCTACGGAGGAGGAGGAGGAGTAGGAGGAGGAGGCGACGTGCCTGATGAAGAGCTCCGGGCCTGTCTACTAGCCTATCTGACTGATGTTTCACCCTGCCTGCCTATATTATCGATGCTCCCTCCGCTCAAGCTACTGCTACTGACTGCTAACCCTCTCTATTGGTTTTGTTCTCTCAGCCTGGTTGGTGCAGTAGTAGTGAAATACCTTTTGCTCAATGGTCTGGCAGAGACACAGACATGTGACTCACTGAACCAAGAGAACAAATGCATTTGAACATAATAATAGTTGGAATCAGAACAGGACATGGTAATAGTCTGGGGTTAGAAATTAAGAAACAGATTTTTGGAGCATCCTACTTCAGTCACTGTGTCTTTTGAGATGTGGAATAAACTGTCTTCTATGACAATAATCATTAGCAGAAGTTGTATAGCTAAAGTGATAGTTTGTGTTACTTTTAAATAATAATATAAAGACAGAGTACTGGTTCTGTGTGTGGCAACACCTGCCTCTGAGAGGTTTACTGACTCACTGTCAATGCAGGTGGACTCTGCTCTGGGCTGGTGTGTGTGTGTGTGTGTGTGTGTTCTTGTGTGTTCTTGTGTGTGAGGAAGGCTCACTTATTTATGACCTCTCTCATGTGCCTGATGTGTCTTCTTCAAAGAGTATGTGTATGTGAGGAGTGGGGCTGAGTGTGGACCTCCTGTGGAGCAGCCCTCAACATCGCGGTGAGATTACCTTGGGGATAATCTAGAAAATAGTACACATGCATGCAGGCACACAAGCAATTGGCTTCAGTTGAAACAGAAAAGGCTTGTTTCATGTAACACAGCATCAATGCTTATCGTTTTGTTTTTTTTGTAACAGTTTGTGAAGTCAAAGAGAGAAAGAGACTGAAATTAATTATTTGTTGTAATATCCTAAAAGTCAGTTTATTTGGCTTAGCTAGCTAGTTGGCAAATGCCTTTTTCTTCCACCTGCCCCAGTTCCTGGAAGGATGTGGACTGCAGTGTGAGAGAATGGCAGAGGCTCGCCTCATAGGGGACTGTTTCAGACTACTGTCAAGGTGTGGTGGTATTTTCTGGTGCTTTTACAGTCGCCGAAGCATCACCCAGGTGGGTGCTACACTTTGACAGTGGATGATCCAGCCTACCTACGGAGGAGGAGGAGGAGGAGGAGGCGACGTGCCTGATGAAGAGCTCCGGGCCTGTCTACTAGCCTATCTGACTGTGTGTGTGTGTGTTCTTGTGTGTTCTTGTGTGTGAGGAAAGGCCCACTTATTTATGACCTCTCTCATGTGCCTGATGTGTCTTCTTCAAAGAGTATGTGTATGTGAGGAGTGGGGCTGAGTGTGGACCTCCTGTGGAGCAGCCCTCAACATCGCGGTGAGATTACCTTGGGGATAATCTAGAAAATAGGCACACACACAGGCACACAAGCAATTGGCTTCAGTTGAAACAGAAAAGGCTTGTTTCATGTAACACAGCATCAATGCTTATCGTTTTCTCTCCATCCATAACACAGAGAGACTGGTGTTGAAGTATGTGAGTGGGCTGATTATGAGAGGTGACTAAGTAAGGTAATCAATGAGGGACTATGCGTTCTATGTAAAATAATGAACGAAGTGGAAGGTGTGTTCGTCGACATGCTAGTGGAGTAGAACTGACCTTCCACAGAGTTGCATTATTTTCCAGAGAACGCATAGAGCCCCAAATGTATTAACCCCTTTATACCATGACTATAATTTAACACGTTTGCTGCTAGAAATGTGCTCATTTGCCGGTAGAAATGTGTTCAACATCCACTGAAGTAGCTAGCAATTTACTAGATAGCTACAGTAGTTGCTGTCGTAACCAAACAAACAGACTTGCTAGTTTAGCTAACCAAACCATCAGTCCTAGCTTGCCATTATGAAAATCGAATTCAACAATGCCAGTAATGTTTTCAATTCTACTTTTACTTTCAAAAGCAGCTCAAACATAGAACATGTAAGAATGAACTATAGCCATTGAATTCTACCGTGCAAATATACTGTGCATTATAGGGAAATAATGCACGCTCTAGAATGCCCTTCAAGCCAATCAGAAACAAGTATTCAACAATGCAATGGTGTAACCAGCCAGGTCATGCCAAACATTCTCCTCTGTGACTCTGAGGGGTAAAGAGAGAGAACGGTAAGTGGCTGCGGGTAGGTTCTACTATGCATCACTCATACCCACCCAGAGTGTGAGTGTGTGTGTGTGTGTGTGACCCTAGAGTTAACGAGTACCAGAGCGTGGCTGCAGTCTCTAATCAAAGGCCAGCTCTGGAAACACTTTCAGCTGGACACTCATCCCTCTCTTATAGCTCTACTCTAGCTCAATCTCACTTTCCCTCTTCCCTTACCTGCCTTCTCCTCTCTTCACTTTCCTATCCACTATTCTCTCTCCTATCCTCTCCTTCATCACACACAGTCAGTGATCCAAGCACAGAAGACTTATGAGGTAAACACAAACGACTGGTGGGTGAGCCATAGGTGGGCGTACGAGGGCGTATGAATCACATGGCTCATTTAGAGCAACAGCAGAACAGCCAGAGCCCCCAACGGAGCCATCTCTGCTTCCATTATTCAGTATGCTCATTGTGGTCGCTCAGACACACACACTGAGGCTTTCTGATCAGCTTTTCCCTCTTTTATAAATTACCCTCAGTGTGTGTTTGTGTGTGTGTGTGTGTCTGTATGTACCCCTGCAAGACCTTTTATTCTACCATGAACTATCCTCCATTTTCCACTTTTATAAATGACCCTATGTTGCTTCTCTCTGTTACTGCTCTATGAAAAAGCACCTTCAGTCATCCAACAGAGAAACAACAGTTCTTCAAAGCAGTCTCACTGGGTCAATCAGCCAGTAACTAGATATGTTATTAGTTCATATGAAAGAAGATTAGATACTCTGTCTTGGCCTCTCTTCAGGTATTGTATTTTCTCTTTGACTAACCTCAGTTTGATTACCATGATACCTTACAGGCTAAATAGAGTCAAGATGAACTACGAGCTATTGTATTGGAGGTGATTTGGCGAACTATGCTCATGTGTTGAGGTAACCTTTCCTGAGACCTCAATACTTGTGTTAGCTCCCACACCAAGGCTTTAGCTCAATGGGTTAACATAGTATCATAATCGTTCTGATTAATCAGGTTCGATACACAGTCAATCACACTAAACAAGACAACATGCATCTTCAACCCCAGGCCTAACAGCCGTGGGAATGACTGACAGCTGCTGTCCTGAGTATGAAGCACCTGTCAGTCTGTGGTTATGTGGTTATGTGGTTCAGTTTAAAGGCTCTTTAAGTGGTTAATGGTGACTTGAACCCTGACACGCAGCAAAGCATAGGCAGCTGTGAAGTTATTATGGCTGTAGTGAAGAGCTGAGTGTCAGAGAGGGGACAGGGATGGGCAATAGGGATGTAAACCTTAATAACTATTCAATATAGTATCTATCTACACCCATAGGCAATGCAACACGCTGGATACTGGATAATAAAGTGTCGAGTTTGGTTACAGTAGGCTACTCCCCCATTTCTATATTGTGGGGAAAACTCTAGGTTATCTGGCATCTCTGAATATGACAAATCATGTGGAAGTTGGAAAAATGATACCATATATTTTGTTACACAATAAATCAGTTGTTAGCTGGCCTTATTATTATACAATATTATACGCCATCTTATGAATAGATTATTGGCAATATTGTCCGACTCAGCAATACTCTCCACACAGCTAATTTCTCTTATTTCTGAGGTGTCTTTAATCTGTTTTTGAGCAAATTCCAAACCATGAACATTTCAATCAGATCAACCCTCCCAGTGAGGAGAGAACTGGTTACCACTAATCTCAGACCACTGTTGAGCCTTCAGAATCCATCTCCACTCATATCCTGGATAAGTAAGAGGTTGAGAGAGAGAGAGAGAGAGAGAGAGAGAGAGAGAGAGAGAGAGAGAGACACAGAGACACACAGAGACACAGAGAGACACACAGAGACACACAGAGACACAGAGAGACACAGAGAGACACAGAGAGACACACAGAGACACACAGAGACACAGAGAGACACACAGAGACACAGAGACACACACAGAGAGAGACACAGAGACAGACAGAGTAAAATGTTTAGAGACGAGAGGGACGGTGGTGTGCAAGACCTTTGTTAGGGATAACAGTTGTGGTTGGAAGTCAAGCCTGAGGCTCACTGTTTGTGTTGAGGTTTTAGGTTTCAGTGACAAAATAAACTTCTCAGTCAGAAAAGGAGTTTGTTGTTTATTCATGCTTGAGCGGTATAATGTGAGTGTGTGTGTTTGTTTGTGTGTAATGTTCCTACTTCTGTAAATTCCAACATTATTGGATGGTCACTATAAAGTTTGCCTTAAACCTCTCCATTCCTCCAGATGCAAAGAATTATGATGAATAAAACTCTCAGACACATCAGTCTTCCTGAGAACAACCCTACTGTATCTCTCTGCCAGACTCCCAGGCCTTTACTGGAAGTCTAAATCTATCTCTACCAGATCTACGCCAAACATGTATAAACAACACAACGAGAGACAGAGAAGCATTTAGCCAAAAGCCAGAGTAGCTTTAACAACAACTGACAATGGAAGTATCCACATTTCAATATTTGCAACATGGTTAAGATATGAACTTTCAACAGGGCTTGAGAAAAAACTGTAAATCAGTTTAACTAACACGTCTATGCCTCCCGAGTGGCGCAGTGTTCTAAGGCACTGCATTGCAGTGCTAGCTGTGCCACTATAGATCCTGGTTCAAATCCAGGCTCTGTTGTAGCCGGCCGCGACCGGGAGACCCATGGGGCGGCGCACAATTGGCCCAGCGTCGTCCAGGGTAGGGGAGGGAATGGCCGGCAGGGATGTAGCTCAGTTGGTAGAGCATGGCGTTTGCAACGCCAGGGTTGTGGGTTCGATTCCCATGGGGGGGCCAGTATGAAAAATAAAAAAGAATGTATGCACTCACTAACTGTAAGTCGCTCTGGATAAGAGCGTCTGCTAAATGACTAAAATGTAAATGTCATGACTGACCAGATTAACTGTGGGTTTCTTCTATAGTAACATCAGAGCAACAGGTGATAGACACAGGGTTGTGTTCCCATGCCACACTAAACACCATAACACCAGGGGCCTGTCAAACCACTGCAACCCTTATTTACCCTAAACAATGCCTCTGACCACTGTAGTGGTGGTCCATATGGTGGTGTGTGTATTGGTCTGTAAGGTTAGGGAACTTGACTCTCCAGAGGAGGCAGAGAGAAAAAGAGACAAAGACACAACTAGCAGGCCCTCAAGACAGCAGAGCCACTATGAAGCCCTGTAGAGCCCCCACTGGGCCTGTCGCCTGAGTGCTCCCTAACACAGGGCTGCTCTACATAAACTAGCCTCCCTGCTATAACGCGTTCAGTCATCCATACCTCAGCCATCTGAATCACATCAAATCAAACCAAATCACATTTTATTTGTCACATGCGCCGAATACAACAGGTGTAGACCTAACAGTGAAATGCTTACTTACAAGCCCTTAACCAACAATGCAGTTTTAAGAAAAAAATAAGTGTTAAGAAAGTATTTACTAAATAAACTGAAGTAAACAATAAATAAATAAAAATAAAAATGAAAAAATAATGAGAAAATAGAAAGATAACAAATAATTAAAGAGCAACAATAAAATAACAGTAATGAGGCTATATACAGGGGGTACCGGTACAGAGTCAATGTGCGGGGGCACAGGTTAGTCGAGGTAATTGAGGAAATATGTACATGTAGGTAGAGGTAAAGTGACTATGCATAGATAATTAACAGAGTAGCAGCAGCGTAAAAATGGGGGTGAGGGGAAATGCAAATAGTTCTGGTAGCCATTTGGTTAGCTGTTCAGGAGTCTTATGTCTTGTGGTAGAAGCTGTTAAGAAGCCTTTTGGAGCTAGACTTGGCGCTCCGGTACCGCTTGCCGTGCGGTAGCATAGAGACTAGTCTATGACTAGGTGGCTGGAGTTTGGCAATTTGTAGGGCCTTCCTCTGACACCACCTGGTATAGAGGTCCTGGATGGCAGGAAGCTTGGCCCAGTGATGTACTGGGCCATATGCATTACCCTCTGTAGTCCCTTGCGGTCGGAGGCCGAGCAGTTGCCATACCAGGCGGTGATACAACCAGTCAGGATGCTCACGATGGTGCAGCTGTAGAGCTTTTCAGTCTCCTGAGGGGGAATAGGCATTGTCGTACCCTCTTTACGACTGTCTTGGTGTGTTTGGACCATGACAGTTCGTTGGTGATGTGGACACCAAGGAACTTGAAGCTCTCAACCTAATCCACTACAGCCCAGTCGATGAGAATGGGGGCGTGCTCGGCCCTCCTTTTCCTGTAGTCCACGATCATCTCCTTTGTGTTGATCACGTTGACGGAGAGGTTGTTATCCTGGCACCACACTGCCAGGTCTCTGACCTCCTCCCTATAGGTTATCTCATCGTTGTCGGTGATCAGGCCTACCACTGTTGTGTCGTTGGCAAACTTAATGATGGTGTTAGAGTCGTGCTTGGCCATGCAGTCATGGGTGAACAGGGAGTACAGGAGGGGACTGAGTACGCACCCCTGAGGGGCCCCTATGTTGAGGATCAGCATGGCAGATCTGTTATTACCTACCCTTACCACCTGGGGGCAGCCCGTCAGGAAGTCCAGGATCCAGCTGCAGAGGGAGGTGTTTAGTCCCAGGGTCCTTAGCTTAGTGATGAACTTTGGGGGCACTTTGGTGTTGAATGCTGAGCTGTAGTCAATGACCAGCATTCTCACGTAGGTGCTCCTTTTGTCCAGGTGGGAAAGGGTAGTGTGGAGTGCAATAGAGGCCATGTGGCCTTGTGAATGTTGACCTGTTTAAAGGTCTTAATCACATCGGCTACAGAGGGCGTGATCTCACAGACGTCCGGAACAGCTGGTGCTCTCATGCATGCTTCCGTGTTGCTTACCTCGAAGCGCGCATAGAAGTAATTTAGCTTGTCTGGTAGGCTCGTGCACTGGGAAGCTCACGGCTGTGCTTCCCTTTATAGTCCGTAATAGTTTGCAAGCCCTGCCACATCCAACGAGCATCGGAGCCGGTGTACTAGGATTCAATCTTAGTCCTGTATTGACGCTTTGCCTGTTTGATGGTTCGTCGGAGGGCATAGCGGGATTTCTTATAAGCGTCCAGGTTAGAGTCACGCTCCTTGAAAGCAGCAGCTCTACCCTTTATGTTGCCTGTAATCCATGTCTTCTCGTTGGGGTATGTATGTACGGTCACTGTGCGGTCGATGTCATCGATGCACTTATTGATGAATCCAGTGACTGATGTTGTGTACTCCTCAATTATATCGGAAGAATCCCGGAACATATTCTAGTCTGTGCTAGCAAAACAGTCCTGTAGCTGGCATCTGCGTCATCTGTCCACTTCCGTATTGAGCGAGTCACTGGTACTTCCTGCTTTAGTTTTTGCTTGTAAGCAGGAATCAGGAGGATATAGTTATGGTCAGATTTGCCAAATGGAGGGCGAGGGAGAGCATTGTACGCGTCTCTGTGTGGAGTAAAGGTGGTCTAGAATTTTTTCCCCTCTGGTTGCACATGTAACATGCTGGTAGAAATTAGGTAAAACGGATGTAAGTTTCCCTGCATTAAAGTCCCCGGCCACTAGGAGTGCCGCCTCTGGATGAGCATTTTCTTGTTTGCTTATGGCCTTATACAGCTCGTTGAGCACGGTCTTAGTACCAGCATCGGTTTGTGGTGGTAAATAGACAGCTATGAAAAATATAGATGAAAACTCTCTTGGTAAATAGTGTGGTCTACAGCTTATCATGAGATACTCTACCTCAGGTGAGCAAAACCTTGAGACTTCATTAATATTAGATTTTGTGCACCAGCTGTTATTGACAAATAGACACAGACCGCCACCCCTTGTCTTACCGGAGGCAGCTGTTCTATCTTGCCAATGCACGGAAAACCCAGCCAGTTTTATGTTATCCATGTCGTCGTTCAGCCACGACTCAGTTAAACGTAAGATATTACAGTTTTTAATGTCCCATTGGTAGGATAGTATTGATCGGAACTCATCCAGTTTATTATCGAATGATTGCACGTTGGCTAATAGGACTGATGGTAGAGGCGGGTAACCCACTTGCCGTCGGATTCTTACAAGACACCGGCCTCGGGGATGGCCAGGAGGACGCGGAGCAGGGTGAGCCAGATGGTGACGGTTGAAATCCCGCAACAGGGAGGGATCAAGCACCGTTCCTCCGGACCGTACCCCTCCCACTCCACAAGGTACTGAAGGCCCCCCACCCGATGCCTCGAATCCAGGATGGAATGGACGGAGTACGCCGGGGCCCCCTCGATGTCCAGAGGAGGCGGAGGGACCTCCCGCACCTCAGACTCCTGGAGCGGACCAGCCACTACTGGCCTGAGGAGAGACACGTGAAAACGAGGGGTTCATTCGATAATCATGGGGAAGTAATAACCTATAAGTAATCTCGTTGATCCTCCTCAGGACTTTGAACGGCCCCACAAACCGCGGGCTCAGCTTCCAGCAGGGCAGGCGAAGGGGCAGATTCTGGGTCGAAAGCCAGACCCGATAACTCGGTGCAAAGACCTCACTGCGGTGGCGGTAAGAGTTGGCCTTCTGACGACTCACGGCGCGTTGGAGGTGGACGTGAGCAGCGTTCCACGTCTCCTCCGCACACGGAAACCAGTCATCCACCGCAGGAGCCTCGGTCTGGCTCTGGTGCCACGGTGCCAGAACCGGTTGGTAACCTAAAATACATTGGAATGGTGTTAGGTTAGTGGAGGAGTGACGGAGAGAGTTCTGGGCATATTCGGCCCATGGCAAGAACACCGACCATTCCCCCGGCTGGTCCTAGCAGTAGGACCGCAGGAACCTACCCACATCCTGATTTACCCGTTCCACCTGCCCATTAGACTCAGGGTGGAAGCCAGAGGTCAGGCTGACTGAGACCCCCAGATGTTCCATGAACGCCTTCCAGACCTTGGATGTGAACTGGGTACCCCGGTCAGACGCTATATTCTCTGGTACCCTGTAGTGCCGGAAGACGTGTGTAAACAGGGCCTCTGCTGTCTGCAGGGCTGTGGGGAGACCGGGCAGAGGAAGGAGGCGGCAGGCCTTGGAAAAGCGGTCCACAACGACCAGGATGGTGGTGTTACCTTGAGAAAGGGGAAGATCAGTAATGAAATCAATACTTAGGTGAGACCATGGCCGTTGTGGAACTGGTAAAGGCTGTAACTTACCCGCTGGGAGGTGCCTAGGTGCCTTACTCTGGGTGCACACCGAGCAGGATGAGACATACACCCTCACGTCCTTAGTCAAGGTAGGCCACCAGCACTTTTCCGGTCAGGCAGCGCACTGGGTGACCAGAAGAGGGGGACGTGTGTGCCCAGTAGATCAAACAGTCACGGACAAGAGCAGGCACGTACAGCAGCCCAGCTGGACACTGAGGTGGAGATGGCTCTGTGCGTAATGCCTGCTCTATATCCGCGTCCATCGCCCATACTACCGGTGCCACAATGCAGGGGCCGGGAGTATGGGGGTGCTGTCTCTGGGCCTCTCCTCTGTGTTTTACAGCCGTGACAGTGCGTCTGCCTTCACATTCTTCATACCCTGGATGTATGATAGAGTGAAATTAAACCGGGTGAAGAATAGGGCCCACCTGGCCTGGCGAGGGATCAGCATCCTCGCTGCCCGGATGTACTCCAGGTTACGGTGGTCCGTCCAGACGAGCCAGTGCCTCCACACGGTCAGGGCTCGGACAACAGCCAACAGCTCCCGATCACCAATGTCGTAGTTCTGCTCCGCCGGGCTGAGCTTCTTGGAGAAGAAGGCACAGGGGCGGAGCTTGGGTGGCGTGCCCGTGCGTTGAGATAGGACAGCGCCTTTCCCTACCTCGGACGCATCCACCTCCACCACGAATGGTAGTGATGGATTTGGGTGGGCCAGTACCGGGGCTGAGGTGAACAGACCCCTCAGATTACTGAAGGCCCTGTCAGCCTCAGCAGACCAGCGGAGCCGGGGCGGCCCACCCTTCAACAGAGATGTGATGGGAGCTGCGACCTTGCCAAAGCCCCGGATAAACCTCCGATAGTAATTGGCAAAGCAAATACAGTGCTGCACCTCTTTTAACGTGGTTGAAGTCTGCCAATTACGCACGGCTGAAATGCGATCTCTCTCCATCTCCACACCTGAGGGGGTAATGCGGTATCTGAGGAAAGAGACGGACTGTTGGAAGAACAGACACTTTTCTGCCTTGGCATTAAGGTCATTTTCCAACAGTCGGGCCAGCACTTTGCGAACCAGGGACACATGCTCGGCGTGCGTAGCAGAATACACCAGCATTTCATCAATGTAGACCACTACACCGCGACCAAGCATGTCCCGAAACACCTTGTTCAGAAAGGACTGGAAGACGGATGGAGCATTCATCACACCGTAAGGCATCACCAGGTATTCATAATGCCTCGTGGTTGTGCTGAATGCTGTCTTCCACTCGTCCACCTCTCGGACACACACCAGGTTGTACGCACTCCGGAGATCTAATTTGGTAAAGAAGCGCGCCCCATGCATTGCCTCAATCTCCGAAGGAATGAGGGGGAGAGGATAACTAAATTGTATCGTCTCCTTGTTCAGTGAACGATAATCAATGCAAGGGCGCAGACCGCCGTCTTTATTCTTCACAAAAAATAAACTTTAGGAGGCGGGCGAAGTGGAAGGACGTATAAACCCCTTGCGCAGTGTCTCGGTGACATATGTTTCCATAGCCTCCGTTTCAGCCTGTGACAGGGGATACACATGACTCCTGGGAGGCACAGCATCTACCCGGAGGTTTATCGCGCAATCCCCGCCCGATGAGGGCCCACTCGTTCCACCCGGACCCAGCTGCTAGAGTCCGGAACTCCAGGGTGAAGTCCTGCGCGGTCCTCGTCCCCTGCCTCAGGTGGACCAGCCGCTCGCCCGCCTCTCGACCCTCGGGCAGGTGATCGAAGACAGCCCGAAAGAGGCGAGCGAACTCCCCGTAGTTGTCCAACGCGGCTCCTCCTTCATTCCAGACAGAGTTGGCCCACTCCAGGTTTTTCCCCGAGAGGCAGGAGACGAAGGCGGACACCTTCTCCCGCTCCGATGGGGCCGGTCTGATGCTGGAATAATAGAGCTCCAGTTGGAGGAGGAATCCTTGGCAGAGAGCAGCTGTCCTGTCGAAATCCCTAGGTCGGGAGATATGGATCCCTCTGGGTGCTGGGGTGTGGGTGGCTGGATCCGGTCACCCAGCTGGTCTCGACAGATCGGGTCCTCTCCTCTCCAGGCATTGGACAACCTGGAGAACCCGATCCATCGCTTCTCCCAAGCTGGCTGGCATCGTCGAATGCTCCTGGACCCATGCCACGACTCCAGGCATGAGCTCCTCTCCCGCTGACTCCATAGTTGGTGGGTGATTCTGTGATGGGTGATTTGAAGGAGTCAGGCGCAGGAGGGTAAATCACAGAATACAGAGTTTATTCCGGAATACAGAGTTACGCAGGATAGTGTCAAACAGTCCAGTGTGCAAAACAGGCGCACTGGAACAAAACAGGCACACAGTGAAAATATACCCCGGCAATACAAAATACACGTAGCTCAACCGAGATACTCTCTCCTCACATTAAACAATCACCCACAAAGACAAGGGGGCAGAGGGAACACTTATACACTGTGATGTCACGAGAGGCTGTGTCCTGGAGGGACGTTACATCCCCCTGAGATGGCTGCAAACCCAGACAGCTATGGCTCCATCTGCTGGTATGGTCGGGAACTCCAACCCTCTATGGCCAATCTTCCCACGCAGCTGAAACAAATCAGGAGCTGATGAGCTGAAGGTGGGGGAAGGGAAGAGACACAGTCTCCAACCTGGGCTCTCTGGAGGACAAGAGTGCTGCACGTCCACTTCCATGAGGAATATAAGGATTTGGAGATACTTACCTTTGGGAAATACTCACCTTTGGATATATGCACCTGTGGAAATACGTGTGGGACATTTGGAAGGACGTTTTGCTGGGTTGGCCACTAGCTGCAACGTGGAAGACCGTAAGACTGGGGAAAAGTTATTTGAGCGAGGGAGAGTTATGATTTTGGATGTGGAAGAGACATCCCTGAACTGTTAACCCTTAAGAGCCACCAGAGAACAGTATTGTGTTATACTTTCGTTAGTTTCCCAAGACCTTTAATAAAATCCTTGTTTTGGTTGAACCTGGTCTCCTTGCACTACTTGAGCAATCCCGCTGAAAGCTGTGTAGCCTCTCGTGACGTCACAGCTGGTGGAGAATACGGGCACGCTCAAGCGTTAATAGTGCATGTCAGAGGAGGATACCGAAGGTTTGATCACCCAGTTTTCCAAGTTGGCCGTAGGCTCCCCGCCGACTGAAATGGAGGACATATTGAAAGCCCTTGTTGCTGGCCAGCAAGCCCAGATGCAAGCAAACGTGGCTCTCTTGGAGGAGCAAAAGAAAGCCAACCTTCTGAAGGCAGAGGAATTGCAGTTGCAGAGACAGAGGGTTGTCCAAAATGCCCGCCCAATAAAGGCAAGTGACTTTATATCTAAGATGGGAGCTACCGATGACATTGAGGCATACCTGCATGCATTTGAGGCCACGGCCACTAGGGAAGCCTGGCCCAAGCAACAGTGGGTTGGTCTGTTAGCCCCCTTTCTAACCGGGGAATCGCTGAATGCTGTCCGGGACCTGGGCCCTGACCAGGTTACTGACTATGATGCCCTGAAGTCTGAGATCCTCAGCAGATATGGACTCACAAAGTTTGGTATGGCCCAGCGCTTTCACAGCTGGACCTTCCAACCAGACCAACCTCCTCGGGCGCAGATGCATGAACTTGTCCGAATCGCAAGGAAATGGCTGGATCCGCAGAGGAATACAGCAGCGGCGGTGGTGGAGGCCGTTGTGGTGGATCGTTACCTACGCGCACTGCCTTATGAGGCAAAAACGGTTCATCAGTCAACAGGCCTTGACCACGGCTGATCTGACCGTGGAAGCTGTGGAAAAGTACCAGGCCACAGCGGAGATGCTGAATGCTTCCCGAAAAGACCCCAGGAGTGCGGCCCCACCACAAATGGGAAGAACCCGTCCAAAGGACCCCCAAGGTCTCGAACCCAGCCACGTCAGGACTTATCCCGGCTCCAGGGGGAGCCAGAAACCAGGCGGGTCCAAGAAGAGTACACCAGGAGGGGGGAAACTCGACAGTGTTACCGGTGTGGGGAGATGGGACATATCTCCTGGCAGTGTGGGAAACCAGCCGATGAACCTATGCCCACTGCGGAGTCCTCCAGCTCAGCACCCACACACCGTTTTGCCTCGCTCTTGGGAGTCGAGATGGCGGCCCAGATCGACCCCCCACCTGCCCGGTAACGGTGAATCACCATGATGTGGAGGCCTTACTGGATTCTGGTAGCCGGGCCACCCTGGTGCGTAAGGATTTGGTGGGCCCAACGTGTCTGACCCCGGGAAAAGTCCTCCCAGTTTCCTGTGTCCATGGGGACACCAGAGAATACCCCATTACTGAACTTACAATGACCAGCACACGGGGAACCATACACACGACGGCGGGGTGGTTGATTCCCTCCCCGTTCCTGTCCTAATTGGACGAGACTGCCCAGCCTTTTACCCACTCTGGAGAGAGTCTCAGGAGAGGATAACCCGAGTACCTCGGAAACGGAGAGGCAAGACTCATCCTGGGAAGGCTCCGGTGCAATCCTCCGAATTACTCACTCCCGCCCCGGGCTCTGATAGGGGAGGGCAGGTGCCCAGACCGACACAGAGACGGAGCTACAGAATCTGGACAAAGAACTGTCTGGTCTGAAGGGGACCGCTGAGAGGTATCGTTTGTTAAAGCAACAGTTAGACATGAAGACAGAAGAGTTAGATATCCTCCAGGCTAAACTCCAACAGAGCTCCTTCCATAAGCAACAGGAGGAGCTGGAGAGGCTGCGCAGGACCATCGAGGAGTGTGAGGAGACCCTGCGCAGTAGTAAGGAGGTCCAGAAGAAGGCAGAGGAGAAGTACAAGGTGTTGGAGAACAAGATGAAGAATGCGGAGGCAGAGAGAGAGAAGGAACTGAAAGCTGCTCAACAGAAGCTAAACTCTGCTAAAACCAAGGCGGATGCGTTCAGTAAGAAACTCAAGGAGAGACAACAGGAGGCTGAGTCCCTGGTCCTAGAGTTGGAGGAGTTGAAGAGAGAGCAGTCTGGCAAGCACCACGGCAATGCGGACGCCCTCTCCCGGCGTGATGCCTTCTTCGCTGCCTTTACCCCGACGAGGACGTCGGTCCCGAGGAGGGGGATATGTGATGTCACGAGAGGCTGTGTCCTGGAGGGACGTTACATCCCCCTGAGATGGCTGCAAACCCAGACAGCTATGGCTCCATCTGCTGGTATGGTCGGGAACTCCAACCCTCTATGGCCAATCTTCCCACGCAGCTGAAACAAATCAGGAGCTGATGAGCTGAAGGTGGGGGAAGGGAAGAGACACAGTCTCCAACCTGGGCTCTCTGGAGGACAAGAGTGCTGCACGTCCACTTCCATGAGGAATATAAGGATTGGAGATACTTACCTTTGGGAAATACTCACCTTTGGATATATGCACCTGTGGAAATACGTGTGGGACATTTGGAAGGACGTTTTGCTGGGTTGGCCACTAGCTGCAACGTGGAAGACAGTAAGACTGGGGAAAAGTTATTTGAGCGAGGGAGAGTTATGATTTTGGATGTGGAAGAGACATCCCTGAACTGTTAACCCTTAAGAGCCACCAGAGAACAGTATTGTGTTATACTTTCGTTAGTTTCCCAAGACCTTTAATAAAATCCTTGTTTTGGTTGAACCTGGTCTCCTTGCACTACTTGAGCAATCCCGCTGAAAGCTGTGTAGCCTCTCGTGACGTCACAACACGTACTAATGAGGGGATATGAACTAGGTGTGTGTAATAGACAAGACAAAACAAATGGAATGATGAGAGGTGATGCGGCAGTGGCTAGAAGGCCGTTGACGACGAACGCTGAAGCCTGCCCGAACAAGGAGAGGAGGCAGCTTTGGAGGAAGTCGTGACAATATCTCCGTCTCTTCTTCATGCAAATGACGGGGATTTGGGCCTTGTCCGGTGTCTGAAGTAAATCCTTCGCGTCCGACTCATTAAAGAAAAAATCTTCGTCCAGTACGAGGTGAGGAATCACTGTTCTGATATCCAGAAGCTATTTTTGGTCATAAGAGACAGTGGCAGAAACATTATGTACAAAATAAGTTACAAATATCACGGCAGCCATCTCCTCCGGCGCCATTATAATACCTTTAATATAATATAATACATGGGCCCTTTAATGAAGAAAATACCAAAAGGAATGATAAGATAAGGAATGGTTTGCAATGTTTAGGAATGCATCATTCTCTCTTTATTTGTCAGGAAATTCTTCATGTTTTGATGTGATATGGAGTGTGGTAAGATTCACCTCGGTGGATGTTTCAAATATTTAGGGAAGCAGTCATTTCTGAAATGAAATAAGAGGAATCCAAATGTTTGTTTGATGTGTGTGTGTTTGAGGCTTTGGTTTTCCATTGTGTCATTTGTCTGTAGATTTACAGATTGGTCGGCAGTAGTAAACGCTAACAGAGGGTAGTATATCTGTGTGTGAGTGTTTCCACTAAGTCGTTTGTTACAGTTTTCTCCAAAGACATGACAGACGCTGTGCCTCTGCCCCGCTGTCAAACATTCAGAGATTTACTTCCCTCCGATTTACACACACACACACACACACACACACACACACACATACGTACGCACACCCATACACCCACACACCCACTCAAAAGAGATTTGGCTGTCTTGTAATTTGAAAGCACTTTAACTAATGACTCACACTAAGAGGAAGAGTTGGACCCCTGGAGTGAGAAATACCACAGATCACACATACCGACCGAGAGACACACAGACACACCGTCAGACACACCCCGATCTCTAGACAGTAAGACAGGGTGCAGATAAACACCAACCTGTAACATTACTCATCTGCTCAGAGTTAAGTACAAAGTGTGGCACACACATGCAAATACGCACACACACGCACGCACACACACACGCACACACACATGCCTCATGTAAACACCTATCCTCACTAGTAATAAAAATATATATCCTGTCCATGAGTTTGAGTGGAATTATGAGCTTAAAGTGACTGTCCAGTGAATATCTCACTTTTAAAAGTTCATATTCTGTTAACTCATACACAAATAATGTTGTTGACTTGTAAATTAGAGAAAAAACACTTCAAACTTGTATCTCAAACAGACTGTTTAAAAAATGCTTGCTATTTCCTCATATAACGTTTGTCACGTTGGCTCATTGGCTGACCTAGCCAGTCAGCTGTTTCACTTGTCATTAATATTTTTAATGACTGGTATGTGCCCACACCATTCTGTTGTTGGGGTACGCCCACACCATTCAAATATAAAAAAGCTGCTTTTTAACAATATGGAAACACTGGAATGTTACTTTAACCGTCCAATGCAGTCAAAAACTAGGTTATCCTGTGTTTTAAATGAATTTCCACACTATGAGGTTGGAATAATACTACAGAATTGTGATCTTTTAGTATAAGAGCTGTTTGAAATATCAGTCTGTTATGGTGGGATGGAGTTTTGGCTTGCCTGGTGACATCACCAGGCGGTAAATTAGTTTATAGACCAATAAGATAGAGAGTTCCAAACCGCTCTACCAATAACAGCTGGTTTTCCCCTGCCCACTCAAACCACTCCCAGCCAGTCCTAGCAAAATTCTTGCTTGTGAAATTGCTCTATGGTAAGAAGCTATTTTTGTTTCTTTTTGACCATTTTAATTTAAAACAATCACAGTAAGGTACTTAATTGTTACACATAAATTATTTAATATTGAGATAAAAACGGCTGCATTGGAACTTTAAACTGTTCAAGTTTCATCACTCTCTCTTTTCTCTCTTCTCCCCTCATCTTTTTATCCCTCTATTCTTCTGTTTTGAAAAACCTGTTGTATGTAATCTTCTGGTGAACCTGGCTAACTATCAGAGACACGGCACCGACTGCTCTAAACATATTGTGCCAACCTCTGTGTGTGAATGCATTATTTGCCAACATTCCCACAATGTGAACAGGACACAGCACAATCTGATGACATGCACATTCAGAGGAACCTTCGGGCACTGGTCTCACATTAGTGTGTGTGTGTGTGTGTGTGTGTGTGTGTGTGTGTGTGTGTGTGTGTGTGTGTGTGTGTGTGTGTGTGTGTGTGTGTGTTTTTGTGTGTTTGTGTGTGAGAGAGAGACACTGATGTCACATTAGGCAATGCCGGTGTGGTTTCCTGGCATTGGGTAGAGTACTGAATGTTTTGTTTTGTGAAAGTTTTTACCTCAAACTAGTTACAGCACAGAAAGAATGCTCTTTAACAATTGAGTTAGGAAACAGTGCCAAAGATGATTATGTAACCTATACCAAATATGTTTAGACAGAAGTCCATTTATCTTTAGGATGAAACTAGAGGTTGAAAGATGTTTTCATGTTTTCATGTTTTCTCTTCATAATTTAATGAATGTGTATATGTTTTTGAGTTCAGAACCAGCTGCATTTAGTTGAGTGGCATGTGTTAGCTTAGATTGTGTGTGTTTGCTTAGAATGACAAGACATGTTCATATATTCAGAGCAGCCAATGTCCATCTCCTGAGGATGTCCATGAAATGCCTTGAAACTGGCCACTAGGGGCAACAGTGAGTGCTATCAGCATCAAGTAGGCTTGGCTTGGTGAACGGGGGTGGTGGATGGGCTCCTAGAGTGTGCAGCTCTCCTTTTCTTTTTCTGGTTGATGGGCGTAACATAATCCCATGACTCCGGATCCGAAGGTCACGTGTTCAATCGCAAGGGTAGGAGGAGCAACCCAGGGTGTCAAAAACACTTTGAAATTTGACGTTTGGAGAAAAGTGCAAAAACGTCTAACTCTGCAGTGAGATTGTAAGAGCTTGTTGATTCAGAGAGGGCTGTTAGGTCACTTAAAGACACTAGTCATTATATGATAAAACACCACCATCACTCCAAAGAGACACAACAACAGCCCATGGACTCAATACAGATAATGGCTGGCCCCTATCTGACACATCACAGAAGTGTTCAGGTGTAGTTAGAAGCTTTCTATTGCTCCTTCAATGACTGTTTCATCAGCAGTCAAACATGAAAAGCAAAAAGCGGTCAAGGCACAAAGACATCGCACACACATCACAATAACTGCACACACAGCATTTTTTATGTGTCATTGCACACTTTACAACTCTCACACACACACACTGCACCCACTCGGCTTTCACACACATCACAGTCCCTCTTGCTCAGCTCTTTCCTTTTCTTCTCCACCAAAAACTCACAGACAACCCACATTAAACACACACACTCTCACTCTCTCTCTTTCTCTCTCTCGCTCAGTATCCATCTGTGTGAGATAAGTCAACATGTGTCTGTGTGATATTCCTCCCTCTGTATTCAGATCTCAGTGTAAACAGCGCTCATTGGCCTCCCTGGTTCAATTAATTTCACTGGCCACAAACCTCTAGAATCACACACACTCTCTCACACACATTATACACACACATACTGTTGTCTCTATGGTACCACTGACAGTTATGGTGTTCAAGGAACTCAAACACACAACATGTGCACGCACGCACATGCACACACACACACACACACATTTGCTCTGGTGGGCTAAAGCCAAATGTCTGGAAGTGGACTTCACATCTGCATCCTGTTAAACTCACTAATAACCCCCTCCAAACACAACACTGGACACACATTCTCCCCCCAACCCAAACTGGAAAGTTCCGGCCCGAGCTAAAGACAATTGTTTAGAGATTCACTTAAATTGAGAATAGCCCAGATATTTCCTTTCTAACCTCTTTCTAACAGGACCATATGTTCTTCCTGTGGTTACTGTATCTCCTATATTCATTGGCACACGTGTTGTAATATACAGTAAGTCTGTTGCTTGGTGTTTTTACTCTAATGTAATGTACATGTTTTGGCTGTTAGTTAATTTGAGTGATGCAGGCTTCTGGGAAAAGTTAACACACCATAACTAAATATAAACATGTGTGAAATGTATCCTGCCATTTCTCTGAATGCAGCATAAAGACCACATACTGTAAAAGAGAGAGCAGAATGCATAGCTAATTTATGAGTAAAGTGTTTTCTTCTCTGTATCATACCGTAACAAATGCACTGTCCCACTAAACACTGTGAATTCCATTCCCCAAAGGCAAAGATACAAAATGTGTCATTATGCCACCAGCCTGAGGTAAAGCAGGGGAAGTTTGCACCGATTTTCGTACCACTTTGATTCAGTTTCCTCTCTGATAGAGGAAACTCGCCTTGCCAGGGGGTCATAAATAAAATTCACACACACACTCCTACTTTTTGAGAATGTGTATGGGGGGGTTGGGGGGGGGGGGTTGTAATTTGTTCATCCTCAGACACTCCCACTTTCCCTTTCCTCCTCTGCAGCGTGCCCTGAATGCTCCGTGCATCCCTTTCCTCCTCTGCAGCGTGCCCTGAATGCTCCGTGCATAACTTCAACACTCTCCGACACACTCTCACACTGTCACAGTGCGCTCTGGACTCTACATTGAACAAATTACCGGACCGGTATCGTTAATCATGGATTTGAAACTCTTGGCGGTTATGGCTGTGCTCGCTGTGGCGACATACGCTCCTTTCTCACAAGGTAGGCTACGGTGGCTATTATATCTGTTATTCGTTATTCAAATAAAGCATTAGTGTGATTGTGTGGATATGTTTCTATGCTATTCTATGGGGTGGTCATGTGTGTGCCCGAGGCGCTGCATGTTAAGAGGTTGTTCTAGTGAGATGCACCTGCTGATTTTTGTCATTCTACTGTTTATGCCACTATCAGTTAAATTAGTCACTCATAATTCAAATAATGTAGGCTATTGTATTTGTAGTGGCCGCAGCCTAAAAAATAGTCTGATCGCGGTGCAATTAAATATAGTGTAAACTATTTTAAGGAATTTATTAAGTCTGTTTTGAATCATTGAAAGAGTGCGGTCAACAACAACCAACGTGCTTTATTTGATTATTCAAAGGCTAGTTCCTATGTTCACTTTTCTATAGCCTATGCAAATAATTGTATTTTCAACTAAACTGTTCGATGAATGGCCCTTTGAATTTATCCTTGAAATATCATATATTTCCAGTTCTATTCCCCATGAGCAGCAATAACAAGTGGCGTAGCGCATGTATAGCCTACCCGCCGTGCGTAAAGCAACCCCACCAGGACACTACAACTCCAGCAGTGTGTGCATATAGGCTGTCTGTAGCGCAGCAGACCTCAGTCGGATCGCTGATTAATGTGTGTATTTGTCCTCCCTTTTGTTACCATTTAATTACCCTCAAATTAGCCTCCAACACAAAGCCAGTGCGATAGCGATGCTGGCGACATCACTCAGCGGGGTAGATGGCTCTCTACTGCGGCCTCTTTCTCTTGGTAATACGGCTGGTTCAGGTGTCTCGTCATTACAATGAACTCAGGGTACTTCTTTAGTGGACGGAGAGGGTTAATCCAAGTTGTTATCACCTCACCTGATGACCGTTAAGCACCGGGGCTATAGGTAGAATTAGTCGATGAAGAGGTTTGAAACTGAAACTTGAAACGTTTTTTAAATTACGCAATAGCAGAACTACATAAAACATTATTTAATTGCGTTGGGCTATCTTTCCCTGGAGCTGCTTTATAAAATTCGTTGCGTCTCTTAAACAGGCTGCAACTATGCAAAGAACCTGAAATTGTATCTGGACAGGCAACGTAATCTCACACCTATTTCATTTACATTTTAGTCATTTAGCAGACGCTCTTATCCAGAGCGATTTACAGGAGCAATTAGGGTTAAGTGCCTTGCTTAAGGGCACATCGGCAGATTTTTCACCTAGTCGGCACGGGGATTAGAACCAGCGACCTTTCGGTTACTGGCAGAACGCTCTTACCCACTAAGCTACCTGCCGCCCCAAATTGCGTGTGAAATCCTGCAAAAAGTATTGCAGCATATTGTGCATTTTTGCGAGATCTCATTCATGGCAAAGCAACAAATGAAACGAGCAGACACATCTCGAACAACCAAAATGCACGAAATGCTGCAATAGGCCTACTTTTTGCAGAATTTCACGCAAAATATTTGTTAGATTTTGGGACAGGCTATAGGCTACTAAACCCTTTTCAAAAAATATCTGAACACTGTAGGGTGTTCACCCATAAAATAATTAATTAATTCAAGGTTTATACAAATATGTTCATTCAATAGATAATTGCGTCAGAAAAACAATAGTCCAAACCCCATGTCTCTACCATATACACTAAGAATACAAAACATTAAGAACACCTGCTCTTTCCATGACATAGACTGACCAGGTGAATCCAGATGTCACCTGTTAAATCCACTTCAATCAGTGTAGATGAAGGGGAGGAGACAGGTTAAATAAGGATTTTTAAGCCTTGAGACAATTGAGATATGGGTTGAGTGTATGTGCCATTCAGAGGGGAAATTGGGAAGACAAAATATTTAAGTGCCTTTGAAAGGGGTATTTATTTCTGTATTTCTTCCTACAATATGATAATGAGGGGGTGTCAAGCAAATGTATGTGGATGGTATCTAACACACCATTGGTTGATCAATGCCACAGCACGTTGCTCGATTGCATTTGCCTGGTCTGCGTTCAGTATTACAGAATGGTGTTCAAAGTTTAAAGGCCATGATTCACATTAGCACCCCGATTTTGAAGAGATTACAAATATTCCTGGAGTGATTGATGCACGTCGGATGAATCGTGTGGTGAATGGTGAAAAAGTGAAGTCTATCCGTTCTTTTGTTTTTTGATATGGAGTCTCTACCTACTCAAGTGCAGTTGAGTTATATAAACTACACAGTCAGAACATTTATCCCAATGCAGTGTGATCATTGTAAAGCTTTTGGTCATGTTTCAAGTGTTTGCAGAAGGGAGAAGCCGAGATGTTCAAGTTGTGGAAAATATCATATAATGTGTTTTAAAAGTGAGGAAAATGTGACATGTTGCAATTTTGGTGGGAACCATGAAGCTACATCTTTCGATTGCCGACAAGGGTGAAAGAGAATGAGGTGGCCAAAGTCAGGGCTGTCCAGAGCATTTCATAATAATAATATAATATGCCATTTAGCAGACGCTTTTATCCAAAGTGACTTACAGTCATGTGTGCATACATTTTTACATATGGGTGGTCCCAGGGATCGAACCCACTACCCTGGCATTACAAGCACCATGCTCTACCAATTGAGCTACAGAGTACCACATATGCAACAGCTGATAAAAAGGTTAAGGGTTCAAATGGTGCTCCTGAAGAGTCCATGGTGGTGGATAGGCCTTCACTGCAGGCTGCAGATGTTGCCTTTCACCAGCAGGACTCTGACATTTTAAAGGTTAAGAAGGTGGATTTTGTGGCCTTTATAGCTATGGTGATTAATGGCACTGTCAAGGTGAAGGTCCAGGAAGATAGATATCATTGTGGATGCGGTGGAGCGGTTCCTGGGACTGATAGATTTCTCGGCGGAGGAGTTACATGGAATATTGTCACAAGCCATACCACCCTCTCAGTCCCTAGAACCTGAGAAGGGAGATATGGAGATTTGAAAGAAGGAAGAAGTGGGAGCTTTGTTTTGTTTTTTGTTTTGTACTCTTTTTATTTAGGTGGATTAAGTCAGTTTCCCTATCACGTATGGATTTTCTTTTTACCTTGTTTTGGTTTTTCAACCCGTCCATGTGGTGGTGGCAAAACACATTTTTGGGTTGTAGTCTGCCATAAAAACCACAGAAGAGGAAGAAGAAGAAGAGGAAGAGGAGATGGGAGTAGGCAAGAAGGAGTAGGCCGTGATGGGCGAGAGGAATATCCAGTTGGCCAGAAAAGCATGGTAAGCTAACGTTACTGAGTGAGTATCAAGCTAGCTACAACTGATAAAGTCGAGGTGGCTAGCTAGCTGCGTTTTACAGCCAGACTCTCAGTTTTACAGTTAGCTAGATAATGAACTAAAAGTATCATAAACCATTATTATCTAGCTAGCTACAGTAGCTAAATATCTGTCAGATGTAAAGCAAGCAGTATCGTGGCATGTGTCAGAAGCAATGCGTGTTGGCTAGCTCACATTAGCTAGATAGCTTATTAAGCAATAGAGTGGATACTTCATTAATAGGGTTGTCATTTAGTTAGCATTGGCTATTTCCTGAAATCATCCATCTTTGAAGCAGTTTGGCTGCAAAATTCGGTGTCTACAATGACAGGCATCTAAGCTAGCAGCTAGCTAACTACAGTCAAATAAGGAGGAGCATGTTGTGATGATGGAATACATCTCCTATGTGATGCTAGCCACAATAGTGGAATTTGCTGTTCGCCATAGAATTGTTAGTGAGATAAGACGTTGTGCAATAATATAAATAATATCTTAGCTAGGTATAAATTCACATGTATGCCATGTAATTTGTCAGAGCTGTTATCACAAAATGGCATGTATACTTTTAATCAGATCTATTGTTGTCATTTAGAGACATTAATGTGAAGTAGGCAAACTGATAAATTAATCCTAAATACAGATAACATTTTATTTTGTTAATCTAGGCAGGGTTGTCATCTGATTTCTTGGAGCCTGGTGGAGATAGATGCAAACATACCGGCAGGACATTCCTCTGCATCTAGATTGAGGCTTGCTACCAGCAGGAACATGGAGCACTCTGTGTCAGTGAGTCATGATATTGTTTTCCTTTACATTGCATGATACTAGGGAGGAGGCCCTGGGCCAGTGGAAGATCGGGGTGAGGGCTCGCTCTCTTTCTAGCACTCACTACCTCTATCCGTCTGTCTCTACAGGTGCTACAGAGACAGAATGGTCCAAGGACCTCCAGAGCCTTCTGACCAACTAACTGCGATCTCTCCAGAGCACAGAGAAGTAAGCTACACTCATATTAGTATACTTGATGCACTATGTAAACCTACTTCACTATGGCAGTTCTGCCTGTGTGACAACATAGCATATCATCAAGGGCCACTGGTTGGATTGGATTTACTGTACTCACGCCAAAACTCTTGCTCTCTCCTCCCTATAAAAGTCTCCCAGACATTTATCAAAACTAACATGTGTCCATCCCCCTATTCCCAGGTGAGTCTGCTGGGCTATGGAACTTTAGAGCAGCACGTCAAAAGAACTACCACCCTGTTGTCAGCTATCTGCAGACAGTTCCCTGTGGAAGGATGCAACTACAGTATCAAGGCTTTCAAAGGATACATTTTGGCGATGACCAAATACAATAAAGTTTTGTATAAACATTTGTTGTTAGATTACAAAACTACTTTTTCATAGCATGTTTGTCGCGTTGAGTCTTCACACTACCTTTCACTAACTTCTGTTGTAACTTAAAGACAACACTTGGAGCTTGTGATTCAAAAAGTAAAGCAAATGCAAGTCCTGGGTGTATACATTTTTATTCATGTACAGTGGGGGAAAAAAGTATTTAGTCAGCCACCAATTGTGCAAGTTCTCCCACTTAAAAAGATGAGAGGCCTGTAATTTTCATCATAGGTACACGTCAACTATGACAGACAAAATGAGAAAAAATAATCCAGAAAATCACATTGTAGGATTTTTTATGAATTTATTAGCAAATTATGGTGGAAAATAAGTATTTGGTCAATAACAAAAGTTTCTCAATACTTTGTTATATACCCTTTGTTGGCAATGACACAGGTCAAACGTTTTCTGTAAGTCTTCACAAGGTTTTCACACACTGTTGCTGGTATTTTGGCCCATTCCTCCATGCAGATCTCCTCTAGAGCAGTGATGTTTTGGGGCTGTCACTGGAAAACACGGACTTTCAACTCCCTCCAAATAGTTTCTATGGGGTTGAGATCTGGAGACTGGCTAGGCCACTCCAGGACCTTGAAATGCTTCTTACAAAGCCACTCCTTCGTTGCCCGGGCGGTGTGTTTGGGATCATTGTCATGCTGAAAGACCCAGCCACGTTTCATCTTCAATGCCCTTGCTGATGGAAGGAGGTTTTCACTCAAAATCTCAAGATACATGGCCCCATTCATTCTTTCCTTTACACGGACCAGTCGTCCTGGTCCCTTTGCAGAAAAACAGCCCCAAAGCATGATGTTTCCACCCCCATGCTTCACAGTAGGTATGGTGTTCTTTGGATGCAACTCAGCATTCTTTGTCCTCCAAACAGGACGAGTTGAGTTTTTACCAAAAAGTTTTCTGGTTTCATCTGACCATATGACATTCTCCCAATCCTCTTCTGGATCATCCAAATGCACTCTAGCAAACTTCAGACGGGCCTGGACATGTACTGGCTTAAGCAGGGGGACACGTCTGGCACTGCAGGATTTGAGTCCCTGGCGGCGTAGTGTGTTACTGATGGTAGGCTTTGTTACTTTGGTCCCAGCTCTCTGCAGGTCATTCACTAGGTCCCCCCATGTGGTTCTGGGATTTTTGCTCACCGTTCTTGTGATCATTTTGACCCCACGGGGTGAGATCTTGCGTGGAGCCCCAGATCGAGGGAGATTATCAGTGGTCTTGTATGTCTTCCATTTCCTAATTATTGCTCCCACAGTTGATTTCTTCAAACCAAGCTGCTTACCTATTGCAGATTCAGTCTTCCCAGCCTGGTGCAGGTCTACAATTTTGTTTCTGGTGTCCTTTGACAGCTCTTTGGTCTTGGCCATAGTGGAGTTTGGAGTGTGACTGTTTGAGGTTGTGGACAGGTGTCTTTTATACTGATAACAAGTTCAAACAGGTGCCATTAATACAGGTAACGAGTGGAGGACAGAGGAGCCTCTTAAAGAAGAATTTACAGGTCTTTGAGACCCAGAAATCTTGCTTGTTTGTAGGTGACCAAATACTTATTTTCCACCATAATTTGCAAATAAATTCATAAAAAATCCTACAATGTGATTTTCTGGATTTTTTCCCCTCAATTCATCTGTCATAGTTGACGTGTACCTATGATGAAAATTACAGGCCTCTCTCATCTTTTTAAGTGGGAGAACTTGCACAATTGGTGGCTGACTAAATACTTTTTTCCCCCAGTGCATTTGGAAAGTATTCAGACCCCTTGACTTTTTCCACATTTTGTTACAGCCTTATTCTAAAAGTGATGAGAAACAAATTTAATCAATCTAAACAGGTTTTTAGAAATCTTTGCAAATGTATAAAAAACGTATCACATTTACATAAGTATTCAGACCCTTTACTCAGTACTTTGTTGAAGTGCCTTTGGCAGTGATTACAGCCTAGTGTCTTCTTGGGTATGACACTACAAGCTTGGAACACCTGTATTTGGGGAGTTTCTCCCATTCTTCTCTGCAGATCCTCTCAAGCTCTGTCAGGTTGGATGGGGAGCGTCGCTGCACAGCTATTTTCAGGTCTCCAGAAATGTTGATCGGGTTCAAGTCTGGGCTCTGGCTGGGCCACGCAAGGACATTCAGAGACTCCTGCGTTGTCTTGGCTGTGTGCTTAGGGCCGTTGTCCTGTTGGAAGATGAACCTTTGCCCCAGTCTGAGGTCCTGAGCACTCTGGAGCAGGTTTTCATCAAGGATCTCTCTGTACTTTGCTTCGTTTATCTTTCCCTCGTTCCTGACTAGTCTCCCAGTCCCTGCCGCTGAAAAACATCCCAACAGCATGATGCTGCCACCATGCTTCACCGTAGGGATGGTGCAAGGTTTCCTCCAGACGTGACGCTTGGCATTAAGGCCAAAGAGTTCAATCTTGGTTTCATCAGACCAGAGAATCTTTTGGTCTGAGTCCTTTAGGTGCCTTTTGGCAAACTCCAAGCAGGCTGTCGTGCCTTTTACTGAGGAGTGGCTTCCGTCTGGCTGCTCTACCGTAAAAGCCTGATTGGTGGTTCCAAACTTCTTCCATTTAAGAATGATGGATGCCACTGTGTTCTTGGGGACCTTCAATGCTGCAGACATTTTTTGTACCCTAGATCTATGCTTCGACACAATCCTGTCTTGGAGCTTTACGGACAATTCCTTCGACCTCATGGCTTGGTTTTTGCTATGACATGCACTGTCAACTGTGGGACCTTATATAGACAGGTGTGTGCCTTTCCAAATCATGTCCAATCAATTGAATTTACCACAGGTGGACTCCAATCAAGTTGTAGAAACATCTCAAGGATGATCAATGGAAACAGGATGCACCTGAGCTCAATTTCGAGTCTCATAGCAAAGGGTCTGAATTCATATGTAAATAAGGTATTTCAGTTCTTTTATATTTAATACATTAGCAAAAATGCTAAACTTGTTTTCGCTTTGCCATTGTAACAGTTCTGCTTCCGTCCCTCTCCTCGCCCCTACCTGGGCTTGAACCAGGAACCCTCTGCACACATTGACAACAGTCACCCTCGAAGCACTTTTACCCGTCACTCCACAAAAGCTGTGGCCCTTGCAGAGCAAGGGAAACAACTACTTCAAGGTCTCAGAGCGAGTGATGTCACCAATTGAAACGCTACTAGCCAGCACCGCTAACTAGCTAGCCATTTCACACCGGTTACACCATTATGGGGTATTGTGTGTAGATTGATGAGGGAAAAATTATATTTAATTCATTTTAGAATAAGGCTGTAACGTAACAAAAGGTGGAAAAAGTCGAGGGGTCTGAATACTTTCTGAATGCACTGTATATCAGATACATCACACAGGTGTGTCAACTAAAATATATATATCCCAGACAAGATTGAAGAATGGGACAAGTAGACAAAGTGAATAGAAGTCAGTGATTGCGTCCGTAGCAGTTCATATGAATTTGAGTGGTTACATATAATACATGTTGACAGAATGGCTGCGAGACATAGAGAGGAATGATTCTGTATTCCCTGGTAAGGTACTTGCTTCCGGTAACATTGAGGCCACAGTCTTCAGTCAGGCAGATTTGTCACAATCCAGGCCCATGTCACAGCATGCAGTGGCCTGATCGGGAGATGACAATAAATGCAGTATGTACCTTTCATCAGCAAAGTCATGTTAGCATTTACTGCACATGTTGCTGAACAATTCAACACTTTTGTTAGTGTCATTAGCTAAGTTTCCATCCAATTGGCTACACATTTTCATCAAAATATTCTAAAATCTGCATAAAAACAATATGCCATTTTCCCACCAGAGATGTGTTTCCATCAAATTGACTTGTTGCAGATAAAAAGCTGTGCATGATGACATAGTGCACATAAAAATACATTTTGCGGTTAAATTACCATGTACCGAATAAAAAATACTAGTTAAATGAGTTTCCATCGCATTTTCAACTCTACTGATGGTTTTCTCACAAAAAATGTTGCGTTATATAGCGAGTGTGACCACTGGTATTGGCATGTGTGCTGTTTGCTAGAGCGCATGTATTTATGAGGTTATAATGGAAAAAATAGCAAGATTATTTTTATTTGTCAAAGGGCAGTCAAGCATTGATGATCATGTCACCAGAATAAGACCCTCGATATCTATTTGAAAGGAACATCAAGCTCATCACCTTGCACTTTCACGACCCTGTGAAGTTCATCATAATTTACTTAATCTGTAGCCTAATAAACTGCACGCTTTCCTGACGAGTCATAGTTGGAGGACCACATGTCACCGCGTGACTCCAAGTTTACTTTGATATGATGGTTATATCAATATTTGCGCATAAAAGCGTTTCTCTCATAATTCATTTTACAGACAAAAAGAAAGATCCCACCTTGTCTAGCATATTTTGTTTTGTTGACATTTGGAAAGTTTACAGAAAAATGTCATGACATTTGTTATCCGACATGCACTTTACTTGCATAAAAAGTTGGGGAAAAACCTGGTTATTGATATGTGTAAATTCACATACAATATTCAGTTCATAAGCATTGACTAACTAATACCTCTAGGGCACTGGGTAGGCAACCCTGGTCCTGGAGTGCCGCAGGCACTTCATGTTTTTTATTTAACCGACCTGGAAGACCAGGTGTGTTGAATTTAGGCAATCACTGAATTGATCAAGTTGGTCAGGGCTGCGTTCAGCACATAAAAACATAATAGAACGTTCGAAACAGTGCTGTACTGAATGAACAGTTGAAAAACAGGGAGGGGTTGGGTTGTGGGTTCAAAATGCACTGCTGCCCTTTAAATACGTCACTCATTGTTTCAAGCCACACCCCAGCACACCCACCGAACTAAGCAAAAGTATATTTCAAAGTCTGTTCCAGAATGTTTTGAGAAAACGTGGCGTAACTGAGTAGGCTGATACCCCATTTAATGGACCCAAGATCCATAGGTAAAGCTGTACATTGCAATATGAATGTCCAATTTGCACAACAGACTGACTGGTGAGGTAATTTCCCACAGTCAAAGTCCTGGAATATGAGCTACAATGTAATATTTGTAAACTCTTCACAGTTGTGTTCTCTGGGTGTCACTGAGTAGGCTGATACCCCATTTCATGGACCCAAGATCCATAGGTAAGGCTGTACTTTGTAATATGAATGTTCAATACGCAGTAGGTTGACTGGTGAGCTAATGTGGCTCATTTCATAGTGGTGTCAAAGTCCTGCAATAAGAGCTATGACATTAATATTTGTGTAAACACTTCACAGTTCACTTCACAGACACCCCATTTCATGGACCCAAGATCCATAGGTAAAGCTGTACATTGCAATATAAATGTTCAATACGCACAATAAATAGGCTGAATAGTGAGGTGATTTCCCACAGTTAAAGTCTTGCAATAAGCACTACGATGCTAATATTTGTGTAAACTTCTCACAGTTGTGAATATTTAATGGACCCAATATCCATTGGCAAGGTTGTACAATGCATGCAATATGCCCTCAATGCAATTCTGAAGTCTAATGCATCAACAGTGCGATTTCAACAGATTAAATGTTTTTGGTCAAATTAACTAATTATTCTATTTTGTTTAATTTATATAACAACACTCCAAACTTGTTAAGCATTATCTAGTCCAAATGTAGCATGATTCCACTATTTGTATATATTTGCGTCAGTGTCAATGCGGGACATTTCATTTTGAAGGCAAACCACAAATTCTACTATTGTGGTTGGCTAGAGCGCATGTATAGCCCATAGGTGGTGCAAAAGCAGTCAAAAGCGATCGAGGCAACGCGCCATGACTTTGATCAACCAATGCTGTGTTAGATACCGCCCACAGACGTTTGATTGATACCCCCTCATTATCATATTGGAGGAAGAAAAACGTAAATAAATAATAAATATAGAACTCTGTGGCGCTGCTCCACAGCAGAACGCCGCTAACTTCGAACGTCAACTGACAAGCTATTGGCTGCAGGTTCGTGAGTGAAAACAGGGCCTTTTTCTAAATGAAATCTGCGGAATACAAAACAAAATGGGGACTAAATATATATATTTATTAGAAAGCTAACAGACTGAATTTCAATATCCACCCTCCGCAAAGACGATCTGTTCCTGTTTTCATTGTGTATGTCTGAGTCTTTCCTTTTAAATCGCCATAGAAACGGCCCCTCTCGACGTCGATTGATTGCCAATATAGCCAATGAAAGACAAGGATCTGGAGATGAAAAGTATGAGGTTATCAAGTTAATTTTGATTGGGCCAACCTGCGGAAATACCTCCAAATGGTACCACCTCCCAACCCCAAATATAGAAGAGATACAACATAGAGCGGCACGGTCTAAACTAACATTGGTCACGCAAGGGATAATCAACGAGGGACTATGCGTTCTATGGAAAATAATGAACGATAGAGCCCCGAGTTGATTATCCCTTTTATACAATGGCTATAATTAAACACACTTACCAGTAGAAATGTGTTCATTTGCCAGTAGAAATGTGTTGAACATCCACTGAAGTAGCTAGCAAGTTTAGTACATAGCTACAGTAGTTGCCGTGGTAACCAAACAAACAGACTTGCTAGTTTAGCTAACCAAACCATCAGTCCTAGTTTGCTATTATGAAAATCGAATTCAACAATGCAAATAATGCTTTTAATTCGACTTTTGCTTTCAAAAGCAGCTCAAACAAACCATGTAAGAATTAACTACAGCCATTGAATTCTACCATGCTGATGTACTGTGCATTACAGGGAAATAATGCATGCTCTAGAATGGACTTCAAGCCAATCATAAATGAGTATTCAACAATGCTATGGTATAAAGCAAATTAACGTTCTTATTTCATCAACAACTGTCAAGTACAAGTATATTAAGGTTATAATATTGTAGAGAACAATCTAACGATTCATTCTATGTGATTTGTAATGGCATAGGGCAAAGAAAACAACATTTTGACATTACTTTCATAGTATCCCTCTTGAATTGCCCCGTTTAACACTACATTCTAGAGCAGTGAATGCCCTAAACACTGAGCTTAATGTGGTATGAAATTGAATTAGGACTAGACCTACTCTCATTAAATTACCTTTTAACTTAATAATTTTTCTACAAATAGCGGGCTATTAAAGCCTATTTATCACAATATGTTTATTTGTTGTTCAGTAAATTATTGACTTTTTCTAATCACTAATCTAAATGTCCTTGTCAAGAAAATGGTATGATTAACTACAGAACAGTAGCCTACTGTCGGTCTGATATTGGGACATTCTGTTGAATGATTTCAATCATCCACCGCATCACCAACTTAAAGAAAATACAAAGCTTACTAAACAAACACACTCACTGCATAATATACGTGTGTGAGAGAGAAAGTAAGAAAGTGAGGGGTTTAGTAGGATAATATTAACATTCTCCATGTTCCACTTGACAGTGGGGGTGCTCATATTGCCTTGCTCATCTCTGAAAGTATTATTTGACTAGGCCTTGGGTTCTCTCCTGGTTTCTGAGACAATGAGGGGGTGTATTCATATTCTCCACTTATCTCTTACTCTAGATGTTTCTCAGGGCTGGCTCCAGGCATAAGTGACATAAGCGGTCGCTTAGGGCCCCCGGCTGCTAGGGGCCCCCTGACAAAAAAAGTATATTTTAGGAACTCAGTCAGGTTCTGAACTTACTGTTGAGAGTTAGAATAGTAGAATACACAAGGTGCAAGTTAGAAATTTGGTTGTGCATCAGCAGTTCTTCTCTTGTTATATCAGTCACTGACAGTCACTCAATTAGCCATGTCAGCTAACAATTTTTTGATTGGTAAGTTAGTCTAGCCAGTTATCTAAACTTGTAGTAATCATGGCCGAATACCGACCGAGCACGCAGGGAATGTGCCCAGGGGCCCTGACCAACAGCCCCAACTGTAACATTTTATCTACTCCCTGTGGGAAAATGTGTAGAGTTGAAGGATATTATATTAATGTTACTGTATATTATATTAATGTTCTCTGTTCTACCTCCTCTTCAGCTAAGCCCATCAGTCTGGTGGAGAGGTGTTGGTGTCGTTCTACAGTTAACACCGTCCCCCAGCGCAACATCCGAGAACTGAAGTTCCTACACACACCCAACTGCCCCTTCCAAGTGATGTGAGTACCTCCCCAGCACACACATGTACGGACAAGATCACACACCAACAAGCTTTCACAGTCTCACTGCAAAATTAGACGTTTCTCCAAACGTCAAATTTCGCAGTGGCTCCAAACGTCAAAATATGAAGTGTTTGTTGACTCCGCAGTGCCTATCACTGGGATTGAACACAGGACCTTTGAATTCAGCATCCGCCCATCTGCCATCCACATCCACAACACCCTAGCAAAAGCCAAGCCTACTTCATGGTACTAGCGCTCACCGTTGCCCCTAGTGGCCGGTTTTGACTTCTTTAATTTTTGATTTTAACAGGGGAGTCCCATTGAGACCAATGCCTTGATTTAGGCATTGATTCTGACTTGGTTAAAGATGCAATATGCAGGAATCGCTCAGCCATTTCCTGGTTGCTAAAATTCTAATAGTTCGCCTCATTTCAGTTTATGTGACAAAATAAGCAGTCATTGTGTAGAGAATCATTGTACCATCTAAACAGCTGTGAAATATATTTTCCATAACCAAAAATATTGTATTTTCAGCTGTTTGAAGTGGGTGTACAAAACCGAAAGTAAAAGATGCAAAAAATAAAATTAAGAATGGGCAGCATAGAAATCATGCACATAGAACAGATCTACCATTTCGTAGACTTGCTTTCAATGACAATAACAGATCTATAACTCACATTTCTATGTGAAATTGGTCGGGTCGCCCAAAAAGTTACATATTGCAGCTTTAAGTAAAACAGAAAGGCATTAATTCCGATTGGTTAACAGTCAGACATTAATTCCATTTGGTTAGGGTTAAGGTTTGGGATAGGGTTAATTAAATTCAGGCATTAATTCCGATTGGTTAGGGTTAAGATCTGGGATAGGGTTAATTAAATTCAGGCATTTATTCTGATTGTTTAAGTTCAGAAAAACAACTCCATTATTTAGTTTTGCCATTAATTAAAACTGGCCTTGCAAAGTCCTTATGGATGGATGTACCAGTGGTCCAAGCAGCTGACTGCTGTTTTATAGACCCGGGTTCCAACCCATCTCCAGCTACTATTTTTTTGTTGTTGTTGCCCTTAGTGGACAGATTTGATGCCATTTCACGACGTCCTGGGGACCTACAAAAACGCACAATTTTGCAAGTTCATGCACACACACACACACCCAAGACCATCTGGCTCTGAAAGGGGTGACAGGTCTCTCCTTCTGTTAGGACATTTCACACCATCAATCTCATGGAGTGGACTGCCAGTGAAAGGAGGCACACACACACACACTGCTGATGCCCATCTCATTGTCCATTCTGTACGCCATGCACACATAATTAGACACATCCACAGGAAGCATTATTGTGAAAAAGAGTGAGTGAATGTGTGTGAGTGAGGGGGGTTGGGAATTGGATGCAGTTTTGTTTTTCTCTAAATAAATGGCCTGTGTTCTCACGCACTGGCTTTTCTCTAATTCCTAACTCACAGGGTCTGGTACTGCTCAGCATTATAAGATTAAGATCACTTTTGGTCATTTGCACACAAGGTCCAACTGAAATTGACTTCTGCTTCTAACCCAACCCCTCCGAAAGACACACACATACATATACAGGTTTTTGGAGAGGTGCAGGGGTCTGCCATACTGGTTGCCCGGGTAACTGTTGTTGTGGGTGGTTAAGTGCCTCGCTCAAGGGGACAACATGGCAGTGCTGGCAACACTAGCTGCAGTAACCCATGTGGAGGGGGTCACACTCGGATAATCAGAGAGTGGGCAAATTATTGTTTTTCAGGGGAAGGGGGTGTATCTGAGCTCCATCAGCTAGGACTTGACATTGGTTAATCAAATCTCCCCATTCTTGCTCAATTTTGCATGCCATCTTAAACAGCTACAACTGTATATGCATTCGCACATCAAGTATTTTCTTGAGTTGGGCTCGGGGATGGAACAGCTGTTGAACATCTGAGCTTGTGGTTGTTTGTGGGGGAAGGGTGGGGAGTGTGTATGAGTGTGTGTGTGTGTATGTATCCCACATCTGTTGCTATGGGGTAATGATGTTAGGGACAATATACGAGCAATCACAATAATTGTTTGCCAAAATATTAATTGCAATCCTGGTTATAGGTAACAATCCTTCGCATGAACTGCCTACATTATTACACATATTATTAGTTAATTGTGGAAATAAATTAAGATATGAAAGATATTTTAAAAATATATATATATATATATATATATATATATATATATATATACAGTATCTCACAAAAGTGAGTAAATATTTGAGTATATCTTTTCATGTGACAACACCGAAGAAATGACACTTTGCTACAATGTAAAGTAGTGAGTGTACAGCTTGTATAACAGTGTAAATTTGCTGTCCCCTCAAAATAACTCAACACACAGCCATTAATGTCTAAACCGCTGGCAACAAAAGTGAGTACAGCCCTAAGTGAAAATGTCAAAATTGGGCCCAATTAGCCATTTTCCCTCCCCGGTGTCATGTGACTCGTTAGTGTTACAAGGTCTCAGGTGTGAATGGGGAGCAGGTGTGTTAAATTTGGTGTCATCGCTCTCACACTCCCTCATACTGGTCACTGGAAGTTCAACATGGCACCTCATGGCAAAGAACTCTCTGAGGATCTGAAAAAAAGAATTGTTGCTCTACATAAAGATGGCCTGGGCTATAAGAAGATTGCCAAGACCCTGAAAGTGAGCTGCAGCACGGTGGCCAAGACCATACAGCGGTTTAACAGGACAGGTTCCACTCAGAATAGGCCTCGCCATGGTCGACCAAAGAAGTTGAGTGCACGTGCTCAGCGTCATATCCAGAGGTTGTCTTTGGGAAATAGACGTATGAGTGCTGCCAGCATTGCTGCAGAGGTTGAAGGGGTGGGGGGTCAGCCTGTCAGTGCTCAGATCATATGCCGCACACTGCATCAAATTGGTCTGCATGGCTGTCGTCCCAGAAGGAAGCCTCTTCTAAAGATGATGCACAAGAAAGCCCACAAACAGTTTGCTGAAGACAAGCAGACTAAGGACATGGATTACTGGAACCATGTCCTGTGGTCTGATGAGACCAAGATAAACATATTTGGTTCAGATGGTGTCAAGCGTGTGTGGCGGCAGCCAAGTGAGGAGTACAAAGACAAGTGTGTCTTGCCTACAGTCAAGCATGGTGGTGGGAGTGTCATGGTCTGGGGCTGCATGAGTGCTGCCGGCACTGGGGAGCTACTGTTCATTGAGGGAACCATGAATGCCAACATCTACTGTGACATATTGAAGCAGAGCATGATCCACTCCCTTCGGAGACTGGGCCGCAGGGCAGTATTCCAACATGATAACGACCCCAAACACACCTCCAAGACGACCACTGCCTTGCTAAAGAAGCTGAGGGTAAAGGTGATGGACTGGCCAAGCATGTATCCAGACCTAAACCCTATTGAGCATCTGTGGAGGAGTGCAAGGTCTCTAACTTCCACCAGCTCCGTGATGTCGTCATGGAGGAGTGGAAGAGGACTCCAGTGGCAACCTGTGAAGCTCTGGTGAACTCCATGACCAAGAGGGTTAAGGCAGTGCTGGAAAATGATGGTGGCCACACAAAATATTGACACTTTGGGCCCAATTTGGACATTTTCACTTAGGGGTGTACTCACTTTTGTTGCCAGCGGTTTAGACATTAATGGCTGTGTGTTGTGTTATTTTGAAGGGACAGCAAATTTACACTGTTATACAAGCTTTACACTCACTACTTTACATTGTAGCAAAGTGTCATTTCTTCAGTTTTGTCACATGAAAAGATATACTCAAATATTTACAAAAATGTGAGGGGTGTACTCACTTTTGTGATACTGTGTGTGTGTGTGTGTATATATATATATATATATATATATATATATATATATATATATATATGTGTGTGTGTGTGTGTGTGTGTATATGTATGTATATTTTAAAAATAACTATATAATTAAGGTGAGGGCGTTGGAAATGCTTTTGGCGGTTGATCTGCTTCTGTTCTGTGGGTGGCACTGTGTGCTCTTTTTAAAGGATGGGTCGCAATCTCTCAAAGGCCCTAGAATCCTGGGAGACAGGGGTAGTCTGCCAGTCACTGGGATGACAACCCAATTTGAGATAGGGGGAGGTTTTAGTGGGTGGAATAGTGGAGAACAATTGGAGGTTTACTCAGTAGCAGTGAAAATAACATGGTACAGCTATATGGACACTCAATCATTATGGTTTTTTTTATGGTAAGTTTACAAACATATATTATGATAAATAGAATTGAAACTTGTATCTCATTATGGTAAATGGTGAAATAAGTATAGCCAGTTATAATTGGAATGGCTTAGCAGATAATAAGAAAAGACGATCAGTATTTACCTGGTTAACAGAGAAGGAATATAATATCATTCAACAATTTTTGATGAAGTTGTGTGTAAAAAGGACTTATTTATTTCATCTTCAACATAGAAATGCTACCAAAAAAATTTACTGAAAATTGTTACAAATGACAGAGTCACTGATGATTCACCAAACTATATTTTGAAAGAGGAAGCAAAGTACTTTAAGCATATGTTTTCGTTTCAGTCTCCTTCATATCCACTAACCAAAGTAAATTGTATGGATTTTATGTTGAAGAACGGCCTTTTTCCCTTTATTCAGATTACAACCTCTCACTTGCGGTTATTTGAAAATAAAATAATCTCAGAAATATCACTATTTTTAAAACAAGCCATAGAAAGTTGGTTGCAATTTCAGTTTAATCCACCAGAAAAGACAGAAAAAATAATACAACAAATGTTATGGTTAAACTCAAATATACTAATTGATTAAAAAAAAAACATTACTTTTTGATTATTAAGTACGATCTTTTGTAAATGGTATAATAAATAGTACTGATGGAGTTATGTCACACATTCAGCTAACAAAAATATATAGAAATATCTGCTCTACCCAAAATTACAACCAACAAATTGCAGCATTACCGCAAAAATGGTAGAGGCAATTGGAAGGGGGGAAAAAGTAAGGAACTTGTCTGTCGGCCCAGCAATAAAGACCATAATTGGTTAAAGAAAATTGTGATAAATAAAAAAGTATACCAGTTTCTTTCAAGGACAGCTGTGCCATTTAGATTGCAAAATAGTGGGACGAGATTTTCGATGTACCGATTACATGGTTTATGAACTGATACACAAAACAACGCCAGATTCAAAACGTAGACTTTTGTAATTTAAATTACTATACAAAATTATTGCAACCAATATAATGTTATTTATATATATATATGGGGGATACAACCATCCCAGCTCTGCAGATTTTGCTGTGAAGAGACAGAATCATTAGATAATTTGTTTTGGTACTGTCCATATGTAACTTGCTTTTGGTCGCAGGTTCAGGAATGGCTGAAGAATTGCAACATTTATCTGGAGCTAATTCTGCAAATAGCACTGCTGGGTGATTTGAAAAGTCATAGTCAATCAATCAATAATATAAAATACTTTTTGCAAAAATGTTTCTTTCATTTACAATCTGTAGAAGCTATGAGAATAGAAAGGTTCAGAACTTTTGTGAAACACCACAGCACAGTTGAAAAATATATGGCAAAAATAAATAAAAAATGGATGGTGTTCAGAAATAGATGGGAGGCATTGAGTGGAGCTGAAGGGTGGGACTAAAAACAACAAGATAACTAATGTAAAATGTATATAGTATGTAAACTCAGCAAAAAAAGAAACGTCCTCTCACTTTCAACTGCGTTTATTTTCAGCAAACTTAACATGTGTAAATATGTGTATGAACACAGCAAGATTCAACAACTGAGACATAAACTGAACAAGTTCCACAGACATGTGACTAACAGAAATTGAATAATGTGACCCTGAACAAAGGGGGGATCAAAATCAAAAGTAAGTCAGTATCTGGTGTGGCCACCAGCTGCATTAAGTACTGCAGTGCATCTCCTCCTCATGGACTGCACCAGATTTGCCAGTTCTTGCTGTGAGTTACCCCACTCTTCCACCAAGGCACCTGCAAGTTCCCAGACATTTCTGGGGGGAATGGCCCTAGCCCTCACCCTCCGATCCAACAGGTCCCAGACGTGCTCAATGGGATTGAGATCCGGGCTCTTCGCTGGCCATGGCAGAACACTGACATTCCTGTCTTGCAGGAAATCACACACAGAACGAGCAGTACGGCTGGTGGCATTGTCATGCTGGAGGGTGATGTCAGGATGAGCCTGCAGGAAGGGTACCACATGAGGAAGGAGGATGTCTTCCCTGTAACGCACAGCGTTGAGATTGCCTGCAATGACAACAAGCTCAGTCCGATGATGCTGTGACACACCGCCCCAGACCATGACGGACCCTCCACCTCCAAATCGATCCCGCTCCAGAGTACAGGCCTCGGTGTAATGCTCATTCCTTCGACGATAAACATGAATCCGACCATCACCCCTGGTGAGACAAAACCGCGACTCGTCAGTGAAGAGCACTTTTTGCCAGTCCTGTCTGGTCCAGCGACGGTGGGTTTGTGCCCATAGGCGACGTTGTTGCTGGTGATGTCTGGTGAGGACCTGCCTTACAACAGGCCTACAAGCCCTCAGTCCAGCCTCTCTCAGCCTATTGCGGACAGTCTAAGCACTGATGGAGGGATTGTGCGTTCCTGGTGTAACTCAGGCAGTTGTTGTTGCCATCCTGTACCTGTGTGATGTTCGGATGTACCGATCCTGTGCAGGTGTTGTTACACGTGGTCTGCCACTGCGAGGACAATCAGCTGTCCATCATGTCTCCCTGTAGCGCTGTCTTAGGCGTCTCACAGTACGGCCATTGCAATTTATTGCCCTGGCCACATCTGCAGTCCTCATGCCTCCTTGCAGCATGCCTAAGGCACGTTCACGCAGATGAGCAGGGACCCTGGGCATCTTTCTTTTGGTGTTTTTCAGAGTCAGTAGAAAGGCCTCTTTAGTGTCCTAAGTTTTCATAACTGTGACCTTAATTGCCTACCGTCTGTAAGCTGTTAGTGTCTTAACGACCGTTCCACAGGTGCATGTTCATTAATTGTTTATGGTTCATTGAACAAACATGGGAAACAGTGTTTAAATCCTTTACAATGAAGATCTGTGAAGTTATTTGCATTTTTACGAATTATCTTTGAAAGAAAGGGTCCTGAAAAAGGGACGTTTCTTTTTTTGCTGAGTTTATAAGCTGGAAGTAGAAGCCTAAGTGTTATTGTCCATTAGTTTACTCTAATTAGGGAAGAGGTGGTAGTGTTAGGGGAAATTAATAAAGGAAAATATATATTTTTAAATATTTGTATTTACAAAAAATATATATGGGGGATTGGAAATGATGCAGACAATTACATTGAAGCTACAATCTATCTGCAATATTAAACATCAGCAACCCTCAGGATGCCAGCTCACAGGATGCCAGCCCTGATCTGTGTGTGTGTGTGTGTGGAGAGAGAGAGGTGGGGTATGTGTGTTAAGCAATAATACACAAAAGTCTGGCATGCTTCATTTTGATTTTAGCACGGCTGCGATGCACTAACATGCACTCCATTCTAACAGACTGGCTAACATGTTCATAACATGTGTACTACACACGTCACGCGCTGGCCCCCCAAATAGAGACATATGATCTAACCCATGATCCATCTGCAAATAGATTAGGGTTATTCTGGACTAAGCCAATTGCCACACAGGTTATTCTGGACATAGCCAATAGCTACATGGTTAAGGTTATTCTGTCAAAGGGCAAGAGGGGATGGATCATGGATCCCTTCACATAGCAATCTTGAACTGTCTATCATTAAAACCAATACAGCTTAATGCTTAAATGTCTCCAGTAAATCCAATCTGTGACACCTTTAAATCTCCACTTCTCTAATGTGTTTATCTGTAGATAACCTGGCTACATCTTAAACATATCTCCTCCCAGGGAACTATTTAACACGGGAAACAGGGCTAGGGATGAGCAATTAACTAGATAGCTTTATGAGTGACAGATTGACTGGATCACTTTATCTAAGCAGCCAAATGCACAGTTGTCACTTTTTCAACCTGAGAAGGTAGTGGTAATTCAATCTTCTAGCCTAGGGCAGATGGGTGATAACATGATAATAGTGTGTGAGGATAGGGGTTGGGGAACACACATAAGAACAATGGAATGTACCCGGAGTGATGACAGAGCAGCATAGCTTTACCCGGTAAACATATGGAGACAATTTATGTAACACTAACTTTTATTGACTAAGGCTGTTACTGTATATAGATATAGAGAACCATGGCTAATGTAGAGAGACATCCCCCCCATTCAGAACTCCAAGTCTGAATGCGGTTCAGTTGCTCAAGGGTTGGTTTAAGAGAGAAGCACATGGAAAAACTGTCAGTCTCATCCCTCTCTTCTTTCTCAATTAATCTTACCCCTCTCTTTTCTCTCTTCTTAGTGCCAAGCTGAAGAACCACAAGGAGGTTTGTATCAACCCTGAGACCAAGTGGCTGCAGCAGTACCTGAAGAACGCCCTCAACAAGTAAGAAACCCCTTAAGAGAACCTATAACCTAAAATGCATTCTCTGCATGTCTACACAGAAACATGGTATCTGAGAGTAACGGAAATGACATTCTCCCTGAAAATGTCATTCACCCTATTCTCCCCTTCATCAGGACATACAGTAGTAAAGTAGTACACTCTCAGGGCCGAATCTGGATTTGATATGCATGCGTGTGTAACTCCCAATTTTCACGGACGTCTGCCAGTGACATTCGTAGGCCTAGACTACATGATTCAGGGGAAAGTCAGAGTTGTGTGCAAATATGAAATTATTAGGATTGGGCTCTCAGCCACAGACTGCTCTACAAAAACAGTAATACATTTACATTTACATTTAACTAAATCAGATGGACTAGTCACATTCAGGATCGCCTGAACACAGATGTGTTTTTTGCACCCTAAAATAAACATTATCATCCGCACAAAATGGACAGTTGTTGTGTTTTGGGAACATATCGTTTGTGATGTCCCCACAATGTTCCCACCAGACTGTTCCCACAACCTAATGAAACATTCTGGGAACCTTTTAAAGAACGTTCTTGCAACGTCAGGCGAATGTTTTATACAAACATTGTATAATCACCAGCACAACTGGACAGTTTTTGTGTTATGAGAACATTTGCTGTAACCTAACGAATGTTCTGGGAACTTTCACAGAACCAATTTTGGTTTGCTGGGTACCTACTGTAAAATATGGTACTGGATAATGAAAACAGGGGTATCAATAATTTTGTTAAACAAAATCTCTTTCTCTGAGCAATTGTATTTGTATAAAATAATATTATTTCCCTTTTTTTTTTAGCATGCACTATGTAAGGGATAATCAACAAGGGGCTATGCGTTCTCTGGAAAATAATGAACGATGTGGAAGGTGTGTTCCACGACGCACTAGCTGCATTATTTACCAGAGATCGTATAGAGCCCTGAGTTGATTGTCCCTTTTATACCATGGCAATAATTTAACACATTTGCATCTAGAAATGTGTTCATTTGCCGGTAGAAATGTGTTCAACATCCACAGAAGTAGCTAGCAAGTTTACTAGATAGCTACAGTAGTTGCCGTGATAACCAAACAGCTAACCAAACCATCAGTCCTAGCTAGCTATTATGAAAATATATATTTTTTTACTTTTGCTTTCAAAAGCAGCTTAAATAAAACATGTAAGAATGAACTATAGCCATTGAATTCTACCGTGCTGATATGCCGTGCGTTATAGGGAAATAATGCACACTCTAGAATGCCCTTCAAGCCAATCAGAAATGAATATTGAACAATGCCATGGTATACAAGTCTCCCGAGTGGCGCAGTGGTCTAAGGCACTGCATCGCAGTGCTAGCTGTGCCACTAGAGATCCTGGTTCGAATCCAGGCTCTGTCGTAGCCGGCCGCGAACGGGAGACCCTTGGGGCGGCGCACAATTGGCCCAGCGTCGTCCAGGGTAGGGGAGGGAATGGCCGGCAGGGATGTAGCTCAATTGGTAGAGCATGGCATTTGCAACGCCAGGGATGTGGGTTTGATTCCCACGGGGGGCCAGTATGAAAAAAGAATAATGTATGCACTCACTAACTGTAAGTCGCTCTGGATAAGAGTGTCTGCTAAATGACAAAAAATGTTTTAAAAAAATGTAAATAAAGCTCAGCATTTGAATTATTTATTTTATACATTCATTTTTGCTCTTTATCAAGGGTGTCAATCATTTCGGACCCCACTGTATATGTTTTCTTCCTCTGTAGGAGTTAAGAGAGGAATGCTAACTTGAGATGCACCCACATAATTCAAACTTAGCACAAACTTTGCTCTGACATCAGTGCATGAATTACGCAAAAGGTCAAGTTCGTCACGCATGTTCGCAGTTATTCACATACCATCTATGTTGTAAATATAGCTACCTGATATCTATGTTATGTATATGTGTTCTCGACTTTGCCTTCCTTTACTTTGAACTCGGTTGACTGTATCATCGGGAATACATGTTCTTAACTTCCGACGCACCCACGTAATTCAAATTTACTTAATAAACTCTAACTTTAGTCTCCAACTGACATCAGTGCACAATTAACACTGACGTTTAAGTTACTCATGCATATCTCAATCTGTTTGCGGTCATTCAAATACCAAACATTCTTATATGTTATGAATATAGCTACCTGATATCTAAACACTTAGATGGATAGACAGGATAGTTACAGGGACATGCCAGTACATGACTGGGGTCTCGGTGGGGTATGATGACAGCTAGAAGAATGGTTTATGGTGCTCTCACTGACTAGGACATCTTGAGATACAGTGTCAGGGTCAGTCTCTGGCCATGTCCAAATACCCATAGTAGCGTACTACATACTTAAACTTCATACTATGTACTCATCGTCGCATACTATTTAGCACATACCGTTTAGTAAAAAGTATGCAGTATGCCAAGGCCACAATGTAGTAGCGGTTCCTGACTGGCTGAGTAGGTGGGGCAGAGCCGAGTACGGGTGGAGTTTTCCAAATTCAACAGACATGCATCGCATTAACCAGCCTGATAATAGCTCATTCCTAATTTGATTAATTTCTCTAAACTCTGAATAGAATAGAATGGAGTTATAGGCCTACTCAGGCTGGTTATAGGCAGACTATCACATTCAACCTATACCATAGCCTATCTATCCTATTTAAAAAGGACTGAAGATAGAAACAGATCATTTGGTTAAATTTCAGCATATTTATTAGTGAAACCAAAGCGCTGTAAAATATAAATTACATAAAATAGTCTAGGACACACACCAAAACTTTTCAAACGTTCAAATCAAAAGGCTATTGCACAGAAAAACATGGACAGTCAGGTGCATCGTAAATAGTTGTTTTGCGTTATTCGTTGATTTTGCTAGCACATCCCCATATCTAATTGATCAGATGTTGTCGAAGTCAAAAAGAGTATGATATCCGGGCATTTAAAGTACCGGTATACTCGATTTTTGAAATGTCGCATAATATTTAACTTTTTCACATATTCAAATGGCCTACTATTTAGGACGCAAGTATGGTTATTTGGACACGGGCTCTCTCTCTCTCTCTCTCTCTCTCTCTCTCTCTGTCTCTCTGTCTCTCTCTCTCTCTCTCTCTCTCTCTCTCTCTCTCTGTCTCTCTGTCTCTCTGTTGTCTCTCTGTCTCTCTGTCTCTCTGTCTCTCTGTCTCTCTGTGTCTCTGTGTCTCTCTGTCTCTCTGTCTCTCTCCTCTCTGTCTCTGTCTCTGTCTCTCTCTCTCTGTCTCTGTCTCTCTGTCTCTGTGTGTGTGCTTGTTTGTGAGGGGGGAGGGGAGTATACGTGTCTAGAGGTAGACCAGTGTATAACAGCTAGAATAACAATTTGTTGTACTCTAACTAGGACATCTCTAGATTACTGGATGTAGGGCAGAGGCTGTCAAACTTTTTGTGTCCGGGTACCCCTTTTGTGTTAGCAAATTCATCAGGGACCACCTCATAATCAGAAAACAACTTGATTGTGATAAAAATAGCCTACAATAAGTTTTGCTATGACATCTGCAGTTCATGGCTGGACGAACCAAGTCTCGGGCTAATTTCTTGCAATTCTATACATTTTGTAATGGGGCAGAGATATTTTTGTTGTTGCAGCTTTAAAGCTAATATCCTGCAATTCTACACATTTTGCCATGAGGCAGAGAGAACTTAGCAGTTTAAAGCTTAAATTACAGTGCATTTATGTTTAAAAAAAAAAGTAGAATAGTATTGAGTTGAAAAATGTATAATTGGTGGAACTGTGGATAACAATATCCCTGTGAGCCTCCCAGGCCCATGTTGCCCAGGGTTTTACTGTACATTGTAGATTAATACTATTACATTTTATTGTATTAAACATTTTAAACTTATTCCATCTATTCCTTGGCCAAAAGTAGTTAAATCTGTTGTTAGTAATATTAATAAAAAATATTTTTGGCTAAAAATAATTAAGAATAATTAAATATATACACTACCAGTCAAAGGTTTGGACACACCAACTAATTCAAGGGTTTTTCTTTATTGTTACTATTTGTTACATTGTAGAATAATAGTGAAGACATTGGTAAAACCCTAGGCAGTATGAAAAAGTATGCACTCACTAACTGTAAGTCGCTCTGGGTAAGAGCGTCTGCTAAATGACTAAAATGTACAAAATAAAAAATTTAAAACTATGAAATAACACAAATGGAATCATGTAGTAACCAAAAAAAGTGTTAAACAAATCCAAATATATTTTATATTTGAGATTCTTCAAATAGCCACCCTTTGCCTTGATGACAGCTTTGCACACTCTAGGCATTCTCTCAACCAGCTTCATGAGGTAGTCACCTGGAATGCATTTCAATTAACAGGTGTGCCTTCTTAAAAGTTAATTTGTGGCATTTCTTTTCCTTCTTAATGAGTCGGAGCCAATCAGTTGTGTTGTGACAAGGTAGGGGGGAGTATACAGAAGATAGCCCTATTTGGTAAAAGACCAAGTCCATATTATGGCAAGAACAGCTCAAATAAGCAAAGAGAAACGACTGTCCATCATTACCTTAAGACATGAAGGTCAGTCAATCCGGAACATTTCAAGAAATTTGAAAGTCTCTTGAAGTGCAGTCGCAAAAACCAGCACTATGATGAAACTGGTTCTCATGAGGACCACCACAGGAATGGAAGACCCAGAGTTACCTCTGCTACAGAGGATAAGTTCATTAGAGTTACCGGTCTCAGAAATTGCAGCCCAAATAAATGCTTCAGAGTTCAAGTCACAGACACATCTCAACATCAACTGTTCTGAGGGGACTGTGTGAATCAGGCCTTCATGGTCAAATTGCTGCAAAGAAATCCCTACTAACGGACACCAATAATAAGAAGAGACCTGCTTGGGCCAAGAAACACGAGCAATGGACATTCGACCGGTGGAAATGTGAACTTTGGTCTGGAGTCCAAATTGGAGATTTTTGGTTCCAACCGCCGTGTCTTTGTGAGACGCGTCGTGGGTGTATGGATTATCTCTGCATGTGTAGTTCCCACCGTAAAGCATGGAGGAGGAGGTGTTATGGTGTGAGGGTGCTTTGAGGGTGACACTGTCTGTGATTTTTTTAGAATTCAAGGCACACTTAACCAGCATGGCTACCACAGCATTCTGCAGCGATACGCCATCCCATCTGGTTTGGGCTTAGTGGGACTATCATCTGTTTTTCAACAGGACAATGACCCAACACACCTCCAGACAGTGTAAGGGCTATTTTACCAAGAAGGAGAGTGATGGAGTGCTGCATCAGATGACCTTGCCTCCACAATCCCCCGACCTCAACCCAATTGAGATGGTTTGAGATGAGTCGGACGGCAGAGTGAAGGAAAAGCAACCAACAAGTGCTCAGCATATGTGGGAACTCCTTCAAAACTGTTGGAAAAGCATTCCAGGTGAAGCTGGTTGGGAGAATTCCAGGAGTGTGTAAAGCTGTCATCAAGGCAAAGGGTGGCTATATGAATAATCTCAAATATAAAATATATTTGGACTTCTTTAACACCTTTTTGGTTACTACATGATTCCATATGTGTTATTTCATAGTTTTGATATCTTCACTATTATTCTACAATGTAGAAAATAGTAAAAATAAAGAAAAACCCTGGAATTAGTAGGTGTGTCCAAACAATTGACTGATACTGTATACATATTTTTTTTTACAGGGCCTTCAGAAAGTATTCATACCCCTTGACTTATTCCACAAGCCTGAATTCAAAATGTATTAAATAAAATAATAATGACAATGTGAAAACATGTTTTTAGAAATATATGTTCAAATTTATTGAAAATGAAATACAGAAATATATCATTTAAATAAGTATTCACACCTCTGAGTCAATACATGTTAGAATCAACTTCGGCAGCGATTACAGCTGTGAGTCTTTTTGGGTAAGTCTCTAAGAGTTTTGCACACCTGGATTGTACAATATTTGAACATTATTATTTTTAAAATTCTTCAAGCTCTGTGAAGTTGTTTTTTGATCATTGTTAGACAGCCATTTTCAAGTCTTGCCATAGGTTTTCAAGCCGATTTAAGTCAAAACTTTAACTAGGCCGCTCAGGAACATTCAATGTCATCTTGGTAATCAACTCCAGTGTATATTTGGTTTTGTGTTTTAGGTTATTGTCCTGCTGAAAGGTAAATGTCTCCCAGTGTCTGTTGGAAATCAGACTGAACCAGATTTTCCTCTAGGATTTTGCTTGTGATTAGCTCTATTTAGTTAATTTTTACCCCCCCCCCAAAAAAAAATAAAAAACTCCCTAGTCCTTGCTGATGACAAGCATACCCATCCCATAATGCAGCCACCACCATGTTTGAAAATATGAAGAGTGCTACTCAGTGATGTGTTGGATTTTTCCCAAACATAACGCTTTGTATTCAGGACGTAAAGTTAATTTCTTTGCCACATTTTATTTGCAGATTTACTTTAGTGCCTTGTTGCAAACAGGATGCATGTTTTGGAATATTTTTTATTCTGTACAGGCTTCCTTCTTTTCACTCTGTCATTTAGGTTAGTAATGTGGAGTAACTACTATGTTGTTGATCCATCCTCAGTTTTCTCCTATCACAGCCATTAAACTCTGTAACTGATTTAAAGGTTTCCTTCCTCTCCGGCAACTGAGTTAGGAAGGACGCCTGTGTCTTTGTGTCACGTTCGTTTAAGGACGGGTTAGACCAAGGCGCAGCGTGAAATGCGTATATGTTTATTTAAATGATAAACACACGACAAACCAACGAAACGTGAAGTCCTAAGGCTGAACACTAAACAAGCCTCCACACGGAACAAGATCCCACAACTAATGCATGCCAACAGGCTGCCTAAGTATGATCCCCAATCAGAGACAATGAGCGACAGCTGTCTCTGATTGGGAATCACACCCGGCCAAACACAGAACTACAACACTTAAACATAGAAAACACAACATAGAACACCACACCCTGACTCAACATATAAGTTGACAGTACCCCCGGATCTGGCTCCGGGCGTGACGACCACATACTCTCCGCCTCCCTATTGCACCCCTGGTCTGGTCTGTACCTCAGCGCGCTGCTTCCCCTCTCCTTCCTCCCACGATACTCCAAGCCCTGTCTGGACCCTGGTGTGGAGACCCCGAACCTGGAGAGGGGCTGACGTCTGGGTCTGGACTGGAGCCGCTGACCGGAGCTGGACCAGGCACTGGTGGAGAGGACTGCTCTGGCTCCGGAGTGGAGCCGCTGACCGGAGCTGGACTTGACCCCGGCGGAACGGACTGCTCTGGCTCCGGTGTGGAGCAGCTGACCGGAGCTGGATCAGGCACCGCACCGGTGGAGCAGACTTCTCTGGCTCCGGAGTGGAGCAGCTGGAATGGGCGCACGGGCCATGCCGGACTGGACACACGCACCACTGGTCTGGTGCGAGGCACGGGCCGGACCGGACTAGGAACACGCACCACTGACTTGGTGCGAGGAGCAGGAACGGGCCGGGCGGACTGGCGACACGCACCACTGGCTTGGTGCGAGGAGCAGGAACGGGCCTGGCCGGACTGGCAACACGCACCACTGGCTTGGTGCGAGGAGCAGGAACGGGCCGGGCCGGACTGGCGACACGCACCACTGGCTTGGTGCGAGGAGCAGGAACGGGCCTGGCCGGACTGGCGACACGCACCACTGGCTTGGTGCGAGGAGCAGGAACGGGCCGGGCCGGACTGGTGACACGCACCACTGGCTTGGTGCGAGGAGCAGGAACGGGCCGGACTGGCGACACGCACCACTGGCTTGGTGCGAGGAGCAGGAATGGGCCGGGCCGGACTGGGGACACGCACCACTGGCTTGGTGCGAGGAGCAGGTACGGGGCGTACCGGGCTGGCGACACGCACCACAGGTCTGGTGCGAGGAGCAGGAACGAGCCGGGCCGGACTGGGGACACGCACCACTGGCTTGGTGCGGGGAGCAGGAACGGGCCGGGCCGGACTGGGGACACGCAACACTGGCTTGGTGCGGGGAGCAGGAACGGGCCGGACCGGACTGGGAAGGTGCACTGGTGACACAGTGCGTATCGCCGCATACCTGGGTTCCTTTATTAACCCCTGCTCCTGATGCTGCCTAACCAGCTCCTCTCTCCGTGCCTCTACTTCCTCCTTTTCCCTACGGGCCTCCTGCAGTGCCTCCTCTTGAATGGATCTCTCCCGCTCTATTCTAGCTATAAGACCCCGTAATGTGGTGGCCTCCTCTCTTACCCTGCAGATCCGATCCCTCTCTCTCGGCACTTCTCCTCCAGTGAGGACTCCTCCGGGAGCCCCCACGAGTTAGGGAACAGAAACTCATCGTCGTCGTCATCCTCCGACTCCTCAGTATAATACTGTTCCCACTCTTCTTCCCATGGTCGTAGGGACTCAATCTGGAAACCCACCGGGTGCAGTGGTCGGGGCTCTTCTCTCTCGCTCCCCGACCACCCCTTTAGCCCCCCCCAAAATGTTATTGGGGCTGCTTCTCGGGCTTCCTCCTCGGCCGGCTTCTGTGTTGCCGTTGCTCCTCTCCTGCCTGGGTTTCCTTCTTCGCCCAGGGTCCTTTTCCCGCAAATATCTCCCAAGACCAAATCTTCCCCACCTGTGTCCAGGGTGTTTGCTCCTGGGCACGCTGCTTGGTCCGTGTTTGGTGGGATCTTCTGTCACGTTCGTTTAAGGACGGGTCAGACCAAGGCGCAGCGTGAAATGCGTACAAACCAACGAAACGTGAAGTCCTAAGGCTGAACATTAAACAAGCCTCCACATGGAACAAGATCCCACAACTAATGCATGCCAACAGGCTGCCTAAGTATGATCACCAATCAGAGACAACGAGCGACAGCTGTCTCTGATTGGGAATCACACCTGGCCAAACACAGAACTACAACACCTAGACTGAAACATGGAAAACACAACATAGAACACCACACCCTGACTCAACATATAAGAGTCCCCTGAGTCAGGACGTGACACTTTGTAGTGACTGGCGGTATTGATACACCACCCAAAGTGTAATTAATAACTTCACCATACTCAAAGGGATATTCAATGTCTGCTTTTTTTATGTTCACCCATCTACCAATAGGTGCCCTTCTTTGCGAGGCATTGGAAAACCTCCCTGGTCTTTGTGGTTGAATCAGTGTTTGAAATTCACTGCTCGACTGAGGGACCTTACAGATAATTGTATGTGTGGGGTACAGAGATGAGGTAGTCATTCAAAAATCATGTTAAAGAAGATTATTGCACACAGTCAGTTCATGCAACTTATTATGTGACTTGTTAAGCACATTTTTTCTCGTGAATTTCAAAATATGCTGAAGACACTATCTTCACACATATTTTAGATAAATGTATTTTGAATTATTTTATTTATTTCTGTATAGACAGGAGTAATTATATAATTTTGGCAAATTTATTTCAATTTACTTTAGGCCACATTGACTAATGTTACAGAATCTTGTCCTATGCTTAGTTGATATTTTCAAATCCTTGAGAATGCCCTCGTTCGAGAAGAATCGGATCACTAAAAACTGGATTAACTCTCCAGCTGTTTCTCTGTTGTGTGGGTAGAGAAAAGAGGAATGACCAGAGGTTAGATAGGCTCTTCTCTCCCATGCTGCTGGTGCCGGGTGTGTTCTTGGCCAAGTGTGAGGAGCTACTAAGGTGCGGGTACAGCAGCCAGAGTGACGTATATGTCCAGAAAATCTGTAGTCATTCTATAGAGTTAACTGGCTACAGAGAGAGAGATTGAACTGGGTCCTGAGAGAGAGACTTAAGAGGGATCATCATTGTGTTGAATGTGTTCTGCACCATTAGTCTAAAGGACCACTGTTACTAACAGCTACAACTGTCTGGAGAGAATACAGAGAGAATTAATACATGAACACACACACACACACACACACACACACACACACACACACACACACACACACAGGAGAGTTTGGCTGTGGAACGCAGCAGTAGTTATCACAGGGGAGGTTTGGCAGAGAGAGACAGTACCTTCCTGGTTCTCCTCAGTATAACTCTGGGAGGCATACTCAAGCTAAAATAAATAGCCATTAATCTAAATACAGTGGTGCAACAGTGAAGTGGTTGACCTGAACTCTCAGGGAGGAAACGGGGAAAAATCGATGGCTATGTTAACTTTCTAATATACATACTCTGTTTTGTTCTGTTTCAGGATGAAGAAATCCAAGCAGACCAACTAGATAGCCTGCAGGAAGACCTACCAACAGATATGTAACGTGAGACGTGTAGCTTGTAATATGTAACATGTACTCTTCTGGCACGCATGCTGATCAGCACTTATCCTGTCCATCGTGGAACCATCCAACCCACGGCTTTTCAAAACCACCACCTCTGTTACCTATGTTACCATCACCACCAGCACCCCTTATAGACTCTACCCCTGTTAGCACGAAGTGCAATTATATCTGTGTGCGTGTATGTTTTGATCAATTATGTATATACCTTTTTTTATTATCCTATTTCATCAGTAAAGAGCAATTTTTTTGTTGCTGTTTTGGCCACCGGCTTCTCTGTCATTTAGGAGTTAGGACTGGGCTTAAAGTAGGTATGGATGGGGCTGAGATGGGGAGCAGAAGGAAAGGGAGAGCTGGTGAGAGAGGGAGGATTCATGACAGGATTCAAGCCTCACAATCCAACTCTATCAGCTTGTCTTGGGGAGTGTACAAGGTTCAACAGTTCATTCTGGGAAAGATCCAAGAGGCATGGGAGTGTTCACACGTGCATGGCAGAGCCACTAGAACATACTATGGCTCAATCCCAATAACCCCCCTTAGGTGGGGGAGTGGCACTCAAAAACGGAGCAACTATTGGTAGGGAGAGCTATAAAAACACTTGGGAATGGGACATCGCTACATCACTTGCGCACATCAGAAACTGCCAACGGACACCACGCAATTCATTGACGATGAACCTTGTGTTTTTCACAATGCCTGTACTGGCTGCAGTAATAACTTTCCTTATATTTCTCATGCAACAAATATGTACTTAACATATGAGCAACAAATGAGAACAGCAGAACAACAATGTGCCCGTAATGTACCCATCCTCTGGCTGTGGCTCAATATGGAGTAGTACAGAAGCATGACTTTCATTCCAAAGAAGTTTAACAGTCACATTTCCTTCAGAGTCATTACCAGTGAAGGCACTGTAGCTACAACAATTCAAATCACTGTTCTGAACTAATATTTATACCAAATGTTTTCAGGGTCCATAAACAGATCGGCTACATAGCTACACATCCATAGCATACAGGTCTTTTTACCCTCCACTACACAATAAGCAAGAAAATAGTTAGCTACCGCTACGCAGGGGTTGGAACCAAACTTATTTTCCAATTGCTTCGTTCTGGACCACCATTTCTTTTGATTCGTTCCACTGTTCCGACCAGCAAAATAAAGTTCTGGACCGGTTCGAACCAAAATAAAATACCGGTTTATATTGTTCCTTTCTGTTCCTTTTTTAACCTGTGAAATCATAAAAAAACAAACATTTAATCAATCAATCAATCAATCAAATGTATTTATAAAGCCCTTTTTACATCAGCAGATGTCACAGTGCTTACAGTATACAGAAACCCAGCCTAAAACCCCAAACAGCAAGCAATGCAGATGTAGAAGCACGGTGGCTAGGAAAAACTCCCTAGAAAGGCAGGAACCTAGGAAGAAACCTAGTGAGGAACCAGGATCTGAAGGGTGGCCAGTCCTCTTCTGGCTGTGCCGGGTGGAGATTATATGAGTACATGGCCATTAAGGCCAGATTGTTCTTCAAGATGTTCAAACGTTCAAAGATGACCAGCAGGGTCAAATAATAATAATTTCGATAATTAAATTGATTCCCCAATCAGTGCTGCTAGAGCAGGTAAGCTAGTTGTTTACATGCGTGATGGACAGACAAGTGTAGCCTATGGTGCAAGATATGACTGAAATTTTGCAGGTGGGGAGAGAGGGTTGAGGAGGAGGCTTGAAGCGCTGGGCATCTTGTTATGACATCATAATCTCCACAGAATTATGCCTAGAAGGAGCGATTTCTATGGAGGGAACTTTGAATGTCCTTTGCGCTAGCTAGCTAACAAGCTTGAGCTAGCTAGCTAGCTAGCAAGCTTGTGTGTGCAGAGCGGCACCAGAATTAAAAACACGTCTTACATTTATATAGTTAATAAAACATGATAACTAGGTCTATAGTATCCTTAACTAACATTGAAAAAGTTAATCCATTATTTTCTAGCTATTTAAAAATCTCTCTCCCTATCTTCTGAATCAAGCTTGTAACGTCAGTACAGTAGCCTATGCTTTGGAGCGGGGAGGGGCAGGTAACCTAAACACGCACAGGCAAAGATTTTCGGCCTGCAGGCAGGCACTGGAATAAGTGACAGAGTGAGGGCTTTGCATAGGCGCTTTGTTGTGGGACTAGAAAAAACTGCTTGGAACGTAAAATAACGTTATTAACTGGTTCCCATGCTTTTAAAATAATGGTTCTGTTTCAGAACAGTATGGATCACTTTCGTTCCAGGTTCCATTTCTGTTCCTTGAAAATGTTGGTTATTTTCCAGTTTTCAGTTCTGTTCCCTGAACCGTTTCCAACCCCTGCTGCTAGGTTACCTGAATTGGCAAATATCTTCAATTGGCAACGTTAATGTTACGTTACTACAATAAAGAACAATGTATGACAAGTGACTGACTTTGAAATATATTTTTTATAAAGGCAAAATTACAAAATTGTACATTCAATTTGCACTAAATGCTTTAGTTAGTTAGCTAGTTAGATTATTTAGATCCACTGGATTTCACAAGATGACAGCCTGGTTTGCTCAGGATTCCCTAAAACATTAAACAACACAAATTACAATTCATACAAATGTCAAACGCCCATATAGCAATCTAAATGTATAGCTAGTTGGCTAATGTTAGCTAGTCAGCTAGATAGCTTGTTAATAAATATATTTTTGTGAATTAAATTTGACAAAAAATATGCATAATCACTTCTCTCTATATTAACTAACATATTCCTCTGAACAGATATACACAGTTTGGCAAAGTTAATTGGAGATTTAGAATTTCAGTCAGCGCCACATTGGCACTAAAAGTTCCAAGATAATTACTCTCTAGTTAGAATTCTAATTACAATGTTGATGTCATGGTACGTTGGCTGCCTGTTTGGTGCCAACAGTTTGTTGATAACTGTGACTCTGGAAGTGCGACCCTGTATGACCGGCCACTGCGTGTGTGTGTGTGTGTGTTTGTGTGTGGGTGCATGCATGTGTGCGTGTGGGCTGTTTTAGCTGTTAGGGGAACACGGTCAATGAGAGAGAATGTGGAATGATATGCTGCTGTTGCATTTCCGGTCTCTCTGAAAATTCTAGAACATCTGGAGTCAGAACTCTGCTAATTGAGCGACCAATGAGAGGGTAGTGGTCTGTAGTTATTTCACGGTTCTGGAACCATTAAAAGAACAGTACTTCCATATTACATTAAAGGGATAGCTCACCCAGATTACCTTAAATGGATCGTTCACTCAGATGACTAATAACTTTGTAGTTCAGGTTTCCCTTTAATTCTGACATTGACCAGAGTACAGTACTGTATGAAAATCTTAAATACATGCAGTGGGGTTAACCAAATATTGTTTGTTATCAGCCAGACTACCATGTAAATGTGTTATGAAACATTATGGAATTTATAAAGTATCATATTTAGCAAACCACACACTATGAAAATCAATGTTATAGGATGCAATATAGAACAAGTCATAATCGCATCAGCAATAGTAGTGTGCTAGTGTTAGTAGCAGTATAGTAATAGTAGAAGTAGTAATAGTAGATCTAGTGCAGGGATGGGCAACTGGCAGCCCCCCTTTTGTAGGCCTGTGGAACAATAATTTAATTTGGGAACTCAGTCGGGGTCTCAACTTACTGAAAGTTAGAATAATAGCATACACAAGGTGCAATTTAGAAATGTGGTTGTACATCAGCAGTTACTGAATTAGCCCATGTCAGTGATTTGTATTTATTGGTAAGTTAGTCTAGCAGCCAGCTGTCTAAAGTTGTAGTAAGCATTGTCTAAATACAGATCGGGGTGGGGCCCATTGAACATCAGTTATCATACTAAAAACTGGAAACATTTGCCTCCACGCTATGACAAAATGTGTAGAATTGCAGGAAATTAGCTGTAAAACTGCTAATCTCTCTCCGCCCCATGGCGAAATAAGTAGAATTGCATGAAATTAGTTATAAAAATGATGGGGGGAGGGGCTACGGATGTGGGTATGCAGACCCACGAGCCACTGTGTCCCCTCATGATGAGTTCAAATTTTTTGTGGCCCCCACCCCTATCAAAGTTGCCCATCCCTGATCTAGTGTAATAGAGTGGCTTGACTACCTATTAATGTCATATACTGTATGTTATTTTGGATACCGATGCACTTTACATCCAGCATATTCATTTACATTTTAGTAATTTAGTAGACACTCTTATCCAGAACGACTTACAATTAGTGCACGCATCTTAAAAGGTCGACTTTGGGCAGAAATGCTAAAAAATAACGGCTTTAAACAATTCATTGATCAATGCACCATCATACCAGGTCATTTAATGCTTAAAAAACTTGATGAAAAATATATTTGGCTACAGAAGTGCTATTTCTTACCGATCTCTACAGCCTCCATCCAAAAACGAATCCTGTGAAATTACGTCAACACATACTGGAGAAGTTACTGGCTAGCTACAGAGGCTAGTTTATCTAACAAACTAGCTACGTCGGTCGCGGTGCGCATGACCAGAATGACACATCGATGACCCACCAGAGGCACACCCCATTTCTGTTTGAAAATTGAGAAAGGGGCGGAGTTGGACCGTTTTTCGTGTCCAAAGTCGACCTTTAAGATAGCTGGGTCGTAGCAAGTACATTTTCCCTCAATAATGTAGTTAGCAACAATACATAACTTTAGAATGTTACAATGAGAACAAGAATAGGATCCACATTAGTTAACTGTTGTTTTTGTACTTTTTTACTTTACATTTATTTTACTTTTAATGTACTTTTTCATATAAACAATCTTAAGCATGAGATACATCACATTTTCAGTTTGAACTTTTATCTTTCCATAGGTTAATCATGTACTCTTTTATACGTCAAACACACAAAGTTCTTATGAAGGAGCTAGATGTAACATAATTTCAATGTTAAACTGTATATTGTTTAGTTAAATGTAATCTTTTAACCATGAATAAAAAGTATTAATTTCTATGTTTGCATATTTTCTTTTAAAGTAAGTGAGGGAAAACACTATTGTCAACACTCAAATTAAGTTACCTTCATACCATTGTTAACCTACACTGATTGTACAAAACATTATGAACACCTGCTCTTTTCATGCAAGTCTTGACGATATAGGTTCTGCTCCTTCAGGGTATCTCACTGCCCAAGCAAAGCTTCAATATAAAATAACCTACAACAGTGAGCGCAGTAAGCTATACCAATCTCCCAAAACAGCAGAACCTTACGCCAGCAAACTATGTGTTTGATTTGATTTGATGTGTTGTTACAGCAGAGCGCCATTTAGATATTATCAAATAGACCAGCTAAAGTAAACCTACCATCGCAAGAATGAATACTATGTGAGAATGTTAACCATGTGGCATAAACTGAGCGACGTATGACTTCTATCCCTCGTGACGTACTGCCAGGTACCCTCACTTGAGGCAAGATGAGCTTCATCTTGGCACGTGTGAACTGTCTGCCCATCTTGCCAACGTAGCAGTGTGAACACAGCCGCCCTAGAGACGCACCGCTCACTGAACAATATGAGTAGCCTAATCAACTGTGGGCCTACATGAAATATATACTATCGAACAAGCAACTTAAGCAATATGCACCCAGCCAACCACCTGTAGTTATATGCACTGAACTTTGTTATGATAACCACCAATGCAATGCTATTGACTTCGGGCCAAACACTGACATGTATATAAGGCATGTTTAAGTTTAAGAATGTTTTACCAACACGGTGAACATGTGAGTGTGCATAATTAAATCAGGAATCATGAGATGATCTTATGATTGAATATAAATAATACGAAGTGTATTCCCCAACCGTAAAAACACGTAGAAAGCCGTAAATTGCCTCTAATAAAATAAATTATAGAAGCCAAAACACCCTTTCCTTAACATGAACCCATTTTTTGCAATAGAGTGAGGGTGATGGATAATCTTTTGTCATTGCCTGAAGATTGTTATTTTTGAAGCCATGTCATCTTGGTGTATGAGAGTACATTTAACATGTGAGAGTCCATAATGCAAACAGAACATAAAAGATCATGCAAAATTAAAGGGAAGGAACATTAAGTGCATTCCAGACTGAAGAACCCAAAAAGCCATCATGCGGACTGGCTCTGGAAAAACGTAATGTAAACCCAACACTGTTGCCTTAACTCAAACTTGTGCTACTGAGACAGGAGAGATACTCTTTGATATGCATGTTCGTTGCTTCTCCATAGGCCATGAAGAGTAGGCAGACAGATGGATTTCTGCAGCATTGAAGGTCCCCAAGAACACAGTGGCCTCCATCATTCTTAAATGGAAGAAGTTTGGAACCACCATGACTCATCCTAGAGCTGGCCGCCCGGCCAAACTGAGCAGTCAGGGGAGAAGGGCCTTGGTCAGGGAGGTGACCAAGAACCCGATGGTCACTCTGATAGAGCTCCAGAGTTCCTCTTTGGAGATGGGAGAAACCTCCAGAAGGACAACCATCTCTGCAGCACTCCACCAATCAGGCCTTTATGGTAGAGTGGCCTGACGGAAGCCACTCCTCAGTAAACGGCACATGACAGCCCACTTGGAGTTTCCCAAAAGGCACCTAAAGGACTCTCAGACAATGAGAAACAAGATTCTCTGGTCTGATGAAACGAAGATTGAACTCTGATTTCCATTTTTATTGTATATACAGTGCAATCAGAAAGTATTCACACCCCCTGGCCTTTTCCACATTTTGTTGTGTTATAAAGTAGGATTAAAATTGTCATTTTTTGTCAACGATCTACACAAAATACTCTAATGTCAAAGTGGAACAAAAAAATCTAACTTTGTTTTTATTAATGGAAAATATATATTTTGATTATATAATTATTCAACCCCCTAAGTCAAAACATGCTAGAATCACGTTTGGCAGCGATTACAGCTGTGAGTCATTCTGGGTAAAACTCTAAGAGGTTTGCAAACCTGGATTGTAAAATATTTGTCCATTATTCTTTCAAACATTCTTCAAGCTCTGTCAAGATGGTTGTTGATCATTGCTAGACAGCCATTTAATTCAAAACTGTAACTAGGCCACTCAGGAACATTCAATGTCATCTTGGTAAGTAACTCCAGTGTATATCTGGCTTTGCGATTTAGGTTATTGTCCTGCTGAAAGGTGGATTTGTCTCCCAGTGTCTGTTGGAAAGCAGACTGAACCACGCTTTCGTCTAGGACTTTGCCTGTGCTTAGCTCTGTTCCTTTTCTATTTATCCTAAAAAACGTCCTAGTCCTTGCAGAATAAAACCATACCCATAACAATATGTAGCCACCACCATGCTTGAAAATATGAATAGTGGTACTCAGTGATGTGTTGTGTTGGATTTGCCCCAAACATAATGCTTTGTATTCAGGACAAAAAGTTAATTTCTTTGCCACATTTTGTGTACTATTACTTTAGTGCCTTATTGCTGTACAGAATATTTTTATTCTGTACAGGCTTCCTTATTTTTACTCTGTCATTTAGGTTAGTATTGTGGATTAACTACAATGTTGTTGATCCATCCTCGTTTTCTCCTATCACAGCCATGTAACTGGTTTAAAATCACCATTGGCCTCATGGTGAAATCCCTGAGCGGTTTAGTTCTTCTCCGTCTGAGTTAGGAAGGACGCCTGTATCTTTGTAGTGACTGGGTGTATTGATACACCTTCCAAAGTGTAATTGATAACTTCACCATGCTCAAAGGGATATTCAATGTCTGCTTTTTTTATGTTTACCCATCTACCAATAGGTGTCCTCCTTTGCGAGGCATTGGAAAACCTCCCTGGTCTTTGTGGTTGAATCGGTGTTTGGAATTCACTGCTCGACTGAGGGACCTTACAGATATTTGTATGTGTGGGGTACAGAGATGAGGGAGTCATAAAAAAATCACGTTAAACAACATTATTGCACACAGAGTCAGTCTATGCAACTTATGTGACTTGTTAAGCTAATTTTTACTTGTGAAATTCAAATTATACTGAAGACACATTATCTTCACACATATTTTAGATAAATTGCTTTTCACTGACAGCCGCATCTTATTAATCAGCTAGGCCTATTGCCACGCGCGCTGCCCAAATTACAGGCTTCCCAACTAGGCATATACGCCTACACGCTTGTGAGGTGAAACAACCCACAGCTTTAAAAGAAGCTAATGATCCTTTGTGGCTAAGTCATGCTTATTGCACACAGCGTTAGTCCGTCCAACTTATTATCTGACTTGTTAAGCAAATTTTACTCCTGAAGTTATTTAGGCTTGACATAACAAAGGGGTTGAATACTTATTGACTCAAAACATTTCAGCTTTTCATTTTGTATTAATTTGTACACATTTCTAAAAACATCATTCCCCTTTGACATTATGGAGTATTGTGTGACACAAAATATAAATGTAATACAATTTAAATTCAGGCTGCAACACAACAAAATGTGGGGTGTGAATACTTTCTGAAGGCACTGTATAAAACATAAGCAAATCACATTTTTGACTGCACTGGACCTTTAACTAAACCGCTGGTCATTAAGAACACATTACAGTAAACAAGCTTGACCTTGGAACGCTGTGTGGGGGAACTGATGCGGTACTATAGAGTCTCTTTGATCTGAGACATACTTCTGATGAAACCAGTTAGTGTAGGCTGGTGGGAGGAGCTATGTTTGGGGGGGTGAGCAGGTGGGTCTGGGCAGGGGGATGTCGTTGATGTTTGTGTGTGTTTGTATGTGTATGTTTTGTATTCTAAAAAATTAATAACAATCTTACAAAAAAAGGAAGCGGCAGGTATATCTGAACAGGACCAACTGGCCTGGATTCATCTTAGCAGAATGTGTATGTTTGTATTCCTTGGCCCATGTGAAAATCTTGATGAAATCACTGTTAAAATCAACCAACGAAAATGGTGCCTCTTCAAAGCCATGGGGCTGAAACCAGAGAGCAGCTAGGCAGAGGTACAGTACATGACATACAGATGTTTGATAAGCAAGTTTTTATTATCATTCATCTCAATGTTCCACTCTATAAATATTATGCATTTATCTGACTGAGGCCTTATATATCTTATGTATAGGAAACATGGAATCAGGAAAGTAATAGGTACTTTTCATATTGTAATGATTAGGACTTAGTGACACAGGGACAAAGGAGAGATTTGTCATCTAAAATGTGTGGAATGACAGAGGAATGAAGGACAAATAAAGCATACACACTCATTTAGCTGGACCACTCCCTCTATCATGGGCTCTAAAGGTTCCCAGATGTGTAGAAGCACACAAGGGAATTCATTACCAGAGGGGTTCTTTATAATGAGGAGGTATCAAATATACATCTGTGTGTCTGTAAGTGTGTGTGCTTGTGCAGTTTCTAAATCTCAACCTTTATTGTACCAGAGACACAAAACCCATTGAAAATTGCCTATATTAAAACGAACTAATATTAAACTAATTTGTAGAAGTGACTGAATCTGAGGAAGCGGTTAGCACCTTCCCAGAAACCGTAGCAGGAACCCGGACCGGGGGTTGACAAAACACTGATCTAAAGCCCTGATGGACATTAAACTCTCTGGCCAGATCTGTTTAATAATGGCTAATAGGTGGTAAAGCTAGCTGAGGTCACCTCACAAGTGTGTGTGTGTGTGTGTGTGTGTGTGTGTGTGTGTGTGTGTGTGTGTGTGTGTGTGTGTGTGTGTGTGTGTGTGTGTGTGTGTGTGTGTGTGTGTGTGTGTGTGCGTGTGCGTGTGCGTGTGCGTGTGTGTGAGTGTGGTCACCTCCCAACTCTTTTCCAACATATTTTTTATATTGCTTCAAACCTACAGGGGTGTTGGCAGCTGAACATGGTTTCACAGCTTTCGTTAGTGTGTCACCACTAGAAAGTGGGACTATGAGACAAATTACTCCCAAACACGTATTTAGTTTATGTGTGTGTATGTGTCCAGGGCTTTTGCACTCTTTCACACAGATTACACTCTGTCCTTCCTGACAGGTTCTGTTGTTATTTACCCCCCTTCATACCAGGCTCCTGTAACCAGCATGTCACCACAATCTCTGTCCCCAGGGAAACATTACCACAGTCATGGTTCCCCTTATCAGATGACCCGTAGTTCATTACTCCAAACACACATTATTCTCCTGAACGAGTGGAATAATTTTGTAAATGACCCAAACTGATTGTACAGAACTGAGAGTGTATATGTGTGTGTGCGTAGCTCTAATTACATTCGCACAACCAGTGACCCAATAGGACATAAATCACATTTATGACAAAATAATTCAGCTGAATGTCTCTAGAGTTTGTTACAGAGACGGATGTGAAGAGTGAGCAGAGTCCGAGTGTGTGTGTTTGTGTTTGAACGTGAATGGGAATCTAATAGAGGGCCCTCCTGCAGCCTGTCTACTTTTCATGTGTTAATATCCCTTCAGAGTAAGTATAGTATGAGCTATGGGGTTATGAGACCTCACGCCATCCAACTAAACACAGAAAGATACGGATATATAGACAGACAAACACGCACGCATGCATACACACACACACAGAGTACGGACTCCACGGTCTCAGCACACACACATACGTGACACCATGGGGCCTGGTCTCAGTACAAAGGCAGCGGAGGCCCAGATTCCTTTGGTGTGATTCAGATGGCTGATCCAAACCCACAGCTCCATTCACTGACTGGGAGCAGTGTAGATATGTGGTTTAAGATGGAGCAAGGACAAAGGCTGTTTGAGGTGACTCAGTGGCCAGTGGGAGGGCTCTGTCTGTGGGGCCCACTGAAGCTAAAGTACCCCCGTCTCACTCCATGTCTCTGGTCCTTCAAAATGTCCATAAGTACATCTGGAGATGGAGCTTTACAATGTGCCGTATGGAAGCCATAGTTTTAATGAACCCCTTTCCCATGGAGTTTTGGCCCGTCTGAGACCCCTGGTGATTCACGCACACACGTACGTACAGACGGACACACACATGGACACACACACGGTCCAGAGACTGACAGGAAGGTCTCTGATAAATCTTTACTCCTATCCTTAGATCGGTTTTCTTGAAACTTGTGTGGCAAGAAACCAACATTAGCCCACACCTTCATTCATATGATTCACACTATTCAAGTCACCATGGCTGACAACGTTTTCAATTCCAGCGTCATTCACCCTCATATGTCCTTTAACCACTGCATGTCTAGATGAAAGTTACCTACATACCTCCACATGTGATTCACACTATGCAGCACATTACTGTAATAACATTTCATCACATTTGTCCTGTGTACAAATCAACTTTAGACATTTCAACTTTCCTGTGCGTGTTTTACAAAAATAAACAGAGGCCTGGGTATTAATCTAAATCAGACACAACATTTGGTTGTGTGTTCGAATCACAATATGGACCACTTTAGCTACAGTGCCTTCAGAAAGTATTCATACCCCTTGACTTATTCAACATTTTGTTGTGTTACAACCTGAATTCAAAATGGATAAAAAAAAAATATATATCACCCATCTAAACACAATACCCCATAATGACAAAGAGAAAACATGTTTTTCGAAATTGTTTTGAATTTATTGAAAATGAAATACAGAAATATCTTATTTAAATAAGTATTTCACACCTCTGAGTCAATACATGTTAGTCACCTTTGGCAGCGATTACAGCTGTGAGTATTTCTGGGTAAGTCTGTAAGAGCTGTGCACAACTGGATTGTACAATATTTATCCATTATTCTTTTAAATATTCTTCAAGCTCTGTCAAGTTGGTTGTTGATCACTGCTAGACAGCCATTATCAAGTCTTGCCATAGATTTTCAAGCCGATTTGAGTCAAAACTGTAACTAGGCCACTCAGGAACATTCAATGTCATATTGGTAAGCTACTCCAGTGTATATTTGGCCTTTTGTTTTAGGCTGTTGTCCTACTGAAAGGTGAATCTGCTTTTCCTTCACTCTGCCGTCCGACTCATCCCAAACCATCTCAATTGGGTTGAGGTCGGGATATAGCGGAGGATTATGGAGGCCAGGTCATCTGATGCAGCACTCCATCACTCTCCTTGGTAAAATAACCCTTACACAGCCTGGAGGTGTGTTGGGTCATTGTCCTGTTGAAAAACAAATTATAGTCCCACTAAGCCCAAACCAGATGGGATGGCATATCGCTGCAGAATGCTGTGGTAGCCATGCTGGTTAAGTGTGCCTTGAATTCTAAATAAATCACAGACAGTGTCACCATCAAGAACCACCAAACCATAACACCTCCTCCTCCATGCTGTACGGTGGGAACTACACATTTCAGAGATCATCCGCTCACCCACACCGCGTCTCACAAAGACATGGCGGTTGGAACCAAACATCTCCAATTTGGACTCCAGACCAAATGACAAATTTCCACCGGTCTAATGTCCATTGCTCGTGTTTCTTGGCCCAAGCAGGTCTCTTCTTATTGGTGTCCTTTAGTAGTGGTTTCTTTGCAGCAATTCAACCATGAAGGCCTGATTCACACAGTCCCCTCAGAACAGTTGATGTTGAGATGTGTCTGTTACTTGAAGTCTGTGAAGCATTTATTTGGGCTGCAATTTCTGAGGCTGGTAACTCTAATGAACTTATGCTCTGCAGCAGAGGTAACTCTGGGTCTTCCATTCCTGTGGCAGTCCTCTTGAGAGCCAGTTTCATCATAGCGCTTGATGGTTTTTGTGACTGCACTTGAAGAAGCTTTCAAAGTTCTTGAAATGTTCTGTATTGACTGACCTTCATGTCTCAAAGTAATGATGGACTGTCGTTTCTCTTTGCTTATTTGAGCTGTTCTTGCCATAATATGGACTTGGTCTTTTACCAAATAGGGCTATCTTCTGTATACCCCGCTACCTTGTCACAACATTTTTACATTTACATTTTAGTCATTTAGCAGACGCTCTTATCCAGAGCGACTTACAGTTAGTGAGTGCATACATTTTTCATACTGGCCCCCCGTGGAATCAAACCCACAACCCTGGCGTTGCAAACGCCATGCTCTACCAACTGAGCTACACGGAACCTGATTGGCTACACGGGACCCACAACACAACTGATTGGCTCAAACGCATTAAGAAGGAAAGAAATTCCAGAAATTAACTTTTGAGAAGGCACACCTGTTAATTGAAATGCATTCCAGGTAACTAACTCATGAAGTTGGTTGAGAGAATGCCAAGAGCGTACAAATCTGTCATCAAGGCAAAGGGTGACTATGTGAAGAATCTCATATATAAAATGTATTTTTGATTTGTTTAACACTTTTTTGGTTACTACATGATTCATGTGTTATTTCATATTTTTGATGTCTTCACTATTAATCTACAATGTAACAACTGGTAAAAAATAAAGAAAAACCCTTGAATGAGTAGGTGTGTCCAAACTTTTGACTAGCGTTGTATATTTTTAACTTCTACCAATAGGTGTCCTTCTTTGCGAGGCAACCTCCCTGGTCTTTGTGGTTGAATCTGTGTTTGAAATTCACTGCTCGACTGAGGGACCTTACAGATAATTGTATGTGTGGGATACAGAGATGAGGTAGTCATAAAAAAATTATGTTAAACACTATTATTACACACAGAGTCCAAGCAACTTATTATGTGACTTGTTAAGCAATGTTTTACTACTGAACTTATTTAGGCTTGCCATAACAAAGAGGTTGTATACTTATTGACACAATACATTTTCACTTTTTATTTTTAATTCATTTGTAAACATTCCAAAAAACATAATTCCATTTTGACATTATGTGGTATTGTGTGTAAGCCAGTGACACAAAATCTCAATTTAATACATTTTAAATTAAGGCTGTAACACAAGAAAATGTGGAAAAAGTCAAGGGGTGTGAATACTTTCTGAATGCACTGTAATTAGCAACTTTGTAACTACTTTTTAACTACTTTGCAACTACTTTGCATGTTAGTGAACCCTTCCCCTAACCTTAAAGCTGCAATATGTAACTTTTTGGGCAAAATATTAGTTATAGTTCTTCTGTCATTCTCATTGAAGGCAAGTCTAAGAATCGTTATATTAGCTCTATGTGCGCTATTTCTATGCTTCCTGTTCTGAAGTGTAGTTTTTGCATCTTTTACTTTCGGTTTTGTACTTCAGCTGAAAATACAATATTTTATGAAAGAGATATTTCACAGCGGTTTAGATGGTGCAATGATTCTGCACGATACTTGCTTGTTTTGTCACATAAACTGAAATTAGGCGAACAAATTTTAGCAACCAGGAAATGGCGGCGCGATTTCTGCATAGTGCATCTTTAAAGGACAGTTCAGCCACTTTATAACCATGCTTTATGCTGTTAGTATATTAGGGTGACCACCTTTAAAAATACCCAAATGAGGGACAACAGGATGATTTTGCGGGACATTCGCGGGACATTGTAGCCTACACGAATAAAAACATTTGGCAGCACCCCCCCAACACGGTCCCCTCCCCTACAAAAATCCCCCTCCCGCTCATGGTGTAGTGCAGAGGAGGCTGGTGGGAGGAGCTATAGGAGGACGGGCTCATTGTAATGACTGGAATGGAACTGAATCAACAATAAAAAACATATGGAAACCATGTTTGACTCTGTTCCATTTATTCCATTCCAGCAATTACAATGAGCCCATCCTCCTATAGCTCCTCCCACCAGCTTCCTCTGGTGTAGTGCAATTGTTTAAGGTGCTGGAGAGCAATACAAATGTAAATGACATCTTAATTTCTCAAAGTTTGTATCTACAGATGTAGCCTGCTGAATATCATCATAGAATTTGTATTAAATGCATCCTCCAATTGCAATGTCTACCTATGAATGATATTTATTCACGTTTTACCAGTGAAATGTCCAAACCGCGTCTGCATGCCAATCATTTGATCTCAATTACTTTCATGGGAATATGCATTTAGATGTTCTTGAATTACTGTTTTGTGAGCAAATTAGAGCAGACGTTGTTAACAAACTACACTGAACAAAAAATATAAACGCAACATGCAAAAATATCTACGATTTTACTGAATTACAGTTCATATATGGAAATCAGTCAATTGAAATATACTGAACAAAAATATAAACTAAACATTCAACAATTTCAAAGATTTTACTGAGTTACAGTTTATATAAGGAAATCAGTCAATTGAAATAAATGCATTAGGCCCTGATCTATGGATTTCACATGACTGGGCAGGGGTGCAGCCATGGGTATGCCCAGAAGGGCATAGGCCCACCAACTTGGCAGCCAGGCCAGTGAGTCAGGCCCAGCCAATCAGAATGGGTTTTTCCACACAAAAGGGCTTTATTACAGACAAAAATACTCCTCAGCCCCCCCACCCCCATCAGACTATCCCGCAGGTGAAGAAGCCGGATGTGGAGGTCCTGGGCTGGCCTGGTTACACATGGTAGGCTGTTGTGTGGCCGGTTTATGGAGCCAGATACCTGCCAAAAGGTTAGGATCGTAAGAAAATCCATAGGTAAATTGTTAGGATCGTAAGAAAAGCCATGCGTAAAACATGACATTTCATATTTGAACATACAAACACCATGTTACGATTACGGACTAAAATGTTAGGCTTGAACAAATCTTGTGTTGCAATTCTGACTTACAATAATACCTTTCAGAGTTTTGGCAGTTTCATCTCACCAACAAAAATAACGTACACCAAACGGCCTGTGAGGAGTGCTACCCGAACAAGCATAACACAATATAAAAAAAAACGGAAGTCAGGGAAACCGGAAAGAGGTATCCTGCACGTTTTCAAGTTAAAAGTCTTCATTTTCTATTACTCCTCAGTTGAGTTTACTTCACATTTAGGTAGCTAATGTAATGGATTTGTTTGTCAGCGCAAATCTAGATAGTACTAGCTGTATTATGCCTAAAACAGTGAAGTCTCAGTCCGCTAGGTGTATCTCTACAGCATGGGCATATCTCTGGGTGACGTGGACATCCCCTTGCATGCACCTTATCAAAATATGACTAATTGAATATTACACCATCCCATTCTCTGAGCTCTGTCTGCAATCACAACCAGTAGTATATACCAGGAATAATTAAACATATAATAATAATAGATGTTTAGTGAATCTATGAATTATGCATGACCACTGGAGTCCTTGCCACTCAAAATATTTATTTATAGAATATTTTGATATTTATTTAATCACTCAAAATCTTGCCAAAGCATATTCTGTAGGAGGGGTTAATATGAATAAAAAATTATTTGACATGATTTATATGAATCGGGTCATGAATGAGGGAGAGGTTAAACGTAGGCTAAGTCTGGCATAAGCTTATTCCCACACTTTACAATAACTTTGTCCCCAGCACAAGGTGCACCTGTGTAATGATCTTGCTGTTTAATCAGCTTCTTGATATGCCACAACTGTCAGGTGGATAGATTATCTTGGTAAAGGAGAAATGCTCACTAACAGGGATGTAAACAAATTTGTGCAAACATTTTTAGAGAAATAAGCTTTTTGTGCGTATGGAATATTTCTGGGATCTTTTATTTCAGCTCATGAAACATGGGACCAACGCTTTACATGTTGTGTTTATATTTTTATTCCGTGTATACAGCCTTTCTGTATTTTGTTTCAATCAAAGCACATTCTGCCTAGTGGTGCGTGTTGAGTTTTTGCCACATGAGAATTATTTTTGAATATTCAGCTAACCAATCCTAAGAAGAAGAAATTAGGTGGAGTGTTTGGTGTAACATGTTACACCAAACTATGCTATTATATTTGGTTATGGTATGTAGAATACTAATTAATCATTACGTGAACTTCCAAGACATTGATTCAGATTTGATCTAACTCAGTGGTGTAAAGTACCTAAGTAATTTTTATATTTTTTTGCCAACTTCACTACATTCCTAAAGAATATAATGTACTTTTTACTCCATACATTTTCCCTGTCACCCAAAAGTACTCGTTACATTTTGACAGGAAAATGGTCAAATTCACACACTTACTGTATCAAGAGAACATCCCTGGTCATCCCTACTGCCTCTGATCTGGCAGACTCACTAAACACAAATGCTTAATTTTAAAATTATGTCGGAGTGTTGGAGTGTGCCCTTGGCTATCTGTCAATTATTTTTTATTTAATTTTTTTAAACATGTGCTGTCTGGTTTGCTTAATAATTGGAATTTGAAATGGTTTATACTTATACTTTTACTTTTGATACTTAAGTACATTTTAGCAATTCCATTGATCTTTGATACTTAAGTATATATAAAACCAAATGCTTTTAGACTTTTACTCAAGTAGTATTTTACTGTGTGACTTTCAGTTTTACTTGAGTCATTTTCTATTAAGGTATCTTTACTTTTACTCAAGTATGACAATTTAGTACTTTTTCCACCACTGATCTAACTTTACTAAATGAGCACCATTGTGAGAAGTGGCAGAGCGACGCTCAGGTGCGCTCCAGCAGCACTACACCCCTGCAGTCCACTGTACCGAATAAGCAATTGAAGCGCTGGCTACTCTTTTACCTCATGCAAAATTTGGTGATGCAGAAACGAGAGATCCCATGTGTGGCTGTTTTATGGAAATCTGGTAATATTTGTCCAAGGAAACATTTCTGGTTGGTCTCAGGGAATGTTAGGATGTTAAGATGGGAGACTTTTAAAATGGGATTGAGTGAAGTAGCAGACAAATATGTGAAATGAGCAACTAACGAGCATGGAGAGCCTCACAAGTTTGACAAAATGACCTTATATTGTATCTTTCAGTCTAATATGGCTATTTACTTACTTTTGTAGCTCTTCATCAGAAGCACGCTTTTTGTAAGTAGTTAGACCTAACCATCCTCTCCAAGTTTAGCTGGAATTTATCCCGAAAGGATTTGAGGAATATGATTGGTTGACGATGGGACTATGACATTGGCATACGTCTCGATTGGAGAAGTGTTTAACACCACCAGTAGGCTTATTTTCATAAGCGCAACGTGACTGCAAGAGACAGGTTCGAATGTCTGACTGAAAAACGGGACAAATATTTAAAAAAACGTTTTATTAGTGGCGTTTGAATTTGTTGATAAAATGCGGGACATGATTGTTTGGTTGTGGGACGCGAAACAAGGGCCAAAATACGGGACTGTCTCGTACAATCCGGGACATGTGGTCACTCTAATTATACTGTATATGCACTACCCTAATTATATATCACCCTCATCCCCTCGCCGCTCCTTTTGCACTTTCACATGTGCCTCCAACATTTGCACGAGTGTCCCAAAGCTGAGGGTGTGAAAATGATCGAGGGTGTAAGGGCTAATTAGCCCCTCCGGTCGACTGAGCCTGCAACACTGCCGGCTTCATAGGCACCGCGTTATCTTCTATGATTCGATGAGGGTTAACAGCGGTTGACATCCAATAAATGGTGCATCACCGCCACCAACTAGAATCCAACTATAAATCCCTCATACTTTGTGTGTAAAAAGGGAAAAGGGAACATTTTTTAATAAATAAACCCTACCATCTTACCCTACACTCATTAAAAACCCTATTTAAACCTATGTAGTCCTACCTCAGGCCAACGGCCTGGAAGGATGGGACACCACCACTTAACTCTTCTGATGTCAAATCTCGTACAGCCAAATACTTCTATGCAGCTGCCACCACAACCTCTATTTTCTGCGACTTGCGTTCCATCCCTGTGGTACAGTTGATAACCATTGCTATGAACGCTAAAAAGCCAATCTTACTTAAGCATATATCACTTGTTGGCCTATCCCTCTGTACTCGCACAGCTCTACTACTCACCCGAATCCTCTCAGGATCCCTCCCCCTTGACCCATCTTCCTCTACTTTCTTCACTGCCTCAGCATACAACAACCTCTGCACTACTCTAACCCTGGTAACCTCAACCTGCCTCTCTTGCACCGGACAATTCTGATCCCCAGCCCCATGGGCACCCCTACAATGAACACATACCGCTTCTTTCCCTAATACTACATATTCCTTTGTCTCATGCCCTTCTGCACACTTCTCACACTTAAGAACCTCCCTCCTACACACTGCTGCCACATGCCCATAAGCTTGACACCTGTAACAATGTAATGGAAGCACCGCATTATTTTTTAGTTTGCGCAATTTCACACAAAAGAACGGAGAGAAGTGCCTAAGTATATGACACATGCATTTGTTTATGTCTGATGTCGATACTTGACACATGTAAAAGATTAAATACTGTACCTCCCAAATTGAATGTTTAACTGTTACTGCCGTTTATATTTTGTAAAACGACGTTGGATTTATTCATTTGAATTTCATACTTGTTTTATTATTTAAAAGTGCAACATGAAACGCATCATTCAAGTCATGAGTGTGTCCCGAAGTTGATGGGTTTATTGATTCCCCCTCCAGTTGCTTTTTCAGGACCCTGTCTTTCAAAGATAATTCGTAAAAATCCAAATAACTTCACAGATCTTCATTGTAAAGGGTTTAAACACTGTTTCCCATGTTTGTTCAATGAACCATAAACAATTAATGAACATGCACTTGTGGAACGGTCGTTAAGACACTAACAGCTTACAGACGGTAGGCAATTAAGGTCACAGTTATGAAAACTTAGGACACTAAAGAGGCCTTTCTACTGACTCTGAAAAACACCAAAAGAAAGATGCCTAGGGTCCGTGCTCATCTGCGTGAACGTGCCTTAGGCATGCTGCAAGGAGGCATGAGGACTGCAGATGTGGCCAGGGCAATAAATTGCAATGTCCGTACTGTGAGACGCCTAAGACAGTGCTACAGGGAGACAGGACGGTTAGCTGATCGTCCTCGCAGTGGCAGACCACGTCTAAAAAACACCTGCACAGGATCGGTACATCCGAACATCACACAGGTACAGGATGGCAACAACAACTGCCCGAGTTACACCAGGAACGCACAATCCCTCCATCAGTGCTCAGACTGTCCGCAATAGGCTGAGAGAGGCTGGACTGAGGGCTTGAAGGTCTGTTGTAAGGCAGGTCCTCACCAGACATCACCGGCAACAACGTCACTGGACCAGATAGGACTGGCAAAAAGTGCTCTTCACGGATGAGTCGCGTTTTTGTCTCACCAGGCATGATGGTCAGATTTGCGTTTATCGTCGAAGGAATGAGCGTTACACCGAGGCCTGTACTCTGGAGTGGGGATCGATTTGGAGGTGGAGGGTCCGTTATGGTGTGGGGCGGTGTGTCACAGCATCATCGGACTGAGCTTGTTGTCATTGCAGGCAATCTCAATGCTGTGCGTTACAGGGAAGACATCCTCCTCCCTCATGTGGTACCCTTCCTGCAGGCTCATCCTGACATCACCCTCCAGCATGACAATGCCACCAGCCATACTGCTCGCTCTGTGTGTGATTTCCTGCAAGACAAGAATGTCAGTGTTCTGCCATGGCCAGCGAAGAGCCCGGATCTCAATCCCATTGAGCACGTCTGTGACCTGTTGGATTGGAGGGTGAGGGCTAGGGCCATTACCCCCAGAAATGTCCGGGAACTTGCAGGTGCCTTGGTGGAAGAGTGGGGTAACATCTCACAGCAAGAACAAGCAAATCTGGTGCAGTCCATGAGGTGGAGATGCACTGCAGTGCTTAATGCAGCTGGTGGCCACACCAGATACTGACTGTTACTTTTGATCCCCCCTTTGTTCAGGGACACATTGTTCAATTTCTGTTAGTCACATGTCTGTGGAACTTGTTCAGTTTATGTCTCAGTTGTTGAATCTTGTTATGTTCATACAAATATTTACACATGTTAAGTTTGCTGAAAATAAATGCAGTTGACAGTGAGAGGACATTTCTTTTTTTGCTGAGTAGCTAGCCCGACTGCTAATGTTACATCCAAAATAATAGTCTTTGCAACAATAACATCCTAGTTTCATCTTAGTGACTGTCTTAAACAACAGTCCAAACAACATGTCATAAGTATGTTCATGTCATTGTCATCAATCAATAGCAATACACTCAAAAATAATTGCTAACTAGCTACGCTAACAGTTACTGCATCTATACTGAACACAAATATAAACGCAACATACGACAATTTCAAAGATTTTACTGAGTTACAGTTCATATGAGGAAATCAGTCAATTGAAATAAAGAAATTAGGCCTTAATCTATGGATTTCACATGACTGGGAATACAGATATGCATCTGTTGGTCACAGATACCTTAAGAAAATGGGCCTCACAATGGGCCTCAGGACCTCATCACAGTATTTCTGTGCATTCAAATTGCCATTGATGAAATGCAATTGTGTTCGTTGTTTGTAGCTAATGCCTGCCCATACCATAACCCCACCGCCACCATGGGGCACAGCGTTGACATCAACAAATCGCTCGCCCACACAACGCCATACACGTGGTCTGTGGTTGTGAGGCCGGTTGGATGTACTGCCTAATTCTCTACAACGACGTTGGATGTGGCTTATGGCAGAGAAATGAACATTAAATTCTCTGGCAACAGCTCTGGTGTACATTCCTGCATTCAGCATGCCAATTGCACGCTCCCTCAGAACTTGAGACATCTGTGGCATTGTTTTGTGTGACAAAACTGCACATTTTAGAGTGGCCTTTTATTGTCCCCAGCACAAGGTGCACCTGTGTAATGATAATGCTGTTTAATCAGCTTCTTGATATGCCACACCTGTCAGGTGGATGGATTATCTTAGCAAAGGAGAAATGAAACATGGGACCAACACTTTACATGTTGCGTTTATATTTTTGTTCAGTGTAGTTAGCCCGACTGCTACATCCAAAATAAGTGTTCGCAACAATAACAGCTGAGTTTCATCTTAGCAACTTTAACAACAATCCAAACAACATGTAGGCCTGTTAGAAGAACACAACATTTATCAAATTTACAGGCAAACCATTACGGAATCCTAGTCTCTCAGACTGTATCTTTGGTGCTAAAGTTAGCAATGGTAGCTAGCTAAGTAGCTAAATCTGCTGCATCTGAATTAAAGTGTTTTCAACGATAACAGACAAATACAGCCTCAGCGACTGTCCAAGCAACCACCAACAACACTGGAGGCCTATTGGAACTAAGAAAAAGTATGAAGTTTACAAGTTATTCAACATGAAAATATAGGCTTTGGAAGGGGCACAATGGCTGCCGGAGTTGCAACTTCGGTTGGTGATGGTGGGAGTGGTTTTGCCGAATGGAATCATGGGAGTTTGAGCCTTGAACAACAGAAAAATATTGGAGTAAGCTGACTATAAACATCATTCTTTACGTTTTTGAGCGTCTATGTAAGATATTTACAGATGTTATTAGAAAAAGACAACCAGAGCAACATATAGCAGGGAGTTCCAATATCATCAGACAGGTACAGATGGGTTATATAGATCGCTGAAAATGACTGTCCATAATTTATTGTATTAGTCATCTCAGGGAACCTACTTGAAAACATCACAGAGAAGCAATTTCCGGTTTTGCTCATCACTAAACAGTGAAATCATAAATTTACACTAAAACTTTAGGACATCACTAAATACTTCATAATAACAACATAAATGTTAAAAGTGGCAGAGTTGTCCTTTAACCCCTAACCCTAGCTCTAACCATAAGGAAACTGAATGCTTTGTGGGTGTAGCAGGTGATTTGGACAGAGTCAGGCGCAGGAGGTGTAAATCACAGAATAATGTTTTATTCGGCCAATACAGCGGTTCGCAGCAATGTGTAAAACAACTACAGTGCGACTTAACAGTGCACTGGGGAAAACAAAACACACAGGTGAATATGCCGGCGATAAAGTACATAATGCTCCACCGAGCTATCGACACCTCCACATGGAAACAATCACACACAAAGACATGGGTGGCAGAGGGAATACTTATACAGGGACTGATGAGGGGATATGAACTTTAGTGTGTGTACAAAACAAGACAAAACAAATGGAATGATGAGAAGAGGAGCGGCAGTGGTTAGAAGGCCGGTGACGACGAACGCCAAAGCCTGCCCGAACAAGGAGAGGAGGCAGCTTCGTAGGAAGTTGTGACAGTACCCCCCCTTCTTGACGTGCAGCTCCAGCAGCGCGCCGACATTGGCCTCGGGGACAGCCAGGAGGAAGCGGAGCAGGGCGATCCGGATGGCGACGGTGGATATCATGCAACAGGGAGGGATCGAGGACATCCTTCACCTGGACCCAGCACCGCTCCTCCGGACCGTACCCCTCCCACTCCACAAGGTGCTGAAACATGCCCCCCACCCGACGCCTTGAATCTAGGATGGAACAGACGGAGTACGCCGGGGCCCCCTCGATGTCCAGAGAGGGCGGAGAGACCTCCCGCAATTCAGACTCCTGGAGCGGACCAGTCACCACCGGCCTGAGGAGAGATACGTAAAACGAGGGGTTAATACGATATCTCCTCTGGCCTTTTTTTATTTATTTATTTTTTTTGGGGGGGGGTGGGGGGTGGATCAGCTTAATATTGCAGATAGATTGTATCTTCTATTAATGTAATTGTCTGCATCACTTCCAATTCCCCATGTTTTTATATACAGTGGGGAGAACAAGTATTTGATAAACTGCCGATTTTGCAGGTTTTCCTACTTACAAAGCATGTAGAGGTCTGTAATTTTTATCATAGGTACACTTCAACTGTGAGAGACGGAATCTAAAAATCCAGAAAATCACATTGTATGATTTTTAAGTAATTAATTTGCATTTTATTGCATGACATAAGTATTTGATCACCTACCAACCAGTAAGAATTCCGGCTCTCACAGACCTGTTAGTTTTTCTTTAAGAAGCCCTCCTGTTCTCCACTCATTACCTGTATTAACTGCACCTGTTTGAACTTGTTACCTGTATAACAGATACCTGTCCACACACTCAATCAAACAGACTACAACCTCTCCACAATGGCCAAGACCAGAGAGCTGTGTAAGGACATCAGGGATAAAATTGTAGACCTGCACAAGGCTGGGATGGGCTACAGGACAATAGGCAAGCAGCTTGGTGAGAAGGCAACAACTGTTGGCGCAATTATTAGAAAATGGAAGAAGTTCAAGATGACGGTCAATCACCCTCGGTCTGGGGCTCCATGCAAGATCTCACCTCGTGGGGCATCAATGATCATGAGGAAGGTGAGGGATCAGCCCAGAACTACACGGCAGGACCTGGTCAATGACCTGAAGAGAGCTGGGACCACAGTCTCAAAGAAAACCATTAGTAACACATTACACCGTCATGGATTAAAATCCTGCAGCGCACGCAAGGTCCCCCTACTCAAGCCAGCGCATGTCCAGGCCCGTCTGAAGTTTGCCAATGACCATCTGGATGATCCAGAGGAGGAATGGGAGAAGGTCATGTGGTCTGATGAGACAAAAATAGAGATTTTTGGTCTAAACTCCACTCGCCATGTTTGGAGGAAGAAGAAGGATGAGTACAACCCCAAGAACACCATCCCAACCGTGAAGCATGGAGGTGGAAACATCATTCTTTGGGTATGCTTTTCTGCAAAGGGGACAGGACGACTGCACCGTATTGAGGGGAGGATGGATGGGGCCATGTATCGCAAGATCTTGGCCAACAACCTCCTTCCCTCAGTAAGAGCATTGAAGATGGGTCGTGGCTGGGTCTTCCAACATGACAACGACCTGAAACACACAGCCAGGGCAACTAAGGAGTGGCTCCGTAAGAAGCATCTCAAGGTCCTGGAGTGGCCTAGCCAGTCTCCAGACCTGAACCCAATATAACATCTTTGGAGGGAGCTGAAAGTCTGTATTGCCCAGCGACAGCCCCGAAACCTGAAGGATCTGGAGAAGGTCTGTATGGAGGAGTGGGCCAAAATCCCTGCAGCAGTGTGTGCAAACCTGATCAAGACCTACAGGAAACATATGATCTCTGTAATTGCAAACAAAGGTTTCTGTACCAAATATTAAGTTCTGCTTTTCTGATTTATCAAATACTTATGTCATGCAATAAAATGCAAATTAATTACTTAAAAATCATACAATGTGATTTTCTGGATTTTTAGATTCCGTCTCTCACAGTTGAAGTGTACCAATGATAAAAATTACAGACCTCTACATGCTTTGTAAGTAGGAAAACCTGCAAAATTGGCAGTGTATCAAATACTTGTTCTCCCCACTGTATATACTCCCCTTTATTACTTTTAAACCCCGCCATCCTTTCCCTACTTGGGGTAAATTTGTGAACAACAATGCCCAGTCCTCCTCAGGACTTTGAATGGCCCCACAAACCGCAGGCTCAGCTCCTGGCAGGGCAGGTGGAAGGGCAGGTTCAGGGTAGAGAGCCAGCCCAATCACCAGGTACAAAGACCGGGGCCTCACTGCAGCGGCGGTCAGCGTTGGCTTTCTGGCGACGCACGGCGCGCTGGAGGTGGACGTGGGCGGCGTTCTCCTCCGTGCGCCGAATTCAGTCATCCACCACAGGAGCTTCGGTCTGGCTCTGACACCACGGTGCCAGGACTGGCTGATACCCTAAAACACATTGAAATGGTGACAGGTTAGTGGAGGAGTGGCGGAGAGAGTTCTGGGTATATTCGTCCCATGGCAAGAACACCAACCACTCCCCCGGCCCGTCCTGGCAGTAGGACCGCAGGAACCTACCCACATCCTGATTCACCCGTTCCACCTGCCCATTAGATTTGAGTGAAACCCAGAGGTCAGGTTGACCGAGACCCCCAGACGTTCCATGAACGCCTTCCAGACCCTAGATGTAACCTGGGGACCCCGGTCAGACACTATGTCCTCTGGCACCCCGTAGTGCCAGAAAATGTGAGTAAACAGGGCTTCCGCAGTTTGCAGGGCCATGGGGAGACCGGGCAGAGGAAGGAGGCGGCAGGCTTTAGAGAAGTGGTCCACAACTACCAGGATGGTGGTGTTACCATGAGAGAGGGGAAGATCAGTTAGAAAGTCAATCGATAAGTGGGACCATGGCCGTTGTGGAACTGGTAAGGGATGTAACTTACCCGCTGGAAGGTGCCTAGTTGCCTTTCTCTGGGCGCACACCGAGCAGGAGGAGACATACACCCTCACATCCTTAGCCAAGGTAGGCCACCAGTACGTACCGCAGCCCAGCTGTGCACTGAGGTGGAGATGGCTCTGTGCGTAACGCCCGCTCTATGTCCGCGTCCACCACACACACCACCGGTGCCACAATGCAGGAGGCCGGGAATATGGGGGTGTTGTCAATGGGCCTCTCCTCTGTGTCGTACAGCCGTGACAGTTCGTCTGGCTTCACGTTCTTAGTGCTTGTTATATAGGACATCGTGAAATAAAACCGGCCCACTTGGCCTGGCGAGGGTTCAGCCTCCTCGCTGCCCGGATGTACTCCAGGTTACGGTGGTCAGTCCAGACGAGGAATGGGTGTTTCGCCCCCTCGAGTCAGTTCCTCCACGCTGTCAGGGCTCTGACAACAGCCAACAGCTCCCGATCACCAACGTCATAGTTCTGCTCCGCCGGGCTGAGCTTCTTAGAGAAGAAGGCAGAGGGGCAGAGCTTAGGTGGCGTGCCCGAGCGCTGGGATAGGACACCGCCTACCCCTACCTCGGACACATCCACCTCCACTACGAACGGCAATGATGGATCGGGATGGGCCAGTACCGGGGCTGAGATGAACAGAGCCCTCAGGTTACTGACAGTCCTGTCAGCCTCAGCAGACCAGCGGAGCCGGGACGTCCCACCCTTCAACAGAGAGGTGATGGGAGCTGCGACCTTGCCAAAACCCCGGATAAACCTCTGATAGTAATTGGCAAAGCCAATGAAGCACTGCACCTCCTTTACCGTGGTTGGAGTCGGCCAATTACGCACAGCTGAAATGCGGTCTCCCTCCATCTCCACACCTGAGGTGGTGATGTGTTATCCGAGGAAGGAGACGGATTGTTGGAAGAACAGACACTTTTCTGCCTTGGCATACAGGTCATGCTCCAATAGTCGGCCCAGCACTCTGCGAACCAGGGACACATGCTCGGCGCACGTAGCGGAATACACAAGGATGTCATCGATGTAGACCACTACACCGCGACCAAGCATGTCCCGAAACACCTTGTTCACAAAGGACTGGAAGACGGATGGAGCATTCATCAAACCGTAGGGCATCACCAGGTATTCATAATGCCCCGTGGTTGTGCTGAATACTGTCTTCCACTCATCCTCCTCCCGAACACGCACCAGGTTGTACGCACTCCTGAGATCTAATTTGGTGAAGAAGCGCGCCCCATGCATTGACTCGATCACTGATGGAATGAGGGGGAGAGGATAACTAAACCTGATTGTCTCCTTGTTCAGTGGTCGATAATCAATGCAAGGGAATGCAGACCGTCGTCTTTCTTCTTCACAAAGAAGAAACTAGAGGAGGCGGGTGAAGTGTAGGGACGTATATACCCCTGGCGCAGGGACTCGTGACGTATGTTTCCATAGCCGCCATTTCAGCCTGCGACAGGGGGTACACATGACTCCTGGGAGGTACAGCGCCCGGAGGTTTATCGCGCAATCCCCCGCCTGATGAGGTGGTAACTTGGAAGTCTGCGTCTTTGAAAACGCGTGCGCCAAATCGAGGTATTCGGGGGGAATGCGCACGGTGGAGGTACTGTCTGGACTTTCCACCGTGGTTGCACCAACGGAAACACCTAGACACCTACCCTGACACTCTCGCGACCACCCCGTGAGAACCCTCTGCGGCAATAAGAAGGTGGGGTTGTGGAGTGCTAACCAAGGGATACCTAATACCACATGGAAAGCAGGGGACTCAATAATAATAAAAGTGATCTGCTCACAATGAGTCTCCTGGGTAATCATGGTGACTGGTGCAGTAACTTCCTGAACAAACCCTGACCCTAATGGTCGACTATCAAGTGCTCTGATGGGGAGTGGAATGGATAGGGGAACGAATGAAATACTTAGCCGGCGTGAGAATGCCATGTCCATAAAGTCACTGAATACAGAGTTTATTCCGTAGGACACAGTTACGCTGGATAGCATCAACAAAACACAGGCACACAGGGAACAATTTCCCCGGAAATACAAGTTACGAGTAGCTCAACCGAGCTACACTCAACTCACAAATAACAATCACCCACAAGGACAAGGGGGGCAGAGGGAACACTTATACTAACTACTAATGAGGGGATATGAACCAGGTGTGTGTAATTGACAAGACAAGACAAATGGAATGATGAGATATGGAGCGGCAGTGGCTAGTAGGCCGGTGACGACGAACGCCGAAGCCTGCCCAAACAAGGAGGGAGGCAGCTTCGGAGGAAGTCATGACAGCTGTTTGTTTGCTGTTGTATTTGTGCTGTTGCCAGTGTCATCTGTCTGTGTTGTCCGTTTTGTCTTACATAGTTTTTTGTTGTTGTTTTTTTTTCTGTCCCCACAGGTGGTCTTTTGCCTCTTGCCAGGCCGTCATTGTAAATAAGAATGTGTTCTTACTTGACTTGCTTGGCACTTTCACCACCCTGTGAAGTTCACCCTGAGAAGTTCACCATAATTTATTTAATCTGTAGCCAAAGTAATAAACTGTGCATGCTTTTCCAATTCACAGTGGGAGGACCACACAACATAGCATTGCGTGACTGCAAGTTTACTTCGACATTATGTTTATTCTATCAATATTTTCACATAAAAGCGTTTCCACCGCAAATGTCATATAATACATTTTACAGACACAAAAAGATCCCACTATGTCGAACGAACAAATTGTCTGTCGACATTTATGAAATTGTACTGACACTCCCTGTTTCCATTGCATCGGTCTTGATTTTTTTTAAATATAGGGCATGACTTCACTCGCATAAAAAGGTTGGATGGAAACATGGTTACAGATTTTTACCTTCAAAAATGTGTTTTCTAAATGTCTATGCTGCATCAACGGTACATTGTTAACGTGACAAATGCTCTCTCAGGATGAAAAGCGGCAAGTTCATGTAATGAAAAAAACAAAACTGAAATTGACCCATGATGTTGTAGGTGTATTGACTTAACAGCAAATGTTTTTGACCTCGGCTGTATCTATAGTGTAGTGTATGTGGATTATGTGTAAATAATTTCGACTACATATTCTGTCTGTACTTTCCGTCTGTATGTTATGTTTATTGTTAACAGCATCATTTCACCAGGTTAAATTCTTGGTTTATGTTGATTTTGATTTGTAGGGAAACTTTTGAATGTTCCCAGTTGTACATATTTGCATGATCTACCTCCAATGAATATGTTATGTACTGTCATTAGAATAACACTGCTATGTTAGCAATGAGCAGGTCTAACTGGCTCTCATCTGTAGATGGTTCATACCAAGGTTATTATAGTTTTGTGTTTTTATATTTGTTTTTATTTCTATTAGTTTTTCGATTTTTATTTGAAATTCAGTTTAGTTTCAGTTCGTTTTCTGATTTGATTAACAAGTTTCTATTCAGTTTTAGTTTTAGCGTTATGGACAGAAAGTAGCCTATGCATGGGAGGATAGGAGCCATTTATGTGTTGCAGGTTGTATTTCTTCCCCTTTAGCTAGTGATAGCTAGTAGTCTCTGAAATCCCAGACCAAGAGCAACAGAACTACACGACATGACCAAAAGTATGTGAACATCTCATTCCAAAATCATGGACATTAATATGCAGTTGGTCCCTGTTTGCTGCTATAACAGCCTCCACTCTTCTGGAAAGGCTTTCCACTAGATGTTGAAACATTGCTGCGGGGACTTGCTTCCATTCAGCCACAAGAGCATTAGTGAGGTCATGCACTGATGTTGGGTGATTAGGCCTGGTTTCGCAGTCAGCGTTCCAATTCATTCCGAAGGTGTTCGATGGGGTTGAGGTCAGGGCTCTGTGTAGACAAGTCAAGTTCTTCCACACCGATCTCGGCAAATAATTTCTGTATAGACCTCGCTTTGTGCACGGGGGCATTGTCATGCTGAAACAGGAAAGGGCCTTCCCCAAACTGTTGCCACAAAGTTGGAAGGACAGAATCGTCTAGAATGTCATTGTATGCTGTAGCGTTAAGATGTCCTTTAACTGGAACTAAGGGGCCTAGCCCGAGACCATTATTCCTCCTCCACCAAACTTTACAGTTGGCACTATGCATTCGGACAGGTATCGTTCTCCTGGCATTCGCTAAACCCAGATTAGTCCGTCGGACTGACAGATAGATGTTGAAGCGTGATTCATCACTCCAGAGAACATGTTTCAACTGCTCCAGAGACCAATGGTGGCAAGCTTTACACCACTCCAGCCGACGCTTTGCATTGCGCATGGTGATCTTAGGCTTGTGTGCGGCTGCTCGGCCATGGAATCCAATTTCATGAAGCTCCTGACGAACAGTTCTTGTGCTGACGTTGCTTCCAGAGGCAGTTTGGAACTCGGAAGTGAGTGTTGCAACCGAGGATAGATGATTTTTACATGCTACGCGCTTCAGCACTCGGCTGTCCCATTCTGGAAGCTTATGTGGCCTACCACTTCGCAGCTGAGCCGTTGTTGCTCCTAGACGTTTCCACTTCTCAATAAAAGCACTTACAGTTGACCGGGGCAGCTCTAACAGGGCAGAAATTTGACTTGTTCTAAAGGTGGCATCCTATGACGACGCCATGTTGAAAGTCACTGAGCATGCAAACGTGGCTGTGTGCTCAATTTTATACACCTGTCAGCAACGGGTGTGGCTGAAATAGCTGAACCCACTAATTTGAAGGGGTTTCCACATACTTTTGTATATATTGTGTAGGTCTGGGGAGGATGTCATATTAGCTTGGTCATTAAATAAATACAAAATCCAGGCAGGGTCTTCTTCAGACAGACAACTCTCCCAACAAATCACAAGTTTGGGTAGATGGGCCAAGCCTGAAAAATCTAACTTTTTCTGTAGCCTGTAGACAGACATCTTAAAATGTTGCGATTCAAGACCAAAGTTTGCAGGCAAAACCTTTGCAGTGGCGTTAGTGAAGTTGCAAACTAGCCACTTGCGAAATGCACTCATTAAAAATAACCTCCATCTCCATCTTGCTAGCTAACTACTACTTGTGTCCGGCAGGGATGTTGACGCTAGGGCAAAAAGCTGATTAGGCCGTGACGTCACCAGATAAGGCAGTGACGTGCTTCCCTGTTCTATAGAGATGTATAGAGATCATAACATGGAAATAACCTGTTTTTTTATGGACATAGAGAGAAATGGTAATGGTGTCTTTTTGTAGGCACTAACTCCGCCATGGTTTGTTGGACAAGGCCTATGGTGAAAATGAATGGCGTTTTTTTGTAGGGTTTTTGGATAAACGCTGAAAATAAGTTCTGTGGTAACAGGCTTAGGACATCTTATACCAGGGGTGTCAAACTCATTTTAGCTCAGGGGCCACATGGAGGAAAATCTATTCCCAAGTGGGCCGGACCGGTAAAATCATGGTATATATAACTTAAAAACAACAACTTCAGATTGTTTTCTTTGTTTTAATACTATCAACATAAAACATAAAGCTGGAGCCTGAGGACAGTGTGTCCAAAATAGTACAAGCACAACATCACTATTAATCATAAAACACCTGAAGTTTATTTGAAAATTCTAAAGAAAAAGAACACACAAACACACAATGCCTCAGTGATTCACATAACTGTTTCACAGATCACAGAACTATATCAGGGTGTCATTTCTCAGGCAGAAATGTAGATACTATTAATGAAATCATGTTCCCCAAACAAGTGCAAGAACCACAGAGTCAAGAATAGGTTAAATATACAAATAAAATAAAATCTATTAAAAACAATAGCACATCAACATAAAAACATATAAACATAAAGCTGGAGCCTGAGGACAGTGTGTCCAAAAGCACAACATCACTATTAATCATAAAACACCTCAAGTTATTTGAAATTCTGAGGAGAAACAACACACAAACACACAATGCCTCAGTGATTCACAGAAGTATATCACAGATCACAGAACTATATCAGGGTGTCTCATGCAGCACTTTAAGTGGGGTTGCATAGTTTATTTGACTCCTGATACCTGGCATCTTTTAGCTTTCACCAGCGCATCAATATCAGGCGTCACATCCTGAGTGGCAGCCAACTTCAGGATGTGATTCAAGTGCTTGTGCGTGAGCCTTGAGCGCAGCTTTGTTTTATTCATGACGTTATCCATCTTTAGTGACTTGCAACATAAAGCCTCCTGGTGCAAAATACAGTGAAAAGTCCAAAAATCACGTCCTCCGTCTGCAACTGTGTTTCTTGTCAGGCTGATATTTGCAAAAGCCTGGTGCTTTTCAGGGCACACAATCTCTGCTGCCTTCATCATGCATGTTTTTACAAATTCACCCTCACTAAATGGTTTTGAAGCCACTGCGATTTCATTAGCAATGAGGTAGCTAGCTTTCACTGCAGCGTCACTGATGTCTCGGCTGTGAGTAAACACAGACTGCTGTTTCTTCAGACCCACCAACAGTTCATTCACCTTCTCTCTTCTCCGCTGTCCTTGAAAGTTGTCATATTTGTCGGCATGAAGACTCACATAGTGGCGACGAAGGTTATATTCTTTCAGCACTGCAACATGCTGTGAACACACCAAACATACAGCTTTCCCATTCAATTCCGTGAATAAATAGAAGGATGACACATTTTCTTGGAACACTCTGCACTCTGCGTCCACTTTTCTCTTTTTTGACAGAGACATATTGGGGCAATGAGGATGCCAAAGCACATAATGTTAAAAGTAGAAGCCGTAATAAATATCGCGGGCAAAACAAAGTAGCTCATCCGGACTGGCTGCACTTGCTTGACCTATTTGCTCTGCCCCGGTATAAACAGTTTGCTTGCTTAACACAATTGCTATTGCGCCATCCAGTGGACACAATTGGAACAGCAGTTTCTTTTATTGAAAAATTGCAGCTCATTTTTATACTTTACAAAATCATCTCGCGGGCCGGATTAAACCCGTTTGCGGGCCTGATCCGGCCCGCGGGCCGGACGTTTGACACCCCTGTCTTATACGTTTTGTTGAATGAGATAATCTTAATCTTTATCACAATTCTGTCTTTTAAAAGCATTTTGATGAGTTAGTTAAAAAACTTCTATAGAAATAGGTCCTGCCCCTCGCTAAATAGTAGAAATCAGATTATTCAGTCAGCGCTCCTATTGGTCCTAGACTATGGCGACATCATCTATATGAACGCAGCTGCCACTTCATTATAGCCGTTAGATGCAGTTTATCATAGAGCTCTGCGCTTTATTACGGGAGACAATTTTAGTACCTCTCTATCAGATAGTTGTTTGGCCCTCTTTGATGTCACATAGGTTGATATATTGCTATGTTTTCATTTATAAAGCTCTTTTACAAAAAGTCCCACTGTACCTAACATCATTACTAAAGTTTAGACGTACGAGTTACCACACCCGGTCTCAGGGATGGCTAATTCTGCAAATTCCTTTGGTGTCTACTGAGATAGTTAAATCAGCTTTTAGATTTCTTGCACCTTATTTGTGGAACATTCTTCAAAATGTTGTCCTTAAGCCATTTTGCCACAACTTTGGAAGTATGCTTGGGGTCATTGTCCATTTGGAAGACCCATTTGCGACCAAGCTTTAACTTCCTGACTGATATCTTGAGATGTTGCTTCAATATATCCACATAATTTTCCTTACTCATGATGCCATCTATTTTGTGAAGTGCACCAGTCCTTCCTGCAGCAAAGCACCCCCACAGCATGATTGTCACGATCGTTGATTAAGTAGTCAGACCAAGGTGCAGCGTGGTATGCGTACATGTTTTATTTATGAATAAACACTTGACAAAATAACAAACAATGAACCGTGAAGTTCTATGGCTATAACGAAACTAGCCAAACAGAAACAAGATCCCACAACTCAGGCAGGAAAACTGGCTGCCTAAGTATGATCTCCAATCAGAGACAACGAGCGACAGCTGCCTCTGATTGGGAATCACACCCGGCCAAACATAGATATACAATCACATAGAATTTCACACCCTGACCAAACTACCTAGAGAATAACAGTCTCTCCAGGTCAGGGATTGACAGTACCCCCCCAAAGGTGCGGACTCCGGCCGCACAAACCTGACTCATTAGGGGAGGGTCCGGGTGGGCATCCAGCCTCGGTGGCGGCTCCGGCTCCAGGCGCGACGTGTGCAGTATCGTCTTTACACCGCTGGTCTCCCCTTTGCACCCCCGGTCCGGACTGGACCCCCGCGTGATGCTTCCCCTCTCAATCTTCACACGATGCACCAAGCCCTGTCTGGACCCTGGTGTGGGAGGCCCCGACCTTGGAGTGGGGTCTGGAGTGGGGTCTGGCTCCGGCCCCGGTGGAGCGGATGACGCTGGCACTGGTGTGGAGCAGCTGACTGGCGCTGGACTAGGCACCGGTGGAGCGGACTTTTCTGGCACAGGACTGGAGCAGCTGACCGGAGCTGGACTGTACACCGGTGGAGCGGACTTCTCTGGCACAGGACTGGAGCAGCTGACCGGAGCTGGACTAAGCTCCGGTGGAGCGGACTACTCTGGCACCGGACTGGAGTAGCTGATCAGACCTGGAGGTCTGGTGTGAGGAGCAGGCACGGGGCGCACCGGGCTGGCGACACGCACCACTGCTTTGGTGCGAGGAGCAGGCACAGGCCGTGCCGGACTGGAGACACGCACAACTGGTCTGGTGCGAGGAGCAGGCACGGGCCGTGCCGGACAGGAGACACGCACCCCAGGTCTGGTGCGAGGAGCAGGCACGGGCCGTGCTGGACTGGAGACACGCACCACTGGTTTGGTGCGAGGAGCAGGTACGGGGCGCACCGGGCTGGCGACCCGCACCACTGTTTTGGTGAGAGGAGCAGGCACGGGCCGTATAGGACTGGAGACGCACCACAGTTTTAGTGCGAGGAGCAGGCACGGGCCGTGCCGGACTGGGAAGGCGCACTGACAGCACAGTGCGTAAGCCGGCGCATAGCCTGGTGCCTGCACGGTCACACACTCCTTAGAGCGAATGCGGGGAGTTGGCTCTGCTCTGAATCCTGGCTCCGCCAACCACCCCATGTGCCCCCCCCCCAAATTTTCTTGGGGCTGCCTCTCGTGCTCTCCTCGTGACCGGGACCTTCGGCTTCACCGTTGATCCTCTCCTACCTGGGCTTCTTCCTTCGCCCAGGGTCCTTTATCGGCTACACTCTCCTTCTCCACCATCATCCCTTTCAGGGCCTCCAGCTGCTTGGCCAAATCCTCTCTTATCTCCTTCCATATCACGGGAATACTGCTCCTCCTGGTCACGCTGCTTGGTCCATTGGTTGGTGGGATCTTCTGTCACGATCGTTGATTAAGTAGTCAGACCAAGGTGCAGCGTGGTATGCGTACATGTTTTATTTACGAATAAACACTTGACAAAATAACAAACAACTAACCGTGAAGTTCTATGGGCTATAACGAAACTAGCCAAACAGAAACAAGATCCCACAACCCAGGCAGGAAAACTGGCTGCCTAAGTATGATCCCCAATCAGAGACAATGAGCGACAGCTGCCTCTGATTGGGAATCACACCCGGCCAAACATAGATATACAATCACATAGAATTTCACACCCTGACCAAACTACCTAGAGAATAACAGTCTCTCCAGGTCAGGGCGTGACAATGATGCTGCCACTCCCGTGCTTCACGGTTGGGATGGTATTCTTTGGCTTGCAAGCGACCCCCTTTTTATCAGCCCTGGGTCCAGAATGTCCCTCCTGGGCACACAGGACCGCTCCTCCAGCCCATTACCTTCCCAGTCCACCAGAAATTGGAGACTCCTCCCCACCCGCCGGCAGTCCAGGATCCGGTCCACAGTAAAAGCCGGCTGCCCTCCGAAGAGGCGCAGCAGGGGAACAGGATGAGGAGGGGGAGCCAGGGGACAGGCGTTGACGGGCTTGAGGAGGGACACATGGAATGTGGAAAGAACCCGCATGGTGGGGGAAAGTTGCAGATGGTAGGCCACTGGGTTGACTCGCCGGACCACTCTGAATGCCCCGATGAACCGGGGGGACAGCTACCTGGACCACGCGGAGGGGAAGATCCCGCGTGGAGAGCCAAACCCTTTGTTCCGGACGACAAACCGAGCCCGGACGCTTAAGTGCTGCCCGTACCTGCCTCCAGGTGCGGCGACAGCGACTGATGTGGGTCTTGACCGACGGGACCGCCGCCTCCTCCTCTTGCTCGGGGAATAGGGGGGGGTTGGTACCCGCATTGGCACTGGAGGGGGGACAGGCCGGTGGCCGAGCAGAGAAGGGTGTTGTGGGCGTACTCCGCCCATGCCAGTCGCTGACTCCACGTAGCTGGGGTGCTGGAGGCGTAGCACCTAAGCACCCCCTCCATATCCTGGTTGACGCGCTCCGTCTGCCCGTTCGACTGGGGATGGAAGCCGGAAGACAAGCTGACGGATGCGCCGAGGCAGGTGGTGAACGCCTTTCAGAAACTGGAGGCAAACTGAGGGCCCCGATCCGACGCCACATCTTGGGGAAGACCGTGGACCCGGACGGGAGTTTTGGAAGGGAAATGGGCAGCCTTCGAGAACCAGTCCACAACTACCAGGCTGACTGTGTATCCATCAGAGGGGAGTAGGGCGGAAATTAAATCCTGCGAGATGTGGGACCAGGGGCGCTTGGGGATAGGCAGTGGTCGGATCAGCCACAAGCTAAAGTGAGCTCTTCGTGCACCAGGAAAGCAGCCACGAAGGCGCGTGTATCCCCCTCAGCAGATGGCCACCAGAACCTCCTATGGAGGAACTCCAAAGTCCTGGCGCTCCCCGGATGGCTGGTGAAGTCGGACGCGTGCGCCCACTGAAGCAATCGCAAACACGCAGCCTTGGGTACGTACATCCTCCCCAATGGACCTCTGCCCGGATCGGGCTCCCGCCGTAGCACTTCTCTGACCAGCCTATCGATTCCCCACAAAACTGGGGCAGCAATCCGGGTGTTGGGGACAATGGGGTTGTCCCTCTCCACCAAGTCCACGGGGTCGAACTGCCGGGAGAGCGTGTCAGGCTTGGTGTTCTTCGATCCCAGACGGTATGAGATGGTGAACCAGAACCTGGTGAAGAACAACGCCCACCTGGCCTGGCGCGAGTTGAGCCTCTTGGCCCCCTGAATGTAGGCTAAGTTCTTATGGTCCGTCCATACGATGAATGGATGGGCGGCCCCCTCTAGCCAATGCCTCCACTCCCCCAGGGCGAGCTTGACCGCTAGCAACTCACAGTTCCCCACGTCATATTTCCGCTCTGCCGGGGACAGCTGACGGGAGAAAAATGGGGGTGAGTCTTACTTTCTGTGAGGAACCGCTGAAACAGGATTGCTCACCTCCGCAACGTCTGAAGCATCCACCACCACAATGAATGGCAGGGACGTTCAGGATGCCCTAGGACCGGGGCTGATGTAAAGCGCATCAAATGCGTTCCCACCTTCCGGGGTCCAGGCGAAGGAGCGCACGCTCGTCTCGGTGAGGGCTGTCAGGGGAGCGGCTAGGGAGCTAAAATTGCAAATAAATTGCCTATTAAAATTAGCGAAACCTAAAAATCGCTGTAGTTGCTTGAGGGCTGAGGGCTGGGACCAATCCAGTACCGCGCTGACCTTGGCTGGGTCCACCTGTAGTTCCCCTTGGGTGACGATGAACCCCAGGAAGGAGACTGTCTCAATGTTGGAACACGCACTTCTCTACCTTGACGTAGAGCTGGTGACGGAGAAGACGTTGGAGGCCCTGCCAAACGTGCTGCTGGTGTTCACTCATGTCCTTTGAAAATATTAGGATGTCATCCAAATACACGAAGACGCTGTAGTCGAGAAGGTCCCGGAGCACGTCATTGGCCAATGCCTGGAACACTGCAGGCGCGTTGGCTAGACCGAACGGCATGACTTGGTCCTCGTAATGCCCACTGGGTGTGTTAAAAGCTGTCTTCCACTTGTCCCCCTCCCGAATCCTCACCATGTTGTAGGCATTGCGCAAATCCAACTTCCAGAGACCCGGGCTCCCTTCAACGGCTCGAATGCTGTCGTCATCAGGGGGAGTGGGTAGCGGTTCTTAACCGTGATGTCGTTGAGCGCCCGGTAATCAATGTACGGCCACTGCCCACCGTCCTTTTTCCCTATGAAGAAGAAGCCCGTGCCAGCGGGTGAGGTAGAGGGACGGATTTGACCCTCGACAAGAGCCTCGTCGATATACTCCCTCATGGCCAGCATCTCCGGCCAGGACAAGGAAAACAATCGCCCCTCGTGTGGGCATGGCGCCCGGCAGGAGATCGATAGCGCAGTCGTATGACCTGTGAGGAGATAGGCCCTTGGCACGCCTCTTACTAAACACCTCCCCCAGATCCCGATACTCCCGGGGAACGCCTGCCAGGTGACGGAGTCTGTAGCCGCCGTCCTCCCAGTGGCAACCGCCGCTAGTGCGGTAGGCGGTTCGGAGTGCGGGACCTGGGGAAGAGGTGAGGACTGGTAGGTGGTCTGGGACGGTGGTTTGGGCTGATGAGCGGTTGGTGGAGACCGGAACAGTACGGGGCGGAGCCTCCCTCCAGGATGAGCCACCCCATGGACCAGTCTATCCGGGGTTTGTGGGCGACCAGCCAGGGGTGCTGGAGGATGAGGGGACAATCGGGAGAGTCCACAATGAAAAACTGGATATCCTCCCATAGCCCCCCTTCCACCCGGACACGCACGGGGAAAGTGCGCCAGGTAATGAAGCCCGACCCCGCCGGCCGTCCAGGCCCATGACCGGAACCGGCTTGGAGAGGGAGAGTAACGGAACGCTCCTCCCTTGGGCCAGCTCCACGTCCATCATGGTTCCCGCGACCCCAGAATCCACCAGTGCATGCGCTCGATGCGCAGCATGGGCCCACTGAACCCTGACGGAGAGAAAAGTCCGGGAGTCTATGGAGTTGGGGTTTCGGTTCCAGCTCGCTAGCACCCCTCCCGATACTAGCGAGCCCTCCCGTTTCCCTGCTTCTCCGGGCATGCGTCGCAGTGGTGACCTGTCTGGCTGCAGTACAGGCAACGTCCTTGGTGCAGACGCCTCTGCCTTTCCATCCTGGACAAGTGCGCAGTCCCAAGCTGCATAGCCTCCTCCCTGAATCGGCGGAAAGCCTCCGGGTTGATACTGGGACGCGGAGGCGTTCCTTGCGTCATCCCTGTCTCATGCGCTCTCTCACGACGCCAATTGTCTACCTGCACCGAGAGTTTGACGAGGCCGTTCAGTCACTCAGGCAGCTCCCTGAAGGAGAGTTCATCCTTCGTCCCCTCCGATAGCCCCTGTGTGTAAAGGATGAGCAGGGCGGCCTCCTCCCATCCTGCCTCTCGAGCCCGGGTCCGGAACTCCACGGAGTAGTCCGCCACCGAACAGTCACCCTGCCAACAGGCCATGAGCCGCCTCCCAGCCTCGTGCCCCGACACCACCCGAGAGGTGTCGAACACCTTGCGTAGCTCCCTGGTAAATTGGTAGGAGTCAGAGCATGCCGGAGTTTGGCTCTCCCACTCCGCGGTAGACCAGGAAAGGGTCCGACCCATCAACAGAGTGATGATGTAGGCCACCCGGCCCTGCTCCGTCGGGAAGGAGGAAGGTTGTAGGCTGAATACCAGGGAACTGGGTGAGAAATTCCCTGTGGCCCTCTGGACATCCATCATACCTCACCGGAGGTGGTAGGCGGGGTTCCCGCGATGTCGCAGGCGAGACTGGAGACGCCACTGCCGCGGCTTCCACTCTGCCGGCTGCCGGGGCTGGTCGGGTGTCCACCTGGCTCTTCACAGCGATCGTCAGCTGGCGGAGATTCTCGATGATCTGCTGCAGGCTGTGGTCGTGTTGGTTCAGCATAGCTCCCTGTGTTGCCAATGCGCTCCGATACTGTGCTGCCTCCGCTGGGTCTATATTGGCTTAGTTTTCTGTAAGGGTTGGTGTGAGGTGTGACCCAGATGCGGTGCAGGATATACAGTAGGTTGTAGGCAGAGATGGTGAAACAAGGATCTTTACTGGTGGTCCCGAAGCCAGAATACAAAATAACGGACTTATCACGATAAAAGAAATGCGGAGCAAATATGTCTCCAAAAACCGTCTGACAGCCAAAATACACTGACACTGAGTAGTACTGCTGGACATAGAGGAACTAACAGAGAAAACTGAGCAAGGGAACACAGGGAAGTGAGGGAATAAATACACAGGTGAACAGGTAGACACAGGTGAAACCAATAGGATAGTGATTAGTCCAGACTTTGAGTGAGGAGGTGCCTAAGGTTGTCGGAGGATGACACCTAGTGGGTCGCTCCGGAACTGTGACCCCCTCCTGTAACACATCTGTAAAAGAGACCTTGCTCTCAGTATGACTCCCTGATAAAATAAAGGTTAAATAAAATAAAATAATCAGCTAACGTCACTTTTTGTGAATTTTGAAGCATTTCTGTAATAATAAAAAGCACATAAAGGCTTCATAAAGGTCATGTTAAATGAGTGATATTATCTCATAGAACAAAACCATCAACCATCCCTAAGCCTTTGTTAACCTTATTTTTGGCATTTATCCAAAACCCTATTCATTCCCAATTCATTTTTCCCATAGGGATGGTTGAACGAACCAGAGGTAACTCATTTTTCGGGTTTTAGGACAACAAGCTGGCGACCTCTATAGCCATTGAGGGCTTGGGGATGGGGATTCATATGGGTTGGGAGTGATCTGCCAATGATCGGAGCATTGTCTTCTTCAAAGTTATTTGCCTAGTTTGTAAATGGCTTTAAGGTATATGACTGCCATCTAGTGGCCACAATAAATGAAGGACACACAAGATGTGGTTCAAGACTCCAGCACTGCAGGTGGCGGTAATTCACCAATATTAGCTCTTCACTTTTTTCAAACATCAAAAGAAGAAGAAAATGTACTATTTTAAAATGTGACAGCCCTTGCTGTCACTAACGCCATAATGGCACAGATACAAAGTTGTGATCTCTGTGCCATGTCCCGACTGACGAGCACTCTAGTGCCCAAAACCCTGTTTTAGCATGGGCAGCGCCTTTGAGGACTTTCACCATTTTTAAGTCAACTGGGTGGGACTTCCTATGGGTTAAGGAAGGAATAAATAATTCTATCCAGGTCATCAGGAGGGATCAGCCAATGGATTATACTCATGGGCAAACATTTCATAACTGCAGGTGGCAGTAAATTGCCATCCTTGGCTTTATACCTGTTCAAACAACACACTCCAGGTGGCAGTATGCACCCTTTCTGTTTGTTTACCACCTCATAGAAGTAGTAGAAGAAGAAAATTGACCACTTCAAAATGGAGATGGCCTCAATGGCGCTGCACGAGCGCTCACAGACACCATTATTACATTTACATTTTAGTCATTTAGCAGACGCTCTTATCCAGAGAGACTTACAGGAGGAATTAAGGTTAAGTGCCTTGTTCAAGGTCACATCGACAGATTTTTCACCTAGTCGACTCTGGGATTTCGGTTACTGGCCCAACGCTCTTAACTGCTCTGAAGAGTTCTACGAAGACTTTGACACTTTTCGCAAACTGCTAGTGGCAAGCCATTTTAACAATCTCCTCCAGTGCTTTACAGTAGTCGTAGCGTACTGCATCATTGCCATTGGTACAGAAAATACTGTGCTTGTACATTTAACTTGGATAGCGTTCTGCACAACTACAAAATGCATCACTCTGCCTTTGATGGCATGTCTTTGACTTTTTCTATTTTAAGACAGTGTACATTCAGTGTACATCATGTTACATGATGGCTAGCAGTTATGCTGGCTAGGTATTAGCATGAACGGCGATAACAAAGATGGTTTAGTCGTTTAGAAACTCGTTGGCGATGTTCCTACTACCTCGCGTTCCAGGGAATTATTTCTGGGGTGCATCATAACAAACACCTTTCCACCTCGATTTGGAGCCATGCCTCATAGTCATGTGATTCGCTCAGAATCTGAATTGATTAACATGTCACTCAGTAAATCCACACCCCTTGAGTCCCAAACAGACCCACACAGTTACCAGTCTCTATGTGCCAGGAATTAGATGAGGTTAAAGACGCCATAATGGGACAGATACAATGTTACGTTCTCTATACATCTCTATGGCTGGAACATTGTTACATTGTGGGAGGCAACCTGTCTGTCGAGACTAGCTAGTGATAGTGATGCACAAGCTAGGCCTTTTTGAAGCATCAACATCTCCTGGCAGCATTTACCTGCCAGATTCAGAAGCTTTAAAACCCCATTAGAAAACAAATGTTTAGAAGACAAAAAACTAAACTGAATATGATTAATTATGTTTATTTTATTTTATTTTATTTTGTTTTGGAGTCAAATATATTAGTTTCAGTATAGTTTTAGTTTTTCAAAAGGGTTTCCTAATTATTTTATTTTACTGACTTGTTTTCTCATGATTCGTTTTTGTTTTAGGTTCAGTTTTAGTTTACTATAATAACCTGGGTTCGTATCATATATAATAACAGAAAATATGACATCTAACTACCTTTCAATCTCTGAGTCTGAAGCAAGATACAATATTTCATCACTATTTTGGGGTCACTCTGGTCTACTGAGCAGGAATGTAACGTCTCCAGCCTCCTCTCTGATATACTGATACCACACTGTAAACTATATTTACATTGGCTCATAGTCCTATAGTTACAGAGCTCTGAGAAGCGTGGTGAAACGTGTTGAAACCTATTCTCAGAACTCAAACTATAGATGTTAGACATATTACAGCTGCAATAATAGTAGCTGTCTTTCTTTCATGAAAGCCGTGAAATAACCGTGACTGGAAAATCGGATACATCATTAACATGGATGCTTTTCAACAACACACATTTGGTATGTGTATCAAGCAATATATTTATTGGCTCCACTGCTTTTTCTTACAGATGATGTCATATGTTTTGATTCTGTATCAAGAGTTATTATTGCTTCTCTAAAGCCATTCATGGCAGCCCTGACATCCTAGAACTGATTTGTGTGTGTGTGTGCGTGACTGAGTCTCAAGGCAATATGGAGCCGACAGACACGGTCTCCCTGTTTCAAGCTCCTAGCCAACTTCGCAGTATTTTTTTGGGGGTATTATTTCTTAGATTTTTTGCTCAGAACGTTTATTGTATTATTATCTACTGTATTTTTTTATTAACCAATTTTATTAACCCATCCTCTTCGGAGGACAAACATCGTTTTTACAGATTTTTTTTATACATATATAGCAGATTCGGAAAGTATTCAGGCCCCTTCACTTTTCCACATTTTGTTAAGTTACAGCCTTATTCTAAAATTGATTACATTGTCGTCGTACACCCCCCCCCCCATCAATCTACACACAATATCCCATAATGACGAAGCAAAAACAGGTTTAGAAATTTTTGCAAATATATACAAAATAAAAAACAGAAATATCACATTTACAAAAGTATTCAGGCACTTTACTCAGATGTTAGATCGGGTTCAAGTCCGGGCTCTGGCTGGATCACTCAAGAACATTCAGAGACTTGTCCCGGAGCCATTCCTGCATTGTTTTGGCTGTGTGCTTAGGGTCGTTGTCCTGTTGGAAGGTGAACCTTCGCTCCAGTCTGAAGTCCTGAGTTCAATCTTCGTTTCATCAGACCAGAGAATCTTGTTTCTCATTGTCTGAGAGTCCTTTAGGTGCCTTTTGGCAAACTCCAAGTGGGCTGTCATGTGCCTTTTACTGAGGAGTGGCTTCTGTCAGGCCACTCTACCACAAAGGCCTGATTGGTGGAGTGCTGCAGAGATGGTTGTCCTTCTGGAAGGTTCACCCATCTCCAACGACCCAACGCCAAGAGTGTGCAAAGCTGTCATCAAGGCGAAGGGTGGCTATTTGAAGAATCTCAAAAAGAAAATACAGTTTGATTTGTTTAACACTTTTTTGGTTACTACATGATTCATATGTGTTATTTCACAGTTTTTTTTTATTTCATGGTTTTGATGTCTTCACTATTATTCTACAATGTAAAATTTTTTAAAAAATAAAGACAAACCCTTCAATGAGTAGGTGTGTCCAAACCTTTGACTGGTAGTGTGTATATATATATATATATACAGTGAGGGAAAAAGGTATTTGATCCCCTGCTGATTTTGTACGTTTGCCCACTGACAAAGACATGATCAGTCTATAATTTTAATGGTAGGTTTATTTGAACAGTGAGAGACAGAATAACAACAAAAAAATCCAGAAAACGCATGTCAAAAATGTTATAAATATATGCATTTTAATTAGGGAAATAAGTATTTGACCCCTCTGCAAAACATGATTTAGTACTTGGTGGCAAAACCCTTGTTGGCAATCACAGAGGTCAGACGTTTCTTGTAGTTGGCCACCAGGTTTGCACACATCTCAGGAGGGATTTTGTCCCACTCCTCTTTGCAGATCTTCTCCAAGTCAATAGGGTTTCAAGGCTGACGTTTGGCAACTCGAACCTTCAGCTCCCTCCACACTGATTTTCTATGGGATTAAGGTCTGGAGACTGGCTAGGCCATTCCAGGGCCTCAATGTGCGTCTTCTTGAGCCACTCCTTTGTTAACTTGGCCGTGTGTTTTGGGTCATTGTCATGCTGGAATACCCATCCACAACCCATTTTCAATGTCCTGGCTGAGGAAAGGAGGTTCTCACCCAAGATTTGATGGTACATGGCCCCGTCCATCGTCCCTTTGATGCGGTGAAGTTGTCCTGTCCCCTTAGCAGAAAAACACCCCCAAAGCACAATGTTTCCACCTCCATGTTTGACGGTGGGGATGGTGTTCTTGGGGTCATAGGCAGCATTCCTCCTCCTCCAAACATGGCGAGTTGAGTTGATGCCAAAGAGCTCCATTTTGGTCTCATCTGACCACAACACTTTCACCCAGTTCTCCTCTGAATCATTCAGATGTTCATTGGCAAACTTCAGACAGGCATGTATATGTGCTTTCTTGAGCAGGGGGACCTTGCGGGCACTGCAGGATTTCAGTCCTTCATGGCGTAGTGTGTTACCAATTGTTTTCTTGGTGACTATGGTCCCAGCTGCCTTGAGATCATTGACAATATCCTCCCGTGTAGTTCTGGGCTGATTCCTCACCGTTCTCATGATCATTGCAACTCCACGAGGTGAGATCTTGCATGGAGCCCCAGGCCGAGGGAGATTGACAGTTATTTTGTGTTTCATCCATTTGCGAATAATCGCATCAACTGTTGTCACCTTCTCACCAAGCTGCTTGGCGATGGTCTTGTAGCCCATTCCAGCCTTGTGTAGGTCTACAATCATGTCCCTGTGTCACAGTTCCCTCAGCCAGAACCCAGAAGCAGACCAGGACAAGGAGAGTTGAACGAAAGTGAGGGTTTATTCGGATAACAACAAAAGGTGCAGAGTAATCCAGGGACAGAGCGGGCGGCGTGGATGAGTAGTTGGGGGTGCAGCACTAGGTCCAGTGATGGCTCGGCAGCCGCCGACCATCAGGCAGAGGTGGGGTGAAGGTTCCGGACGTGTGACTGCAGGTGGAACAAAAACGGAGGTAAGGACACAAAACTTAACAAAGTACAAAACAACAAACTCACGCAAGATACTCTGAACTGATACACAGTACACCTACTGTTCATGGCTAACGATCCGGCAGGAACTGGATGTTTGGCCAGAGCCTAAAAAAGGGTGATGATGAGGGCCAGGTGTGCAGATTGCTGGACGGGATGCAGGTGCGGAAAACAAGAGAGCTCCCCGGAGCGTTCCCGAACCCTCGGGAAACTGGAGACTACGAAACACAAAAACTAGTCACCAGACAGGACCCGACTCAGACTGCCGGGATCGTTACAGTACCCCCCTCCGACGAAACGCCACCGGGCGGACCTCCCGGAGCGCCAGGATGGAGGCGGTAGAAATCCCCTGATGAGGTCAGCATCAAGGACCTGTCGCCGCGGAATCCAACTCCTCTCTTCAGGACCATACCCCTCCCAGTCCACGAGATACTGGAAACCCCGGCCCCGCCGTCTGGAATCCATGATGCGACGCACCGTGTAGGCAGGACCACCTCCGATCATCCGAGGAGGAGGAGGAGGAGGCGGAGGAGGCAACAGAGGACTGAGGAAGACAGGCTTGAGGCAGGAGACATGAAAGGTGGGATGGACTCTGAGCGTCCTCGGTAGTTTGAGTCGAACTGCCACCGGATTGATCACCTTCTCCACCACAAACGGACCAATGAACTTCGGTAACAACTTCCTAGACTCAGTCCGTAACGGAAGATCCCCGTGTGGCCAACCAAACCCTATCTCCAATGGTATAGGTGGGAGCGGGGATCCGGCGACGATTCGCCTGGAGCTGATACCGATCCGAACCTCTAAGGAGTGCCTTTCTGGCCCGATGCCAGGTCCGGTGGCAACGACGAATATGAGCCTGAACAGAAGGCACTGAGAGCTCCTTCTCCTGAGAAGGGAACAGGGGAGGTTGGTAGCCATACAGGCACTGGAAGGAGACATCCCAGTGGCAGATGTAGGGAGAGTATTGTGGGCATACTCAACCCAAGGCAACTGAGAGGCCCAGGAGGTGGGGTTGGAAGAGACCAGACAGCGTAGGCGTGGATTCCATCTTCTGGTTGGCTCTCTCCGCCTGACCATTGGATTGGGGGTGAAAACCAGATGTGAGACTGACTGTAGCTCCAATGGCCAAACAGAAGGACTTCCAGACAGCAGAGGTAAACTGAGGGCCACGGTCGGAAACGATATCACTGGGCAAACCGTGGACCCTGAAAACCTCCCTAACCAGGATCTCGGACGTCTCCGAGGCAGAGGAAGCTTGGCAATAGGCACAAAGTGGGCGAACTTGCTGAATCTGTCCACGATAGTCAGAACGACCGTGTTCCCCTCAGAAGCGGGCAACCCCGTGACGAAGTCCAGGGCCAGATGCGACCATGGACGCCGGGGAATAGGAAGGGGGTGAAGTAGTCCAGAGCTGGGCCGATTGGTACTCTTATTCTGCGCACACACTGGACAGGCAGCAACAAAACCCCCGAGTATCCTCGGCCATGGCAGGCCACCAAAAACGTCTGCGAAGAAACGCCATTGTCCGAGCCACGCCAGGGTGACAAGCCATCTTGCTGGCGTGGGACCATTTGAGGACAGCAGGACGAACCGACTCAGGCACAAACAACCGACCGGGTGGACCGTTACCGGGACCGGGCTGAGTCCGAAGGGCCGCCAGCACCTCCTCCTCAATCTTCCACATCACTGCTCCCACGACGCAGTTCCGGGGGAGAATAGTCTCGGTCTTGGACCCACTCTCCTCCGTCTTGGAGAACATCCGGGACAAGGCGTCCGCCTTGCCGTTCTTAGATCCAGGTCGGAACGTCAGGGCAAACTTGAATCGTCCGAAAAACAACGCCCACCTGGCCTGGCCGGGAGTTGAGACGTTTAGCCGATTGCACGTAAGCAAGATTCTTGTGGTCAGTCCAGACAATAAACGGTTGCTCCGCCCCTCCAACCAGTGGCGCCACTCCTCCAAGGCAAGTTTCACCGCGAGAAGCTCCCGGTTACCCACATCGTAATTCCTCTCTGCAGGCGAAAGGCGACGAGAGTAGTAGGCGCAGGGATGGAGCTTACTGTCCGTGGAGCATCGCTGCGACAGGATGGCGCCAACTCCCACATCAGACGCGGTCCACTTCAACGGCGAACTGACGGGCCGTGTCCGGTTGAGAGAGAATCGGTGCGTTGGTGAATCGCCTCTTCAAATCCAGAAACGCTCGATCCGCCTCCGGATTCCACTTGAAGGTCCTGATACTGGAAGTCAAGGCAGTTAATGGAGCGGCCACACGGCTGTAATCCCGGATGAATCTGCGGTAGAAATTCGCAAACCCCAAAAATCTCTGGAGTTGCAATCTCGTACCGGGCTGGGCCCATTCCAGAACCGCTCTAACCTTCTCCTGATCCATCCTAATCTCACCCCTGGAGATGATGTACCCGAGAAAGGATGTAGTGTGGGCGTGAAACTCGCACTTCTCGGCCTTCACGAACAGGCGATTCTCCAACAATCGCTGCAGAACCTGCCGGACATGCTGGACGTGGTCGGAAGGTTCCTTCGAGAAGATCAGAATGTCATCCAGGTAAACAAACACGAAGAGACCGATCATATCTCTCAGGACGTCGTTCACCATACTCTGGAATACCGCTGGAGCATTGGTCAGTCAAAACGGCATCACCTGATACTCGAAGTGACCCATCGGTGTATTGAAACCCGTCAACCACTCGTCCCCCTCTCTGATCCGGACCAGGTGATACGCATTGCGTAGGTCTAGCTTGGTGAACACCGTAGCACCCTGTAAGGAGTCGAAGGCAGAACTCATCAAGGGCAGGGGATACTTGTTCTTGACCGTGATGTCATTCAACCCCCGATAATCAATACACGGTCGAAGAGAGCCATCCTTCTTTCCCACAAAGAAGAATCCTGCCCCCAGGGGTGATGACGAGGGACCAACGAGACCAGCAGCTAGGGACTCCTTGATGTAGGTCTCCAACGCCTCACGTTCAGGTCGGGAGATACTGTATAACCTTCCCTTGGGGTAGACAGCTCCAGGAACCAGGTTGATGGCACAATCATATGGTCGGTGGGGAGGGAGTGACAGAGCCTTCTGCTTACTGAAAACTTCCCCAAATCGTGATATGTCTCGGGAACCAGGGACAAATCTGGAGGTTTAGCCTCAATCACCTGACTGGGAACCGAATGGGGGCAGGCAGTCTTGAGACAGTTAGCATGACAATCCAGGCTCCAACTCGTTACCTTGCCCGTCACCCAATCGAACGTGGGATTGTGTTCCTTCAGCCAGGGGTAACCAAGGACCAGAGGAACATGGGAAGACGGCAGAATGAAAAATGAAATCATCTCAGAATGATTCCCTGACAACCGCATCTTAACCGGTTCAGTCCTCATCGTGATACGTGCCAGACTACTGCCGTTCAGAGTGGTCGCTTCAATGGCTTCCGGCAATTGCTCCTTGGAAAGCCCCAGCTGTTCCACCAACTCGGCATCAAGAAAGCTTCCGTCGGCACCTGAATCGATAAAAGCGTTAAGCGCTAAGCTCTGATTCCTGTTCACAAGGGTAGCCGGGAAGCGGGGTCTGACAGAGGTACTGAGAGGTTGAAACTGGCTCGCTAAAAGTCCTCCCAACTTTAGCGAGCCGGGCAGTTTGACGACCGCCGGGAGCAAGTGGAGATGTAATGTCCCGAGCGACCACAGTAGAGGCAGCAGTTGGTCCTACGTCTATGTTGACGCTCCTCCTTGGTTAACCCGTGCCGCCCCACTTGCATGGGTTCAGAATCGGGAGTGAGGTCCTCTCCACTAATCCTTTGTGGTGGAGAATGATCGACGTGTTCTGGTCCACCACCCGACCCGACTGGGAACTGAGAAGCTGATCGATTGGACGGACCCCATTGCTTCTCCCTCCTTCGCTCTCGGACTCGATTATCCACCCGAATAGACAAGGCTACCAAGCTGTCCAGGTCACTAGGCTCCGGATAGGAGATCAACTCATCCTTGAGCTGCTCCGACAGACCCTGGTAAAGGCCGCTTGCAAAGACTCCTCGTTCCACCCACTCTCCACAGCCAACGTCTTGAACTCGATCACGAAGTCGGCCACGCTGCGAGTTCCTTGGTGAAGAGAAAACAGGCGCCTAGCTGCGTCCCTCCCTCGGACGGAATGGTCGAAGAGCTTCCTCATCTCGGCCGTGAACCCCTGGTATGAAGCCATGCAGGGATCCTGTCGTTCCCAAACGGCTGAAGCCCACTCCAGCGCTCGACCACGCAGCAACTCAATCACAAAGGCTATCCTAGCCTTGTCTGTGGCATAAGAGTAGGGCTGTAGATCGAACACTAATCCACACTGCATAAGGAAGGAACGGCATCCTCCCAGCTCCCCCTCATATTTATCCGGCGTCGGAACCTTGGGCTCACGGAGGGACACAACTTCAGAAGCGGCAGGCAAGATGGGTGAAACCGGTAGTGGATCCTCCACCGGACACTGGCGTTGGTTCTGGACCTCCATCAGGCCGGTAGAAAGGTTCCGAACTGACAACGCGATCTCCTGTAGTACCGTGCTATGATGGCCCAACATCTTCTCCTGCTGGGTAATGGCCTGGCGAACTGAGTCCAGGTCCGCTGGGTTCATAATTGGCCGGATCGTTCTGTCACAGTTCCCTCAGCCAGAACCCAGAAGCAGACCAGGACAAGGAGAGTTGAACGAAAGTGAGGGTTTATTCGGATAACAACAAAAGGTGCAGAGTAATCCAGGGACAGAGCGGGCGGCGTGGATGAGTAGTTGGGGGTGCAGCACTAGGTCCAGTGATGGCTCGGCAGCCGCCGACCATCAGGCAGAGGTGGGGTGAAGGTTCCGGACGTGTGACTGCAGGTGGAACAAAAACGGAGGTAAGGACACAAAAACTCAACAAAGTACAAAACAACAAACTCACGCAAGATACTCTGAACTGATACACAGTACACCTACTGTTCATGGCTAACGATCCGGCAGGAACTGGATGTTTGGCCAGAGCCTAAAAAGGGTGATGATGAGGGCCAGGTGTGCAGATTGCTGACGGGATGCAGGTGCGGAAAACAAGAGAGCTCCCCGGAGCGTTCCCGAACCCTCGGGAAACTGGAGACTACGAAACACAAAAACTAGTCACCAGACAGGACCCGACTCAGACTGCCGGGATCGTTACACCCTGACATCCTTGGAGAGCTCTTTGGTCTTGGCTATGGTGGAGAGTTTGGAATCTGATTGATTGATTGCTTCTGTGGACAGGTGTCTTTTATACAGGTAACAAGCTGAGATTAGGAGCACTCCCTTTAAGAGTGTGCTCCTAATCTCAGCTCGTTACCTGTATAAAAGACACCTGGGAACCAGACATCTTTCTGATTGAGAGGGGGTCAAATACTTATTTCCCTCATTAAAATGCAAATCAATATATAACATTTTTGACATGCATTTTTCTGGATTTAATTGTTGTTATTCTGTCTCTCACTGTTCAAATAAACCTACCATTAAAATTATAGACTGATCATTTCTTTGTCAGTGGGCAAACGTACAAAATCAGCAGGGGATCAAATACTTTTTTCCCTCACTGTGTATATATATATATATATATATATATATATATATATATATATATATATATATAATATTAAAGCTGAAAAAATGAAAATGTACAAATTAAATAATAATTAACAACAGATTTTCAGTATGCTTATAGGGAAGGGCATTAAACACGTACAGCACTTACACAAATGACTGATGATTGGCTGAGAGAAATTGATAATAAATAGATTGTGGGAGATGTTTTGTTAGACTTCAGTGCAGCTTTTGACATTATCGATCATAATCTGCTGCTGGAAAAACGTATGTGTTATGGCTTTACATCCCCTATATCTAGGCCCCTTACTTTTTTCAATATTTACTAATAACCTGCAACTGCCTCTGAGTAAAGCCTGTGTGTCTATGTATGGTGATGACTCAACACTATACACGTCAGCTACCACAGCAAGTGAAATCACTACAACACCTAACAAAGAGCTGCTGTCAGTTTCAGAATGGGTGGCAAGAAATAAGTCAGTCCTAAATATTTCTAAAACTAAAAGCATTGTATTCGGGACAAATCATTCACTAAACCCTAAACATAAACAAAATCTTGTAATGAATAATGTGGAAATTGAGCAAGTTGGAGCTTGGAGTAACCCTGGACTGTACACTCTCATGGTCAAAACATATTGATACAGCAGGAACTAAGATGGGGAGAAGTCTCTCCATAATAAATCGTTGCTCTGCCTCCTTAACATAGCTATCAACAAGGCAGGTCCTACAGGTCCTAGTTTTGCCACACCTGGACTACTATCCAGTCTTGTGTGTGGTCCTCTGTAGCTCAGCTGGTAGAGCACGGCGCTTGTAACGCCAAGGTAGTGGGTTCGATCCCCGGGACCACCCATACACAAAAATTTATGCACGCATGACTGTAAGTCGCTTTGGATAAAAGCGTCTGCTAAATGGCATATTATTATTATTATTGTGGTCAGGTGCCACAAAGAGGGACTTAGGAAAATTACAATTGGCCCAGAACAGGGTGGCACAGCTGGCCCTTAAATGTACACAGATAGCTAACATCCTCAAAGTAGAGGAGAGAATGACTTCATCACTACTCCCCGAGTCCAGAACAGACTATGGGAGGCACACAGTACTATATAGAGCCATGACTACATGGAACTCTATTCTACATCAAGTAACTCATGCAAGCAGTAAAATCTGATTTAAAAAAAGATAGAACTACACCTTATGGAACAGTGGGGACTGTGAAGAGACACACACACAGGCACAAACACACGCATACACACACACACATGAAAACATACGTACTATACACACATATGCACATGGATTTTGTGTTGTAGATACAGTATGTGGTAGTAGAGTATTGACCTGAGTGCACACACTTAATGTGATGTGAAATCTGTTGTGAAATGTAATGTAATTTTTTAAATTGTATATAACTGCCTTAATTTTGCTGACCCCAGGAAGAGTAGCTGCTGCCTTGGCAGCAGCTAATTGGGATCCATAATAAATACAAATACACGCTATTTATGGGTTGTACCTCCATCACTCGGTCACGTCAAGCCATTGTTGTGAACATTCTAAAGACGAGTGGTGCCCAGTCATTCTAATTACACTATAGTGGCCTGGAAATACGCTGAAATTGCTAAAGTAGGCAAATAATTAGTAGGAAACAACTTTGCCATCATCATGATGTCATCAAATTTACTTTAGACAGATGGCAATGTTGTATTAGCTAGCAAAGTATGTCAAAAATACCTAGCAATGCTAAAACCCGGTGGTCTCCCCTCAATCTTAGCTAGCTAGTTAACGTTACGCTACATCTAAAGTCAATGACTACGTTAACATGCACACTAATAATTCAATATTAAACTGATTATGGCATTAGGGCCATGTAATCACCTTACTCTGCTTATCTTAGAAATTGTTTTCACGTACAAACTTTATATGTCCAAACTCAAAATCAAATAGGCTTCCCAAAAAGAAAATGGCCGCTGTAGTAGAACGTTTATTTTGATTGGTGATTTTCTGCATTTATCAAAGTCCCTTCAGGTGGCCTGATTTCAGATTTGTCCATGTAAACAGGATTATTACGGAAATCGTTCTTCTTGCAAAGCATGTAAATGTTTTAATCAAACTATTATATGAATCTGAGTATTCACAATCATATTATTGTGTGCATGTAAACGTACCCAATGATGGCAAAATATTTTCCTGCTAGTTATTTGCCTCCTTGTCATTGTATGTCATTGTATTTCCAAGCCATTATAATGTAATTTTGACTAGTTCAGTCGGTAGTCAGAACGTTAAAAACAATATTGTGATGAAACGTGCAACACATGAATACAGCACAGCACTACGGGCCTATTTCAACCATCAATGACCACTAGATTAGCGCCAGCTGATCTCTCGTTAAACCATCAATAGTGCTAAATTAACCCACACGGTTGATCTCAATTGCAACCATTATTGGTCACCTTATTACCACTCCCTAAAAGCTGACGTCTGTGTTTACTTGTAGTCCTGCTTGCTAACAGTCTTTCAAGATATTTTCCCTCTGGTGGGCATTATGATCTGAACAAATTAATTCTACTTTTGAGCAGACTAAGGGCGATTTATCTATTTGACAATCATTACGTACAACTGAAATAAAGTATTTCCTCGTTGTGGCAATTTACCCTACACGTTTTATGAATGGAAAACTCATGTTGGTGTAGCCTACTCTAATTAGGGTTTCACCTATTGTTGTTGTATGAATTCTTCTTCTTATTGTTATTGTTATTTATTTTATATACTGTATATTTTTTATTTTTTTTATGGGGTAGAGCAGCTTTAATATTGCAGATAGATTGTAACTTCCATCAATGTAATGGTCTGCATCACTTCCAATACCCCATATGTTTTTTTCTCTCGCAAATATATATATGTATACAGTACAGTGGGGGAAAAAAGTATTTAGTCAGCCACCAATTGTGCAAGTTCTCCCACTTAAAAAGATGAGAGAGGCCTGTAATTTTCATCATAGGTACACGTCAACTATGACAGACAAAATGAGGGAAAAAAATCCAGAAAATCACATTGTAGGATTTTTAATGAATTTATTTGCAAATTATGGTGGAAAATAAGTATTTGGTCAATAACAAAAGTTTCTCAATAATTTGTTATATACCCTTTGTTGGCAATGACACAGGTCAAATGTTTTCTGTAAGTCTTCACAAGGTTTTCACACACTGTTGCTGGTATTTTGGCCCAGTCCTCCATGCAGATCTCCTCTAGAGCAGTGATGTTTTGGGGCTGTCACTGGGCAACACGAACTTTCAACTCCCTCCAAAGATTTTCTATGGGGTTGAGATCTGGAGACTGGCTAGGCCATTCCAGGACCTTGAAATGCTTCTTACGAAGCCACTCCTTCGTTGCCCGGGCGGTGTGTTTGGGATCATTGTCATACTGAAAGACCCAGCCACGTTTCATCTTCAATGCCCTTGCTGATGGAAGGAGGTTTTCACTCAAAATCTCACGATACATGGCCCCATTCATTCTTTCCTTTACACGGATCAGTCGTCCTGGTCCCTTTGCAGAAAAACAGCCCCAAAGCATGATGTTTCCACCCCCATGCTTCACAGTAGGTATGGTGTTCTTTGGATGCAACTCAGCATTCTTTGTCCTCCAAACACGACGAGTTGAGTTTTTACCAAAAAGTTCTATTTTGGTTTCATCTGACCATATGACATTCTCCCAATCCTTTTCTGGATCGTCCAAATGCACTCTAGCACGGGCCTGGACATGTACTGGCTTAAGCAGGGGGACACGTCTGGCACTGCAGGATTTAAGTCCCTGGCGGCGTAGTGTGTTACTGATGGTAGGCTTTGTTACTTTGGTCCCAGCTCTCTGCAGGTCATTCACTAGGTCCCCCCGTGTGGTTCTGGGATTTTTGCTCACCGGTCTTGTGATCATTTTGACCCCACGGGGTGAGATCTTGCGTGGAGCCCCCAGATCGAGGGAGATTATCAGTGGTCTTGTATGCCTTCCATTTCCTAATAATTGCTCCCACAGTTGATTTCTTCAAACCAAGCTGCTTACCTATTGCAGATTCAGTCTTCCCCAGTCTGGTGCAGGTCTACAATTTTGTTTCTGGTGTCCTTTGACAGCTCTTTGGTCTTAGCCATAGTGGAGTTTGGAGTGTGACTGTTTGAGGTTGTGGACAGGTGTCTTTTATACTGATAACAAGTTCAAACAGGTGCCATTAATACAGGTAACGAGTGGAGGACAGAGGAGCCTCTTAAAGAAGAAGTTACAGGTCTGTGAGAGCCAGAAATCTTGCTTGTTTGTAGGTGACCAAATACTTATTTTCCACCATAATTTGCAAATAAATTTGTAAAAAATCCTACAATGTGATTTTCTGGAATTTTTTTCCTCAATTTGTCTGTCATAGTTGACGTGTACCTATGATGAAAATTACAGGCCTCTCTCATCTTTTTAAGTGGGAGAACTTGCACAATTGGTGGCTGACTAAATACTTTTTTTCCCCACTGTATATATACAGTGAGGAGAACAAGTATTTGATACACTGCCAATTTTGCAGGTTTTCTTACTTACAAAGCATGTAGAGGTCTGTAATTTTTATCATAGGTACACTTCATCTATGAGAGACGGAATCTAAAACAAAAATCCAGAAAATCACATTTTATGATTTTTAAGAAATTAATTTTCATTTTATTGCAGGACATAAGTATTTGATCACCTACCAACCAGTAAGAATTTCGGCTCTCACAGACCTGTTAGTTTTTCTTTAAGAAGCCCTCCTGTTCTCCACTCATTACCTGTATTAACTGCACCTGTTTGAACTCGTTACCTGTATAAAAGACACCTGTCCACACACTCAATCAAACAGACTCCAACCTCTCCACAATGGCCAAGACCAGAGAGCTGTGTAAGGACATCAGGGATAAAATTGTAGACCTGCACAAGGCTGGGATGGGCTACAGGACAATAGGCAAGCAGCTTGGTGAGAAGGCAACAAATGTTAGCGCAATTATTAGAAAATGGAAGAAGTTCAAGATGACGGTCAATCACCCTCGGTCTGGGGCTCCATGCAAGATTTCACCTCGTGGGGCATCAATGATCATGAGGAAGGTGAGGGATCAGCCCAGAACTACACGGCAGGACCTGGTCAATGACCTGAAGAGAGCTGGGACCACAGTCTCAAAGAAAACCATTAGTAACACACTACGCCGTCATGGTTTAAAATCCTGCAGCGCACGCAAGGTCCCCCTGCTCAAGCCAGCGCATGTCCAGGCCCGTCTGAAGTTTGCCAATGACCATCTGGATGATCCAGAGGAGGAATGGGAGAAGGTCATGTGGTCTGATGAGACAAAAATAGAGCTTTTTGGTCTAAACTCCACTCACTGTGTTTGGAGGAAGAAGAAGGATGAGTACAACCCCAAGAACACCATCGCAACTGTGAAGCATGGAGGTGGAAACATCATTCTTTGGGGATGCTTTTCTGCAAAGGGGACAGGACGACTGCACCGTATTGAGGGGAGGATAGATACATTTACATTTACATTTTAGTCATTTAGCAGACGCTCTTATCCAGAGCGACTTACAGGAGCAATTAGGGTTAAGTGCCTTGCTCAAGGGCACATTTACGTCATTTAGCAGACTCTCTTATCCAGAGCGACTTACAAATTGGTGCATTCACCCTATAGCCAGTGGGATAACCACTTTCTAATTTATTTATTTATTAATTTTTTTTTTTGTGGTGGGTAGAAGGATTACTTTATCCTATCCCAGGTATTCCTTAAAGAGGTGGGGTTTCAAATGTCTCCGGAAGGTGGTGAGTGACTCCGCTGTCCTGGCGTCGTGAGGGAGCTTGTTCCACCATTGGGGTGCCAGAACAGCGAACAGTTTTGACTGGGCTGAGCGAGAACTATGCTTCCGCAGAGGAAGGGGAGCCAGCAGGCCAGAGGTGGATGAACGCAATGCCCTCGTTTGGGTGTAGGGACTGATCAGAGCCTGAAGGTACGGAGGTGCCGTTCCCCTCACTGCTCCATAGGCAAGCACCATGGTCTTGTAACGGATGCGAGCTTCAACTGGAAGCCAGTGGAGTGTGCGGAGGAGGGGGTGACGTGAGAGAACTTGGGAAGGTTGAACACCAGACGGGCTGCGGCATTCTGGATGAGTTGTAGGGGTTTAATGGCACAGGCAGGGAGCCCAGCCAACAGCGAGTTGCAGTAATCCAGACGGGAGATGACAAGTGCCTGGATTAGGACCTGTGCCGCTTCCTGTGTAAGGCAGGGTCGTACTCTCCGAATGTTGTAGAGCATGAACCTGCAGGATCGGGTCACCGCCTTAATGTTAGCGGAGAACGACAGGGTGTTGTCCAGGGTCACGCCAAGGCTCTTCGCACTCTGGGAGGAGGACACAACGGAGTTGTCAACTGTGATGGCGAGATCATGGAACGGGCAGTCCTTCCCCGGGAGGAAGAGCAGCTCCGTCTTGCCAGGGTTCAGGTGATCCGTCATCCATACTGATATGTCTGCCAGACATGCAGAGATTCGATTCGCCACCTGGTTATCAGAAGGGGGAAAGGAGAAGATTAGTTGTGTATCGTCAGCGTAGCAATGATAGGAGAGGCCATGTGAGGATATGACAGAGCCAAGTGACTTGGTGTATAGGGAGAAAAGGAGAGGGCCTAGAACTGAGCCCTGGGGGACACCAGTGGTGAGAGCACGTGGTGCGGAGACAGCTTCTCGCCACGCTACTTGGTAGGAGCGACCGGTCAGGTAGGACGCAATCCAGGAGTGAGCCGCGCCGGAGATGCCCAGCTCGGAGAGGGTGGAGAGGAGGATCTGATGGTTCACAGTATCAAAGGCAGCAGACAGGTCTAGAAGGACAAGAGCAGAGGAGAGAGAGTTAATTTTAGCAGTGCGGAGAGCCTCCGTGACACAGAGAAGAGCAGTCTCAGTTGAATGACCAGTCCTGAAACCTGACTGGTTTGGATCAAGAAGGTCATTCTGAGAGAGATAGCAAGAGAGTTGGCTAAAGACGGCACGCTCAATAGTTTTGGAAAGAAAAGAAAGAAGGGATACTGGTCTGTAGTTGTTGACATCAGTGGGATCGAGTGTTGGTTTTTTTGAGAAGGGGTGCAACTCTCGCTCTCTTGAAGACGGAAGGGACATAGCCAGCGGTCAAGGATGAGTTGATCAGCGAGGTGAGGTAGGGGAGAAGGTCACCGGAGATGGTCTGGAGAAGAGAGGAGGGGATGGGGTCAAGCGGGCAGGTTGTTGGGCGGCCTGCAGTCACTAGTCGCAAGATTTTATCTGGAGAGAGAGGGAGAAAGAAGTCAAAGCATAGGGTAGGGCAGTGTGAGCAGGACCAGCAGTGTCATTAGACTTAACAAATGAGGATCGGATGTCGTCAACCTTCTTTTCAAAGTGGTTGACGAAGTCATCCACAGAGAGGGAGGAGAGGGGGTGGGGGGGGATTCAGCAGTGAGGAGAATGTGGCAAAGAGCTTCCTAGGGTTAGAGGCAGATGCTTGGAATTTAGAGTGGTAAAAAGTGGCCTTAGCAGCAGAAACAGATGAAGAAAATGTAGAGAGGAGGGAGTGAAAAGATGCCAGGTCGGCAGGGAGTTTAGTTTTCTTTCATTTCCGCTCAGCTGCCCGGAGCTCTGTTCTGTGAGCTCGCAGTGAGTCGTCAAGCCACGGAGCTGGAGGGGAGGACCGAGCCGGCCGGGAGGATAGGGGACACAGGGAGTCAAAGGATGCAGAAAGGGAGGAGAGGAGGGTTGAGGAGGCAGAATCAGGAGATTGGAGGGAGAAGGATTGAGCAGAGGGAAGAGATGATAGGATGGAAGAGGAGAGAGTAGTGGGAGAGAGAGAGCGAAGGTTGCGGCGGCGCGTTACCATCTGTGTAGGGGCAGAGTGAGTAGTGTTGGAGGAGAGCGAGAGAGAAAAGGATACAAAGTAGTGGTCGGAGACATGGAGGGGAGTTGCAGTGAGATTAGTAGAAGAGCAACATCTAGTAAAGATGAAGTCAAGCGTATTGCCTGCCTTGTGAGTAGGGGGACGGTGAGAGGGGTGAGGTCAAAAGAGGAGAGGAGTGGAAAGAAGGAGGCAGAGAGAAATGAGTCAAATGTAGACGTAGGGAGGTTGAAATCCCCCAAAACTGTGAAGGGTGAGCCATCCTCAGGCAAGGAACTTATCAAGGCGTCAAGCTCATTGATGAACTCTCCAAGGGAACCTGGAGGGCGATAGATGACATGGATATTAAGCTTAAATGGGCTAGTGACTGTGACAGCGTGGAATTCAAATGAGGAGATAGACAGATGGGTTAGGGGAAAAATTGAGAATGACCACTTGGGAGAGATGAGGATTCCTGTGCCACCACCCCTCTGACCAGATGCTCTCGGGGTATGCGAGAACACATGGTCAGACGAGGAGAGAGCAGTAGGAGTAGCAGTGTTTTCAGTGGTAATCCATGTTTCCGTCAGCGCCAGGAAGTCGAGGGACTGGAGGGTAGCATAGGCTGGGATGAAGTCAGCCTTGTTGGCAGCAGAACGGCAGTTCCAGAGGCTGCCTGAGACCTGGAACTCCAGGTGTGTGGTGCGTGCAGGGACCACCAGGTTAGAGAGGCAGCAGCCACGCGGTGTGAGGCGTTTGTGTAGCCTGTGCGGAGAGGAGAGAACAGGGATAGGCAGAGGCATAGTTGACAGGCTGTAGCAGATGGCTACAATAATGCAGAGGAGATCGGAATGAAATGAACTAAACATCTGGGAAAGGAGAGAGCAAGGCCTCCCTCACCAAAAAAATATAACTCTCCCAACTTCCACCTCAGAAACTATAATTGTTTCACTGAACCACCCGAATAAAACTCTCCCAACTTCCACTTTAGAAATTAGAATTGTTGTAAACTACAGCGGTTCAATGTTTCAAGGACTAGACTCAACTTACTTTATTCCGCTAGCTAACTATGACGCCATAGCTAACTAGCATGCTAGCATCCAATAACACACAGTTTAGCACCAATACTTGGTTACAACAAACTACCAATAGTGTGTTAACACACTAAACAGATAATTCGTGTCCGTGTCTAGTTCTTTCATAACGCAGCAATGATTAAACGTTGGCTAGCTAGCACAAAGATATTGTATTTAGCTACCACAGTACAGCCAGCTGGTAGTGTTGGCTAGCTAGCAATGGCTGCTGTGTTGACTTTGTTTGAAAAACGGCGTCGCTGCGAACGAATGTAGCTGGCTAAAAGGATATTGTATTTAGTTGCTACCGTTGCTAATAGCTACTAGCCAGCTAGTCCAGGAGGTGAGTTAGCTAGCTAGCTTCGTGCTACACCCGGCACCGCCGAATACAAAAGTAACCTACAATAACTACATACAACAACTACCCACAACAGCCCACGATGCCTACCTATAATACCTAATAATATACAGCCCACGATGCCTACCTATAATACCTAACTACAATCTAAATACATAGTTTAAGCCTTACTCGACAAAGCCCAAGCTATGTATAAAGCCAAACTTACCCAACGCCAGCTAACTGGGTGGCAGACTGCAATCAGTAGCTGTAATTAAGTACAGCAGCTACCAACCACCTAACGTTAATGCCTCGGATAATGAGGTTAGAAAAACAGCTGAATGGTAGGTAGCTAGCTGGCTCAATTACAGGTACTCTTAAGCGTGAAATAACATTGGAAACAACTAACCACAGTTGCTAAAAGTTACCAGTAGCTACCCGCTAGCTAGCTAGCTTTGTTGGTCCAAGTAGTGGGTTAGCTAGCACTCGTGCTTCGCCGGGGTCCGCCGAATACAATACTTACCTACAATAATTACCTACAATAACCTACAATAACCTACAATAACTACCTAAGTAAACTACCTATAATACCTGACTACAATACCTACCTACAATCTAAATACATGGTTTAAGCTTTACTCAACATCATATAAGAAGCCAAGCTTACCTCCTGCTAGAGAAAACACAACCTCTCCCGACCACCGCGCTCTATGAGATGGGGCCATGTATCACGAGATCTTGGCCAACAACCTCCTTCCCTCAGTAAGAGTATTGAAGATGGGTCGTGGCTGGGTCTTCCAGCATGACAACGACCCGAAACACACAGCCAGGGCAACTAAGGAGTGGCTCCATAAGAAGCATCTCAAGGTCCTGGAGTGGACTAGCCAGTCTCCAGACCTGAACCCAATAGAAAATATTTGGAGAGAGCTGAAAGTCCGTATTGCCCAGCGACAGCCCTGAAACCTGAAGGATCTGGAGAAGGTCTGTATGGAGTGGGCCAAAATCCCTGCTGCAGTGTGTGCAAACCTGGTCAAGACCTACAGGAAACGTATGATCTCTGTAATTGCAAACAAAGGTTTCTGTACTAAATATTAAGTTCTGCTTTTCTGATGTATCAAATACTTATGTCATGCAATAAAATGCAAATTAATTACTTAAAAATCATACAATGTGATTTTCTGGATTTTTGTTTTAGATTCCATCTCTCACAGTTGAAGTGTACCTATGATAAACATTACAGACCTCTACATGCTTTGTAAGTAGGAAAACCTGCAAAATCGGCAGTGTATCAAATACAAAATCTCCCCACTGTATATATATATATATATATATATATATATATATATATATATATATATATATATATATATATATATATATATACAGTGGGGAAAAAAAGTATTTAGTCAGCCACCAATTGTGCAAGTTCTCCCACTTAAAAAGATGAGAGAGGCCTGTAATTTTCATCATAGGTACACGTCAACTATGACAGACAAAATGAGAATTCTTTTTCCAGAAAATCACATTGTAGGATTTTTAATGAATTTATTTGCAAATTATGGTGGAAAATAAGTATTTGGTCAATAACAAAAGTTTCTCAATACTTTGTTATATACCCTTTGTTGGCAATGACACAGGTCAAACGTTTCCTGTAAGTCTTCACAAGGTTTTCACACACTGTTGCTGGTATTTTGGCCCAGTCCTCCATGCAGATCTCCTCTAGAGCAGTGATGTTTTGGGGCTGTCGCTGGGCAACACGGACTTTCAACTCCCTCCAAAGATTTTCTATGGGGTTGAGATCTGGAGACTGGCTAGGCCACTCCAGGACCTTGAAATGCTTCTTACGAAGCCACTCCTTCGTTGCCCGGGCGGTGTGTTTGGGATCATTGTCATGCTGAAAGACCCAGCCATGTTTCATCTTCAATGGCCTTGATGATGGAAGGAGGTTTTCACTCAAAATCTCACGATACATGGCCCCATTCATTCTTTCCTTTACACGGATCAGTCGTCCTGGTCCCTTTGCAGAAAAACAGCCCCAAAGCATGATGTTTCCACCCCCATGCTTCACAGTAGGTATGGTGTTCTTTGGATGCAACTCAGCATTCTTTGTCCTCCAAACACGACGAGTTGAGTTTTTACCAAAATGTTATATTTTGGTTTCATCTGACCATATGACATTCTCCCAATCCTCTTCTGGATCATCCAAATGCACTCTAGCAAACTTCAGACGGGCCTGGACATGTACTGGCTTAAGCAGGGGGACACGTCTGGCACTGCAGGATTTGAGTCCCTGGCGGCGTAGTGTGTTACTGATGGTAGGCTTTGTTACTTTGGTCCCAGCTCTCTGCAGGTCATTCACTAGGTCCCCCCGTGTGGTTCTGGGATTTTTTGTGATCATTTTGACCCCACCGGGTGTGATCTTGCGTGGAGCCCCATATCGAGGGAGATTATCAGTGGTCTTGTATGTCTTCCATTTCCTAATAATTGCTCCCACAGTTGATTTCTTCAAACCAAGCTGCTTACCTATTGCAGATTCAGTCTTCCCAGCCTGGTGCAGGTCTACAATTTTGTTTCTGGTGTCTTTTGACAGCTCTTTGGTCTTGGCCACAGTGGAGTTTGGAGTGTGACTGTTTGAGGTTGTGGACAGGTGTCTTTTATACTGATAACAAGTTCATACAGGTGCCATTAATACAGGTAACGAGTGGAGGACAGAGGAGCCTCTTAAAGAAGAAGTTACAGGTCTGTAAGAGCCAGAAATCTTGCTTGTTTGTAGGTGACCAAATACTTATTTTCCACCACAATTTGCAAATAAATTCATAAAAAATCCTACAATGTGATTTTCTGGATTTTTTTTCCTCAATTTGTCTGTCATAGTTGACGTGTACCTATGATGAAAATTACAGGCCTCTCTCATCTTTTTAAGTGGGAGAACTTGCACAATTGGTGGCTGACTAAATACTTTTCCCCCCCACTGTATATATATATATATATATATATATATATATATACACACACACATATATATATATATATATATACACATAATCATACATACACATACATATACACATTAATAAATACATATAAATACATATACATACATATATATACATATCCTTTAAAAATATATATATATATATATATATATATATATATATATATATATATATATATATATATATATATATATATATATATATATATATTTCCCTTTATTACTGTCCAACCCCACCACCCCTTCCCCTAATTGGCGTAAACTAGTGAACAACAACGCTTAGGCCTCTACTTCCAGCTTATACATACTATAAAAATTTTATGGACACAGTCAATTTTACAATAATTATATTTTGTTTGTTTTTACTCCTGAACTTCCTCTACCCTCAACCTCTTCGATCATTTTCATGATGTCCATTCGGTTTGCTTCTATATGCCATATCTTTCTAACTGTGCTCTTTCACATAAGCTCTCAACCTATAGCTGTCACGGATTCCGCCGAGGCTGCTCATCCTCCTTGCTCGGGCAGGCTTCGGCGTTCGTCGTCCCCGGAGTACTAGCTACTGCCGATCGATGTTTCGGTGTTTGTCTTGTGTTGTCTAGTTTGTACACCTGTTACTTATTTTGTGTTGATTGTATAACATATAAGTTCCCTTGTTTTACGTTTGGCCTTTGTGTGTTATTGTCATTTTGTCCTGTTTGATGTTCGGCAATTCTAGTTCGCCTTTTACACACAGCGCGTGTTACTCCTCCAGTGTTGTGGAGACTTTTGTTTTGTGCGTGTTTACTTGAAGTAAAGTAGTCATCTTGATCCTCTGTGTCCTGCGCCTGACTTCACCGCCGCATACACATCACCCCATCTGACAATAGCCTATATACTTATTATGGACACAGTATGCTTTACATTAGCTATCTTGTTGTTATTAGTTGTTGTTAGTTGTTATCAGTCCCATCCTTCAGCTCCATTCAACACCTCCCATCTACAGTTGAAGTTGGAAGTTTACATACATTTAGGTTTTTCAACCACTCCACAAATTTCTTGTTAACAAACTATAGTTTTGGCAAGTTGGTTAGGACATCTACTTTGTGCATGACACATGTAATTTTTCCAACAATTGTTTACAGACAGATTATTTCACTTATAATTCACTGTATCACAATTCCAGTGGGTCAGAAGTTTACATACACTAAATTGACTGTGCCTTTAAACAGCTTGGGAAATTCCAAAACATGGTCATGGCTTTAGAAGCTTCTGATAGGCTAATTGACATCATTTGAGTCAATTGGAGGTGTACCTGTGGATTTCAAGGCCTACCTTCAAACTCAGTGCCTCTTTGATTGACATCATGGGAAAATCAAAATAAATCAGCCAAGACCTCAGAAAGAAATTGTAGACCTTTTTGTAGTCTGGTTCATCCTTGGGAGCAATTTCCAAACGCCTGAAGGTACCACATTCATCTGTACAAACAATAGTACGCAAGTATAAACACCATGTGACCACGCAGCCGTCATACTGCTTAGGAAGGAGATGCGTTCTGTCTCCTAGAGATGAACGTACTTTGGTGCGAAAAGTGCAAATCAATCCCAGAACAACAGCAAAGGACCTTGTGAAGATGCTGGAGGAAACAGGTACAAAAGTATTTATATCCACAGAAAAACGAGTCCTATATCGACATAACCTGAAAGGCCGCTCAGCAAGGAAGAAGCCACTGTTCCAAAACCACCATAAAAAGTCAGACTACAGTTTGCAACTGCACATGGGGACAAAGATCGTACTGTTTGGAGAAATGTCCTCTGGTCTGATGAAACAAAATTAGAACTGTTTGGCCATAATGACCATCGTTGTTTGGAGGAAAAAGGGGTCTGCTTGCAAGCCGAAGATCACCATCCCAACCGTGAAGCGCGGGGGTGGCAGCATCATGCTGTGGGGGTGCTTTGCTACAGGAGGGACTGGTGCACTTCACAAAATAGATGGCATCATGAGGAAGGAAAATTATATTGATATATTGAAGCAACATCTCAAGACATCAGTCAGGAAGTTAAAGCTTGGTCGCAAATGGGTCTTCCAAATGGACAATGACCCCAAGCATACTTCCAAAGTTCTGGCAAAATGGCTTAAGGACAACAAAGTCAAGGAATTGGAGTGGCCATCACAAAGCCCTGACCTCAATCCTATCGAAATGTGTGGGCAGAAAAAGCGTGTGCGAGCAAGGAGGCCTACATACCTGACTCAGTTACACCAGCTCTGTCAGGAGGAATGGGCCAAAATTCACTATACTTATTCTGGGAAGCTTGTGGAAGGCTACCCGAAACGTTTGACCCAAGTTAAACAATTTAAAGGCAATGCTACCAAATTCAAATTGAGTGTATGTAAACTTCTGACCTACTGGGAATGTGATGAAATAAATAAAAGCTGAAATAAACCATTCTCTCTACTATTATTCTGACATTTCTCGTTCTTAAAATAAAGTGGTGATCCTAACTGACCTAAGACAGGGAATTTTTACCAGGATTAGATGTCAGGAATTGTGAAAAGCTGAGTTTAAATGTATTTGGCTAAGGTGTATGTAAACTTCCAACTTCAACTGTATGTACAGGTACTTGAAAAGTGTTCTCACTGTTTTGTTATTTGTTTCAGTCTTAGCTAGTATTTAGTATTTTGTCTGTCAGACGGTTTTTGGAGACTTATTTGCTCCACCTTTCTTTTATCGTGATAAGTCAGTTATTTTGTATTTTGGCTTCGGAACCACCAATAAAGATCCTTGTTTCACCATCTCTGCCTTCTGCCTACTGTATATCCTGCACCGCACCTGGGTCACACCACACCCCAACCCTTACATGTATTGCTTGCAGGGTTGATAATTTATTATATATCTTGTCAAAGAAGTGTGGATCATCCTTATTTGGTCCATAAAGGTTAATGAGCCATATCTGTTTAAGGTCCAATAACATATTTAAAATCATCCATCTACATTGCGGATCTGTTTGGACAATTTGCACATTCGGATCAAAATTACTGTTGATTACTATCATCACCACTTTTGAGTTTCTTTGCCCATGGGAGAAGTATATTTCGCGCCCCCAGTCCTTTTTCCACACAACTTCATCTAGAATTGTTGAATGTGTTTCCTGTAAACAATAGATATTACCGTAATTTTCGGACTATAAGCCGCGCCTTATTTCCCATTTTTCGACCCTGCGGCTTATATAACGGTGCGGCTAATCTATGGATTGTTACAGCTAACGGCCACTAGAAGACCTCCTAAATCTATGGATTTTACAGGTTACAGTCCACCAACTTTAACTCTATGGGCTCTATGACCGGTCCGCGCCCCCCACCTTTAAGCGGCGGGCTCCAGCAGGAAAAGCTGGAGGCCGGAAAAGAGTGAGACAGGTAGCGCGCAAAAGTAAAAGTGGAACCGAGAGTGGTACGAGAGACAGAACGAGAGACAGAACGAGAGCAAGACAGACAGACATTATGAGAGCGAGACAGTTTGTCTCTTTTCCGACAATCCCCTCTGTGCACGAACCCTTACATATGGTAATTAAACATTAAAACACCTGCGGCTTATAGTCCAGTGCGGCTTATATATGTACACATCATTCAATATCATTCAATTTAGCTGCTGCGGCTTATACTCTGGTGCGCCTTATAGTGCGGAAAATACGGTATATTCCTTCTCTTTGAGCCATGTAAATATTGTTCTTCTTTTGTTATTATCTGCTAAGCCATTACAATTATAACTGGCTATACTTATTTCACCACTTATCATAACGAGATTTCAAATATATTTATCGTAACATATGTTTGTAAATTTACCAATAAAAAATGCCATAGTGATTGAGTGTCCATATAGCTGTACCATGATATTTGCATTGCTACTAAGTAACCTTTCAATTGATCTCCACTATTCCCCCCGCTAAAGCCCCTCCCCATCCCAAGTTGGGTTGTCCTCCCAGTGATCGGCATACCATCCCCGTCCCTGCGGATCCCTAGGCCCCCCGAGAGGCCAGGACGCATCCTTCGAAAAAAGCACACAGTGCCACCCACAAAACAGAAGCAGGTCAACCGCCAAAAGCATTTCCAATACTCTCACCTCAATTTGCTTTATATATATATATATATAGCTATTAAAAATATATAACTATTCAAATATCTTGCATATCTTAATTTCCATCATTAACAATTAATATGCGTAATAATGTTGGCAGTTCATGCGAAGGATTGTTACCTATAACCCGAATTGCCATTGTATTACATGACATTTTCGTCAAGAAATTATTATTTTAGCAAACAATTATTGTGGTTCATCCTATATTCTCCCTAACATCCTTACCCCCTTGCAACAGATGTGGGATACATACAAACACACACCCACACGCACATACTCTTACACGCTCAACCCCTTTCCGCCGCAATCAACCATAAGCTCAGATGCTCAACAGTTGTTACATCCCAGAGCCCAACTCAAGAAAGGACCTGATTTACGAATGCATATACAGTTACAGATGTTTGAGAAAGAATGCAAGATTGAGCAAAAATTGACAAAAATGTGTATTGTTATTCGTAGATAATTTTTTTCCTTGACATGGTCAAATAACTAAAGCATAAATTGGTAACTTGTTTTCTAATTTGACGCACAGAAACTAGAGGCCATGAGTAGGGCTGTTTCGGTGACCCTGGACATGCTAACGATCATCAGGTTGTTAATGGCCTGGTACTCAGGACTCTATTGTCCCTCCAACCACTCTGACATCAATACAAATGCAATTGAAAATCGCATCAAACGCTTATCATCAAAACAGTATGTGCTTTTGAAACTCACCTCACTGTGATTGATCAATTTGAAGAAAGACGTTCAACCACTAGTTGAAACTGAGTGAAAAACATGGTCTTGTGGATGTTGTTTCAAAGCCTAACACAACGAAATGGACAGAGCTTTCTAAGGTGAGGATTAATTCAAAACACCCACAGAGCTTATGCATAAGCATAAGTGCATTTGGAAAGTATTCAGACCCCTTGACTTTTTCCACATTTTGTTACGTTACAGCCTTATTCTCAAATTGACTAACTTAATTTTTTTCTCATCAATCTACACACAATACCCCATAATGACAAAGCAAAAACAGGTTTTAGGAACTTCAGCAAATGTACAAAAAATTAAAAACTTTATTTACTTAAGTATACAGACCCTTTGCTATGAGGCTCAAAATTGAGCTCAGGTACAGCCTGTTTCCATTGATCATCCTTGAGATGTTTCTACAACTTGATTGGAGTCTACCTATGGTAAAGTCAATTGATTGGACATGATTTGGAAAGGCACACACCTGTCTATATGAGGTCCCACTGTTGACAGTGCATGTCAGAGCAAAAACCAAGCCATGAGGTCGAAGGAATTGTCCGTAGAGCTCCGAGACAGGATTGTGTCGAGTACAGATTTGGGGAAGGGTACCAAAAACGGTCTGCAGCATTGAAGGTCCCCAAGAACACAGTGGCCTCTGTCATTCTTAAACAGAAGAAGTTTGGAACCATCAAGACTCTTCCTAGAGCTGGCTGCCCGGCCAAACTCAGCAATCGGGGGAGAAGGGCCTTGGTCAGGGAAGTGACCAAAAACCCGATGGTTACTCTGACAGAGCTCCAGAGTTCCTCTGTGGAGATGGGAGAACCTTCCAGAAGGATAACCATATATGCAGCACTCCAACAATCAGGCCTTTATGGTAGAGTGGCCCAACAGAAGCCTCTCCTCAGTAAAAGGCACATGACAGCCTGCTTGGAGTTTGCCAAAAGGCACCTAAAGGACTCAGACCATGAGAAATAAGATTCTCTGATCTTATGAAACCAAGATTGAACTCTTTGGCCTGAATGCCAAGTGTCACGTCTGGAGGAAACCTTGCACCATCCCTACAGTGAAGCATGGTGGTGGCTGCATCATGCTGTGGGGATGTTTTTCAGTGGCAGGGACTGGGAGACTAGTCAGGATTGAGGGAAAGATGAACGGAGCAAAGTACAGAAGGATCCTTGATGAAAACCTGCTCCAGAGTGCTCAGGACCTCAGACTGGGGCCATGGTTCACCTTCCAACAAGACAACGACCCTAAGCACACAGCCAAGACAACACAGGAGTGGCTTTGGGACAAGTTTCTGAATGTCCTTGAGTGGCCCAGCCAGAGCCCGGACTTGAACCTGATCTAACATCTCTGGAGAAACCTGAAAATAACTGTGCAGCAACGCTCCCCATCCAACCTGACAGAGCTTGAGAGGATCTGCAGAAAATAATGAGAGAAACTCCCCAAATACAGGTGTGCCAAGCTTGTAGCATCATACCCAAGAATACTTGAGGCTGTAATCGCTGCCATCATTGCTTCAACAAAGTACTGAGTAAAGGGTCTGAATACTTATGTAAATGTAATATTTCAGTTTTTTATTTTTGAGAAATTAGCAAAAATGTCTAACAACCTGTTTTTGCTTTGTCATTATGCGTTATTGTGTGTATGACTGGGAAAAAACAATTTAATTCATTTTAGAATAAGGCTGTAACGTAACAAAATATGGAAGAAGTCAAGGGCGGTCTGTGTATATTTGTAAACAACAGCTGGTGCACAAAATCAAATACTAAGGAAGTCTCGAGGTTTTGCTCGCCTGAGGTAGAGTATCTTATGATAAGCTGTAGACCACACTATTTACCAAGAGAGTTTTCATCTATATTTTTCATAGCTGTCTATTTACCACCACAAACCAATGCTGGCATTAAGATTGCACTGAATGAGTTGTACAAGGCCATTAATCAACAGGAAAACGCTCATCCAGATGCAGCGCTCCTAGTAGCCGGGGACTTTAATGCAGGGAAACTTAAATCCGTTCTACCTAATTTCTACCAGCATGTTAAATGTGCAACCAGAGGGGAAAAAACTCTAGACCACCTTTACTCCACACACAGAGACGCATACAAAGATCTCCCTCGCCCTCCATTTGGCAAATCTGACCATAACTCTATCCTCCTGATTCCTGCTTATAAGCAAAAACTGAAGCAGGAAGCACCAGTGATTCGGTTAATAAAAAAGTGGTCAGATGACGCAGATGCTAAGCTACAGGACTGTTTTGCTAGCACAGACTGGAACATGTTCCGGGGATTCTTCAGACAGCATTGAGGAGTACACCACATCAGTCACTGGCTTCATCAATAAGTGCATCGATGATGTCGTCCCCCACAGTGACCGTACGTACATACCCCAACCAGAAGCCATGGATTACAGGAAACATCCGCACTGAGCTAAAGGGTAGAGCTGCCGCTTTCAAGGAACGGGACTCTAACCCGGACGCTTATAAGAAATCCCGCTATGACCTCCGACGAACCATCAAACAGGCAAAGAGTCAATACAGGTCTAAGATTGAATCATACTACACTGGCTCTGACGCTCGTCGGATGTGGCAGGGCTTGAAAACTATTACAGACTACAAAGGGAAGCACAGCCGCGAGCTGCCCAGTGACACAAGCCTACCAGACGAGCTAAACCACTTCTATGCTCGCTCGAGGCAAGCAACACTGAAGCATGCATGAGAGCACCAGCTGCTCCGGACGACTATGTGATCACGCTCTCCGTAGCCGATGTGAGTAAGACTTTTAAGCAGGTCAACATTCACAAGGCCGCAGGGCCAGACGGATTACCAGGACGTGTACTCCGAGCATGTGCTGACCAACTGGCAAGTGTCTTCACTGACATTTTCAACATGTCCCTGACTGAGTCTGTAATACCAACATGTTTCAAGCAGACCACCATAGTCCCCGTGCCCAAGAACTCTAAGATAACCTGCCTAAATGACTACCGACCCGTAGCACTGACGTCTGTAGCCATGAAGTGCTTTGAAAGACTGGTCATGGCTCACATCAACAGCATAATCCCAGAAACCCTAGACCCACTCCAATTTGCATACCGCCCCAACAGATCCACAGATGATGCAATCTCTAGTGCACTCCACACTGCCCTTTCCCACCTGGACAAGAGGAACACCTACGTGAGAATGCTATTCATTGACTACAGCTCAGCATTCAACACCATAGTGCCCTCTAAGCTCATCACTAAGCTAAGGATCCTGGGACTAAACACCTCCCTCTGCAACTGGATCCTGGACTTCCTGACGGGCCGCCCCCAGGTGGTAAGGGTAGGTAACAACACATCTGCCACACTGATCCTCAACACGGGGGCCCCTCAGGGGTGCGTGCTCAGTCCCCTCCTGTACTCTCTGTTCACCCATGACTGCATGGCCAGGCACGACTCCAACACCATCATTAAGTTTGCCGACGACACAACAGTGGTAGGCCTGATCACCGACAACGATGAGAGCCTATAGGGAGGAGGTCAGAGATCTGGCCGTGTGGTGCCAGGACAACAACCTCTCCCTCAACGTGACCAAGACAAAGGAGATGATTGTGGACTACAGGAAAAAAAAAGAGGACTGAGCACGCCCCCATTCTCATCGACGGGCTGTAGTGGAACAGGTTGAGAGCTTCAAGTTCCTTGGTGTCCACATCACCAACGAACTATCATGGTCCAAACACACCAAGACAGTCGTAAAGAGGGCACGACAAAGCCTATTCCCCCTCAGGAGACTAAAAAGATTTGGCATGGGTCCTCAGATCCTCAAAAATTCTACAGCTGCACCATCGAGAGCATCCTGACTGGTTGCATCACCGCCTGGTATGGCAACTGCTTGGCCTCTGACCGCAAGGCACTACAGAGGGTAGTGCGTACGGCCCAGTACATCACTGGGGCAAAGCTTCCTGCCATCCAGGACCTCTATACCAGGCGGTGTCAGAGGAAGGCCCTCAAAATTGTCAAAGACTCCAGCCACCCTAGTCATAGACTGTTCTCTCTGCTACCGCACGGCAAGCGGTACCGGAGTGCCAAGTCTAGGTCCAAAAGACTTCTCAACAGCTTCTACCCCCAAGCCATAAGACTCCTGAACAGCTAATCATGGCTACCCGGAATATTTGCACTGCCCCCCCACCCCATCCTTTTTACGCTGCTGCTACTCTGTTAAGTATTTATGCATAGTCACTTTAACTCTACCCACATGTACATATTACCTCAACTACCTCAACTAGCCGGTGCCCCCGCACATTGACTATGCAACGGTACCCCCCTGTATATATAGCCTCCCTACTGTCACTTTATTTTACTGTATATATAGCCTCCCTACTGTCACTTTATTTTACTTCTGCTCTTTTTTTCTCAACACTTTTTTGTTGTTGTTTTATTCTTACTTTTTTTGTTTAAAATAAATGCACTGTTGGTTAAGGGCTGTAAGTAAGCATTTCACTGTAATGTCTGCACCTGTTGTATTCGGCGCATGTGACCAATAAAATTTGATTTGATTTGATTTGATTTGAAGGGGTCTGAATACTTTCCGAAGGCACTGTATATACAAAAGTATGTGGACATCCCTTCAAATTAGTGAATTCGGCTATTTTTGCCACACACGTTGCTGACAGGTGTATAATATTGAGCACCCAGCCAACCCAGCCAATATCCATAGACAAACATTGGCAGTAGAATGGCCTTACTGACGAGTGTCTTTCAATGTGCCACCTTTCCAACAAGTCAGTTCGTCAAATTTCTGCTAGAGCTGCCCAAGTCAACTGTAAGTGCTGTTATTGTGAAGTGGAAACATCTAGGAGCAACAACGGCTCAGCCAGGAATTGTTAGGCCACACAAGCTCATTGAACGTGGCCGGCAAGTGTTGAACCGTGTAGCGCGTAAAAATTGTCTGTCCTTGGTTACAACACTCACTTCCGAGTTCCAAACTGCCTCTGGAAGCAACGTCAGCACAATAACTGTTCGTCGGGAGCTTCATGAGCAGACAAGCCTTAGATCACCATGCGCAATGGCAAGTGTCAGCTGGAGTGGTGTAAAGCTCGCCACTATTGGACTCTGGAGCAATGGAAATGTGTTCTCTGGAGTGATGAATCACACTTCACCATCTGGCAGTTCCAGTGAAGGGAAATCTTAACGCTACAGCATACAATGACATTCTAGACAATTCTGTGCTTCCAACTTTGTGGCAACAGTTTGGGGAAGGCCCTTTCCTGTTTCAGCATGACAATGCCCCCGTGCACAAAGCGAGGTCCATACAGAAATGGTTTGTCGTGATCAGTATGGAAGAACTTGACTGGTCTGTACAGAGCCCTGACCTCAACCCCATCGAACACCTTTGGGATGAATTGAAATGCGGACTGCGAACCAGGCCTAATCACCCAACATCAGTGCCCGACCTCACTAATGCTCTTGTGGCTGAATGGAAGCAAATCCCCGCAGCAATGTTCCAACATCTAGTGGAAAGCCTTCCCAGAAGAATGGAGGCTGTTATAGCAGCAGAGAGGGGACCAGCTCCATATTAAAGCCCATGATTTTGGAATGAGATATTCAACGAGCAGGTGTCCACATAGTTTTGGTCATGAGGTGTATATAAAGGTTTTTGTTTCCAATTTATGTAATCCATTAATTATAACTTGTCTTAAAATGTATAGTCAATTCTTATCAAGATCGGGGGAAAACATCCCTGCACTGTCCATATTTGAAATGTGTAACAAAATCAAGCCAATTATGAGATGAAAATGTAGTCTAATAAAGTAATTTCAAATATTATATTATTTTGCCATTTAAGATGAAACAGTTAAATTAAGTATAGGCCTAATTCTCCCATATTCTTATAAGAAGTATTTTTACATTCAGTATCTTTGTCACAGTTCCCTCAGCCAGAACCCAGAAGCAGACCAGGACAAGGAGAGTTGAACGAAGGTGAGGGTTTATTTAGATACAACCAAAGGTGCAGAATAATCCAGGGACAGAGCGGGCGGCGTGGATGAGTAGTTGGGGGTGCAGCACAAGGTCCAGTGATGGCTCGGCAGCCGCCGACCATCAGGCAGAGGTGGGGTGAAGGTTCCGGACGTGTGACTGCAGGTGGAACAAAAACGGAGGTAAGGACACAAAAACTCAACAAAGTACAAAACAACAAAACTCACGCAAGAAACTCTAAACTGATACACAGAACACCTACTGTTCATGGCTAACGATCCGGCAGGAACTGGATGTTTGGCCAGAACCTAAAAAGGGTGATGATGAGGGCCAGGTGTGCAGATTGCTGACGGGATGCAGGTGCGGAAAACCAGAGAGCTCCCCGGAGCGTTCCCCGAACCCTCGGGAAACAGGAGACTACGAACCCAAAACACTGGTCACCAGACAGGACCCGACTCAGACTGCCGGGATCGTTACAGTACCCCCCCTCCGACGAACGCCACCGGGCGGACCTCCCGGAGCGCCAGGATGGAGGCGGTAGAAATCCCTGATGAGGTCAGCATCTAGGACCTGTCGCCGCGGAATCCAACTCCTCTCCTCAGGACCATACCCCTCCCAGTCCACGAGATACTGGAAACCCCGGCCCCGCCGTCTGGAATCCATAATGCGACGCACCGTGTAGGCAGGACCACCTCCGATCATCCGAGGAGGAGGAGGAGGAGGCGGAGGAGGCAACAGAGGACTGAGGAAGACAGGCTTGAGGCAGGAGACATGAAAGGTGGGATGGACTCTGAGCGTCCTCGGTAGTTTGAGTCGAACTGCCACCGGATTGATCACCTTCTCCACCACAAACGGACCAATGAACTTCGGTAACAACTTCCTAGACTCAGTCCGTAACGGAAGATCCCGTGTGGCCAACCAAACCCTATCTCCGATGGTATAGGTGGGAGCGGGGATCCGGCGACGATTCGCCTGGAGCTGATACCGATCCGAACCTCTAAGGAGTGCCTTTCTGGCCCGATGCCAGGTCCGGTGGCAACGACGAATATGAGCCTGAACAGAAGGCACTGATAGCTCCCTCTCCTGAGAAGGGAACAGGGGAGGTTGGTAGCCATACAGGCACTGGAAGGGAGACATCCCAGTGGCGGATGTAGGGGAGAGTATTGTGGGCATACTCAACCCAAGGCAACTGAGAGGCCCAGGAGGTGGGGTTGGAAGAGACCAGACAGCGTAGCGTGGATTCCATCTTCTGGTTGGCTCTCTCCGCCTGACCATTGGATTGGGGGTGAAAACCAGATGTGAGACTGACTGTAGCTCCAATGGCCAAACAGAAGGACTTCCAGACAGCAGAGGTAAACTGAGGGCCACGGTCGGAAACGATATCACTGGGCAAACCGTGGACCCTGAAAACCTCCCCTAACCAGGATCTCGGACGTCTCCGAGGCAGAGGGAAGCTTGGCAATAGGCACAAAGTGGGCGAACTTGCTGAATCTGTCCACGATAGTCAGAACGACCGTGTTCCCCTCAGAAGCGGGCAACCCCGTGACGAAGTCCAGGGCCAGATGCGACCATGGACGCCGGGGAATAGGAAGGGGGTGAAGTAGTCCAGAGCTGGGCCGATTGGTACTCTTATTCTGCGCACACACTGGACAGGCAGCAACAAAACCCCGAGTATCCTCGGCCATGGCAGGCCACCAAAAAGCGTCTGCGAAGAAACGCCATTGTCCGAGCCACGCCAGGGTGACAAGCCATCTTGCTGGCGTGGGACCATTTGAGGACAGCAGGACGAACCGACTCAGGCACAAACAACCGACCGGGTGGACCGTTACCGGGACCGGGCTGAGTCCGAAGGGCCGCCAGCACCTCCTCCTCAATCTTCCACATCACTGCTCCCACGACGCAGTTCCGGGGGAGAATAGTCTCGGTCTTGGACCCCCTCTCCTCCGTCTTGGAGAACATCCGGGACAAGGCGTCCGCCTTGCCGTTCTTAGATCCAGGTCGGAACGTCAGGGCAAACTTGAATCGTCCGAAAAACAACGCCCACCTGGCCTGACGGGAGTTGAGACGTTTAGCCGATTGCACGTAAGCAAGATTCTTGTGGTCAGTCCAGACAATAAACGGTTGCTCCGCCCCCTCCAACCAGTGGCGCCACTCCTCCAAGGCAAGTTTCACCGCGAGAAGCTCCCGGTTACCCACATCGTAATTCCTCTCTGCAGGCGAAAGGCGACGAGAGTAGTAGGCGCAGGGATGGAGTTTACTGTCCGTGGAGCATCGCTGCGACAGGATGGCGCCAACTCCCACATCAGACGCGGCCCACTTCAACGACGAACTGACGGGCCGTGTCCGGTTGAGAGAGAATCGGTGCGTTGGTGAATCGCCTCTTCAAATCCAGAAACGCTCGATCCGCCTCCGGATTCCACTTGAAGGTCCTGATACTGGAAGTCAAGGCAGTTAATGGAGCGGCCACACGGCTGTAATCCCGGATGAATCTGCGGTAGAAATTCGCAAACCCCAAAAATCTCTGGAGTTGCAATCTCGTACCGGGCTGGGCCCATTCCAGAACCGCTCTAACCTTCTCCGGATCCATCCTAATCTCACCCCTGGAGATGATGTACCCGAGAAAGGATGTCGTGTGGGCGTGAAACTCGCACTTCTCGGCCTTCACGAACAGGCGATTCTCCAACAATCGCTGCAGAACCTGCCGGACATGCTGGACGTGGTCGGAAGGTTCCTTCGAGAAGATCAGAATGTCATCCAGGTAAACAAACACGAAGAGACCGATCATATCTCTCAGGACGTCGTTCACCATACTCTGGAATACCGCTGGAGCATTGGTCAGTCCAAACGGCATCACCTGATACTCGAGTGACCCATCGGTGTATTGAAACCCGTCAACCACTCGTCCCCCTCTCTGATCCGGACCAGGTGATACGCATTGCGTAGGTCTAGCTTGGTGAACACCGTAGCACCCTGTAAGGAGTCGAAGGCAGAACTCATCAAGGGCAGGGGATACTTGTTCTTGACCGTGATGTCATTCAACCCCCGATAATCAATACACGGTCGAAGAGAGCCATCCTTCTTTCCCACAAAGAAGAATCCTGCCCCCAGGGGTGATGACGAGGACGAACGAGACCAGCAGCTAGGGACTCCTTGATGTAGGTCTCCAACGCCTCACGTTCAGGTCGGGAGATACTGTATAACCTTCCCTTGGGGTAGACAGCTCCAGGAACCAGGTTGATGGCACAATCATATGGTCGGTGGGGAGGAAGTGACAGAGCCTTCTGCTTACTGAAAACTTCCCCAAATCGTGATATGTCTCGGGAACCAGGGACAAATCTGGGGGGTTTAGCCTCAATCACCTGACTGGGAACCGAATGGGGGCAGGCAGTCTTGAGACAGTTAGCATGACAATCAAGGCTCCAACTCGTTACCTTGCCCGTCACCCAATCGAACGTGGGATTGTGTTCCTTCAGCCAGGGGTATCCAAGGACCAGAGGAACATGGGAAGACGGCAGAATGAAAAATGAAATCATCTCAGAATGATTCCCCGACAACCGCATCTTAACCGGTTCAGTCCTCATCGTGATACGTGCCAGACTACTGCCGTTCAGAGTGGTCGCTTCAATGGCTTCCGGCAATTGCTCCTTGGAAAGCCCCAGCTGTTCCACCAACTCGGCATCAAGAAAGCTTCCATCGGCACCTGAATCGATAAAAGCGTTAAGCGCTAAGCTCTGATTCCTGTTCACAAGGGTAGCCGGGAAGCGGGGTCTGACAGAGGTACTGAGAGGTTGAAACTGGCTCGCTAAAAGTCCTCCCAACTTTAGCGAGCCGGGCAGTTTGACGACCGCCGGGAACAAGTGGAGATGTAACGTCCCGAGCGACCACAGTAGAGGCAGCAGTTGGTCTTACGTCTATGTTGACGCTCCTCCTTGGTTAACCCGTGCCGCCCCACTTGCATGGGTTCAGAATCGGGAGAGAGGTCCTCTCCACTAATCCTTAGTGGTGGAGAATGATCGACGTGTTCTGGTCCACCACCCGACCCGACTGGGAACTGAGAAGCTGATCGATTGGACGAACCCCATTGCTTCTCCCTCCTTCGCTCTCGGACTCGATTATCCACCCGAATAGACAAGGCTACCAAGCTGTCCAGGTCACTAGGCTCCGGATAGGAGATCAACTCATCCTTGAGCTGCTCCGACAGGCCCTGGTAAAAGGCCGCTTGCAAAGACTCCTCGTTCCATCCACTCTCCACAGCCAACGTCTTGAACTCGATCACGAAGTCGGCCACGCTGCGAGTTCCTTGGTGAAGAGAAAACAGACGCCTAGCTGCGTCCCTCCCTCGGACGGAATGGTCGAAGAGCTTCCTCATCTCGGCCGTGAACCCCTGGTATGAAGCCATGCAGGGATCCTGTCGTTCCCAAACGGCTGAAGCCCACTCCAGCGCTCGACCACGCAGCAACTCAATCAAAAAGGCTATCCTAGCCTTGTCAGTGGCATAAGAGTAGGGCTGTAGATCGAACACTAATCCACACTGCATAAGGAAGGAACGGCATCTTCCCAGCTCCCCCTCATACTTATCCGGCGTCGGAACCTTGGGCTCACGGAGGGACACAACTTCAGAAGCGGCAGGCGAGATGGGTGAAACCGGTAGTGGGTCCTCCACCGGACACTGGCGTTGGTTCTGGACCTCCGTCAGGCCGGTAGAAAGGTTCCGAACTGACAACGCGATCTCCTGTAGTACCCTGCTATGATGGCCCAACATCTTCTCCTGCTGGGTAATGGCATGGCGAACAGAGTCCAGGTCCGCTGGGTTCATATTTGGCCGGATCGTTCTGTCACAGTTCCCTCAGCCAGAACCCAGAAGCAGACCAGGACAAGGAGAGTTGAACGAAGGTGAGGGTTTATTTAGATACAACCAAAGGTGCAGAATAATCCAGGGACAGAGCGGGCGGCGTGGATGAGTAGTTGGGGGTGCAGCACAAGGTCCAGTGATGGCTCGGCAGCCGCCGACCATCAGGCAGAGGTGGGGTGAAGGTTCCGGACGTGTGACTGCAGGTGGAACAAAAACGGAGGTAAGGACACAAAAACTCAACAAAGTACAAAACAACAAAACTCACGCAAGAAACTCTAAACTGATACACAGAACACCTACTGTTCATGGCTAACGATCCGGCAGGAACTGGATGTTTGGCCAGAACCTAAAAAGGGTGATGATGAGGGCCAGGTGTGCAGATTGCTGACGGGATGCAGGTGCGGAAAACCAGAGAGCTCCCCGGAGCGTTCCCGAACCCTCGGGAAACAGGAGACTACGAACCCAAAACACTGGTCACCAGACAGGACCCGACTCAGACTGCCGGGATCGTTACAATCTTACAATTTCCGATGCTCCTGATAGCTCGTTATTTCTCTGGGGGTGGGAATAGAGAACCTAGACAATGTACATTTCAGCTGTCTGGTATCAACGGAAGATCAGATAAATAACAGTTTTGTTAGAGGAACAACAGCCTTACTCCTGAAACACACGCATGCACGCACGTACGCATGCACGCACACACATATATGGAATAAGAGGTTTACATCTGATAGAGCAGTGAGATGATGGTTAACAGAACACATTCCTGCTGCTTTAAACTGTACAGTAATAGTCTCTGTTGGCTGAGAGACACATGGTGTATTTTGTCAGTGCCAGGGTTTTGTATCAAAGAGCATGTTACGATGTCTGTTAATTCATCACATCAGTTCAATTCTCCCCTCTCCTCTCACTGCTGAATGAAAACAGAGTCTTGATAATAATAATCTGTTGTGTGTGTGTGTGTAAAGTTTAAATGAACCAGTGCAGTTGTCCTTGAGAATCTGGCAGAGGGTTTGTCTGGCAGACAGAGAGAGAAAGAGAGGGAGGTAGGGATGGAGAGAGAAAAAGAGAGAGGAGGGTGTGAGGTGGAGAGAGGGAGGGTGGTCTCCTGCTCTAGAGGCAGTTTAACAAAGACCGGGCACATCTGCACACTGTTACAACATCAAACCCCTCCAACCAGGCAATGTTTGACCTTACAGCGGCATTGCTGTACTATAACTATAATAATAACCAACTGTGTTTACAACTATATGCCATCTCCTACATTTACATTTACATTTACGTCATTTAGCAGACGCTCTTACAAATTGGTGCATTCACCTTATAGCCAGTGGGATAACCACTTTACAATATGTACAATTTTTTTGGGGGGGGGGCTCCGTGACACAGAGAAGAGCAGTCTCAGTTGAATGACCAGTCTTGAAACCTGACTGGTTTGGATCAAGTGTCACGCCCTGGCTCTGGGACTCTGTTATGTTGAGCCAGGGTGTGTTGTTTCTAGGTGTTTTGTGTGCTAGGTTTATTATCTAGTTCATTTGTTTCTATGTTGGCCGGTGTGGTTCTCAATCAGAGGCAACGTGAATCAGCTGTTGCTTGTTGTCTCTGATTGGGATCCATACTTAGGCAGCCTGTTTTCCACAGTGTGTTGTGGGATCTTGTTCCATGTATGGTTTGTGTCTGTTACTAAGGACTTCACGTATCGTTTTGTTGTTTTGTTCGTTCGTGGTGAATTAATAAATAAGTATGTTCACTCATCACGCTGCGCATTGGTCTACTGCCTCCAACGATCATGACAGAAGATCCCACCATAACTGGACCAAGCAGCGTGTCCAGGAGCCAACGCCAGAGAGGGCTCTAAAGGATATCAACCTCGACTGGGTCAAGCCGCGGGAGGAGGAGAGATGCTGGACTTGGGAGCAGAGGAGCGAGAGTCTGGCGAGAGCCATGGAGGCCTGGCCCACGGGGAGGAGAGACGCCCAGAACTTTTTTAGGGGGGGGCTCACGCCGTGGACGACGGGGCAGCAGGAGGCCGGGATAGAGTGGTTCAGCGGGTTGGCAAAGGAGGCCGCCAGGTTACGGGAGTCACTGGTCACCAGGGGAAAGGAGAATGTAGAGGCACGGCGAGAGGTACTGGGGTGTGTTGCCAGTCCGGTCCGGCCCGTTCCTGATCCCCGCGTAGGGCCAGTGGTGTGTGTCGCCAGTCCGGTCCGGCCCGTTCCTGATCCCCGCGTAGGGCCAGTGGTGTGTGTCCCCAGTACGGTCCGGCTTGTTCCTGTCCCTCGCACCAAGCCAGTGGTGCGCTTCGTCAGCCCGGTTCGGCCCGTCCCTGCTCCCCGCACCAAGCCCATGGTGCGCGTCGTCAGCCCGGTCCGGCCTGTTCCTGCCCCTCGCACCAAGCCTATGGTGCGCGTCGCCAGCCCGGCCCGGCCCATTCCTGCTCCCCGCACCAAGCCTGTGGTGCGCATCGTCAGCCCGGCCCGGCCCGTTCCTGCTCCCCGCACCAAGCCTGTGGTGCGCATCGTCAGCCCGGTCCGGCCCGTTCCTGCTCCCCGCACCAAGCCTGTGGTGCGCTTCGTCAGCCCGGTTCGGCCCGTCCCTGCTCCCCGCACCAAGCCTGTGGTGCGCTTCGTCAGCCCGGTTCGGCCCGTCCCTGCTCCCCGCACCAAGCCTGTGGTGCGCGTCGTCAGTCCGGCACAGCCCGTGCCTGGGTCACCGGTGCCTGGTCAGGTACCGGTCAGCTGCTCCACATCGGAGCCTAAGCAATCCGCTCCACCGATGTCCAGTCCAGCTCCAGCCAGCGGGGCCAGACCGGACCAGGGGCGCTATGGAGGGTGGTGGTCAAGCCCGGAGCCGGAACCGCCTCCGAGGAGGAATGCCCACCCGACCCTTCCCTGTTCGGTTTATGTTTGGCGCGGTCGGAGTCCGCGCCTTTGGGGGGGGGGGGGTACTGTCACGCCCTGGCTCTGGGACTCTGTTATGTTGAGCCAGGGTGTGTTGTTTCTAGGTGTTTTGTGTGCTAGGTTTATTATCTAGTTCATTTGTTTCTATGTTGGCCGGTGTGGTTCTCAATCAGAGGCAATGTGAATCAGCTGTTGCTTGTTGTCTCTGATTGGGATCCATACTTAGGCAGCCTGTTTTCCACAGTGTGTTGTGGGATCTTGTTCCGTGTATGGTTTGTGTCTGTTACTAAGGACTTCACGTATCGTTTTGTTGTTTTGTTCGTTCGTGGTGAATTAATAAATAAGTATGTTCACTCATCACGCTGCGCATTGGTCTACTGCCTCCAACGATCGTGACATCAAGAAGGTCATTCTGAGAGAGATAGCAAGAGAGTTGGCTAGAGACGGCACGCTCAAGAATTTTGAAGAGAAAAGAAAGAAGGGATACTGGTCTGTAGTTGTTGACATCAGAGGGATCGAGTGTTGGTTTTTTGAGAAGGGGTGCAACTCTCGCTCTCTTGAAGACGGAAGGGACATGGCCAGCGGTCAAGGATGAGTTGATGAGCGAGGTGAGGTAAGGGAGAAGGTCACCGGAGATGGTCTGGAGAAGAGAGGAGGGGATAGGGTCAAGCGGGAAGGTTGTTAGGCGGCCGGCCGTCACAAGTCGCAAGATTTCATCTGGAGAGAGAGGGGAGAAAGAAGTCAAAGCATAGGGTAGGGCAGTGTGAGCAGGACCAGCAGTGTCATTTGACTTAACAAACGAGGATCGGATGTCGTCAACCTTCTTTTCAAAATGGTTGACGAAGTCATCCACAGAGATGGAGGGGGGGGGGGAGGATTCAGCAGGGAGGAGAAGGTGGCAAAGAGCTTCCTAGGGTTAGAGGCAGATGCTTGGAATTTAGAGTGGTAAAAAGTGGCTTTAGCAGCAGAAACAGATGAAGTAAATGTAGAGAGGAGGGAGTGAAAAGATGCCAGGTCCGCTGGGAGTCTAGTTTTCCTCCATTTCCGCTCGGCTGCCCGGAGCCCTGTTCTGTGAGCTCGCAATGAGTCGTCAAGCCACGGAGCAGGAGGGGAGGACCGAGCCAGCCGGGAGGATAGGGGACATAGAGAGTCAAAGGATGCAGAAAGGGAGGAGAGGAGGGTTGAGGAGGCAGAATCAGGAGATTGGAGGGAGAAGGATTGAGCAGAGGGAAGAGATGATAGGATGGAAGAGGAGAGAGTAGCGGGAGAGAGACAGTGAAGGTTGCGACGGTGCATTGCCATCTGAGTAGGGGCAGAGTGAGTAGTGTTGGAGGAGAGCAAGAGAGAAAAGGATACAAAGTAGTGGTCGGAGACATGGAGTGGAGTTGCAGTGAGATTAGTAGAAGAACAGCATCTAGTAAAGATGAGGTCAAGCGTATTGCCTGCCTTGTGAGTAGGGGGGGACGGTGAAAGGGTGAGGTCAAAAGAGGAGAGGAGTGGAAAGAAGGAGGCAGAGAGAAATGAGTCAAAGGTAGACATAGGGAGGTTGAAGTCACCCAGAACTGTGAGGGGTGAGCCATCCTCAGGAAAGGAACTTATCAAGGCGTCAAGCTCATTGATGAACTCTCCAAGGGAACCTGGAGGGCGATAAATGACAAGGATGTTAAGCTTGAATGGGCTAGTGACTGTGACAGCATGGAATTCAAATGAGGAGATAGACAGATGGGTCAGGGGAAAAAGAGAGAATGTCCACTTGGGAGAGATGAGGATTCCTGTGCCACCACCCCGCTGACCAGATGCTCTCGGGGTATGCGAGAACACATGGTCAGACGAGGAGAGAGCAGTAGGAGTAGCAGTTTTTCAGTGGTAATCCATGTTTCCGTCAGTGCCAAGAAGTCGAGGGACTGGAGTGACCCTTCTCCCTTTGCTTGCTGGGTCACAGAGAGACACCAGGATGATCTTAGATAACAACAACATTTTAAAAAGAGCTTCTCAACCTAAAAGTTGCTGTACAGGATAACCTCTCAGTGATGTAACAGAATAATACCATGAGGTGATCTCACACAGATCCATTTGGAGCATTTAGCAGGAGGAGGTATTAAGCCTCTGTACTGTATAAGACAGATGATTATACTTCACACATGCGAACCTTTAGCACAGCCATTATTACAGTACCTGACACGTTTGGTCAGACATTAAAGACATAAACTATGTTCCAAATGGCACCCTATTCCCTATATATATAGTGCACTACTTTTGAGCGCTTTCGGCCCTGGTAAAAAGTAGTGCATATGCCTCCTGTAGCTCAGTTGGTAGAGCATGGCACTTGCAACGCCAGGGTTGTGGGTTTGATTCCCACGGGGGGCCAGTATGAAAAATGTATGCGCTCTGGATAAGAGCGTCTGCTAAATGACTAAAATGTAAATGTAAAGGGAATAGGGTGCCATTTGGGATGCACATATGGTGATTTTCAAACACTCTTAGAAAAAAAGGTGCTATCTAGAACCTGAATGGGTTCTTTGGCTGTTCCAATAGGAGAACCCTTTTGGGTTCCATGTAGAACCCTTTCCACAGAGGGATCTACATGGAACCCAAAAGGGTTCTACCTGGAACCAAAAAGGGTTCTACCTTGTACCATAAAAGGTTCTCTAATGGGGACAGCCGAAGAACCCTTTTGGAATCCTTTTTTTCTGAGTGTAGAGGTGCCAGAAGAACACTCAAAGAAATATGTCAGGAGGGGAGAAAAAAAGGCAAGTAAACATTTAATGAAAGAGAGAAGGATGAGAGGAGAGAGCTCTCCATCAGGAAAAAGGGGGAGAGGGAGGAGGTGGTGGAGGAGAGAGAGGTCTTGCAGGGATGTGACTTGGCAATGGTCGGTGTAAGGGAGGGAGAAAGGGGAGAAAGAGGTGAAGGAGCGAGCAGAGAAAGAGGAGAGGAGAAGGGAAATAAGCCTCAGTAATGGAGAGGTGCGAGACAGAGGCCGTGTCTGAATACCCATACTTGCGTTCTAAATAGTAGGCATTTTGGGTATGCGAAAATAGATCATTTTATAGTATATGAAATGTTGAAAATGTTGTATACTTTAAATGCCATGATGTCATACTGCTTTACATGTCCTTTTATCATGTTTTATCATAGGCTGCTTTTATCATGTTTTTCTTTCACTGTCTGATGTCACCACACGGCTGCATACAAGTATTAAGGCAGAATGTATCAAATACATCTAATGAGTCTGTGGACTGTGTATGGAAAAGAGCAGACGCCCTGAGCTATACCGCCATCAACGACTACTACTAAGGACTACTACTAACTACTACATATCAGTCTGTATTGCACTATGGCTTCAACAGAATAACAAATCAAAACAGTGTGCTCTATCTACATCTCACACTTTCTCAACATGTGTCACGACTTCTGCCGAGACATATCATCATTCCATTTGTCTTGTCTTGTCAATTACACAAACCTGGTTCTTATCCCCTCATTAGTCCGTGTATAAGTGTTCCCTCTGCCCCCCTTGTCCTTGTGGGTGATTGTTTATTGTGAGAGTAGTGTAGCTCGGTGGAGCTACTCGCACGTTGTATTGCCAGGGTAGATATTTCCCCTGTGCCTGTATATTGTTGGAGTATCCCATACCGTGTATTGCCAGGGTAGATAGTTTCCCCTGTGCCTGTTTTCGTGTGTCGCTATCTAACGCAATTGTGTACGACGGAATAAATTCTGTATTCTATGATTTACCCTCCTGCGCTTGACTCCTTCTATCACACTCATCACAACATGACAACTGTTCAAGCAGAACAAGGCATGCTTGATCTGTCTGCCAGTTTTTTCTATTTTTTTCACATCATTTTAGGGAAAACTTAGAATTGTCTGATTCTTGTCATTATTTTTCTCCTCTAATAATAATATAATAATATGCCATTTAGCAGACACTTTTATCCAAAGCGACTTACAGTCCTCTCTCTGGCAATTAACAGCTACGTACCTACTAACTGGACTGGTAAGACTTAACAGTTCTGGAAGCCACCTTATGCCTTGTTAAATAATCTACTGATCTGTGGTCTTCTGCAAAAATGTATTGTAGCATTCACTGTGGTTTTCGGGGGATGGTGCATGGCACATTTTAGTCGTTTAAAAGCTGTCCTTCTAAGCTCTCTGATGACTTTGGTCCTAATGGCTATAGAAAGATATGTGTTTATTTGCCATTGTATCCACTATCTGAAGATTATGACTTCCAGATGTGTGCGGTTTACCTTGGGGATAATCTGGGTTCTGAGTGTCACTGTTAGCATTTATCACCAGATTCTGCTCAATCAGGGACAGGGTGCATTTAACAGAGCCACTGCAAGGCTGTTTTGTGAGCCTATAATAGTGATAGGATCTATTTGACATAGTCCTGCACAAGAGGTACTGCTCCATGGCCCTCCCAGCACCATCTTGACTCAACCATCATCTTCTTCTCATTTTACAGATGCATATACAAGAAGGCACACAGGGCTGTTGTAGCCCGCCAACTAAATAACCACAGTACCTGTAGCGCTGTAGCCATCTTCTTGTTCTTGTTTCTTCTGCAGCAGATGCCAATAATCTACTTTCTAACCTCTATACTACAAGAACAAACTCTATCCTGTCTCTTGTCTCAGCAACGGAGAATCCAGCATGTCACATTGCTGGTGTTGCTCATGGTGCCACCGTGCATCAACCCTATTGTTTATATGATCTGTGACCAAAATGCCTCTGGGAGAGAGAGGAGGAACACAGAAAGGTGGGCGAGATGAGAGCAGGAGACCAGAACCAGAGCCGCATATCCCACTTCCACCTCCTCTTCCTCAGGTCGAGAGGTCTCATGATGATCTAAGAGGACAGTTAGTAAGACAGCAAAACTAAAAGATAGGAATATTATTATTATAATATTTATATTATAATTATTATAATAGTTATTTTATGTATTGCTATTGTCTACTGGATATGTTTTAGGATGGACTTTATTAAACATATTGTGAGCTTGTATGAAGGTTACGCCATTTAGTTTACTGGATATGTTGAATATTACATGTGCTTGTGGATGTTGTGCAAGTTTGTTAGAATTTGAAAACAATATTTTGATCTGCTCTCAAGAGACATCAGAGTTTAATAAGGAGACAATTCCTTGTAGTGTATTAACACTGCACAATATATTAACTATTTCAATACAACAAAAATATCTGCATTTGCAAAACATTGTATTTTCTCACTCTGCTTTGTGAGCTTATTGGTATTTTAAAGTAATGAACAAGTCAGATATTTTACACAGTGTATTTACTAAGACGTTGGGAGAATCCTGAAAAAAGCTTTTTTCTCTGTCATTTATTGATGATAATGTGGAGGTGCTGTGTGTCTGTCTTTAGGCTGGGATTAAACTATGTGCAATACATGCAAAAGCAACATTAAAAGTATTTGTGTAGTGTTTTCAATGACCAAAGAAGGTCAATATGTTCCATATAACTAGATGATGAAATTAAAATGAAGTGTTATGATACCATAATGATTACCACTCAGTAACAGGATAAATGTGTATTAAAAGAAGCATGAAACATACCGTATAACCATGAATAGAATAAGATTTCACAATAAAAGTGTGCTTGCTGAAGCAAAGAACACTACTGCAGTCACTACTACTACAGTGTACCATTCATAGAGGTAGAAAAAGGCCTCTGGATGAATAGAACCCATTATAGCATGAACATTGGTATTGAGGGCTTCCACCATTTTAAAGTAGTCAACTGGGTGGGGATTCTTATGGGTTGGGAGTGATCAGCCAATAGGCTCTATGCACGCATCACTTCCGCATTGGCGTAAGGATGCTTGGGCATTTCCGGTTACCGGAAAAAAACATTAGACAGTGACAGTAGACCGTTATGATGGCAGAGATGAAGTTTACAAGGTGTATGCTGGAGTTGCCTAAAGAATCTGGTAATGATATACGGAGTGTCGTCCGGACATCCAGTACGACACCACGTAGCAAACTGGATAAAGGCTTCAAATTTTACATTTCTTATTTTCTTTGCAACTTTGAAGGTAATATGCTAACACTAGCTAGCCTGAGCTAGAAGCCTTGCTTGGTGTTTTAAGTCATGACTCCGTCCTGCTTCAGGTTAATCATGCTTTAAATAAAGTTTAATCATGTGTATATACCTCTCACTTCATGTGTTTGTACTTTTATGAAAGTATCAGGTAAAAACAGGGCTACAAATGAGATCTCTGTGAGAGCCCACTGCTACCACTCAATGAAGAAACTAAAGCCACCACACCAGCTGAGAGTAGGACTAGATTAAGTGACACGTTCAAAGTTCTGTTGAACTTGTTCAAGGTTCCGTTCAACACATGTTTTACTCGTTTAATGTTACCACAGCTTTGATTGCCATTGCTAAGAGAACACTTTAGAACTTTAGTGGTTTTCACGATAGCTGAACAGTGGTAGCCTAATACAGACCAGGGTAGCTGAGTGAGAATTGCCATGCTTTGTTTTTGGGTCTGTTGTAAACAAATTGGAGTTTGGTTTGAAATGTAAACAATAATGAGATTACTACTTTTTCCTGACTTGATGACTGCAATGACAGTAACATATTCCACTCAGCTATTCTGCAAACTGCTGATGTTCTACTCAAAACTGTCCTGTCATCTTTACTTCTTTCTTTATAAACATATGGCCCAACTTCCTTGCTTTTGTACTTGATGTTTATACTTTTCAAGAGGAATTAGGAGCAAAACCTTCACTCTACTGTTGTTATTGGTACTAGGCTACAATGTTGCACCACTCACCTACTGCTCTGCCAATACTGTTTGAAGGTAGGTAAATGGCACAAGAAAATAGGTAAGTGGTGGGAGACAGTATAGCCAAGTGGTGCAAGACAGTATGAAAGTGATGCAGAAAGCACGAAAGTGACACGAGACAGTAGATAAGTTGCTTACACCAGTAAAAAGTAGAAAAAAACAAGTTTTGCTCTTACTCCTGCTGCTGTAGACCCTCGTCTTTCAAAACCCATTAAATTATGCTTCTGTGTATTTCAGATGATATTGCGTGATTCACAGCCAGTTGTGCTTGTTAAAAGCTACTGTTCCTGTGTGACTGGGTGTGGGATATGCAATCATTTGGTTGCATTACTATATCAGACTGCCCATTACCCTGAATGTGGCATGTCTGTCGTCCCTCCTGTACTTTTGTGCACTGAAACAGAGCAGAAGTGGCATAAACCACGAACAATGGTTTGTATCATTTCAATAGCAGAACGTTGTGTCACATGCATACTAGCATCTCTCCTAATACCATCTCATAAATAAATAGGGAGTGAAGCCAGGACCTGTGGATGCCATGGTTGTAGTGAAGCCCAAACCAGATGCTACTCCGGCAAGCGGAATTAGGTATGCAGAGTCCAATTAAATAGGCAGACTACAATGTGTTACGAAATAAATGTTATTAATCGCTGTTAGATTCTGGTGTATTTCCTAGTGAACCCTTTACTTTTCCTGATATTGTTATTCCAGATCTACACTTTACAAGGGCTACAGCGGTGAGCTACCAGACCCATCAACCCTCAAACCACTACCTGCCTATGCTGACATGGAACCAGACTCTCTTCCCCTTATCTGCAGAATGAACATCACATCTGACAAACCATTCGTGGACTCCATTTTTGGCAAGGTACAAACTGGCAGTATCCTGTCATATCAACACCCACCACCTCCACCTGACAGTGTTGCCATCCATGAGGATGCACCACCATTCCCAAAAGTGCCACTGGACGGTTACCATTTACAACCAACAGACTGTTCATACGAGATCATGACGGATCAAGAAAAGCTTCACCTCAGTTCTCTGTCTGTGACTTTGTCACAGTCACACCTGATTGAGGAAGCAACCAGATGCCAAAGTGAAACATCCGAGTGGCATTCACTGAGGAAGGAGAGAGTGACTGCTTCACATTTCCGGGAGGTAAGCTATGTTAGAGGTACAAGCACAGCAGAAAAACTGGCAGAAAGAATTATCAGAGGGACAAGACAAACACCACTAATGAAAAGGGGGCTGGAAATGGAATCAGGTGCATTGAAGGACTATGCAGTTCTAAAAAATCTGACAGTGTGGGCTAGTCGTGCATCCGGATGCACCTTGGCTGGGTGCATTGCCTGATGGGCTGGTATATGACCCACTTGAGCGACCATCATTTGGTCTAGTTGAAATGAAATGCCCAAATGTAGCCAGCTACATAGACTGCAAGTTCCTGAGATTTGACCATGGCCTACACAAATTGAAGGAAAGCCATTGTTAATATTGGCAAGTCCAGGGACAGTTACTCATCACAGGCATGGAATGGTGTGATTTTGTTGTCTGTGCCCACGATGACATTTTCGTGCAGCGCATTTGCCGAGACAGCACTGTATTAAGCTCCCTGAAAGAGACATGTGATTTGTTTTTCTTTAACACATACATGTCAAAATACCTCTCTATGAAAAGTAACTGAACAGACACATGAATTATTGTACAATCATTTTTACATTTATTTTGTCAACTGTCTTATTTACAATATTGTAATATTAAAGGGGCGCTATGCAGTTTTGGTCATTTCTTCGCTTTCTTCTCTATAGAGCTCCCCCTACATATAGATATTTGGCAGCTCCTATGTTTACTTGTGTCTGACTCCTCGCTCGGTCAGCCTGCCGTTTCCTCTTTCTCTGTTCCTCCGACAATGCTTTCCTAGCTTTCTGCTTCTTTTTGGCCGGCTCAGCCATGACGATAGTTCGAGAACACCTCACTCTGGAGGAGAAGAGAACTAGGTGTTTGGCAGCATATTTCGGTACAGTCCAAAATAATTTGTGTGTCAGAGTAACCCTGGAAAACCTCTGGCATGTGAGATTTGACAGTCTCCTCATCCAGCCAAATACCCACAGCCCCTAGTACAGTATACACGAAGTTAGCCCATGTATTTATGATGCGGCTTATAGTTGACTGGTGGATTTTGAATCTGTGGGCCAGATCCTTCTGCATCAGACCCAATGACAAGTAATTCATGAAGAGAAAAAATTTGTCAATGGGTTGAAGAACCTGAAAAGAGTAAGAATTCCATTATTACCTCATTACACAAATAGATTGTTACTGGCTTAACTTTCAAGATGATAAGATGATGCAATATATCTTGCTTTGTAAGAACAACTGTAAAATATATTCACCGTTGCATTGCCAGTGTGAGGGACCTCATCAGTCTTTGCTACACTTCGTACTCTTGTCACTCGTATGATCTTGCAGGTGGCTGGCTCTATCTGCTTACAAAAGGCCATCAGGTGGGCATGACTTGCAAACTTGTGGGACATACGTGTTACATTTCTATATGTTAAGTGTCCATACACAACAGTAAATTGCAAGCATGTTAGCATCCTTATAGACAGTTATACAACATCTTAGAACATTTGGCACTAAGGTCAGAAACTGGACCACGCACACGTCAGTCCTTTTGCTTACTGCTCTTCTCAGTATTTTAAAATACTATTAATGCGCTAGTAGATAGCCTAGATCTAGATAGTTTTAGATAGATACTTTACTCATCCCGAGGGAAATTCAAGGTTTCCAGTAGCTTACAACAACACACATCATGCATGCAACATTTAAACAGATAATAATACTAGTCAATGTTGACAGCTCAAATACATAGTCCTATATATTAAACACATTGGACATTTAAATTTTCCTTGTGAAAAACCTTATGTCATCATCAGATCCAGCAAACCGCTCCAAGCAGAACTTGCTGCTGATAGTTATCTCCTCAATTTGATTTCGGAGCCTTGCTATCTCTACACTAAGTTCTTCATTGTGGTCAAGGGACATATCCAGCGCAGCAGGTTCAGTACTGTTGCAGTAGTCATGGTCAGGAGGACAGTCCAATTCCACAGACGGATCATTCATGGTTTCTGTGTTGGGACGCTTGGTCCTTTCCCAAACTCCGGGCCGTGGAGCTGGAAGACTGAAATTGTTCCATTGAAACAGCACTGGAACAGCTCCCTTCTTCAGATGTCTGCGCCCAGCTGGAGTCGGAGGCTCTATCACATCTTCACTTAGAAAGTGTCGGCTGCAGACTCGTGTGTTTGTTGTAAGAAAGTTGACTCGTCGAATGTTAATCACCCACCGTTTATGTAATTCACTGTCTTTGGGAAAAGTAAAAAAACTAACAGAAGAATTGCATCTGGCAGACACTGTACATTGCGGCACACAGCAGTGATGGCTGGAAGTAGCTGTCATCCCGTTTTTGAAAGGACGCTTTTGTACGTTTACACGTCATTGTGTTATAAGTCAATACGAAGTATTACAAGTAAAAACATTAACATAAACATTAAGATAAACAACAACAACAACGGAAATTAACCGTTTCTGATGTTTTTGACGACAAGCATTCAATGCTAGCATACGGTAGCACAGCATTCTACGATAACTGGAAGTTTACATCCATCCTGAGATTTAACCGGAAATATGTCATGCTCGCCTGTGCATATCGCCTATTATCAGAGCATTGTCTTTTTCAAATTGGGTTGAAAATGGTTTGTAAATGGCTTTAAATCACCGTCATCTAGTGGCCTAGTCTGTACTCTGACTTGCGCTCTCTGACGCAAAAGATTTGGCTCAGGACTCCAGCACTGCAGGTGGCAATAAATCACCAATATTAGCTTTTCGCTTTGACTACTTAAATTTTTTTATAAACAAATAACAGTTGTTACAAAGTGCTTATACAGATACCCAGCCTAAAACCCCAAAGAACAAGCAATGCAGATCTAGAAGTAAAGTGGCTAGGAAAAACTCCCTAGAAAGGCAGCAACCTAGGAAGAAACCTAGAGAGGAAGCAGGCTCCGAGGGGTTGCCAGTCCTCTTCTGGCTGTGCCGGCTGGAGATTATAAGAGTGCATGGCCATTTATGCCAGATCGTTCTTCAAGACCACATCTATCAAACACAAGGCCCGCGGGCAGAATCCGGCCCGTGACACATTTCTATCCAGCCCACACAATGATTTGGGTTGTCAATTCATTTTGGCCCAAGCCTGCACTACAAGTCACAGCAAACAGCAGTGCATTGCCACACACACACCCCTCCTCCCAGACCCACCCACACACGAGCCAGCCAGTGCACTGTATCATATCATCACTAATGGCACTGACCGAATCTTCTACCTGACTGAAAGTTTAAATGTGTTTAGGCTAAATGTCCTGTCCATACCAAGTTTAGGTTCCAACTGGTCATTGCTGTAGCCTACAGAAAATGTCATCTTGGTTGTCAAAAAGTGCCTTAATAACAAATTTGTATGTAATCTGTAAATACGAATAAAATTGCAAATTACAAGCCTAGTTGGTTTAGCCACGGAAAATACAGGAACCTTCCCGCTAGCCATGATTAGCTGAGATAATGGATGGGCTGGACATGCCGAGAGATGAGTTTCGGATTGGTCTGCCATGTAGCATGCTTCTGTGTGTAACATGTGCTGCTCAGTATGTGTGGATAATCCTTTCTACCGCAGCTTTTTTTTAAAGATATCATGAAGAACTGAAAAAGTGTTGCTACTGCTTTCAACATTGCTGCCCTGAAGTTAATAGCACTATCAACAAAGATCAGTGGGAAAAAGTTGTGATGGACTACTTTCTGGAGGACGATTGTGCCATGCTCTCTGACTCTGAAAATGAATCAGACGATGAGGAAATCCCTAATTTTGATAAAAACATTTATATTGAACCAGAGATTGTAGAGTCTTCTGATGACAGTGATGGGGAAGAAACAGTGATCAACAGTGTTTTCATCACGGAAGAAGTGTTTTGAAATCAGTGGAATGCCCGGTGGAAGCAGAGAGATGATTGCCAAATGCGGGTAGAGTCGAAAAGAGAACACAGAAGGCTGTTGTATAAAACACCTGTCTCTAGATTACATCTTCAAACTAAGGGCAACCATGGCATCCATGACAGAGAGGGAGATGCCTTCATCCATGTACACGGGTAAGAGTCTAGCTAAATTTTTAGATATTATAAATTTCTAATTTTGTCAGAAAGTCGTTTTCATTGCAAGTTAAAGCGTACTGTTAGCTAGCTAACTAACATTAGCTGGTTGGCTCGTTAGCTAACGTTACGTGTATGATCTGTGTAGTAATATTATTTGCATCTCAGAAAGCCATTTTAATTGCTAGTTATAGCCTAATGTTAGCTAGCTGGCTAACATTGAACCTAGTTTGTTAGCTTTAGCTACCTGCAGATTCATGCATGGTGCATGGTAGTATTGACGCGTTCAAAACAACTGGGAACTCTGAAAAATATGAGGTAAAATCATAACGTCAGTGATATTCAGGTCGGAATGTCAGAGCTCTAGAAAGAGGCCTGATTTCCCAAGTTGGAATTCCAAGTTGGATGACCGTTCAAATCGATTTTTCCCAGTCTGAGCTTATTTTTTTCAGAGTTCCCAGTTGTTTTGAACCCGGCATTAGAGTTGGGATTATGGTTCATTGTTTAGCTAGCTAGCTAGCTACATGTCTAAACAAAATACTTCACTATGCAAGTAACCATTTCACTGTACCGTTTACACCTTCTGTATCCTGTGCATGTGATAAATAAACGTTGATTTTATTTGATATAGTGTGTGTTTACCAGAGACGGTAATGTGAAGAACAACATGACCTGCACCAAAGTCAGATTAGGATATAGGCCAAGTATTTTTTACTACTACTTTGTCCTACTACTTTCACCACTTTTAGTCTTGAAATCTTTGGTTGTTTACTACACTACATTTAGCACAACCAGCCTCACATGTGAATCCTTAAAGAGATGGGTGGGGCTAAGGCTTAAGAGGGTGTGAACGATGCTGAATGAGTGTAGACAAAGAAGAGCTCTCCAGTAGGTGTACCAAAACATTCAAGGGCCATTTTCTCAAAAGTGGGGTTACAAGTTTATCAGCTTTGAAAGCAGAATTACTTTCCAGTGTATGATATACCATTTTATAGCTCTAAGTCTCTAAGTCTCTTTTATCCAATGTAATAAACACAATTTCAAATGTTGCTACATAGGACCAAATCCAGGTGGTGGGTCACACATGATCACCAGAATCAGAGATTATGCTACAGGACTGCTTCATTAGAAAATGTATCGACGACGTTGTCCCCACGGTGAGGGTTCGCTGCTTCCCCAATCAAAAGCCCTGGATTAACACAGAGGTTGGCTCTAAACTAAAGGAGAGGACTACCGCACACAGAGCTATCGTAGACAACCCTGAGGCTATGGCAGAGGACAGGAATAAGTTCAAGAAGTCCCGCTATGACCTCCACAGAGTCATCAAACAAACGAGCAAAAGGACAGCATAGGAATAAGGTGGAATCATATTACACAGGCTCTGATGCCCGCCGCATCTGGCAGGGGTTAAAGTCCATTACGGATTACAAAGGAAGACCCAACCGTGATCTGCCCAACGATGCCTCTGTGCCAGACAAACTCAATGCATTTTACGCACGCTTTGACAACAACAACATCGTGCCGGGTGTGAGGGCCATCACCGATCTCGCTCTCTGAGGCCGACGTGAGAAAGGTCTTTAATCAGGTCAACACCCGCAAGGCCTTGGGGCCCAACAGTATTCCAGGGTGCGTTCTCAGAGCATGCACAGAACAGCTGGCAGGCATATTCACAGTAATTTTCAACCTCTCCTTGTCCCAGTCTGTAATCCTCTCTAAGGCTTTATGTCACAATGACTACCGCCCTGTAGCACTCACTTCTGCAATCATTAAGTGCTTTGAGAGGCTGGTTATGGCACACATTCACTCCACCATCGCAGACACCCTAGACCCACTCCAATTTGTATACCGCCCCAACATGTCCATAGATGACGCAATCTCAATTGCTCTCCACACTGCCCACACCCACCTAGATAAGATGTGAGAATGCTGTTCATTGACTACAGCTCAGCATTCAACACCATTGTCCCCTCCAAGCTCGTCACCAAGCTTAGAACTCTGGGTCTGAACACCTCCCTCTTCAACTGGATCCTGGCCTTCGTGACGGGCCGATCCCAGGTGGTGAGGGTAGGCAACATCACCTCTGCCACGCTGACCCTCAACACTGGGGCCCCACAGGGTTTGTGTGCTTAATCCCCTCCTGTACTCCCTGTTTACCCACGACTGCATGGCCACGCACGACTACAACACCATCATCAAGTTTGCTGACGACACGACAGTGGTAGGCCTGATCACCGGTGACGATGAGTCAGCCTACAGGGAGGAGGTCAGTGACCTGGCAGTGTGGTGCCAGAACAACAACTTCTCCCTCAACGTCAGTAAGACCAAGGAGCTGATCGTGGACTACAGGAAACGGAGGGGAGAACACGCCCCCATCCACATCGACAGGGCTGCAGTGGAGCAGGTCGAGAGCTTCAAGTTCCTCTGTGTCCAAATCACTAAAGACCTAAAATGGTCCAAACACAAGCGCACACTCGTGAAGAACACATACATGTTATTCAATCATTTCATCCAAACTGCTCGCGCGGGTCAACGAGTGTCTATGTAGCCAGGCGCTAAAATAGAACTTGGTTCTATTTTAAACGCTGGACGTGCTGCAAGTGCTGCCTCTCCCATCTCCTCTTTGGTTTTTAGGAGTGTATACCCATGTGGGTGATTGAAAGATGAACGAGGTCCACATTCCAGTCCAGTTGGTTGCAGTAATGCACCTTAAATTTGGAGTAGAGAACACAAGATGGGTCAATATTCTACAAAGATCCAGCAGAAAAAAGGACCTTGTACATTTCAGGCAAAATAACTACCCAATGTTTATATCCCAGAACAAACTAGCTAGCAACAGCAAGCTAGCTAGCTAAATGTCCATGAATGTTTCATATGTGTTTTGACCTGTCTCCAAATTAATATAGTTGGTTCAGAGTTCGTTTTGATATTTCAACGTGCGTGTCCTGATCACGTCTGGTGGGATAGACACATACTATCCGCAGTGTCAGATCCTCTGAGGGATGGCGCTGTTGGAAGACTAACCTGGCTTCCGAAGAGCATGTCTGCGATACGGGAGTTGTTCACATCCCTTAGTGATACATCGAAACTAGTATTTGAAATATAACTTTCATAACCCCAGTTCTATGATAATATGAGTAAAATGTATCACCGCATTTCCCTCCTCGCAGGGCGCAAGGAGAGAGACATGTTTGTTAATGACCAGTGGGCCACTCGACCTGTCTGTCTCCGACAGATGCTGTGTGATTGTTTACTTCCTTTTATGGATCGTTGTGCTTAATCCCATAGTGATGCATCTCACTCATGCTGTCATAGAACCGAGGTTACAAAAGTGACCTTCAGATACTGTTCTGCTTTAGGACCATAAGGACTGTTAGTCCAACACAGAGTCAGCTGAGTGTGTGTGGATAGCTCTAGGGCTGCCAGGTTTTTTTTCATTCCAAAAGCTCTCACTGTGACAAAGATTTGCTGACTACTAAACAACACTGGAACCCCACCTACAGTAAAACTCTATATACTCACTTCGGGTTTAGGGTTTCTTGTTCTTGTTCTTGTTGGAGTAAACAAAAGAAACAGACACATTTATGAACGGATGTGATTTGTAAAAAGTATAAAATAGGAGAGGAGGAGAAACACACAGAAGTGAGGGATTGCTCCTTTCGAGGTGAATGAACTGTAAAAGGAGGGAAAGAGGGATTGGAGGGAGGAACAGCTGTTTCTATTTTAGTTGTTCTGGGAAAAGGGGAAGTGATCGCTGGCCTCTTGGCGTTCATTTGTGTTCTTTGTCAGCTAGCCATGTTAGGAGCACAGAGCTCAGATGGGGTATGATACACATTATATACAAAAGTATGTGGACACCCCTTCAAATTAGTAGATTTGGCTATTTCAGCCACACCCATTGCTGACAGGTGTATACAATCGAGCACACAGCCATGCAATCTCCATAGACAAACATTAGCAGTAGAGTGGCCTTACTGAAGAGCTCAGTGACTTTCAACGTGGCACCGTCATGGGATGCAACCTTTCTAACAAGTCAGTTTGTAAAATTTCTGCCCTGCTAGAGCTGCCCCGGTCAACTGTAAGTGCTGTTATTTTGAAGTGGAAACGTCTACGAGCAACAACAGGTCAATCGCGAAGTGGTAGGCCACACACGCTCACAGAACGGGACCGACGAATGCAGAAGTGTAAAAATCGTCTGTCCTCGGTTGCAACACTCACTACCGAGTTCCAAACTGCCTCTGGAAGCAATGTCAGCGCAATAACTGTTCATCAGGAGTTTCATGAAATGGGTTTCCATGGCCGAGCTGCGGCACACAAGCCTAAGATCACCATGCACATTGCCAAGTGTTGCTGGAGTGGTGTAAAGCTTGCCGCCATTGGACTCTGGAGCAGTGGAAACGAGTTATCTGGTGTGATGAATCACACTTCATCATCTGGCAGTCCGACAGACAAATCTGGGTTTGACAAATGCCAGGAGAATGCTACCTGCCCGATGCATAGTGCCAACTGTAAAGTTTGGTGGAGGAGGAATAATGGTCTGGGGCTGTTTTTCATGGTTCGGGCTAGGCCCCTTAGTTCCACTGAAGGGACATCTTAACGCTACAGCATACAATGACATTCTAGACAATTCTGTGCTTCCAACTTTGTAGCAACAGTTTGGGGAAGGCCCTTTCCTGTTTCAGCATGACAATGCCCCCGTGCACAAAGCGAGGTCCATACTGAAATGTTTTGTCGAGATCGATGTGGAAGAATTTGACTGCCCTGCACAGAGCCCTGTGTTAGGCCTACTGCTGGTAGGTAGCTCTCTCTGCTCTCTCCCTCCCCTCTGTCTGTCCTTGATTGCAGGAGTGAAGTCTGGTGTGCGGGAGTCAGGGTTCCAGCTGCAGCTCATTCACCATATCACCTCAGCCTTTAAGACCCGGTCAAACTTACCACTCATCGTCAGATCATAGTCAAGACGACCATGTTAGTCTCGCTGCCGACTCAACCTGGTTATTTTTGCTCTTTGTGTTTTTGGTCTGTTCTATTTACTTTTTCTCCTGTGCCACAGATATTTGGAACCTGACTCCTGCCTCCGCTTCACTCCTGCCACCACCATCCTGCTCTCCATTACCGGACCTCTCTTTTGGACTCACCACGGACACTAGGACATTACGGTACCACACCTGCCCTGATCTGGATCTGTTACCCTCCCTGTACCTGGACTTGCTCTTCCCATATATTTGGAAACCTGGACTTTGAACATTGTAAATAAACCTGTTAAAACTTCTCTGGCTTGGTGTACTTGTCTGCATTTGGGTTCTTATCCAGTTAAATCATAACACCCTGACCTCAACCCCATCGAACACCTTTGGGATGAATTGGAACGGGTGGACCAGCTCCATATTAATGCCCTTGATTTTGGAATGAGATGTTCGACAAGCAGGTGTCCACATACTCTTGGTCATGTAGTGTACATGCTTACCAGGACACACAGGGTTTCAACTGGTTTATACTAAAGTTCACACACACAAACAAACATTCACGGGCACACACATGCACACAAACATGCATAAACACACACGCACGCACGCACACACAAACACACACACACACACACACACACACAGGTCTAGACCATACATCACCGCTCTATTACGTTTTAATGATGTAATTGGTATATTTTCAATACTCTAAGTACAAAACTCTAAACTGATAACACTTGTAATGCCCCCTATCTTATGTTCAGAACCTTTGATTGTGCATTTATTGGGGCTTCACACATCTTTCACGTCATTCAGCAAAATCAAAGTTTTCCGTGAAATACCTTGAGAACATTTTGTTTAGTCACCAATACATCAGATCACAATTTAGTCATTTTAACTGCCATTTAATCCAATAGCAAAAAATACAAGATACAAATGTCAAAACTGCTGAATAGAAAGAATAGTGTAAGGTCGTGTGTTGTAAGGGGAGAGGGAATGGCGACACCACACACTACGTCATGGCAGCTCTGACTGATCTTCTACCCAGAAGCCCTCGCTCAAATACAGGAGTCAATTAGAATACAGGTATGGGTGGATCACAGTAAAAGTCCTATCCATATCACATCACATTCCAGTCCCACAATAGTATATGGTAAATATAATTTTCCATAGATGGGTTGGCTGACAACATCACAAAAATTATGCGTGCGCATCTATGTGGCCGGGAGCAATGTTTCTGGACGGTCAGACAGCTAGCAACAATGCCAAAAAGCTGCCATGTGGGGAATCATAGGTGGCTCGTTTCAGCTAGTTTTATCTTGTTCTTGATACCATGTCTTGTTTTGAGGTGTTTGACGGATTTCATTTCAATGCTAATACGGCAACAATTCGCTAGCTAGCTAACCAACAAAGGTAACGATGTATTTGAGAGACAACAAATGCTCATTGTGCAAATGTATTTATGTTTTCAATATACATTTGGAGACAAAATATAATTTAAGCCAACACCATCTGTTTTTCCCCATAGTTGCGCACATGTCGGTTTTGTTGCTAAACAAACAACCCTTCTACACTGAGTGTACAAATCATTAGGTACACCTACTCTTTCCATGACATAGACTGACCAGGTGAATCCAGGTGAAAGCTATGATCCTTTATTGATGTCACCTATTAAATCCACTTCAATCAGTGTAGATGAAGGGGAGGAGACAGGTTAAAGAAGGAGTTCTTTATGTGTGCCATTCAGAGAGTAAATGTGCAACACAAAATATTTAAGTGCCTTTGAACGGGTATGATAGTAGGTGCCAGGCGCACCGGTTTTGTCACGATCGTCTGACGAAGGAGCAGACCAATACGCAGCGCGTTGAGTGAACATGATGACTTTAATGATAAAGCACGTAAATACAAAACAAAAGACGATAGTGAAGTCCAACAGTGACTATGACTGAAACGGAACAAAAACCCACAACCCACATGAGAACACAAACAGTTCAAATATGGCTCCCAATCAGAGATAACGAGCCGACAGCTGACACTCGTTACCTCCGATTGGGAGTCACACGACACTACAATTACTCACCCAAAACACAACCAAACGAATACACCCTATACACCAAAACCCCACAACAAAACCCAACAAAACAAATACACCCTGGCTCAAATACAAAAGTCCCGGAGCCAGAGTGTCACAGTACCCCCCCCTAAAGGTGCGACCTCCGGGCGCACCAGCATACAGTCTAGGGGAGGGTCTGGGTGGGCGTCTGTCCACGGTGGCGGTTCTGGCCCTGGTCGTGGTCCCCACCCCACCTTAGTCACCACCCGCTTCCCTAGCCTCCTCCACATGACCACCCCCCAACTAAACCCCACTGGATTAAGGGGCGGCACCGGACTAAAGGGCAGCACCGGACTAAGGGGCAGCACCGGACTAAGGGGCAGCACCGGACTAAGAGGCAGCACCGGACTAAGGGGCAGCACCGGACTAAGGGGCAGCACCAGGATAAGGGGCAGCACCGGGATAAGGGGCAGCACCGGACTAAGGGGCAGCACCGGACTGAATGGCGGATCCTGGCTGGCTGGCTCTGGCGGATCCTGGCTGGCTGGCGGATCCTGGCTGGACGGCTCTGGCGGATCCTGGCTGGACGGCTCATGGCTGGGTGACGGATCTGGCTGCTCATGGCTGGCTGACGGATCTGGCTGCTCATGGCTGGCTGACGAATCTGGCTGCTCATGGCTGGCTGACGGATCTGGCTGCTCATGGCTGGCTGACGGATCTGGCTGCTCATGGCTGGCTGACGAATCTGGCTGCTCATGGCAGGCTGACGGATCTGGCTGATCCTGTCTGGCCGAAGGCTCTGGCTGATCCTGTCTGGCGGAAGGCTCTGGCTGATCCTGTCTGGCGGAAGGCTCTGGCTGATCCTGTCTGGTGGAAGGCTCTGGCTGATCCTGTCTGGCGGAAGGCTCTGGCTGATCCTGTCTGGCGGAAGGCTCTGGCTGATCCTGTCTGGCGGAAGGCTCTGGCTGATCCTGTCTGGCGGAAGGCTCTAGCGGCTCCTGTCTGGCGGATGGCTCTGAAGGCTCATGGCAGACGGGCGGCTTTGCAGGCTCAGTACAGACGGGCAGTTCATGCAGCGCTTGGCAGACGGACAGTTCAGACGGCGTTGGGCAGACAGGCAGTTCAGGCGCCGTTGGGCAGACGGGCAGTTCAAGCGCCGTTGGGCAGACGGGCAGTTCAGGCGCCGTTGGGCAGACGGGCAGTTCAGGCGCCGTTGGGCAGACGGCAGACTCTGGCCGGCCGAGACGCACTATAGGCCTGGTGCGTGGTGCCGGAACTGGTGGTCCCGGGCTGAGGACACGCATCTCAGGGCTAGTGCGGGGAGAAGCAACAGGGCATGCTGGACCCTGGGAACGCACATAAGGCCTAGTGCGTGGTGCCGGAACTGGTGGTCCCAGGCTGAGGACACGCATCTCAGGGCTAGTGCGGGGAGAAGGAACAGGCCGGACCGGGCTGGCGACGCGCACCGTAGGGTTTGGTGCGAGTGGCAGGAACAGGCCGGGTCGGGCTGGCGACGCGCACCGTAGACTTGGTGCGGGTGGCAGGAACAGGCCGGACCGGGCTGGCGACGCGCACCGTCGGTTTGGTGCGAGTGGCAGGAACAGGCCGGGTCGGGCTGGCGACGCGCACCGTAGGTTCTGTGCGTGGAGCAGGAACAGGCCGGGCTGGGCTGGCGACGCACACCGTAGGTTCTGTGCGTGGAGCAGGAACAGGCCGGGCTGGGCTGTCGACGCACACCATAGCCTCGGTGCGTTGAGCAGGAACAGGCCGAACCCGGGCTGGCGACGCACACCGTAGGTTCTGTGCGTGGAGCAGGAACAGGCCGGGCTGGGCTGGCGACGCACACCGTAGGTTCTGTGCGTGGAGCAGGAACAGGCCGGGCTGGGCTGGCGACGCACACCGTGGGCTTGGTGCGTGGAGTAGGAACAGGCCGGTCCGTACTGGGAACACACACCACTGGCCTTAACTGGGGATCAGGAACGGGCCGGACCGGACTGGTAACACACATCAGTCTCTCACGCCGTGCCGCAACAACTTCCCTTCCCCTACTCGCCAATGGCTCCCGTAATTCGATAGCCTTCTCTCCACGTCTCCCTGTGGCAGCCTCCTGCTGCCCAGCCGCCCAAGCCATGTGCCCCCCCCAAAAAACTTTTTGGGGTTGCCTCTCGTCCCTCCGACGATGGCCCTGCCGACGCCGTTGCTCCTCTCTCCGTCGCCTCTCCACTGTTTCGCTCCATGGACGGCGATCCATCCCCTCCAGGATTTCCTCCCAAGTCCAGGACCCTTTTCCGTCCAAAATCTCCTCCCATGTCCAGGAATCCTTTGGAGCTGGGTCCTGTTGCCGCTTGACACGCTGCTTGGTCCTCTTATGGTGGGTTTTTCTGTCACGATCGTCTGACGAAGGAGCAGACCAATACGCAGCGCGTTGAGTGAACATGATGACTTTAATGATAAAGCACGTAAATACAAAACAAAAGACGATAGTGAAGTCCAACAGTGACTATGACTGAAACGGAACAAAAACCCACAACCCACATGAGAACACAAACAGTTCAAATATGGCTCCCAATCAGAGATAACGAGCCGACAGCTGACACTCGTTACCTCCGATTGGGAGTCACACGACACTACAATTACTCACCCAAAACACAACCAAACGAATACACCCTATACACCAAAACCCCACAACAAAACCCAACAAAACAAATACACCCTGGCTCAAATACAAAAGTCCCGGAGCCAGAGTGTCACAGGTTTGAGTGTGTGAAGAACTGCAGCGTTGTTGGTTTTTTGCCCACAACGAATTGAGGCTGTTATGAGGGCAACTCAATATTAGGAAGGTGTTCCTAATGTTTGGTATACTCAGTGTATACAGTATTTCACTATAACTTGACATACACCATTTTCTTATAACTTGTATGCAATGGAAAGTTGTGAGCATGTTGAGAAATGTCAGTCTTCCAGTTTCATTATCATTATACACTACATACGTAGGACAAATCATCAGAAATAGGGGTATTGTAAAGCAGTTGGCTACTAGCACGGTGTTGTATGCCTTTTCTGCCCAGTGCAACATTGTACAAAATCACCTTTTCTATGTGACTTGTCAACTGATACAGTATTGCCTGTCTCTCTGCAATGAAATTCAATGACATCAATGAAATTCAGATAATGAGTGGGATATATTGTTATATACAACCCAGGTATTTCAACAGTGCATGGTACATTAAACTATAATTCGAAATGATAGCACATAGAGTGACTCTTTCCACTTTGTCATCTTTTGCCAGCATACTGGCTGATGGGGAATGATGATGTAGTATTTACAGCCACATCCATATATGATTTGGTTTTACCTTCCAACATAAATTGAAGTCAAATTGATACATTTATGAGGTAAAAATATAGAAATGTACAGTGTTCATCAGTTATCAAACTATAAACAGTGAGGAAAAAAAAGTATTTGATCCCCTGCTGATTTTGTACGTTTGCCCACTGACAAAGACATGATCAGTCTATAATTTTAGGTAGGTTTATTTGAACAGTGAGATACAGAATAACGCATGTCAAAAATGTTATAAATTGATTTGCATTTTAATGAGGGAAATAAGTATTTGACCCCTCTGCAAAACATGACTTAGTACTTGGTGGCAAAACCCTTGTTGGCAATCACAGAGGTCAGACGTTTCTTGTAGTTGGCCACCAGGTTTGCACACATCTCAGGAGGGATTTTGTCCCACTCCTCTTTGCAGATCTTCTCCAAAGAAGATCTGCAATTTTGCCATTTTGATGATCTGTTTAGATGTTTGTGCTTAGAGTTGTGAAAATGTACCACATACTTGTGAAAATTGCACCAAAGTAATTGAACAAAAAACTGTAATGACAAGTCATAGTGATGGGTAGTTCGGCTCTTTTTAGATACTCTGATCTTTTTAACTCGTTCAGTCAAAAGAACGAATCTTTCAACTAATTTCTTTCATTTGATTCAGTAATACCCAGAGAACGCAGGTCCCCCTTACCGGTGAAAGATAAACTAAAAACTTGAAAGAATTTCTACAAGCCTCTCGTTCACCGTAGGGGCTTATTGGAGCTGTCATTTATGACTGACACTTCTAAAAGTGTGCTTCAAACAGTGTATATTTGTGATTTCTAGTCATAAACATGATTCTTTCTTGATACCTTTGAAATAAGGTCTAGTTGTGGCCGCAACCGGACTAGATTGTAAAATATGAAATTGGCGGAATGCAATTTCTTGACTACGTCGAGGGAGATTAGCACAATATCGTTCTTGAACTATAGCAGCCCCCCAAATGATTCATTCTCGAGTTCGAGCTTGTTGAACAGAGGCAGGCTGTATGTTTTGGTTATACAAAGCTGTGTCCATCGATATAATTCAATATTCAATTAATTGCCCATCAAAAAGAAAGGAGGACCAAGGCACTCTTCATATAATTAATTAAAATGCCTTTATTAGTATGGCATGTTCAATAGAAACATTTTTTTTTTTTAATCCGACGCGTTTCAGCTGCATGGCCTTCGTCAGGGAGTACAAAGAAATAATCCAATGTCCTCTTTTGAACAGCTTTTCCAATTAGCCCTAATTTGAAGAGGGAGTGGTTACAAAGTTGATTGGACACACCTAGTAAGCAATACTATACACACTAAAAAGTGAAATACTGTAACTATGTTATCATACAAATACAACTCCAAGATAGAAGTATCAGAACACTTAAAAAGGTAGTTCTAACCTTAAATATGACTGGGAAAAGTGTCAAAAATAAGAAAGCAATATATTCCATAGTACACTACAAACCAGCAAAACATGAACAACAACAGTCTAAATATAGCTGAGGGCAATTGAGCACAATGTCCACTAGATGACAGCAAATGGACCTATCACAACCCTACAGGAAGGGGGAGAAATCCATATCTTCATTTAAACCAGGGTATTTAGTGGCCTGTAGTTTGTAAATCCAAAAACTTTCCCTTTGGTTTAACTGTTTCAGACGGTCCCCTTTTCTAATAGAGGCCGGAAATATGATCAATACCCATAGCTTGTAGGGAGGCAGGGTTACCATGGTGTAAGGACTTGTAGTGCCTTGCCATGGGGTAGTCTTCATTGCCTACCCGTATGGCGTACTTGTGTTCCGCTTAGCGGTCTTGAAGGCGTCTCTTTGTCCGTCCAATGTAGAACACCTTGCACTGTGGACATTCCAATCTATAGATGACATGAGTGGTTTTGCAGTTAATGAAATGATTGACGTAATACTCCATTTTGGAAGCTGTGTCAACAAAATACTTTTTCTGTGCAATATTTCTGCAATGGTTGCACTGGTTACATTTAAAAGAGCCCTTGGGTTTGTGGTCAAGCCAAGTTTTTTGAGAGTCACCCGGAAGATAACTGTGGACTAATTTGTCATTTAGGGTAGGACATCTCTTAAAGCTTTATGACTGGTGGCTCAGGAAAGACTTGGCGTCGTAGCGTATCACTTTGGATGATTCCCCAATTATTTTTAATGATTCTTTTAATGTTCTCTGCTTCAGTGCTGTATTTTGTAACAAAATACACTCTCTCTGATGTATCACGAGGCACTCCCCTTCACAACAAGTTCTCTCTGTCAAGTAATCCAGCCCTTATGCCTGCATCTTTCAGGACCTGAACGCTGTAACCCCGATTCAAGAAGCGATTCTCCAATTCAGAAGAAGTTTCCTGATCGCAAATTCTGCAGATTCTTTGAAATTGGCCATATGGAATATTCTCTTTTAGCCTTTTGGGGTGAAAGCTGTCTGCCCTCAGAATGGAATTCCCATCTGTGGGCTTCCTACAGATTGATGTGTGAAAACAACATTTGTCATTTTTACTAATGTCGAGGTCCAACAAATGAATGTTATCCTTGCTGTACTCCATAGTTAGTTTGATGTTAGGATTAATTATGTTAAGGTATTGGTGGAAGGAAATAAGTTAATCTTCTGAGTCGGACCAAAACAGGCAAACATCATCAATATAGCGTCCCCACCATATAATCCGGTCAAAGAAATGATTATTAGAAGGATCCAAAATGAAGTCATTTTCCCATTTACCCAAGTACAAACCAGCATAGGAAGGGCTGTAGCAAGCTCCCATGGCACATCCTTTGACCTGTTTACAAATACGGTCCTGAAAGATAAAGATGTTATGATTAAGAGTCCATTCAGTCAGTGAGACAATGAATTCTGTAGGAGGCATCTCAGTTTCAGGTCGGGGACTCAAGAAATGGTGCATAGCTGCCAAACCTTGTTCATGTTCAATGGTGGTGTATAGAGACTCCACATTCATGCGCGATCAATTATCAGTTCTAAACATGCCTTTGTCTTCTCTATGATGCCTACAGCATAATCTATTTTCCTGCACGCACATGTAATAGACAGTTGGTGGTCGGAGCACGTCTCCGGAGCCGCTGAGCAGCAGGAGCTCGTATTAATCTTGCTGTATTCATTACGGCCAGCAGGTGAAATGAACTACTAAAATGAACGAGTCACTCTGAAAAACGAATCATGACATCAAAGGATAGCACACTGTATTAAAATGACATTACATGTATTTCCCATTGGAGAGACTCCCCATGCAGTCCTTATCCCAGAGGGTCTACTCTAATATACACTAATGATCAAAAGTTTTAGAACACCTACTCATTCAAGGGTTTTTCTTTATTTTTACTATTTTCTACATTGTAGAATAATAGTGAAGACATCAAAACTATGAAATAACACATATGGAATCATGTAGTAACCAAAAAAGTGTTAAACAAATCAAAATATATTTTATATGTGAGATTCTTCAAATAGCCACCCTTTGCCTTGATGACAGCTTTGCACACTCTTGGCATTTTTTTGACCGGTAGTGTACACTGATCATTAAGGGCAACATAGGAGCACCAGCTAGCAGACATCTGGCCAGATACAAATAGAGGATGACAATAGTTTATAGGAAGGAATGATGGTTTAGATATGCTCTAAAAATAAAACTGTTGTAGAGAGAGAGAGTGAGAGAGAGCGAGAGAGTGCTACTGGGTGAAAAACCACAGTGTGCCATCACAGCTGCAAGATTTGTGACCTGTTGCCACAAGAAAAGGGCAACCAGTGAAGAACAAACACCATTGTAAATACAACCCATATTTATGTTGATTTATTTTCCCATTTGTACTTTAACTATTTGCACATTGTTACAACACTGTATATACACATAATATGACATTTGAAATTTCTTTATGCTTTTGGAACTTCTGAGTGTAATGTTTACTGTTAATATTTATTGTTTATTTCACTTTTGTTTACTATCTACTTCACTTGCTTTGGCAATGTTAACATAAGTTTCCCATGCCAATAAAGCCCTTGAATTGAATTGAGAGAGAGAGAGAGAGTGAGAGAGAGAGAGAGAGAGAGAGAGAGAGAGAGAGAGAGAGTGAGTGAGTGCAAAAATGTCCTCTGTGTACAACGTAAAACCCCCTAGTTGTCAAAATCCATGAAAGAGCCATTAAATTCTACAACCACCTAAAAGGAAGCAATTCCATAACAAAGCCATCACCTACAGAGAGATGAACCTGGAGAAGAGTCCCCTAAGCAAGCTGGTCCTGGGGCTTTGCTCACAAACACAAACAGACCCCAACAGAGCCCCTGGACAGCAACACAATTAGACCCAACCAAATCATGAGAAACCAAAAAGATACTTACTTTACACATTTGGCCCTAATCAGAGAGTACACAGTGGCAGAATATCTAACCACTGTGACTGATGCAAAATTAAGGAAAGCTTTGACTATGTACAGACTCAGTGAGCATAGCCTTGCTATTGAGAGAGGCCGCCGTAGGCAGACCTGGCTCTCAAGAGAAGACAAGCTACAGTGGGGAAAAAAGTATTTAGTCAGCCACCAATTGTGCATGTTCTCCCACTTAAAAAGATGAGAGAGGCCTGTAATTTTCATCATAGGTACATGTCAACTATGACAGACAAATTGAGGAATTTTTTTCTCCAGAAAATCACATTGTAGGATTTTTAATGAATTTATTTGCAAATTATGGTGGAAAATAAGTATTTGGTCACCTACAAACAAGCAAGATTTCTGGCTCTCACAGACCTGTAACTTCTTCTTTAAGAGGCTCCTCTGTCCTCCACTCGTTACCTGTATTAATGGCACCTGTTTGAACTTGTTATCAGTATAAAAGACACCTGTCCACAACTTCAAACAGTCACACTCCAAACTCCACTATGGCCAATACCAAAGAGCTGTCAAAGGACACCAGAAACAAAATTGTAGACCTGCACCAGGCTGGGAAGACTGCATCTGCAATAGGTAAGCAGCTTGGTTTGAAGAAATCAACTGTGGGAGCAATTATTAGGAAATGGAAGACATACAAGACAACTGATAATCTCCCTCGATCTGGGGCTTCACGCAAGATCTCACCCTGTGGGGTCAAAATGATCACAAGAACGGTGAGCAAAAATCCCAGAACCACACGGGGGGACCTAGTGAATGACCTGCAGAGAGCTGGGACCAAAGTAACAAAGCCTACCATCAGTAACATACTAAGCCGCCAGGGACTCAAATCCTGCAGTGCCAGACCTGTCCCCCTGCTTAAGCCAGTACATGTCCAGGCCCGTCTGAAGTTTGCTAGAGTGCATTTGGATGATCCAGAAGAGGATTGGGAGAATGTCATATGGTCAGATGAAACCAAAATTGAACTTTTTGGTAAAAACTCTACTCGTCGTGTTTGGAGGACAAAGAATGCTGAGTTGCATCCAAAGAACACCATACCTACTGTGAAGCATGGGGGTGGAAACATCATGCTTTGGGGCTGTTTTTCTGCAAAGGGACCAGGACGACTGATCCGTGTAAAGGAAAGAATGAATGGGGCCATGTATCGTGAGATTTTGAGTGAAAACCTCCTTCCATCAGCAAGGGCATTGAAGATGAAACATGGCTGGGTCTTTCAGCATGACAATGATCCCAAACACACCGCCAGGGCAACGAAGGAGTGGCTTCGTAAGAAGCATTTCAAGGTCCTGGAGTGGCCTAGCCAGTCTCCAGATCTCAACCCCATAGAAAATCTTTGGAGGGAGTTGAAAGTCTGTGTTGCCCAGCGACAGCCCCAAAACATCACTTCTCTAGAGGAGATCTGCATGGAGGAATGGGCCAAAATACCAGCAACAGTGTGTGAAAACCTTGTGAAGACTTACAGAAAACGTTTGACCTGTGTCATTGCCAACAAAGGGTATATAACAAAGTATTGAGAAACTTTTGTTATTGACCAAATACTTATTTTCCACCATAATTTGCAAATAAATTCATCATTTTCTGGAGAAAAAAATTCTCATTTTGTCTGTCATAGTTGACGTGTACCTATGATTAAAATTACAGGCCTCTCTCATCTTTTTAGGTGGGAGAACTTGCACAATTGGTGGCTGACTAAATACTTTTTTCCCCACTGTATGTGTACACTGCCCTTCAAATGAGGTGGAAACTGAGCTGCACTTCTTAACCTCCTGCCAAATGTATGACCATATTAGAGACACATATTTCACTCAGATTACACAGACCCACAAAGAATTCAAAAAAACATATCAAATGTTGATAAACTCCCATATCTATTGAGTGAAATACCACAGTGTGCCATCACCGCAGCAAGATTTGTGAACTGTTGCCACAAGAAAAGGGCAACCAGTAAAGAACAAACACCATTGTAAATACAACCTATATTTATGTTTAATTATTTTCCCTTTTGTACTTTAACTAGATAGAACAAGAGCAGCGGGTCAGTAGTGTGAGGAACAGCGGGAGAGATGAGGATGTTATTCACATCAAAGTGATAGACGATTGTTAAATTGACATGTCTGTCTTATTCCCAACAAATGTCACAACTCAGCATCAACAAACATACAGTGCATTCAGAAAGTATTCAGACCCCTTGACATTTTCCACATTTTGTTACGTCACAGCCTTATTCTAAAATTGATTTTTCTTAAATAATCCTCATCAATCTACACACAATAACCCATAATGACAAAGCAAAAAAAAGGTTTTTAGAAATTTTAGCAAATTTATAACAAAAAATCTGAAATAACTTCATTACATAAGTGTTCAGACCCTTTGCTATGAGACTTGAAATTGAGCTCAGGTGCATCCTGTTTCCAATGATCATCCTTGAGATGTTTCTACAACTTGATTGGAGTTCACCTGTGGTAAATTCAATTGATTGGAAATTATTTGGAAAGGTACACACCTGTCTATATAAGGGCCCACAATTGACAGTGCATGTCAGAGCAAAAAAAAAGCCATGAGGTCGAAGGAGCTGTCCGTAGAGCTCTGAGACAGGATTGTGTCGAGGCACAGATCTGGGGAAGGGTACCAAAACAATTCTGCAGCATTGAAGGTCCTGAAGATCACAGTGGACTCCATCATTCTTAAATGGAAGAAGTTTGGAACCACCAAGACTCTTCCTAGAGCTGGCCACCCAGCCAAACTGAGCAATCGGGAGAGAAGGGCCTTGGTCAGGGAGGTGACTAAGATCCTGATGGTCACTCTGACAGAGCTCCAGAGTTCCTCTGTGGGGATGGGAGAACCTTCCAGAAGTACAACCATCTCTGCAGCACTCCACCAATCAGGCCTTTATGGGAGAGTGGCCAGACGGAAGCCACTCCTCAGTAAAAGGCACATGACAGCCCGCTTGAAATTTGCCAAAAGGCACCTAAAGGACTCTCAGACCATTAGAAACAAGATTCTCTGGTCTGATGAAACCAATATTGAACTCTTTGGCCTGAATGCCTGCGTCACGACTGGAGGAAACCTGGCATCATCCCTACAGTGAAGCATGGTGGTGGAAGCATCAGGCTGTGGGGATGTTTTTCAGCGGCAGGGTCTGTGAGACTAGTCACGATTGAGGGAAAGAAGAACGGAGCAAAGTACAGGGAGATCCTTGATGAAAACCTGATCCAGAGCACTCAGGACCTCAGACTGGGGCGAAGGTTCACCTTCCAACAGGACAACGACCCTAAGCACACAGCCAAGACAATGCAGGAGTGGCTTCGGGACAAGTCTCTGAATGTCCTTGAGTGGCCCAGCCAGTGCCCGGACTTGAACCTAATTGAACATCTCTGGAGAGACCTGAAAATAGCTGTGCAGCGACGCTCCCCATCCAACCTGACAGGGCTTGAGAGGATCTGCAGAGAAGAATGGGAGAAACTCCCCAAATACAGGTGCGCCAAGTTTGTAGCGTTCTGTGGCTCTGGCCTCGCAATCTGCTTCGAGACATGGCAGAGGCCGGATCATTCATGCGATTGTGATAGGGAGTTTGATGGTGAGGCATATTTCTGTACCTGGGGCAAAGACCTTGTGTTTTCAGGATTTCACCAGGTTGATTCCCGAGGCTGTGAGTCAGTCACCGGGGGCTGATACTATCATGGTTCATGTGGGGTCAAATTACATTATGAAGGGCAGCTCAGAACAGCTGAAGATGGATTTTAAAGAACTGATTGAGTCTCTACTTGACACCAACAAACTCCCCATAATATCTGGCCCTCTGCACTATCAACAAGCTAGGTCCTACAGGCCCTAGTTTTGTTGCACCTGGACAACTGTTCAGTCGTGTGGTCAGTTGCCACAAAGAGGGACTTAGGAAAATTGCAATTGGCTCAGAACAGCACGGCTGGCCCTTGGATGTACACAGAGAGCTAACATTAATAATTTGCATGTCAATCTCTCCTGGCTCAAAGTGGAGGACAGATTGACTTTATCACTACTTGTATTTGTGAGAGGTATTAACATGTTGAATGCACCGAGCTGTCTGTTTGAACTACTGGCACACAGCTCGGACACCCATGCATACCCCACAAGACATGACACCAGAGGTCTCTTCACAGTCCCCAAGTCAAGAACAGACTATGGGAGGCACACAGTACTACAGAGAGCCATAACTACTTGGAACTCTATTCCACGTCAAGTAACTCATGCCAGCAGTAAAAAATACACCTTATGGAACAGCGGGGACTGTGAAGCAACACAAACATAGACACATGCAGACAAACACACGATAACATACGCACTATACACACGTACACATGGATTTTGTGTTATAGATATGTGGTAGTAGAGTAGAGGCCTGAAGGCACACGCTTAATATGTTGTGAAATCTGTTATAAATGTATTGTAATGTTTTTAAAATGTATAACTGCCTTAATTTTGTATAACTGCCTTGGCAGCAGGTAATAGGGATCTATAATAAAATACAAATACAAATGGCGTCATACCCAAGAAGACTCGAGGCTGTAATCTCTGCCAAAGGTGCTTCAACAAAGTACTGAGTAAAGGGTCTGAATACTTATGTAAATGTGATACCGTTTTTTTATTTGTAATAAATTAGCAAACATTTCTAAAAACCTGTTTTTGCTTTGTCATTATGGGGTATTGTGTGTAGATTGATGAGGGGAAAAAAACAATTTAACCCATTTTAGAATAAGGCTGTAACGTAACAAAATGTGGAAATGTCAAGGGGTCTGAATACTTTCCGAATCCACAATATATCATTCAAAATGTCCTCATGAAGCTTGTTACAGATTTGAATGTAAGAGGATGCAAGGCTGCTGGTTTCTAAATGTGGCATGTAGAAACACACAGAAACATACAGCAGAAGGACTGAGGTGTCTGTGTGCGTGTGAGCGTGTGAGCGTGCATGCTTGTGTTTGGCGTGTATATGTCTTTGTGAACAATGCGTATGTGTCTGTGTGAACAATGTGAAGAGAAAGAAGAGGGGATCAGTCATAATAAACCACCATAACAATACCTGTGGGGGTGATCAATCACAACAAGCAGCTACATTTCACAAACAACAACATGTCCTTTCAAGACACAAACCCCCCCCCGCAAAAAAAAAGTAGGACCCAAAAAAGTAGGAAAGGCCATGCAGCTAAAACTCCTAAAGTGCTGATCTTTTAGTTATTTCAGCACAGCTCTTTTCCACTGTATCACTCCCTTCCTTGAACACGGGCAATGTTTAAGTCAGACGTGTCATAGTAGTCTGTAATACCTTCACTGTTGTTAAAGCAACACTGAATACCTCTGCTGTCCATGGAAGTTATATGCATCGCATGACTAATAATTACCCAGTGTATAAACAATAACACAGAGCAGAAGCAACTAAAAGTCCTCAGTAACTACACACACCTCCGGGCTGATCCCAAGTGCCTGTTTTTGAGTATGTTTAGACACCCAGCTGAGTACACACACACACACACACTAGGGACAAAGAGGATAGTTACCTTGGGAGAGGAGTGGGAGGGAGGGATGGTGGTTTATTTATTTATGAAAATAAAATAATGTTCTGCTCTGTTTGCTACTCCTGAATGTGATCTTTATTTAACCTAGTAACAACAACATCTCATTCTAAACATGTATGGAAAAAAAATATATGTATGCACTCACTAACTGTAAGTCGCTCTGGATAAGAGCGTCTGTTAAATGACAAAAATGTAAAATGTACACAAGTCTGTAAGACTAGACTACATCTACTCGATGGGCCAGTTTCCCAGACCTATAGGTTAAGACTACTCCCAGCCCTAATATTTCATTGGAAAAGCCTTGTTAATACTCAGCATTAACACAGTGGGCAACATTTTCATAGTGAAACATTTTCCAAAAAAACTCAGTAAAACTCATTATAATCTTCCAGTGTGATTTAATTTGAAACTCTGGAACAACAATGTGCATTATAAGGATGCAATTATTTAGCTAGTTTTGTAAACTGAGCAATAGATCATATATTTACCTCTTTACAACTCACATTGTTTAAGAAAAGTTTGAAATCACGCTGCGAGATTAAAATGAGGTTTATGGTCAATTTTGCACTTTGCACAATTATTTTGGACTATGAAAATGTCGCCCTGTTTCTGTGTGTAGAAGTAGCTTGGATGGAAAAGAGAGAGACTAACATTCCTAAATACTCCCTGTCTACCACAAGCGGACTCCACTGTTAAAGTTAATTGGCTGTTTATTCAGTTTTTATTCATGTAAAAACAACCTTACATGGTAGAACTGCAACCCCTCTAAAACCTTCCTTCTATCACAATGAGTGCTCTAACTATTCAGAAATGTCATTTTAATGATTTATATCCCAGTAGGAATGACTTACAGCAGAGACAGTAGGCAGGTTTCCATTGACCCAGGTTTATTCTACAAAACATTGCGACGTGTAATGGAAATGGCAGCTATTGTCACGCCCTGACGTATGGAACTCTTGTATGTTGAGTCAGGGTGTGTGAATCTATGTGATGTATTCTATGTTTAGGATCTAGGTATTGTGGTTCTATGTTTGGCCGGGTGTGATTCCAAATCAGAGACAGCTGTCGCTCGTTGTCTCTGATTGGGGATCATACTTAAGTAGCCTGTTTGCCTACTATGTTTGTGGGATCTTGTTCCGTGTGTAGCCTTGGATTGTGTATAGCCTTGGACTTCATGTTACGTTGGTTTGTTGTTTTGTTTTTGTGTTTATTATTAATAAACACGTTCACATCGCACGCTGCACCTTGGTCTGACCCGTATCTCAACGATCGCGACAGCTATAGGAGAAATGTTCTAAAGATCTGTTCGACAGGGGTGGATTTTTCTTTTGTCTAACTTTCTTAATTGCGACAAATGATGGAAAATATGTTTTTTAAATAAATGATTGCAGAATAACTGGCAATAGGTAGTTGATGGTATGTGGGGCACATGATGTCATCACTTAACTAAAGCTCCACTCCGCATTTCATTCTAAGTGCTAAATCAAATCGCGGCAATACGTTGGCACATGATAATTATTAGAATATGGCAAATTATTGCATTCCATCCATGCTGGTTTTGCAGGCTACCTGAGACATGAAACAGATAGGTGGGAGGGCGTACAGGCTGTCGCCAATTTATTAATGCGCAATTTGGCTAAATGGATGATGGAAACACCTCAACCACTTTTTATTCAATATTCTAGATTTTTGCGGAAAAGTTTACATTTTTTGGTGTGACGTCAGTGATGTCATTACGTCCATCTGTTTTTATCAACACAAGACAGTTCAATTGAAACGCACCGTAGGCAATTGTCGCATCTATTTTCTATGAGAACTTTTGAAAAGTCAACAAAAAATCACTGGACAAGTTAATGGAAACATAGCTAGGAGATGGTGAGAGGCAATGGTGCAAACAATATATTCTCAACCCTACACTGCCATGCATCTCCCCTATCTAGAGTAAGTAAAGAGTAAATCTCGTTCAGACAGGAAATGTGTTGCTATAAATAATAATGTGCTGCTATATATTTCTCTGTGTTGCTATATATTACTATCAGACAAAGGATGTGTCCACTTTATCTGAAGTGCTGCGAGTAGTCAAGGTAGCGGACCATGTTAAGGGTTTCACATGCACACAAACATGCACACAAACATGCATACACACAAACACACACACCCCCACACAGAGAGCCTTGCCTACTTTTTCAGCCTTGCCTACATTTTACTTTGTTGATGCATAAATTTGACACTTGTTTCAAGTCAAGCAGACAAGTACACATTTTGTTGAACCAGGCGACTAGTCATTCCAAGGATATACTCCAACACCCACGCTTTGTCACTTCCTCTTGTCCTATGCCACATCATCGGTCCCCCTCATATGTGCGCCAATCAGAATAGGCCTAGGTGTACAGTTTCTGTGTTTAGAACATTTCCTTACACGTCACTCAACACAACTAAGTATGTGTGTGATTTCTGCATCAGACCATGGACACTAACATTAGCATTAGAGCCTCCATTCAGAAAACAGGATGGGAAAGAGAGAAAGACAGAGAGAGACAGAGAAAGAGAGAGAGCTGCCCTGGAGGGGAGCCAGGGGAGATGGAGGGAGAGATGGGGAGGGAAGAGAGAGAAACAGTAGCTTTAAGTTGGGCTACATTTTAATTTTATCGCGTAACAATTAGCTTTTATTTCATTTGATGTGATAGGAAACATACTAATTTCAAAGGAAAAATCTTACACACAATCAAAAACATTATTGATAGATATTATGTTCAATCATGTCAGCAAAATCAGCACTTTATGCGCTCACAAACTCACAAATATCAACTGATGAGCAGAAGGAGAGGGAAATATTAGAACACACGGGAGACCCTTAAATACTGAACATACATCTGTGTCTCATCTCGCTCAACACGCCAGAGAGTTGTCAGTTTAACGTTTAAATATTTACACTCAGAAAATATTCTACATCCCAACAACAGATAACAGATGTAAATCTGGTATTACTGCTGCTGGTGACTCGGAGTCAGACACTTACCCCAGTGGAACCTACAGTAAGTGTCTGAGTCAGTGTCACGCCCTGGCCGTGAGAGGCCTGTTGTCTTTAGTTGGTTTGGTCAGGGTGTGAGTTTCTATGTTATATATTGGGTGTGATTCCCAATCAGAGACAGCTGTCGCTCGTTGTCTTTGATTGGGGATCATACTTAAGTAGCCTGTTTGCCTACCTTTGTTGTGGGATCTTGTTCCGGATAGGCTTGTATGTGTATAGCCTGAGGATTTCACGTTACGTTGTTTTTTGTTTTGTTTGTATTGTTTATTTGGGTGAATAAACATGTACGCATATCACGCTGCACCTTGGTCTGACAGTCAGTGAGCAGGTGGGACCGCACACTGAGAGGCACATGCTTATATGAACTTGCCTAGGTGACACTTAATGGAGAAATAACTCTCTTAAAAATAGTGAAATTATTTTTAACTAAGGCTGGAATTAAATCAAACCCAAATTCTAGAAACCTGAACTGAACTGTGGAGGAACAACACGGTTTCATATTGAACATTTGAACAAAGCAATCCATTTCGCCTCTGCCTGTCCAAGTTATATAGAACATTAGACTGTTGGAGACACTGAAGGTTAAATTATATATAGAGAAGAGCCTATATGGGGTGGCTTTAGGACATTTAATAAAACCCGGGTCTCCTTTTATTTATAATGGACTATCTGGAACACTGGAGTGTCTGTTGTCTCTCTGGCTCAGAACCAGCCGCCTCACAGCGGCCATCTCACACCCCTTCAAAACCACAAAAGGGTTACATGGGTGGTAGTAGCAGTTAACTGTGAAGACACTTGCTGGACTTGATGAGGATTTTTCAGTAAGATAAACAAAGTTAATCACAACATGACGAACACAGAGCCAGGGTTAAACATGGGTACATCTCTGTTGCTAGGCAAGTACTTACATTTACATTTTAGTCATTTAGCAGATGCTCTTATCCAGAGCGACTTACAGTTAGTGAGTGCATACATCATGTGAGTGGAATCTTGACCCAAACAGTGACATGAATCATTTAACTAATTGACAGCAAAAATAACTAAAACACACTTAGTGTGTCAAACTCACTTAATTTGTTTCCTCTCACTGGGTTTGTGTGTGTGTGAAATGGGGATCTGACCTCTGGTCGAATTCCAGACTGTTGCCTTTTGCCTCTCCTCAGACAAAGTCCTGAAAACGGAGCCAGAGTTGAACAGAGTTCAGACTAAACATGATTAATTACAGCATGACGGGAGGAGAGAGAAGAGTTGGGCTTGGGTATGTTTGAGAGATTGAGTGTGGACCTGTCATGTCCATCAATCAATCTCCAGGTCAAGCCAGGGTGAGCCGGGGTTGAACAGAGTTCAAACTGAACATGATTATTTTTGCATGATTGTACCACCATTGTTTTCAAGCTGAATACAGAGAGGAGAGGTCAGATTTTGCCACTATCATGGACTAGGGAGGTGGGCGGAGTGGTCGGGAGGTGGAAACTGGAGATAGTGATGGGGGAGCCCAAGAGGGAGGGGTTTTGAGCTGAAGTGTGTGTGAAATAACTATATAAACTGAGAGCTGGGGGGTGGAGAAGGAGATGCTTTGCAAACACCTCGGCTTTGTCTATTGTAATAAAGTCTATATTAATTCTACAAAAACTCTGAAAATATTTTGGTTCTTTGATCAGTAAGGACAGATTTGCTAAATTTAGGAAAAGTACAGAGTTTTTGTTGGAATGAGAAATAAGCATGCATGCAATGTTGTTGATTATTGATTTTTAAGCAGGCTGGCAGACAGGCAGGCCAATAGACAAGCAGGCTGGCAGACAGGCAGGCTAGTAGACAAGCAGGCTGGCAGACAGGCAGGCTAGTAGACAAGCAGGCTGGAAGACAGGCAGGCCAGTAGACACGCAGGCTAGCAGACAAGCAGGCTAGCAGACAGGCAGGCTAGTAGATAAGCAGGCTGGCAGACAGGCAGGCCAGTAGACAAGCAGGCTGGCAGAAATATGTATATTAAAATGGTTGGGATTTGGATAATAAACTTTTGTTGTTCCACCTCAGACAGGGGAAGAGGAGCACACAGGACTTCGCATTGGACATCAGAACCGTGGCAGCCAGCACGGGATGGAACGAGAGGGCCCTGATAGACCACTACCGATGCAGCCTGCGGGAGGATGTTCGTAGGGAGCTGTCCTGCAGGGACACCACTCTTTTTCCCCCTTTTTTTTTTGGGGGGTAGATCAGTTTAATATTGCAGATAGATTGTAACTTCCATCAATGTAATTGTCTGCATCACTTCCAATCACCCATGTTTATATATATATATATATATATATATATATATATATATATATATATATATACACACATACATACATACATACATACACATACATATCCTTTAAAAAAAGATATATATTCCCCTTTATTACTTTCCAACCCCACCACCCTTTCCCTACTTGGAGTAAACTAGTGAACAACAATGCTTAGGCCTCTACTTCCAGCTTATACCTACTATCTACATTTTATGGACACAGTCAATTTTACAATAATTATATTTTGTTTGTTTTTTTCTCCTGAACTTCCTCTACTCTCAACCTCTCCGATCATTTTCATGATGTCCATCCGGTTTGCTTCTATATGCCATATCTTTCTAACTGTGCTCTTTCACAAAAGCTCCCAACCTACAACCTATATACTCATTATGGACACAGTATAATTACATTATTAGTTATCTTGTTATTATTTGTTGTTAGTTGTTATTAGTCCCATCCTTCAATTCCATTCAACACCTCCCATCTATCTTTTAACACCATCCATATAGGATTTCTATTTGCCATATATATTTCAACTGTACTGTGATGTCTTACAAAAGTTCTGAACCTTTCTATTCTCATTGTTTCTACAGATTGTGAATTGAAAATATTTTTTTTTGCTAAAAGTATTATTATGTTATTGATCGATTGACTATGACTTTTCAGATCACCCAGTAATGTTATCTGCAAGGTTAGCTCCAGGTAAATATTGCAATCATTTATCCATTCCTAGACCTGTGTCCAAAAACAAGCTACAAATGGACAGTACCAAAACAAATGATCTAATGATTCTGTCTCTTCACAGCAAAATCTGCAGTGTTGGGAAGATTGTATCCCCCATATAAATAACATTCTATTGGTAGCAATAATTTTATATAATAATTTAAATTGAACGATTCTAAGTTTTGAATCCGGTGTCATTTTGCATATCAGTTCATAAACACTATGCCATGGGATCGGTACGTCAAAAATCTCTTCCCAATTATTTTGCAATCTATATGGGACGGCTGTCAATCCTTTGGTCCTGAAATGAAACTGACATACTTTTTTATTTATCACAGTTATCACAATTATGTTCTTTAATGCAAGGCTGACAGACAAGTTCCTTACTTTCTCCCCCTTCCACTTTCCTCTTCCATTTTTGTGGTAAGGCTGCAATTATTTGGTTGTAATTTTGGGTAGAGCAGACATTTCCATATGTTTTTGTTAGCTGCATGTGCGACATAACTCCACCAGTCCTACCGATGATATCATTTACTGAGATTATACCTTTTTTAAACATTTTGTCAAAAAAAAAAGTTTTTTTGTCAATTAGTATATTTGAGTTTAACCACAATATTTGTTGCATGATTTGTTCTGTCGTTTCTGGAGGATTAAATTGAAATCGCAACCAACTTTCTATGGCTTGTTTTAGAAATAATGATATTTGGGAGATGATCTCCTTTTCAAATAACTGAACGTGAGTGGTTGTAATCTGAATAAAGGGGAAAAGGCCATTCTTGAACATTGGGTGAGACAATCTTACTAATTTGCTAGTGAACCAGTTCGGATTTAAGTATAACTTTTGTATGACTGAAGCTTTTAGTGATAGGTCTAATGCTTTTAATATTTAATAATTTCTCTCCTCCGAATTCATATTCATTATATAAATAGGCCCGTTTAATTTTGTCTGGCTTGCCGTTCCAAATAAAATTGAATATTATTTTCTCATATAATTTTTAAAACTGTTCGCTAGGCGTAGGCAAGACCATAAGCAAATAGGTAAACTGGGATAATACTAAAGAGTTAATCAGGGTGATTTTTCCACAAATTGACAGGTATTTACCTTTCCATGGTAGCAAGATCTTATCTATTTTTGCTCTTTCTATTAAAATGTATTGAAGTGAGATCATTTATTTCCTTTGGGATATGTATTCCGAGTATATCCACAATACCATCAGACCATTTTATTGGTAAACTACATGGTAATGTAAAAATTGTATTTTTTAGTGATCCAATACATAATATAGTACATTTGTCATAATTTGGTTGTAATCCAGAGAGGTTAGAAAATGTATCTAGATCCTCTATGAGGCTGTGGAGGGATTCTAGTTGTGGATTTAAAAGAAAACATGAATCATCAGCATACAATGACACCTTTGTTTTTAAGCCCTGGATTTCTAATCCCCTGATATTATTGTTGGATCTGATTTTAATAGCTAACATCTCAATGGCCACAATAAATAGATATGCCGATAGTGGACAACCTTGTTTCACTCCTCTTGACAGTTTAAAACTTTCTGAGAAATAGCCATTCTTTACTATTTTACACCTAGGGTTACTATACATGATTTTGACCCATTTTATAAGAGATTCTCCAAAATTGAAATGCTCCAGGCATTTATATATAAACCCCAGTCGTACTTGATCAAATCCCTTTTTGAAGTCTGCTATTAATAGCAGGCCTGGTTTCCCAGATTTTCCATAGTGTTCTATTGTTTCCAATACTTGCCTTATATTATCTCCAATGTATGTTCCATGTAAAAAAACCTGTCTGATTAGAATGAATAATATCCTAAAATACCTTTTTAATTCTATGCGCTATACATTTTGCTAGAATTTTTGCATCACAACACTGAAGTGTAAGGGGCCTCCAATTTTTTTAATGGACTGGATCTTTATATTTTCCACATGTATCCTGTTTCAGTAATAATGAGATTACACCTTCTTCTTGAGTGTCAGATAATCTACCATTTACGTAAGAGTGGTTAAAACATGCTAATAACGGTCCTCTTAGTATATCAAAAAAGGTTTGGTATACCTCGACTGGTATGCCATCCAACCCTGGAGTTTTCCCGGACTTAAAGTCTTTAATTGCATCCACAAGTTCCTCCTCTGTAATTTCAGCTTCACATGAGTCTTTCTGTATGGCTGTTAATTTTAGATTATCAATAGAAAAACAATCTCTACAATTAGCTTCAGTTAGAGGAGATGGAGGCGACTGAAACGAAAACATATGCTTAAAGTACTTTGTTTCCTCCTTCAAAATATAATTTGGTGAATATTGGGTTACTCCGTCTATTGTAACCAGTTTCATTACATTATTTTGGTAGCATTCCTATGTTGAAGATTAAAAAATCATTTGGTGCATTTTTCCCCATATTCCATCCAGTTTGCTTTATTTTTATAATATATTACACTTGATCTTTCTTGAATAAGTTTCTCCATTTGTTTTTGTTTTTCCTCTAATTTATTCTGAGCCTCTATGTTACAGTTTTTATTGCCATCTATCTGTTCTGTTAGACTTTCTATTTCCTTTGACCTAAATTGCTTTTGTTTTCGAGATGAGTATTGAATTGCATGGCCTCTAAAGGCACATTTAAAGGTGTCCCATACAATAAGGGGATTTGCTGTACCTATGTTATGTCGGAAAAAGTCAGTTATAAATTCCTTTGTCCTAGTTAAAAATAAATTATCATCCAATAGGCTTTGATTACATTTCCAATATCCTCGCCCACGTGGAAATTCAGTAAGATTAATGTATATGCCAATTATATGACGGTCCGACCGCATTCTGTCCCCTATCAACACTTTTTTAACTTTTGGTGCCAACGAGAATGAGATAAGAAAGAAGTCAAGACGACTAGCTTGATTGAGTCTCCGCCATGTATATCTCACTAGATCAGGATATTTCAGCCTCCATATATCTACTAGTTCTAATGTATCCATGACATTCACGATTTACTTAAGAGCATGTGGGTGATTGTTTGTGGTGTGATTTCCTTTACGGTCCATTGAGCTATTTAAAACAGTATAATAAATCCCCCACCATAATAATATTGTCTTGAATTGCTTGCAGGGTTGATAATGTATTATATATATTGTCAAAGAAGTGTGGATCATCATTATTTGGTCCGTAAAGGTTAATGAGCCATATCTGTTTATGGTCCAATAACATATTTTAAATAATCCATCTACCTTGCGTATCTATTTGGACAATTTGCACATTCGGATCGAAATTACTATTAATTAATATCATCACCCCTTTTGAATTTCTTTGTCCATGGGATAAGTATATTTCCGGAGTTTTCCCCACATTCCCAGCATAAGGCACTGATAGATTCCGGCGCAGCTGGGAATTTTATACACCGTCTGTTTGCACGTAGATTAAGGATCCCTATTATGCCTGTTGATGTGCCCTTCCCCATACATGCCTTAGATAGTCGCCCTTTAGGGTCGGGCCTAATTAGGGAGGTTACAGCTCCACTCCGGATGGAAACGCCGGAGGGTCATGAGGAGAGAATCAGCCTCTTCCTGATCGATTTTCCTGCATTTCCCGTGGTGCTGGGGCTTCCTTGGTTAGCCACTCATGGCCCCAATATTTCATGGCAATAGAGGGCTCTGAAGGGATGGTCACGTTATTGCTCAGGGAGGTGTGTAGGTGTTTCCGTAGGTGCAACTACGGTGGAGAGTCCAAACCAGGTCTCCACGATGCACATGTTTGTGCGATAAATCTCCGGGAGGGCGCTGCACTTCCTCGGAGTCACGTGTATCCTCTGTCATAGGAGGAGACGGCGGCTATGGAAAAATATGTCTCAGAATCTCTGGGACAGGGATACATTCGGCACTCCACTTCCCCTGCCTCCTCTAGTTTCTTTTTTGTGAAGAAGAAGGATAGAGGTTTACGCCCGTGCATTGACTATCGAGGTCTCAATCAGATAACTGTAAAGTACAGTTACCCACTACCTCTCATTGCTAGTTTGACGGAGTCATTGCACGGGGCGCGCTTCTTCACCAAATTGGATCTCAGGAGCGCGTACAATCTGGTGCGTATCCGGGAAGGGGATGAGTGGAGGATGGCATTTAGTACCTCCTCTGGGCACTATGAGTACCTCGTCATGCCGTACGGGTTGATGAATGCTCCCTCATTCTTCCAATCCTTTGTCGATGAGATTTTCAGGGACCTGCACTGACAGGGTGTAGTGGTGTATATAGATGATATTCTCATATACTCCGCTACACGAGCCGAGCATGTGTCCCTGGTGCGCAAGGTGCTTGGTCGACTGTTGGAGCATGACCTTTACGTCAAGGCTGAGAAATATCTGTTCTTCCAACAGTCCGTCTCCTTCTTAGGACACTGCCTGTCCGTGTCAGGGGTGGAGATGGAGAATGACCGCATTGCAGCCGTGCGTAATTGGCCGACTCCAACCTTGGTTAAGGAGGTGCAGCGATTCTTAGGATTTGCCAACTACTACCGGAGGTTTATCCGGGGCTTCGTTCAGGTAGCGGCTGCCATTACCTCCTTGCTGAAGGGGGGACCGGTGCGCCTGCGATGGTCAGCGGAGGCGGACAGGGCTTTTTGTCACCTGAAGGCACTGTTCACTTCGGCTCCTGTGCTGGCTCATCCGGATCCCTCCTTGGCATTCATAGTCGAGGTGGATGCGCCCGAGGCTGGGATAGGAGCTGTACTGTCTCAGTGCTCGGGTACGCCCACAAAGCTCCGCCTCTGTGCTTTCTTCTCAAAGAAGCTCAGCCCGGCGGAGCAAAACCATGATGTGGGGGACCGGGAGCTGTTAGTTGTTGTGAAGGCTCTAAAGGCGTGGAGACATTGGCTTGAGGGGGCAAAACACACTTTTCTCATTTTGACTGACCTCCGCAACTTGGAGTACATACGGGCGGCGAGGAGACTGAACCCTCGCCAGGCAAGGTGGGCCATGTTTTTCACACGTTTTGATTTCACCCTATCCTACAGAGCAGGTTCCCAGAATGCTAAGGCAGACGCTCTGTCCCGGCTGTATGACACAGAGGAGCGGTCCAGGGAGCCCACTCCCATACTTCCGGCTTCTTGTCTGGTGGCACCGGTGGTATGGGAGGTTGACGCGGACATCGAGTGGACGTTATTCACGGAGCCCACTCCCCCCCAGTGTCCAGTGGGTCATGTGTACGTTCCGTCTGATGTTCGCAATCGATTGATCTATTGGGCTCACACGTCACCCTCTTCTGGTCATCCTGGCATCGGTCGGACAGTGCTCTGTCTTAGTGAGAAGTACTGGTGGCCTACCTTAGCTCAGGACGTGAGGGTTTATGTTTCCTCCTGTTCGGTGTGCGCCCAGTGCAAGGCACCTAGACACCTGGCCAGAGGGAAATTACAACCTCTCCCCGTTCCACAATGGCCGTGGTCACACCTATCGGTGGACTTTGTTACGGACCTCCCCCCGTCACAAGGGAATATCACGATCCTAGTCATTGTGGATCGGTTTTCTAAGTCCTGTCATCTCATTCCTTTGCCCGGTCTCCCTACAGCCCTACAGACTGCGGAGGCCCTGTTTACACACGTCTTCCAGCACTACGGGGTACCTGAGGATATAGTGTCTGTTCGGGGTCCCCCCTGAACTGAGGAGGTTGAACAAGGTTTGTTATAGGTTACAGCTCCCCCCTGATTACCGTATTAACCCCTCGTTTCATGTGTCTCTCCTCAGGCCGGTGGTAGCTGGTCCGCTCCAGGAGTCTGAGGTGCGGGAGGTTCCTCCGCCCCCATTGGACATCGAGGGGGCACCGGCGTACTCGGTCCATTCCATTCTGGATTCGAGGCGTTGGGTGGGGGGCCTGCAGTATCTCGTGGAGTGGGAGGGGTACGGTCCAGAGGAACGGAGCTGGGTTCCCAGGAGGGACATCCTCGATCCCTCCCTGTTGAGGGAGTTCCATCGTCGTCATCCGACTCGCCCTGCTCCGTGTCCTCCTGGCCGTCCCCGAGGCTGGTGTCGGCGCACGGCTGGAGCCGCGCGTCAAGGCGGGGGAGTACTGTCACGAATTCAGCCGAGGCTGCCCCTCCTCCTTGCTCGGGCAGGCTTCGGCGTTCGTCGTCACCGGAGTACTACCTTCCACCGATCTATGTTTTCTGTGTTACACTTGTCTTGTCTGTATTGATCACACCTGTTATCCATTATGTTAATTTGTTTCCCTATTTTACCCTCTGCTTCCCTCATGGTGTTGTGCGTGATTGTTCGTTGTTTTGATGTCTTTTGGTGAGCTGGTATTTGCTCTTCCCTGCGTGGAGGATTTACTCTGCTATTTTAGTTCCAGTAAAGAACTTCGTTATTATAGTTCTGTGTCCTGCGGCTGATTCCATCCTACCGCTACACCCAGACGCATGACAGTTGGACGGAAAGACAGAGGTAGAGGGTCTCGACGGGTCTGACCTAGAGTATGTGGACAACTACAAATACCTAGGTGTCTGGTTAGACTGTAAACTCTCCTTCCAGACTCACATTAAGCATCTCCAATCCAAAGTTAAATCTAGAATCGGCTTCCTATTTCGCAACAAAGCCTCCTTCACTCATGCTGCCAAACATGCCCTCGTAAAACTGACTATCCTACCGATCCTTGACTTCGGCGATGTCATTTACAAAATAGCCTCCAACACTATACTCAGCAAATTGGATGTAGTCTATCACAGTGCCATCCGTTTTGTCACCAAAGCCCCATATACTACCCACCACTGTGACCTGTACGCTCTTGTTGGCTGGTCCTCACTACATATTCGTCGCCAAACCCACTGGCTCCAGGTCATCTATAAATCACTGCTAGGCAAATCCCCGCCTTATCTTAGCTCATTGGTCACCATAGCAACACCCTCCCGTAGTATGCGCTCCAGCAGGTATATCTCACTGGTCATCCCCAAAGCCAACACCTCATTTGGCCGCCATTCCTTCAAGTTCTCTGCTGCCAATGACTGGAACGAACTGCAAAAATCTCTGAAACTGGAGACTCTTATCTCCCTCACTAACCTTAAGCATCAGTTGTCAGAGCACCTTACCGATCACCGCACCTGTACACAGCCCATCTGAAATTAGCCCACCCAACTACCTCATCCCCATATTGTTATTTATTTTGCCCATTTGCACCCCAGTATCTCTATTTGCACATCATCTCTTGCACATCTATCATTCCAGTGTTAATACTAATTGTAACTATTTTGCACTATGGCCTATTTATTGCCTTACCTCCATAACTTGCTACATTTGTATTTTTGACTTTATGTTTTGTTTTACCCCATATGTAACTCTGTGTTGTTGTTTTTATCGCACTGTTTTGATTTATCTTGGCCAGGTCGCAGTTGTAAATGAGAACTTGTTCTCAACTGGCATACCTGGTTAAATAAAGGTTAAATAAAAAATAAAATAAATAGAGGATGATAGAGATCGTAGAGGGTTTTCTGGGTTAAAAGGAAAGTAGGTTAATTGGAAAATGAGAAATGTCTAATTAAATTGTTTGAGTAGACTGAAATTAAAATAATGCCTTCTAGTAATGTGAATGCAAATATGTTATTAGTTATTGGTGGTTTGTGAATAGACTTTACTAGTGCATGATTGAGTCCGCGGGTGAAAGAGAGTCATGCTCGCTGGGCTATAAAGAAATGTAAAACACGCAGTGGGATATTTGAAGCAGAGGTCTGAATATGTGAATCGGAAAAGTTATTTGACAATTTCTAATTATTATTACTCAATTCTATAGTTTGCGCAACACCAGTAATTTATGCAAACAGTTAATGAATTCTAAAACGATAATCTGTTTCTGTTACGTTGAACAGTGGATGGCAGGTAGTTTTGACTATTACGCTGATGGGGTAGCAACAACTTTTTGAAGGTTCTAGATTTGTTAATCAAAAGGTTTATATTTTTAACTAAATCAATGCAACAGGTTGCGGTGATTAGATTACCGGAAAGGGGTTATGGGTTTGATTATTTTATAAGGTGTCTTTTCCCCTTAATTGAACATGGTAATATCTGATGTGTCTTGAGTAGGATTCTTTCTTCCAGGAGTGATAGAAGTCCCCTACTGAGAGACATTAAATGATGAATTTAAGGTAATTTATTATACCGAGTTGAGGGTCATTTGTAATGCTGATAACTATGAAGAAGTTTATAGTTCATAGTCATGTATATGAGTCGGACCATGACAAGGACAGAGAGAGAGCACTAGCCCTGAATGAGGGAAACGTGTCGCTAGTCAATTTTACTATTCCTTGAATTACCTTATGGGATACATTTACATTTTAGTCTTTTAGCAGACGCTCTTATCCAGAACGACTTACAGTTAGTGAGTGCATACATTTTCAATTAAGTTAAGATATTATCAAAGGTTGTCATTCTAATTTCATTTATTATTTTGGTTTAACAGGCAATGTTGTTGTTTTATATTTTTTTGAACAAAGTAATCATGATGTGAGTCATATGTCCAAAGGGGGAATTACTGGTCCCCTGGGGCCTTTTGGTAAATATGCAAATTGTATTAAGAATATGAGCAGTGGTAATTAATGTGTTATGGGTTAGATGGAATGTGTTGTGTGCAAATATATTTGTGACCAGAGACAAAGTAGAAAGGGGGCCTGTCTCTGAAACTAGTGGACTACAACAAGCTGCAAGAATGTGCACTTCCGAATCTCAGGGATTCTTCTGACTGATGAGAAGACAGGGTACAGTAGCATACTGTGTCTCAACTAACAATGTTATTAATACTTTTTCCCATGGGTGAAGGCTTCTTTGCCCAACCGAGCAGGATAATCTGAGCATTGTCTGCGCCCTGGAGATTTTGTGGCGGTAAAAGACTACAGAAGAAAGAGCTGGAAAGACCCTAGGTGAAGGGGCCCGCACCAGGTGTTGCTGGCTACCTTGATGACGGTGAAAGTTGCCGAGACAGATACCTGGATCCATGTGTCCCACTGTAGGAGAGTTTCAACCCCAGAAGAGGAAGATGGCGCCTCCATTAGGTAACATTGTTTTATTTTGTGTCTGTCTGTGTTTGTGTGTCTTTGAAGCAGTGACTCTAAGCTTCCCTATTGGTACGCTGCCAGAAGGACACTCTCCGCAGACCAATGTCGATGGATTGAGAGGGACTGGCTGATCGGGAGACCCTACTAAGTAAGAAGGTCCCGAGCCAAAGAGACCATACATCGTCACCCAGACTGCACTGACGGCTGTATGCAAAGAGGGGAGCTCGACCTGGTATCATCTAAACCACTGCACCAGAGTACCACGAGGAAACCGACGACCTAGAGATGAGGGAGCTGAGGATGCTGGAGCTGGCCAGAATCAGGAGACGGGGGAGGATGGCAATGGAAATGCTACTGATGAGCTACGTGCTCTGGCTGATTCCCTCAGCGGAGGGACAGACCTCCAAGAACATCCAAGACATCCAAGATCATACAAAACCTCCAAGAATTTCAAGATCTTCCAGACATTCAAGATGCACCTGACTTCCCCACCATTGATTGCTCTGTCTTTGTCTAGTTCCCCTAACAGAAATTGAGATCTAACTTGCTGATCCTGTCACGACTTCCTCCGAAGCTGCCTCCTCTCCTGGTTCAGGCAGGCTTCGGCGTTCGTCGTCACCGGCCTTCTAGCCACTGCCGCTCCTCAACTCATCATTCCATTTGTTTTGTCTTGTTTATTACACACACCTGGTTCATATCCCCTCATTAGTACGTGAATAAGTGTTCCCTCTGCCCCCTTGTCCTTGTGGGTGATTGTTTATTGTGAGGAGAGAGTAGCTCGGTTGAGCTCAGCATATTTTGTATTGCCGGGGTATAATTCCCTGTGTGCCTGTTTTGTTCCAGTGCGCCTGTTTTGTGCTCTGGACTGGTTGACACTATTCTGTGTAACTCTGTATTCCGGAATAAACTCTGTATTCTGTGATTTACCGTCCTGCGCCTGACTCCTTGTCACGACTTCCGCCGAGGCTGCCTCCCCTCCTTGTTCGGGCAGGCTTCAGCGTTCATCGTCATTGGAAAATGACCTTTATGCCAAGGCAGAGAAGTGTACGTTTTTCCAGAAGTCCGTCTCCTTCCTCGGATATTGCATTACCACCTCAGGTGTGGAGATGGAGTGAGATCTCATTTCAGCCGTGCGTAATTGGCCGACTCCAACTACGGTTAAGGATGTGCAGCGCTTCCTTGGCTTTGCCAACCACTATCGGAGGTTAATCCGGGGCTTTGGCAAGGTCGCAGCTCCCATTACATCCCTGTTGAAGGGTGGGCCATCCTGGCTCCGCTGGTCTGCTGAGGCTGACCTGGCCTTCAGCAAACTGTGGGATTTGTTCACCTCCGCCCCGGTACTGGCCCACCCCGATCCATCACTACCGTTCGTTCTGGAGGTGGATGCGTCCGAGGTAGGGATAGACGCTGTCCTGTCTCAACGCTCGGGCATGCCACCCAAGCTCTGCCCCTGTGCCTTCTTCTCTAAGAAGCTCAGCCCAGCGGAGCAGAACTACGACTTTGGTGATCGGGAGCTATTGGCTGTTGTCCGAGCCTTGACCGTGTGGAGGCATTGGCTCGAAGGGGCGAAACACCCTTTCCTCATCTGAACGGACCACTGTAACCTGGAGTACATCCGGGCAGCGAGGAGGCTGAATCCTCGCCAGGCCAGGTGGGCCCTATTCTTCACCAGGTTCGATTTTACACTGTCATACATCCCGTGTTCGAAGAACGTGAAGGCAGATGCATTGTCACGGCTGTATGACACAGAGGAGAGGCCCAGAGACAACACCCCCATACTCCCGGCCTCCTGCATTGTGGCGCCGGTAGTATGGGCGATGGACTTGGATATAGAGCAGGCATTACGCACAGATCCATCTCCACGTTCCATGCTGGATTCGAGGCGTCGGGTGGAGGGCTTCAGTACCTCATGGAGTAGGAGGGGTACGGTCCGGAGGAACGGTGCTGGGTCCCGGTGAGGGATATCCTTGATCTCTCCCTGTTGCGGGATTTCCACCGTCACCATCATGCTCGCCCTGATCCGCAGGCGTCGGTGTTCGTCGTCACCGGCTTACTAGCCACTGCCGCTCCATGTATCATCATTCCATTTGTCTTGTCTTGTCAATTACACACACCTGGTTCATATCCCCTCAATAGTCCATGTATAAGTGTTCCCTCTGCCCCCTTGTCCTTGTGGGTGATTGTTTTATGTGAGTTGAGTGTAGCTCGGTGGAGCTACTCGTACCTTGTATTGCCGGGGTAGATTATTCCCCTGTGCCTATATTTTGTTGGAGCTACCCGTACCTTGTATTGCCGGGGTAGATTGTTCCCCTGTGCCTGTATTTTGTTGTCGCTATCCAGCGCAACTGTGTACGATGGAATAAACTCTTTATTCTGTGATTTACCCTCCTGCGCCTTACTCCTTCTAATCACACTCATCACACTCCTTCAAAACACCCATCACAGTGACGCTGCGGTGAAGTAGACAGGGTGATAAGGGGAGTATATTAGAAATTGGTATTAAGAATAATTGGTAAAACATAATAATTTGTCATATAGTCAATGCTTCTATGGATTTCTTGGATTGGAAATGAACTCAACTAAACTGTTATGATCTGTCCTCTCTCGAGGTTACTACAGATGGTGTCTTGATGCATAGCAGGGATAATTCGGTCAAGAATGGTGTGAACCTTAATAAAAAAAACTCTAACCAGCTGAAGAGGAGCAACAAAGGCATTGAATAGGGTCCTGTCCAGTACCACTTCTATCAAGAGACCTGAATCAGAACCAGCATTCAATCAAAGCTATCAACTGCCTTTTCTCTCATGCATTTTCTCTCAGGAGTGTGACAGGAGTCCATGTGGAGTGGGCATGAAGAGAGATCTGTTCAAATACAACATCTCTCATGATGCTGGTATATTGGTTGGCAAATGGACAAAACATAATGGGGGTAGAGGTGGTGGGGCTCAGGTGAGACATTGAAATTGGGACATTGTCATGGGCAATCCAAATTGAACTATGAAGCAATCTGAAGAACATAATGAAGAGACGTCAGAAGATCGAGTGCCGGGGAAAGAAGGGGTTGTTATTTGGGGTATCAGTTTGATTGAGGAGGTCTACACACTGCTAAATTTATAGTAATGCATTGAGATACTGATCTGTGGTTATTCTCCTTATGAGGAAGCTAATGCTACAATGATGGATAATTATACTGTATGTAAATATAAATGTACATTCTGCCAGTGTCAATGGGTGCTAAGTTGAGGGTTTTAACTTTGAGTGATAGGACCAATGTGAAAACCTAAAAATTGTCATTCTAAATGTATTTTAGATAACTAATTTGATTATGATTATGAGTTGTAGCTGACTGATTGATTTGAGTAAGTTATTCATATGTTAATAACTAAAGATGTTGACACTGCAATTCATGTATTATATATTGATATTGATTATTTAGATTGTTATACTACTTGTGATATGGGTAAAGAAGTTATGTGAGCTAAAGATGTTGACACTATTCTCAACATGCCTTGGTATTGCGTATACAATCGCAAAATAACTGCCTTAAATAGATATTATGGTTACAACAACGCTACGTTAGTTTTAATGTGTTAGGATACACATACAATTGAAGTCGGAAGTTTACATATACCTTAGCCAAATACATTTAAACTCAGTTTTTCACAATTCCTGACATTTAATCCTAGTAAAAATTCCCTGTTTTAGGTCAGTTAGGATCACCACTTTATTTTAAGAATGTGAAATGTCAGAATAATAGTAGAGAGAATGACTTATTTCAGCTTTTATATCTTTCATCACATTCCCAGTGGGTCAGAAGTTTACATACACTCAATTCGTATTTGGTAGCATTGCCTTTAAATTGTTTAACTTGGGTCAAACTTCTCGGGTAGCCTTCCACAAGCTTCCCACAATAAGTTGGGTGAATTTTGGCCCATTCCTCCTTACAGAGCTGGTGTAACTGAGTCAAGTGTGTAGGCCTCCTTGCTCGCACACACTTTTTCAGTTCTGCCCACAAATGTTCTATAGGAGTGAGGTCAGGGCTTTGTGATGGCCACTTCAATACCTTGACTTTGATGTCCTTAAGCCATTTTGCCACAACTTTGGAAGTATGTTTGGACTCATTGTACATTTGGAAGATCCATTTCCAACCAAGCTTTAACTTCCTGACTGGTATCTTGAGATGTTGCTTCAATATATCCACAGAATTTTCCTTCCTCATGATGCAATCTATTTTGTGAAGTGCACCAGTCCCTCCTGCAGCAAAGCACCCCCACAGCACGATGCTGCCACCTCTGTGCTTCACGATTGGAATGGTGTTCTTCGTCTTGCAAATACCCCCTTTTTCCTCCAAACATAACGATGGTCATTATGGCCAAACAGTTCTATTTTTGTTTCATCAGACCAGAGGACATTTCTCCAAAAAGTATGATCTTTGTCCCCATGCGCAGTTGAAAACCGTAGTCTGGATTTTTTTTATGGCAGTTTTGGAACAGTGGCTTCTTCCTTACTGAGCGACCTTTCAGGTTATGTGGATATAGGACTCGTTTTACTGTGGATATAGATACTTTTGTACCTCTTTCCTCCAGCATCTTCACAAGGTCCTTTGCTGTTGTTCTGGGATTGATTTGCACTTTTCGCACCAAAGTACGTTCACCTCTAGGAGACAGAATGCGTCTCCTTCCTGAGCGGTATGATGGCTGCGTGGTCCCATACTTGCATACTATTATTTGTACAGATGAACGTGGTACCTTCAGGCATTTGGAAATTACTCCAAGGATGATCCAGACTTGTGGAGGTCTACCATTTTTTTTTCAGATGTCTTGGTTGATTTCTTTTGATGTTCCCATGATGTCAAGCAAAGAGGCACTGAGTTTGAAGGTAGGCCTTGAAATACATCCACAGGTACACCTCCAATTGACTCAAATGATGTCAATTAGCCTATCAGATGCTTCTAAAGCCATGACATCATTTTCTGGAATTTTCCAAGCTGTTTAAAAGCACAATTAACTTAGTGTATGTAGACTTCTGACCCACTGGAATTGTGATACAGTGAATTATAAGTGAAATAATCTGTCTGTAAACAATTGTTGGAAAAATTACTTGTTTCATGCATAACTTAGATGTCCGAACCGACTTGTCAAAACTATAGATTGCTAACAAGAAATGTGTGGGGTGGTTGAAAAACAACTTTTAATGACTCCATCCTAAGTGTATGTAAACTTCAGACTTCAACTGTATTTGGTTTATTTAGAGTAAAACTTTTGAATCTTACTGTTTGAAAAATATAATGTTAATGCATGGATTGTGCCTTATATCATGAACATGTTGATTTTTATGTCACAGTATTCATATATTAATCACTATATACAGTTGAAGTTGGAAATTCCAGAAAATTATGTCATGGCTTTAGAAACTTCATCTCTAGGAGACAGAACGCGTCTCCTTCCTGAGTGGTATGACAGCTGTGTGGTCCCATGGTGTTTATACTTGCGTACTATTGTTTGTACAGATGAACGTGGTACTTTCAGGTTTTTGGAAATTGCTCCCAAGGATGAACCAGACTTGTGGAGGTCTACCATTTTTTTTCTTGGCTGATTTCTTTTGATTTTCCCATGATGACAAGCAAAGAGGCACTGACTTTGAAGGTAGGCCTAGACATACATTCACAGGTACACCTCCAATTGACTCAAATGATGTCAATTAGCCTATCAGAAGTTTCTAAAGCCATGACATAATTTCTGGAATTTCCAACTTCAACTGTATATAGTGATTAATATATGAATACTGTGACATAAAAATCAACATGTTCATGATATAAGGCACAATCCATGCATTAGCATTATATTTTTCAAACAGTAAGATTCAAAAGTTTTACTCTAAATAAACCAAATACAGTTGAAGTCTGAAGTTTACATACACTTAGGATGGAGTCATTAAAACTTGTTTTTCAACCACCCCACAAATTTCTTGTTAACAATCTATAGTTTTGACAAGTCGGTTCGGACATCTAAATTATGCATGAAACAAGTAATTTTTCCAACAATTGTTTACAGACAGATTATTTCACTTATAATTCACTGTATCACAATTCCAGTGGGTCAGAAGTCTACATACACTAAGTTAATTGTGCTTTTAAACAGCTTGGAAAATTCCAGAAAATTATGTCATGGCTTTAGAAGCATCTGATAGGCTAATTGACATCATTTGAGTCAATTGGAGGTGTACCTGTGAATGTATCTCTAGGCCTACCTTCAAAGTCCTGTGGTCCTCTGTAGCTCAGCTGGTAGAGCACGGTGCTTGTAATGCCAAGGTAGTGGGTTCGATCCCCGGGACCACCCATACACAAAAAAATGTATGCACGCATGACTGTAAGTCGCTTTGGATAAAAGCGTCTGCTAAATGGCATATTATTTTTTATTTATTTTTTATTTTAAGTCAGTGCCTCTTTGCTTGTCATCATGGGAAAATCAAAAGAAATCAGCCAAGAAAAAAAATTGTAGACCTCCACAAGTCTGGTTCATCCTTGGGAGCAATTTCCAAAAACCTGAAAGTACCACGTTCATCTGTACAAACAATAGTACGCAAGTATAAACACCATGGGACCACACAGCTGTCATACCACTCAGGAATGAGACGCGTTCTGTCTCCTAGAGATGAAATCAATCCCTGAAAAACAGCAAAGGACCTTCTGAAGATGCTGGAGGAAACAGGTAAAAAAGTATCTATATCCACTGTAAAATGAGTCCTATGTCGACATAACCTGAAAGGCCGCTCAGCAAGGAAGAAGCCCTGCTCCAAAACCGGCATAAAAAAGACAGACTACGGTTTGCAACAGCACATGGGGACAAAGATCGCACTTTTTGGAGAAATGTCCTCTGGTCTGATGAAACAAAAATAGAACTGTTTGGCCATAATGACCATTGTTGTGTTTGGAGGAAAAAGGGGGTGGCTTGCAAGCCGAAGAACACAATCCCAACCGTGAAGCATGGGGGTGGCAGCATCATGCTGTGGGGGTGCTTTGCACGCGCTCCAACATCATAAAGTATATTGCAAATGGACACCAAAGTCAAATCTCAAGGGTGAAATGACCAATTATAAAAACTTCGTCAAAAGTGTGTTTTGTTTTGTTTTTCGATTTTGTCTCAATTATACATTACTAAAGAACCGTATGGAAATAGATACGTTTTATTTTATGCGAGTTTGTCCATAAGGCCTATGTTATGTTCATATCAGGCATATTATACTGCAAATGGTCAAAATGTCCACTTGTCACATATGATCATAGGAAGTCGGTTTCCGAACCCGAAAGTCACAGAAGCATGTCCAAGTGGCATATATAATGTCCAAATGGCATATGAAATGTCCAAATGGCATATGCAAGTATTGAAAGTCCTAAAGCAGGATGTTATGTCCATTTGCCATATATGATCATAGGAAGTCGGGTTCGAATCCAAAAGTCAGTGAACCATGGCCAAATGGCATATGAAATGTCCAAATGTCAGATGTAAGTATTGAAGCTACTAAATCAGGATGTTTTGTCCATTTGCCATAAATGATCATAGAAAGTTGGGTTCCGAATCCAAAAGTCAGTGAACCATGTCCAAATGGCATACAGTGGGGGAAAAAAGTATTTAGTCAGCCACCAATTGTAATTTTCATCATAGGTACACGTCAACTGTGACAGACAAATTGAGATTTTTTTTTCTCCAGAAAATCACATTGTAGGATTTTTAATGAACTTATTTGCAAATTATGGTGGAAAATAAGTATTTGGTCACCTACAAACAAGCAAGATTTCTGGCTCTCACAGACCTGTAACTTCTTCTTTAAGAGGCTCCTCTGTCCTCCACTTCTTACCTGTATTAATGGCACCTGTTTGAACTTGTTATCAGTATAAAAGACACCTTTCCACAACCTCAAACAGTCACACTCCAAACTCCACTATGGCCAAGACCAAAGAGCTGTCAAAGGACACCAGAAACAAAATTGTAGACCTGCACCAGGCTGGGAAGACTGAATCTGCAATAGGTAAGCAGCTTGGTTTGAAGAAATCAACTGTGGGAGCAATTATTAGGAAATGGAAGACATACAAGACCACTGATAATCTCCCTCGATCTGGGGCTCCACGCAAGATCTCACCCCGTGGGGTCAAAATGATCACAAGAACGGTGAGCAAAAATCCCAGAACCACACGGGGGACCTAGTGAATGACCTGCAGAGAGCTGGGACCAAAGTAACAAAGCCTACCATCAGTAACACACTACGCCGCCAGGGACTCAAATCCTGCAGTGCCAGACGTGTCCCCCTGCTTAAGCCAGTACATGTCCAGGCCCGTCTGAAGTTTGCTAGAGTGCATTTGGATGATCCAGAAGAGGATTGGGAGAATGTCATATGGTCAGATGAAACCAAAATATAACTTTTTGGTAAAAACTCAACTCGTCGTGTTTGGAGGACAAAGAATGCTGAGTTGCATCCAAAGAACACCATACCTACTGTGAAGCATGGGGGTGGAAACATCATGCTTTGGGGCTGTTTTTCTGCAAAGAGACCAGGACGACTTATCCGTGTAAAGGAAAGAATGAATGGGGCCATGTATCGTGAGATTTTGAGTGAAAACCTCCTTCCATCAGCAAGGGCATTGAAGATGAAACGTGGCTGGGTCTTTCAGCATGACAATGATCCCAAACACACCGCCCGGCAACGAAGGAGTGGCTTCGTAAGAAGCATTTCAAGGTCCTGGAGTGGCCTAGCCAGTCTCCAGATCTCAACCCCATAGAAATTCTTTGGAGGGAGTTGAAAGTCCGTGTTGCCCAGCGACAGCCCCCAAAACATCACTGCTCTAGAGGAGATCTGCATGGAGGAATGGGCCAAAATACCAGCAACAGTGTGTGAAAACCTTGTGAAGACTTACAGAAAACTTTTGACCTGTGTCATTGCCAACAAAGGGTATATAACAAAGTAGAGAAACTTTTGTCATTGACCAAATACTTATTTTCCACCATAATTTGCAAATAAATTCATTAAAAATCCTAGAATGTGATTTTCTGGATTTCTTTTCTCATTTTGTCTGTCATAGTTGACGTGTACCTATGATGAAAATTACAGGCCTCGCTCATCTTTTTAAGTGGGAGAACTTGCACAATTGGTGGCTGACTAAATACTTTTTTCCCCCACTGTATATAATGTCCAAATGGCATACGTAAGTATTGAAAGTACTAAATCAGGATGTTATGTCCATTTGCCATATATGATCATAGGAAGTCAGTTCCAAACCCAAAAGTCAGTGAACCATGTCCAAATGGCCTGTGATGCGTGATTTGAAGGAGTCAGGCGCAGGAGGGTAAATCACAGGATACAGAGTTTATTCCGTAATACAGCGTTACGCAGAATAGTGTCAACCAGTCCAGAGCACAAAACAGGCGCACTGGAACAAAACAGGCAATCAAAAGAAATCAGCCAAGAAAAAAATGGTAGACCTCCACAAGTCTGGTTCATCCTTGGGAGCAATTTCCAAAAACCTGAAAGTACCACGTTCATCTGTACAAACAATAGTACGCAAGTATAAACACCATGGGACCACACAGCTGTCATACCACTCAGGAAGGAGACGCGTTCTGTCTCCTAGAGATGAAGTTTCTAAAGCCATGACATAATTTCTGGAATTTCCAACTTCAACTGTATATAGTGATTAATATATGAATACTGTGACATAAAATCAACATGTTCATGATATAAGGCACAATCCATGCATTAGCATTATATTTTTCAAACAGTAAGATTCAAAAGTTTTACTCTAAATAAACCAAATACAGTTGAAGTCTGAAGTTTACATACACTTAGGATGGAGTCATTAAAACTTGTTTTTCAACCACCCCACAAATTTCTTGTTAACAATCTATAGTTTTGACAAGTCGGTTCGGACATCTAAATTATGCATGAAACAAGTAATTTTTCCAACAATTGTTTACAGACAGATTATTTCACTTATAATTCACTGTATCACAATTCCAGTGGGTCAGAAGTCTACATACACTAAGTTAATTGTGCTTTTAAACAGCTTGGAAAAATTCCAGAAAATTATGTCATGGCTTTAGAAGCATCTGATAGGCTAATTGACATCATTTGAGTCAATTGGAGGTGTACCTGTGAATGTATCTCTAGGCCTACCTTCAAAGTCCTGTGGTCCTCTGTAGCTCAGCTGGTAGAGCACGGCGCTTGTAATGCCAAGGTAGTGGGTTCGATCCCCGGGACCACCCATACACAAAAAAATTTATGCACGCATGACTGTAAGTCGCTTTGGATAAAAGCGTCTGCTAAATGGCATATTATTTTTTATTTATTTTTTATTTTAAGTCAGTGCCTCTTTGCTTGTCATCATGGGAAAATCAAAAGAAATCAGCCAAGAAAAAAAATTGTAGACCTCCACAAGTCTGGTTCATCCTTGGGAGCAATTTCCAAAAACCTGAAAGTACCACGTTCATCTGTACAAACAATAGTACGCAAGTATAAACACCATGGGACCACACAGCTGTCATACCACTCAGGAAGGAGACGCGTTCTGTCTCCTAGAGATGAAATCAATCCCTGAAAAACAGCAAAGGACCTTCTGAAGATGCTGGAGGAAACAGGTAAAAAAGTATCTATATCCACTGTAAAATGAGTCCTATGTCGACATAACCTGAAAGGCCGCTCAGCAAGGAAGAAGCCCTGCTCCAAAACCGGCATAAAAAAGACAGACTACGGTTTGCAACAGCACATGGGGACAAAGATCGCACTTTTTGGAGAAATGTCCTCTGGTCTGATGAAACAAAAATAGAACTGTTTGGCCATAATGACCATTGTTGTGTTTGGAGGAAAAAGGGGGTGGCTTGCAAGCCGAAGAACACAATCCCAACCGTGAAGCATGGGGGTGGCAGCATCATGCTGTGGGGGTGCTTTGCACGCGCTCCAACATCATAAAGTATATTGCAAATGGACACCAAAGTCAAATCTCAAGGGTGAAATGACCAATTATAAAAACTTCGTCAAAAGTGTGTTTTGTTTTGTTTTTCGATTTTGTCTCAATTATACATTACTAAAGAACCGTATGGAAATAGATACGTTTTATTTTATGCGAGTTTGTCCATAAGGCCTATGTTATGTTCATATCAGGCATATTATACTGCAAATGGTCAAAATGTCCACTTGTCACATATGATCATAGGAAGTCGGTTTCCGAACCCGAAAGTCACAGAAGCATGTCCAAGTGGCATATATAATGTCCAAATGGCATATGAAATGTCCAAATGGCATATGCAAGTATTGAAAGTCCTAAAGCAGGATGTTATGTCCATTTGCCATATATGATCATAGGAAGTCGGGTTCCGAATCCAAAAGTCAGTGAACCATGGCCAAATGGCATATGAAATGTCCAAATGTCAGATGTAAGTATTGAAGCTACTAAATCAGGATGTTTTGTCCATTTGCCATAAATGATCATAGAAAGTTGGGTTCCGAATCCAAAAGTCAGTGAACCATGTCCAAATGGCATACAGTGGGGGAAAAAAGTATTTAGTCAGCCACCAATTGTAATTTTCATCATAGGTACACGTCAACTGTGACAGACAAATTGAGATTTTTTTTTCTCCAGAAAATCACATTGTAGGATTTTAATGAACTTATTTGCAAATTATGGTGGAAAATAAGTATTTGGTCACCTACAAACAAGCAAGATTTCTGGCTCTCACAGACCTGTAACTTCTTCTTTAAGAGGCTCCTCTGTCCTCCACTTCTTACCTGTATTAATGGCACCTGTTTGAACTTGTTATCAGTATAAAAGACACCTTTCCACAACCTCAAACAGTCACACTCCAAACTCCACTATGGCCAAGACCAAAGAGCTGTCAAAGGACACCAGAAACAAAATTGTAGACCTGCACCAGGCTGGGAAGACTGAATCTGCAATAGGTAAGCAGCTTGGTTTGAAGAAATCAACTGTGGGAGCAATTATTAGGAAATGGAAGACATACAAGACCACTGATAATCTCCCTCGATCTGGGGCTCCACGCAAGATCTCACCCCGTGGGGTCAAAATGATCACAAGAACGGTGAGCAAAAATCCCAGAACCACACGGGGGACCTAGTGAATGACCTGCAGAGAGCTGGGACCAAAGTAACAAAGCCTACCATCAGTAACACACTACGCCGCCAGGGACTCAAATCCTGCAGTGCCAGACGTGTCCCCCTGCTTAAGCCAGTACATGTCCAGGCCCGTCTGAAGTTTGCTAGAGTGCATTTGGATGATCCAGAAGAGGATTGGGAGAATGTCATATGGTCAGATGAAACCAAAATATAACTTTTTGGTAAAAACTCAACTCGTCGTGTTTGGAGGACAAAGAATGCTGAGTTGCATCCAAAGAACACCATACCTACTGTGAAGCATGGGGGTGGAAACATCATGCTTTGGGGCTGTTTTTCTGCAAAGAGACCAGGGACGACTTATCCGTGTAAAGGAAAGAATGAATGGGGCCATGTATCGTGAGATTTTGAGTGAAAACCTCCTTCCATCAGCAAGGGCATTGAAGATGAAACGTGGCTGGGTCTTTCAGCATGACAATGATCCCAAACACACCGCCCGGGCAACGAAGGAGTGGCTTCGTAAGAAGCATTTCAAGGTCCTGGAGTGGCCTAGCCAGTCTCCAGATCTCAACCCCATAGAAATTCTTTGGAGGGAGTTGAAAGTCCGTGTTGCCCAGCGACAGCCCCAAAACATCACTGCTCTAGAGGAGATCTGCATGGAGGAATGGGCCAAAATACCAGCAACAGTGTGTGAAAACCTTGTGAAGACTTACAGAAAACTTTTGACCTGTGTCATTGCCAACAAAGGGTATATAACAAAGTAGAGAAACTTTTGTCATTGACCAAATACTTATTTTCCACCATAATTTGCAAATAAATTCATTAAAAATCCTAGAATGTGATTTTCTGGATTTCTTTTCTCATTTTGTCTGTCATAGTTGACGTGTACCTATGATGAAAATTACAGGCCTCGCTCATCTTTTTAAGTGGGAGAACTTGCACAATTGGTGGCTGACTAAATACTTTTTTCCCCCACTGTATATAATGTCCAAATGGCATACGTAAGTATTGAAAGTACTAAATCAGGATGTTATGTCCATTTGCCATATATGATCATAGGAAGTCAGTTCCAAACCCAAAAGTCAGTGAACCATGTCCAAATGGCCTGTGATGCGTGATTTGAAGGAGTCAGGCGCAGGAGGGTAAATCACAGGATACAGAGTTTATTCCGTAATACAGCGTTACGCAGAATAGTGTCAACCAGTCCAGAGCACAAAACAGGCGCACTGGAACAAAACAGGCAATCAAAAGAAATCAGCCAAGAAAAAAAATGGTAGACCTCCACAAGTCTGGTTCATCCTTGGGAGCAATTTCCAAAAACCTGAAAGTACCACGTTCATCTGTACAAACAATAGTACGCAAGTATAAACACCATGGGACCACACAGCTGTCATACCACTCAGGAAGGAGACGCGTTCTGTCTCCTAGAGATGAAGTTTCTAAAGCCATGACATAATTTCTGGAATTTCCAACTTCAACTGTATATAGTGATTAATATATGAATACTGTGACATAAAAATCAACATGTTCATGATATAAGGCACAATCCATGCATTAGCATTATATTTTTCAAACAGTAAGATTCAAAAGTTTTACTCTAAATAAACCAAATACAGTTGAAGTCTGAAGTTTACATACACTTAGGATGGAGTCATTAAAACTTGTTTTTCAACCACCCCACAAATTTCTTGTTAACAATCTATAGTTTTGACAAGTCGGTTCGGACATCTAAATTATGCATGAAACAAGTAATTTTTCCAACAATTGTTTACAGACAGATTATTTCACTTATAATTCACTGTATCACAATTCCAGTGGGTCAGAAGTCTACATACACTAAGTTAATTGTGCTTTTAAACAGCTTGGAAAATTCCAGAAAATTATGTCATGGCTTTAGAAGCATCTGATAGGCTAATTGACATCATTTGAGTCAATTGGAGGTGTACCTGTGAATGTATCTCTAGGCCTACCTGCAAAGTCCTGTGGTCCTCTGTAGCTCAGCTGGTAGAGCACGGCGCTTGTAATGCCAAGGTAGTGGGTTCGATCCCCGGGACCACCCATACACAAAAAAATTTATGCACGCATGACTGTAAGTCGCTTTGGATAAAAGCGTCTGCTAAATGGCATATTATTTTTTATTTATTTTTTATTTTAAGTCAGTGCCTCTTTGCTTGTCATCATGGGAAAATCAAAAGAAATCAGCCAAGAAAAAAAATTGTAGACCTCCACAAGTCTGGTTCATCCTTGGGAGCAATTTCCAAAAACCTGAAAGTACCACGTTCATCTGTACAAACAATAGTACGCAAGTATAAACACCATGGGACCACACAGCTGTCATACCACTCAGGAAGGAGACGCGTTCTGTCTCCTAGAGATGAAATCAATCCCTGAAAAACAGCAAAGGACCTTCTGAAGATGCTGGAGGAAACAGGTAAAAAAGTATCTATATCCACTGTAAAATGAGTCCTATGTCGACATAACCTGAAAGGCCGCTCAGCAAGGAAGAAGCCCTGCTCCAAAACCGGCATAAAAAGACAGACTACGGTTTGCAACAGCACATGGGGACAAAGATCGCACTTTTTTGGAGAAATGTCCTCTGGTCTGATGAAACAAAAATAGAACTGTTTGGCCATAATGACCATTGTTGTGTTTGGAGGAAAAAGGGGGTGGCTTGCAAGCCGAAGAACACAATCCCAACCGTGAAGCATGGGGGTGGCAGCATCATGCTGTGGGGGTGCTTTGCACGCGCTCCAACATCATAAAGTATATTGCAAATGGACACCAAAGTCAAATCTCAAGGGTGAAATGACCAATTATAAAAACTTCGTCAAAAGTGTGTTTTGTTTTGTTTTTCGATTTTGTCTCAATTATACATTACTAAAGAACCGTATGGAAATAGATACGTTTTATTTTATGCGAGTTTGTCCATAAGGCCTATGTTATGTTCATATCAGGCATATTATACTGCAAATGGTCAAAATGTCCACTTGTCACATATGATCATAGGAAGTCGGTTTCCGAACCCGAAAGTCACAGAAGCATGTCCAAGTGGCATATATAATGTCCAAATGGCATATGAAATGTCCAAATGGCATATGCAAGTATTGAAAGTCCTAAAGCAGGATGTTATGTCCATTTGCCATATATGATCATAGGAAGTCGGGTTCCGAATCCAAAAGTCAGTGAACCATGGCCAAATGGCATATGAAATGTCCAAATGTCAGATGTAAGTATTGAAGCTACTAAATCAGGATGTTTTGTCCATTTGCCATAAATGATCATAGAAAGTTGGGTTCCGAATCCAAAAGTCAGTGAACCATGTCCAAATGGCATACAGTGGGGGAAAAAAGTATTTAGTCAGCCACCAATTGTAATTTTCATCATAGGTACACGTCAACTGTGACAGACAAATTGAGATTTTTTTTCTCCAGAAAATCACATTGTAGGATTTTTAATGAACTTATTTGCAAATTATGGTGGAAAATAAGTATTTGGTCACCTACAAACAAGCAAGATTTCTGGCTCTCACAGACCTGTAACTTCTTCTTTAAGAGGCTCCTCTGTCCTCCACTTCTTACCTGTATTAATGGCACCTGTTTGAACTTGTTATCAGTATAAAAGACACCTTTCCACAACCTCAAACAGTCACACTCCAAACTCCACTATGGCCAAGACCAAAGAGCTGTCAAAGGACACCAGAAACAAAATTGTAGACCTGCACCAGGCTGGGAAGACTGAATCTGCAATAGGTAAGCAGCTTGGTTTGAAGAAATCAACTGTGGGAGCAATTATTAGGAAATGGAAGACATACAAGACCACTGATAATCTCCCTCGATCTGGGGCTCCACGCAAGATCTCACCCCGTGGGGTCAAAATGATCACAAGAACGGTGAGCAAAAATCCCAGAACCACACGGGGGGACCTAGTGAATGACCTGCAGAGAGCTGGGACCAAAGTAACAAAGCCTACCATCAGTAACACACTACGCCGCCAGGGACTCAAATCCTGCAGTGCCAGACGTGTCCCCCTGCTTAAGCCAGTACATGTCCAGGCCCGTCTGAAGTTTGCTAGAGTGCATTTGGATGATCCAGAAGAGGATTGGGAGAATGTCATATGGTCAGATGAAACCAAAATATAACTTTTTGGTAAAAACTCAACTCAGTCGTGTTTGGAGGACAAAGAATGCTGAGTTGCATCCAAAGAACACCATACCTACTGTGAAGCATGGGGGTGGAAACATCATGCTTTGGGGCTGTTTTTCTGCAAAGAGACCAGGACGACTTATCCGTGTAAAGGAAAGAATGAATGGGGCCATGTATCGTGAGATTTTGAGTGAAAACCTCCTTCCATCAGCAAGGGCATTGAAGATGAAACGTGGCTGGGTCTTTCAGCATGACAATGATCCCAAACACACCGCCCGGGCAACGAAGGAGTGGCTTCGTAAGAAGCATTTCAAGGTCCTGGAGTGGCCTAGCCAGTCTCCAGATCTCAACCCCATAGAAATTCTTTGGAGGGAGTTGAAAGTCCGTGTTGCCCAGCGACAGCCCCAAAACATCACTGCTCTAGAGGAGATCTGCATGGAGGAATGGGCCAAAATACCAGCAACAGTGTGTGAAAACCTTGTGAAGACTTACAGAAAACTTTTGACCTGTGTCATTGCCAACAAAGGGTATATAACAAAGTAGAGAAACTTTTGTCATTGACCAAATACTTATTTTCCACCATAATTTGCAAATAAATTCATTAAAAATCCTAGAATGTGATTTTCTGGATTTCTTTTCTCATTTTGTCTGTCATAGTTGACGTGTACCTATGATGAAAATTACAGGCCTCGCTCATCTTTTTAAGTGGGAGAACTTGCACAATTGGTGGCTGACTAAATACTTTTTTCCCCCACTGTATATAATGTCCAAATGGCATACGTAAGTATTGAAAGTACTAAATCAGGATGTTATGTCCATTTGCCATATATGATCATAGGAAGTCAGTTCCAAACCCAAAAGTCAGTGAACCATGTCCAAATGGCCTGTGATGCGTGATTTGAAGGAGTCAGGCGCAGGAGGGTAAATCACAGGATACAGAGTTTATTCCGTAATACAGCGTTACGCAGAATAGTGTCAACCAGTCCAGAGCACAAAACAGGCGCACTGGAACAAAACAGGCACACGGGGAATTATACCCTGGCAATACAAAATACGCTGAGCTCAACCGAGCTACTCTCTCCTCACAATAAACAATCACCCACAAGGACAAGGGGGCAGAGGGAACACTTATACATGTACTAATAAGGGGATATTAACCAGGTGTGTGTAATAGACAAGACAAAACAAATGTAATGATGAGATATGGAGCGGCATTAGCTAGAAGGCCGGTGACAACAAACACCAAAACCTGCCCGAACAAGGAGAGGAGGCAGCTTCGGAGGAAGCAGTGACAGTACCCCCCCTTGACGCGCAGCTCCAGCAGCGCGCCGACACCGGCCTCGGGGATGGCCAGGAGGACGCGGAGCAGGGCGAGCCGGTTGGCGACGGTGGAAATCCCACAACAGGAACCTACCCACATCCTGATTTACCTGTTCCACCTGCCCATTAGACTTGGGGTGGAAATCAGAGGTCAGGCTGACGAGACCCCCAGACGTTCCATGAATGCCTTCCAGACCTGGGATGTGAACTGGGGACCCCAGTCAGACACTATGTCCTTTGGTACCCCGTAGTGCCGGAAGACGTGTGTAAACAGGGCCTTGGAAAAGTGGTCCACAACGACCAGGATAGTGGTGTTACCTTGAGATAAGGGAAGATCAGTAAGGAAATCAATACTTAGGTGAAACCATGGCCGTTGTGGAACTGGTAAAGGCTGTAACTTACCCGCTGGGAGATGCCTAGGTGCCTTACTCTGGGCGCACACCGAGCAGGAGGAGACATAAACCCTCATGTCCTTAGCCAAGGTAGGCCACCAGTACTTTCCGGTCAGGCAGCGCACTGTACAACCGATACCTGGGTGACCAGAGGATGGGGACGTGTGTGCCCAGTAGATCAGACGGTCATGGACAAAAGCAGGCACGTGCTCTATATCCGCGTCCATCGCCCATACTACCGGCGCCACAATGCAGGAGGCTAGGAGTATGAGGGTGCTGTCTCTAGGCCTCTCCTCTGTGTCGTACAGCCGTGATAGTGTGTCTGCCTTCACGTTCTTCGTCCCCGGGATGTATGAAAGAGTGAAATCAAACCGGGTGAAGAATAGGGCCCACCTGTCCTGGCAAGGGTTCAGCCTCCTCGCTGCCCGGATGCACTCCAGGTTACGGTGATCCGTCCAGACGAGGAAAGGGTGTTTCGCCCCTTCGAGCCAGTGCCTCCACACAGTCAGGGCTCGGACAACAGCCAATAGCTCCCGATCACCAACGTCGTAGTTCTGCTCCGCGGAGCTAAGCTTCTTGGAGAAGAAGGCACAGGGTCGGAGCTTGGGTGGCGTGCCCGAGCGTTGAGATAGGACAGCGCCTATCCCTACCTCGGACGCATCCACCTCCACTACGAATGGTACTGATGGATCGGGGTGGGCCAGTACCGGGGATGATGTGAACAGACCCCTCAGGTTACTGAAGGCCCTGTCAGCCTCAGTAGTTGGCAAAGGCAATAAAGCACTGCACCTCCTTTACCGTGGTTAGAGTCGGTCAATTACGCATGGCTGAAATGCGATCTCCCTCCATCTCCACACCTGATGTGGTAATGCGGTATCCGAGGAAGGAGACGGACTTGGAATAACAGACACTTTTCTGCCTTGGCATTAAGGTCATTTTCCAACAGTCGGGCCAGCACTTTGCGAACAAAGGACACATGCTCAGCGCGCGTAGTGGAATACACCAGAATGTCATCGATGTAGACAACTACACCGCGACCAAGCATGTCCCGAAACACCTCGTTCACAAAGGACTGGATGACGGATGGAGCATTCATCAAACCGTAGGGCATCACCAGGTATTCATGATGCCCCGTGGTTGTGCTGAATGCTGTCTTCCACTCATCCCGCTCTCAGACACGCACCAGGTTGTACGCACTCCGGATATCTAATTTGGTGAGCGCCCCCAATGCATTGACTCGATCACCGAAGGAATGAGGGGGAGAGGATAATTAAATCGTATTGTCTCCTTGTTCAGTGATCGATAACCAATGCAAGTGCGTAGACTGCTGTCTTTCTTCTTCACAAAAAAAGAAACTTGAGGAGGTAGGCGAAGTATAGGGACGTATAAACCCATGGTGCAGGGACTCGGTGACATATGTCTCCATAGCCTCCATTTCAGCCTGTGACAGGGGGTACACATGACTCCTGGGATGCACAGCATCTACCCGGAGGTTTATTGCGCAATTTCCCGCCCAATGAGGTGGTAACTTGGTCACCTACGTTTTGGAAAACGTGTGCGCCAAATCGAGGTGTTCGGGGAGAATGCGCATGGTGGAGGTACTTCTGGACTTTCCACCGTGGTTGCACCAACGGAAACACAGAGACACCTACCCTGACACTCTCACGACCACCCCGTGACAACCCTCTGTGGCCATGAGAAGGTGGGGTTGTGGAGGGCTAACCAAGGAATACCTAATACAACAGGGAAAGCAGGAGACTCAGTAAGAAAAAAAGTGACTTGCTCGCAATGAGTCTCGTGGGTAACCATAGTGACCTGTGCTGTAACTTCCCTAACAAACCCGGACCCTAATGGTCGACTGTCAAGTGCTCTGATGGGGAGTGGAAGGGATAGGGGAACCAATGAAATGCGTAGACTGTGTGAGAATGACCTGTCCATAAAGTTCCCAGCTGCTCCTGAATCGACTAGTGCCTTACACAGGGGAACTACAATGTGATCAGGAAAGTGGATGGGTAGGGTACAGTGCGCAGCAGAGGGCTCTGAACGAGTGTGGGTGTTCGATACCTGGGGTGATGCGAGAGTGCCCTGCCTGCCGACTCCAGACCCAAAAGAATGTTGACGACATTGTGCAGTGAATTGTCCTCTCGTGCCACCAGAGTGACACTGGCGCTGTCGTCCTCCGCTCTCTCGGAATGCTGCTCCACCTAGCTCCATCAGCTTGTGATCCGAGTCGGGCGGGGTTGGAACGGGCAGACCCCCTCCAGGACGTCCTCTGGCCGCCAGCAGGTTGTCCAAACGGATGGCCATGTCCACCAGTTGAGAGAAGGACAACATGGTGTCCCAGCAGGCTAGCTCCCTTCGGATGTCCTCCCGCAGATGGCACTGGAAATGGTTGTTCCACCCGGACCCAGCTGCTAGAGTCCAGAACTCCAGGGTGAAGTCCTGCGCGGTCCTCGTCCCCTGCTTCAGGTGGACCAACTGCTCTCCCGCCTTCTCGACCCTCGGGCCAGTGATCGAAGTCAGCCCGAAAGAGGCGAGTGAACTCCCCGTAGTTATCCAACGCGGATCCTCCTTCATTCCAGACTGCATTGGCCCACTCCAGGGCTTTCCCTGAGAGGCAGGAGACGAGGGCAGACACCTTCTCCCGCTCCGATGGGGCAGGGCTGATGCTGGAAAAGTAGAGCTCCAGTTGGAGGAGGAATCCCTGGCAGGGAGCAGCTGTGCTGTCGAAATCCTGTGGTCGGGATACATGGATCCCTCTGTATGCTGGGGTGTGGGTGTCTGGATCCGGTCGCCCAGCTGATCTCTACAGATTGGGTCCTCTCCTCTCCAGGCGTTGGACGACCTGGAGAACCCGATCCATCGCTTCTCCCAAGCTGGCTAGCATTGTTGAATGCTCCTGGACCCGTGCCAAGACTCCAGGCATGCGCTCCTCTCCCACTGACTCCATAGTGGGTGGGTGATTCTGTGATGCGTGATTTGAAGGAGTCAGGTGCAGGAGGGTAAATCACAGGATACAGAGTTCATTCCGTAATACAGCGTTACGCAGAATAGCGTCAACCAGTCCAGTGCGCAAAACACTGTTTCAGTGTTTTGCGCACTGAAACAAAACAGGCACACAGGGAATTATACCCTGGCAATAGAAAATACACTGAGCTCAACCGAACTACTCTCTCCTCACAATAAACAATCACACACAAGGACAAGGGGTCAGAGGGAACACTTATACATGTACTAATGAGGGGATGTGAACCAGGTGTGTGTAATAGACAAGACAAAACAAATGAAATGATGAGATATGGAGCGGCAGTGGCTAGAAGGCCGGTGACGACGAACGCAGAAGCCTGCCCGAACAAGGAGAGGAGGAAGCTTCGTAGGAAGTCGTGACATGGCCTATATAATGACCAAATGGTATATATCAGTACGTTAAGTCCTGAATCAACCAAGAAGGTCTATTTGTCATGTTTGATCATAGGAAGTCATAGGAAATCAGAATTTCTTGTTGGTGTTAATTTCAGCATGTCCATTTCGTAATGGGAAGTCCTTATTGATATTGACACGGTCCAACTGCAGCATAACATGTTAAGACTGGCATGTATTATGTGTAATGGACTATCGAATTAGCAGAGTAATTTATTGCCAATGGACAAAAAGTCCATTAGCAATATACAGAATGAGTCAAACAGACATAGTGGTTGATGGTATCATTGCTTAAACATATTGGAAATGGACAGTGTGCACGTACACTCTATATGTGCTGTCCTTGCATTGTTTATGATGATTCTGAGCAATGACACATGCACTGTCCAATTAGCAGAGTAATTTATTGCCAATGGACAAAAATACTTTTCCTCTCCTTTACTCTTGGGTGTTAATTTCAGCCTGTCCATTTGGTGATGGTAAATCATTGCTTAAATATATTGTAAATGGACAATGTCCATTATAACATGTTAAGACTGGCAATGTATTATGTGTAATGGACAATGTCCATTAGCAATATATTACAATGGGCATTCACCATCACGAATTGGACATGCTGTTACATTGCTGAAATGCCCAATTGTCTGGCTCGTTGAACTCGGGATGGGCTAGCAGTGATAGTGGTTTCTCTCCCTCGCTAATTGGTGTTGATTTCAGCATGTCCATTTGGTGATGGTAAATCACTGCTTAAACATATTGGAAATTGACAGTGTCCAATTGCCATATGATATATTGGCAGTGCCAATATGTACAGTGTAACATATTGGCACTTGCAATAGATCATATGGCAAATGGACATTGTCCATTAGCAATATGTTACAATGGGCATTTACCATCACGAATTGAACATGCAGATAAAGGGTTTAAACTAATAAAGTCCACTACTGGGACACTCTACTGTACAAATACAATTAAAATGTGCTGTCCTTTGACTGTTTATGATGATTTTAAGCAATGAGATGGCTGACTTGATTGCTGTCCAATTGCAATACGTTACAATGCCATTTGCCATATGATATATTATGAGTTCATACTTCCCATATAGGATATGAAGGGGGCGATGTACTGTATTCATATTCAAATCTGTAGAGCTACCGGTGACCCTGAACACGTGGCAAAAGGAACTTTGCAAATTGCATGCAAATATACTAACGGAACAACTCGAATGGGTCAAACTGAATGAACCGCCGCACACAGCTAGAATAACTCTGTGGCTTGTTCACCCAAACCTCCCCTCAACCTCCCCCCGATGACCCAGTCGAAGACGGCGTGTCTCTGTGTGACCCAGAGGCCGCAATATGTCAAAATCATGTTGAAATCACTACTAGTCAGGCTTAATTCTGGGCCTACTTATTTGCACAGTCGCTGCGGTCCATGTACTCTATTCATATTGATATCTATAGTGCTACCGGTGACCCTGAATGTGGTAAAAGGAACTTTGCAAATTCCATAAACAGAAGCAGAGTTAGAGCGTAATCTGTAATCCAATGTTATCCTAAGGGAACAACTCGGATGGGTCAAACTGAATGAACCGCCGCACACAGCTAGAATAACTCTGTGGCTTGTCCACCCCAATCTCCCCCCGATGACCCAGCCGAAAACGGCTGTGTCTCTGTGTGACCCAGAGGTCGCAATATGTCAAAATCATGTTGAAATCGCTACTAGTCAGGCTTAATTCTGGGCCTACTTATTTGCACAGTTGCTGCGGTCAGACCGAGCGAGCTACGGTCAAGTGGGGCACATCGTTGAACTCGTAACGGCCTAGAGACTATAGTGAGCTCATTTATTTGCCTTTCAGTGTTGATTTCAGCCTGTCCGTTTGTTGATTTCAGCCTGTTCATTTGTTGATTGTAACGTTCATACTTCCCGTTTAGGATATGAAGGGGACCATGTACTCTATTCATATTGATATCTATAGTGCTACCAATGACCCTGAACATGTGGCAAAAGGAACTTTGCAAATTCCATAAACAGAAGCAGAGTTAGAGCGTAATCTGTAATCCAGTGTTATCCTAGGGGAACAACTCGGATGGGTCAAACTGAATGAACCGCCGCACACAGCTAGAATAACTCTGTGGCTTGTCCACCCCAATCTCCCCCCGATGACCCAGCCGAAAACGCTGTGTCTCTGTGTGACCCAGAGGCCGCAATATGTCAAAATCATGTTGAAATCACTACTTGTCAGGCTTAAATCTGGGCCTACTTATTTGCACAGTTGCTGCAGTCAGACCGAGCGAGCTACGGTCAAGTGGGGCACATCGTTGAACTCGGAACGGCCTAGAGACTATAGTGAGGTAATTTATTTGCCTTTCAGTGTTGATTTCAGCCTGTCCGTTTGTAGATTTCAGCCTGTTCATTTGTTGATTCTAAAGTTCATACTTCCCGTTTAGGATATGAAGGGGACCATGTACTCTATTCATATTGATACAGTTGAAGTCGGAAGTTTACATACACTTAGGTTGGAGTCATTAAAACTCATTTTTCAACCACTCCACAAATTTCTTGTTAACAATCTATAGTTTGGGCAAGTCGGTTAGGACATCTACTTTGTGCATGACACAAGTAATTTTTCCAACAATTGTTTATAGACAGATTATTTCACTTATAATTAAATGTATCACAATTCAAGTGGGTCAGAAGTGTACATACACTAAATTGACTGTGCCTTTAAACAGCTTGGAAAATTCCAGAAAATTATGTCATGGCTTTAGAAGCTTCTGATAGGCTAATTGACATAATTTCAGTCAATTGGAGGTGTACCTCTGGTTTTATTTCAAGGTCTACCTTGAAACTCAGTGCCTCTTTGCTTGACATCATAGGAAAATTAAAATAAATCAGCCAAAAATGGTAGACCTCCACAAGTCTGGTTCATCCTCGGGAGCAATTTCCAAACGCCTGAAGGTACCACATTCATCTGTACAAACAATAGTACGCAAGTATAAACACGATGGGACCACGCAGCTGTCATACCGCTCAGGAAGGAGACGCGTTCTGTCTCCTAGAGATGAACATACTTTGGTGCGAAAAGTGCAAATCAATCCCAGAACAACAGCAAAGGACACTGTGAAGATGCTGGAGGAAACAGGTACCAAAGTATCTATTCCACAGTAAAACATAGTTTTTGGAGAAATGTCCTCTGGTTTGATGAAACAAAAATATAACTGTTTGGCCATAATGACCATCGTTATGTTTGGAGGAAAAAGCGAGTTGCTTACAAGCCGAAGAACACCATCCCAACCGTGAAGCATGGAGGTGGCAGCATCATGCTGTGGGGGTGCTTTGCTGCAGGAGAGATTGGTGCACTTCACAAAATAAATGGCATCATGAGGAAGGAAAATTATGTGGATATATTGAATCAGCAGCTCAAGACATTAGTCAGGAATTTAAAGCTTGGTCGCAAATGGGTCTTCCAAATGGACAATGACCCCAAGCATACTTCCAAAGTTGTGGCAAAATGGCTTAAGGACAACAAAGTCAAGGTATTGGAGTGGCCATCACAAAGCCCTGACCTCAATCCTATAGAAATTTTGTGGCAGAACTGAAAAAGTGTGTGCGAGCAAGGAGGCCTACAAACCTGACTCAGTTACACCAGTTCTGTCAGGAATAGGCCAAAAACAAAAGCTTGTGGAAGGCTACCCGAAACATTTGACCCAAGTTAAACAATTTAAAGGAAATGCTACCAAAAACTAATTGAGAGTATGTAAACTTCTGACCCACTGGGAATGTGATGAAAGAAATAAAAGCTGAAAGAAATAATTCTCTCTACAATTATTCTGATATTTCACATACTTAAAATAAAGTGGTGATCCTAACTGACCTAAGACAGGGAATTTATACAAGGATTAAATGTCAGGAATTGTGAAAAACTGAGTTTAAATGTATTTGGCTAAGGTGTATGTAAACTTCAGATTTCAACTGTATATTCAATGTACAGGCTACAATGTGAGGATCTCATGCATGGTAATAACTAGATGTACAGTACCAATCAAAAGTTTGGACACACCTACTCATTCAAGTGTTTTTCTTTATTTTTACTATTTTGTACATTGTAAAATAATAGTGAAGACATCAAAACTATGAAATAACACATACAGTGAGGGAAAAAAGTGTTTGATCCCCTGCTGATTTTGTACGTTTGCCCACTGACAAAGAAATGATCAGTCTATAATTTTAATGGTAGGTTTATTTGAACAGTGAGAGACAGAATAACAACAACAAAAATGCAGAAAAACGCATGTCCAAAATGTTATACATTATTTGCATTTTAATGAGGGAAATAAGTATTTGACCCCCTCTCAATCAGAAAGATTTCTGGCTCCCAGGTGTCTTTTATACAGGTAACGAGCTGAGATTAGGAGCACACTCTTAAAGGGAGTGCTCCTAATCTCAGCTTGTTACCTGTATAAAAGACACCTGTCCACAGAAGCAATCAATCAATCAGATTCCAAACTCTCCACCATGGCCAAGACCAAAGAGCTCTCCAAGCATGTCAGGGACAAGATTGTAGACCTACACAAGGCTGGAATGGGCTACAAGACCATCGCCAAGCAGCTTGGTGAGAAGGTGACAACATTTGGTGCAATTATTCGCAAATGGAAGAAACACAAATGACCTGTCAATCTCCCTCGGCCTGGGGCTCCATGCAAGATCTCACCTCATGGAGTTGCAATGATCATGAGAATGTTGAGGAATCAGCCCAGAACTACACGGGAGGATCTTGTCAATGATCTCAAGGCAGCTGGGACCATAGTCACCAAGAAAACAATTGGTAACACATTACGCCGTGAAGGACTGAAATCCTGCAGCGCCCGCAAGGTCCCCCTGCTCAAGAAAGCACATATACAGGCCCGTCTGAAGTTTGCCAATGAACATCTGAATGATTCAGAGGAGAACTGGGTGAAAGTGTTGTGGTCAGATTAGACCAAAATCGAGCTCTTTTGCATCAACTCAACTCGCCGTGTTTGGAGGAGGAGGAATGCTGCCTATGACCCCAAGAACACCATCCCCACCTTCAAACATGGAGGTGGAAACATTATGCTTTGGGGGTGTTTTTCTGCCAAGGGGACAGGACAACTTCACCGCATCAAAGGGACGATGGACGGGGCCATGTACTGTCAAATCTTGGGTGAGAACCTCCTTCCCTCAGCCAGGGCATTGAAAATGGGTCGTGGATGGGTATTCCAGCATGACAATGACCCAAAACACACGGCCAAGGCAACAAAAGAGTGGCTCAAGAAGAAGCACATTAAGGTCCTGGAGTGGCCTAGCCCTCCAGGAGGGAGCTGAAGGTTTGAGTTGCCAAATGTCAAGCTCGAAACCTTAATGACTTGGAGAAGATCTGCAAAGAAGAGTGGGACAAAATCCCTCCTGAGATGTGTGCAAACCTGGTGGCCAACTACAAGAAACGTCTGACCTCTGTGATTGCCAACAAGGGTTTTGCCACCAAGTACTAAGTCATGTTTTGCTGAGGGGTCAAATACTTATTTCCCTCATTAAAATGCAAATCAATTTATAACATTTTTGACATGCGTTTTTCTGGATTTTTGTTGTTGTTATTCTGTCTCTCACTGTTCAAATAAACCTACCATTAAAAATTATAGAGTGATCATGTCTTTGTCAGTGGGCAAACTCAGCAGGGGATCAAATACTTTTTTCCCTCACTGTATGGAATCATTTAGTAACCAAAAAAGTGTTAAACATGTGTCACGGGCTGAATGTGGATGTGGTGTAGGAATCAGGCGCAGGACACAGAAGCTTCGTCCAACAGACTTTAGTCAACGACAACAATACAAACTAACGGGCCTCTATGAGCCCGGAGGCGAGCCATTACGCAACAGAAAATCACCAAAAATACAACTGATACGCATACAGTGCGTCTACTCTCCAAACATAGGAGCAAAATAAACACGGCACCTACTGACAGGCGGAACAATTACAGACAACACACGACTAACAAAACGAAAAACTTATAGGAGACATAATTAACACTAAAAGGAAACAGGTGTACAAAGAAGACAAAACCAAACAAACATCGATAACATACAACGGTGGCAGCTAGTACTCCGGGGACGACGACCGCCGAAGCCTGCCCGAGCAAGGAGGAGGAGCAGCCTCGGCCAAAACCGTGACAGTACTCCCCCTTGACGCGCGGCACCAGCCGTGCGCCAACCCCGGCCTCGGGGACGACCAGGAGGACGCGGAGCAGGGCGCGTGGGATGACCACGGTGGAACTCAGTCAGGAGAGACGGGTCTAAGATGTCCCTCCTTGGCACCCAGCACCGTTCCTCCGGGCCGTACCCCTCCCACTCCACGAGATATTGGAGACCCCCCATCCGACGTCTCGAATCCAAGATGGACCGAACTGTGTACGCCGGAGCCCCCTCGATGTCCAGTGGGGGCAGAGGAGTCTCTCCTATCTCACAGTCCTGGAGTGGACCAGCTACCACCGGCCTGAGAAGAGACACATGGAACGAGGGGTTAACGTGATAATTAATAGGCAGTTGTAACCTGTAACACACCTCGTTCAGTCTCCTCAGGACTTTAAAAGGCCCCACAAACCGCCGACCCAGCTTCCGGCAGGGCAGGCGGAGGGGTAGGTTTCTGGTCGAGAGCCAGACTCGATCTCCAGGTGCGTACACCGGACCCTCACTGCGGTGGAGATCGGCGCTCGCCTTTTGTCGACGGATGGCCCGCTGCAGATGGACGTGTGCAGCGTTCCACGTCTCCTCCGAGCGCCACACCCACTCATCCACCGCAGGGGCCTCGATCTGGCTCTGATGCCATGGTGCCAGAACCGGCTGGTACCCTAACACACATTGGAAAGGGGTTAGGTTGGTGGAGGAGTGGCGGAGAGAGTTCTGTGCCATCTCTGCCCAGGGGATATACCTCGCCCACTCCTCCGGCCGGCCCTGGCAATACGATCTCAGAAACCTACCCACATCCTGGTTCATTTGTTCTACCTGCCCATTGCTCTCCGGGTGGTACCCCGAGGTAAGGCTCACCGAGACCCCCAAGTGCTCCATGAACGCTCTCCAGACTCTGGAGGTGAACTGGGGACCTCAGACACTATATCCACGGGTACCCCGTAGTGCCGAAAGACGTGGGTGAATAGTGCCTCAGCGGTTTGTAGGGCAGTAGGGAGATCCGGCATTGGGAGGAGACGACAGGCCTTAGAGAACCGATCCACAACGACCAGTATAGTGGTATTCCCCTGAGAGGGGGGAAGGTCTGTAACGAAATCCACTGAGAGGTGAGACCAGGGTCGTTGTGGAACGGGCAGGGGTTGTAACTTCCCCCTGGCCAGGTGTCTAGGCGCCTTACACTGGGCGCACACCGAGCAGGAGGAGACATAAACCCTCACATCCCTGGCTAACGTTGGCCACCAGTACCTAGCGCTAAGGCAGTGCACTGTCCGGCCAATACCTGGATGTCCAGAGGAGGGTGACGTGTGAGCCCAATAAATCAGTCGAGGTACCACAGGACACTGTGGAGGACTAGGGTCGGTACGCAACGCCCGCTCGATTTCCGCATCGACCTCCCACACTACCGGTGCCACCAGACAAGACTCCGGCAGTATGGGAGTGGGCTCAACGGACCTCTCCTCTGTGTCATACCGCCGGGACAGGGCGTCTGCCTTACCGTTCTGGGACCCAGGGATGTACGTGATTTTAAATACGAACCGGGCTAGAAACATGTTCCACCGAGCCTGACGAGGGTTCAATCTCCTAGCTGCCCGGATGTACTCCAGGTTACGGTGGTCAGTCAAAATGAGAAAAGGGTGTTGAGCCCCCTCAAGCCAATGCCTCCACACCTTTAGGGCCTGTACCACGGCTAACAGCTCCCTGTCCCCTACGTCATAATTTCGCTCCGGTGGGCTGAGCTTCTTGGAGTAAAAAGCACAGGGGCGGAGTTTAGGTGGCGTGCCGGACCGTTGCGATAGTACGGCCCCAATACCGGCCTCTGACGCGTCCACCTCTACCTGAAATGGTAAAGCGGGATCCGGATGCGCCAGCACCGGAGCCGAAGTAAACAGGTCCTTCAGTCTCCCAAAAGCCCTGTCCGCCTCAGCTGACCACTGCAAACGCACCGGACCCCCCTTCAGAAGAGACGTTATGGGAGCTGCCACCTGTCCAAAACCCCGGATAAACCTCCGGTAGTAATTTGCAAAACCCAAGAACTGCTGCACCTCTTTAACCGTGGTTGGGGTTTGCCAATTACGCACGGCTGACACACGGTCAACCTCCATCTTCACCCCTGACGCGGACAACTGATAACCCAAAAAGGAGATAGACTCCTGGAAAAACAGACATTTCTCTGCCTTGACATACAAGTCGTGCTCCAACAGCCTCCTCAACACTCGCCGCACCAGAGCTACATGCTCGGCTCGGGTAGAAGAGTACACTAGAATGTCGTCAATTTACACGACCACACCTTGCCCCTGCATGTCCCGGAAGATCTCATCCACAAAGGATTGGAAGACTGAAGGAGCATTCATGAACCCGTATGGCATGACGAGATACTCGTAATGACCCGAGGTGGTACTAAATGCTGTCTTCCAGTCATCGCCCTCCCTAATGCGCACCAAGTTGTAGGCGCTCCTGAGATCCAGTTTTGTGAAGAAACGCGCTCCGTGTAATGATTCCGTCATAGTCGCAATCAGAGGGAGTGGATAACTGTATTTCACAGTGATCTGATTGAGACTACGGTAATCAATACACGGGCGCAATCCTCCATCCTTTTTCTTCACAAAAAAGAAGCTTGAGGACGCAGGGGAAGTGGAGGGCCGTATGTATCCTTGTCTCAGAGACTCGGCTATGTATGTCTCCATAGCCCCCTTCTCCTCTTGAGACAGAGGATACACATGGCTCCGCGGAAGCGCTGCTCCTGCCTGGAGTTCTATTGCACAATCCCCCTGTCTATGAGGAGGCAACCGCGTCGCCCTCGTCTTGCTAAACACGAGTGCTACTTCCTCATACTCAGGGGGAATGTGCATTGCGGGCACTTGGTTCGGACTCTCCACCGAGGTCGCCCCCACGGAAACACCTAGACATCGCCCCACACACTGGGCAGACCACTCCTTAAGAGCCCTCTGTTGCCACGAAATGGAGGGATTATGGGTAATCAACCAGGGAAGCCCCAGCACCACTGGATACGCAGGAGAGTCGATCAAATATAACTGAATAGTTTCCTCATGACCCCCCTGCGTACTCATCCTAAGCGGCACTGTGACCTCCCTAATCAACCCCGATCCCAACGGGCGGCTATCTAGTGCATGGACAGGGAAGGGAGCATCGACAGGAAGGAGGGGAATCCCTAACTTTGCACAAAAATTCTGATCAACAAAATTCCCAGCTGCGCCTGAATCTACTAGCGCCTTATGCTGGGAATGAGGTGCAACCTGTGGAAATCTTACAGGTATACATAAGTGCACAACAGAGAGCTCTGGGTAAGTGGGGCGCCTACTCACCTGGAAGGACTCCCCTGTGCGTGGCCTGTTGTCCCGTCCCCCTGGAGACCCTCCCCAGCACCTAGCCGCAGTGTGCCCTCCACGGCCACAGTTGGTGCAGGGGACGGCCCCCCTCCGGCTCCTTCTCCTCCTCTCTCTAGCGCCAGCACCCCCGAGCTCCATAGGGCTCGGCTCGGAGGTGCTGGAGGGTGGAATGGACAGCCCCCACTCGGAACGTCCGCGGGTGGCCAGCAGGGTGTCAAGACGGATGGACATGTCCACCAACTGGTCGAACGAGAGGTTGGTGTCCCTGCAGGCCAGCTCTCGGCAGACGTCCTCCCGCAGACTGCATCGATAGTGGTCGATGAGGGCCCGCTCATTCCACCCTGCATCCGCCGCTAGAGTCCGGAATTCCAGGGCGAACTCCTGTGCGCTCCTCTTCCCCTGTCGGAGGTAGAATAGACGCTCCCCCGCCGCTTTCCCCTCAGGTGGATGGTCGAACACAGCCCTGAAGCGGCGGGAGAACTCCACGTAGGTAATGGTGGCGGCGTCTATCCCCCTCCATTCGGCGTTGGCCCACTCCAACGCCTTGCCGGTGAGACAGGAGATGAGGGCAGAAACACTCTCGTGTCCCGAGGGCGCCGGGTGTACGGTGGCCAGGTAGAGTTCCACCTGCAGGAGGAACCCCTGACACCCGGCAGCGGTGCCATCATACGCCCTCGTGAGCGAGAGCCGAATCCCACTGGATTCCGGAGCTTGGATGGGAGGACTGACCGATGGTGGTGGTAAGGTAGGTGGAGGTGTGGGTACCCCTCTGGTCTCCCATCGGTGCAGAGTGTTAATCACGTCCTGCAGGGCGGTCCCGAGTTGTAGGATCCTATCGTCCTGCCCGCGGACGCGCTCCTCCAACGACTCGGGCGCTGCTGCTGCTCCTGCTGACTCCATTAGATGGTGTGTAATTCTGTCACGGACTGAATGTGGATGTGGTGTAGGAATCAGGTGCAGGACACAGAAGCTTCGTCCAACAGACTTTAGTCAACGACAACAATACAAACTAACGGGCCTCTATGAGCCCGGAGGCGAGCCATTACGCAACAGAAAATCACCAAAAATACAACTGATACGCAAACAGTGCGTCTACTCTCCAAACATAGGAGCAAAATCAACACGGCACCTACTGACAGGCGGAACAATTACTCAAAACACACGACTAACAAAACGAAAAACTTATAGGAGACATAATTAACACCAAAAGGAAACAGGTGTACAAAGAAGACAAAACCAAACAAACATCGATAACATACAACGGTGGCAGCTAGTACTCCGGGGACGATGACCGCCGAAGCCTGCCCGAGCAAGGAGGAGGAGCAGCCTCGGCCGAAACCGTGACAACATGTCACGTTGTATAATGATTAGAAGACAGGCGCAGGAATACGTATTAGGGTTTTTTATTACTCCACCCAACACAAGGTATGTCCTGAAAAATGACGGGGACGACTCCCAAAACAAACTTGTGTATATATATATATATATATAACACAGGGATGGTTCCCACACAAAAGAGCGAGGAGTAATCCTCTAAACAGTACACGGGACAAGACCCAAAATAACAAGAGCACAATACACGGTACTCACGAGACCAATGGACATGGGACAATAATCGACAAGGACAATGGGGAACAGAGGGCACATATATACACATACTAATCAGGGAAAATGGGAACCAGGTGTGCGTAATGAGACAAGACACTCCGGGTTTGGTGGTAATGATCCAGGTCAGTGATGCCTAGAAGACCGGTGAAGTCGTGTTGCTCCTCCATCTCCACTCCATCTCCACTCCCTACCTATGAGGTAGCCCAAAAAGGACACGGACCGCTGGAAAAACAACAACATTATTCTTGTTTAACACATAGGTTATGCTCCAACAGTCTTCCCAGCACAGATCTGACTAACGACACATGCTGGGCTCGGGTCAACAGAATAGACCAAAATGTTGTCTATGTAAACTACTACACCCCGTCCCAGCATGTCCCGAAACAATTAAAGGCCTGGAAGACTGATGGAGCATTAGACAGGCCAAAGGGTATTATGAGATACTCGTAATGCCCCGTGGTCGTGGAAAAGGCCGTTTTCCATTCGTCGCCTGTACGAATGCGCACCAGATTGTAGGCGCTCCTCAAGTCCAGTTTCGTGAAGTTCTGCTCCCCGTGCATTTGTTCAATGATGTTTGGGATGAGGGGTAAAGGATAGCTGAACTTAACGGTGGCTTTATTCAGTGTCCGATAATCAATGCAGGGGCGCAGTCCCCCATCTTTCTTCTTAACAAAAAAGAAGCTTGAGGAGGCTGGTGATGTAGAAGGGTTGATAAACCCCTGCTGAAGGCTCTCCTGTACGTATGTCTCCATGGCCTTGGACTCCGTGTAGGAAAGGGGATAGACATGTCCTCTCTGGAGGGCTGCGTCAGACAGCAGGTCAATGGCACAGTCCCAGCTGCGACCTTAAACAACGGGGTGCGTGGGGGTGTCTATAATCAAAAAGGTGATCTGTTCTAAAAGATTGTCATGAGTCAGCAGAGAAACGGGAACAGTGATGTGATGTACGAGCCCCATCCCTATTGGACGATTATCTAGGGCTCGAACAGGAATGGGTGATTGTAGGGGATCCAAAGGCATGCGTAATGCCGTGGCCAGTGCGCTATCTAAAATATTCCCGGCAGCTCCAGAATCAATCAGAGCTAACGGGAGTGAGGGGCTAGGGTATTCAGGGAATATTGGTTGAGGTGAGGTGACAGAAAAGGAGATCTTGCATCCTACCTGGGTTGGAGCAGGGGAATTCCCTAGCTTGTCACCTCCTCACCTATTAGTGGATAGAGGGCAGGTCAGGGAGAAATGACCCCTTTCTCCACAATAGGAGCAGAGGCCCAGATCCCTCTTCTCCTACGCTCTGCCTCGGGCAAATGTGCAGAGCCCACCTCCATCGGCTCTGGCCACGGAGCAGGTGTAGCCATCGGCTCCGGATTCCGTGCAGGTCTTCGTCGGGACTGCAGAAGGTTGTCAAACCGGATCGCCATGCTGATGAGCTTGTCGAGTGACAGGTTGTCATCACGGCAGGCTAACTCCCTCTGTACGTCCTCCTGCAGTCCGCTGCGGAAAACGGTGACCAGAGCCGACTTGTTCCATCCGGTGGAAGCAGCGATGATCCGGAACTCCAGAGCGAACTCCGAGGAGGTCCTAGATCCATGGCGTAGTCAGAGTAGACGCTCAACCCCCTCTCGGCCCTCCACAGGATGATCAAACACAGAGCGGAAGAGGAGCGGAAGCGCTCGTAGGACTTGACCTCAGGTCCGCCCCTTTCCCAGACCGCGGCACCCCAGTCCAGGGACCTTCCGGTCAGTGCAGAGATGACTGTGGCAACCCTGACTCTTCCGGAGACAGCCTCAGTGTAGCGAGCGAGGTACAGGTCGCATTGCAGAAGGAATCTCTTGCATCTCGCTGACGCGACATCGAAGCGCTCCGTGAGGGATAGGGGTATTCCGTGGACCGGCTCAGATGGGATGGAGGCAGGTAGTGGTAGTGTGGGGGCTGGTGCCAGAACCGGTGCTGGAGACTGGAGGGACTGCACATTCCTCTCCAAATGCAGGATGGTTTCCAGCACGCTGTCCATTGCGCTGCCGAGTCTGGAGAGACAGTCCTTGTGATGCTGGACTGTCTCTACGATGGTCGCCAGCTCGTCCTTTCCCATGTCTGCATTTTGATTGGTTGCTTATTCTGTCACATTGTCTAATGATTAGAAGACAGGCGCAGGAATACGTATTAGGGTTTTTTATTACGCCACCCAACACAAGGTACGTAATGAAAAACGACGGGGACGAAGCCCAAAACAAACAAGTATATACAGTGAGGAGAACAAGTATTTGATACACTGCCGATTTTGCAGGTTTTCCTACTTACAAAGCATGTAGAGTTCTGTAATTTTTATCATAGGTACACTTCAACTGTGAGAGACGGAATCTAAAACAAAAATCTAGAAAATCACATTGTATGATTTTTAAGTAATTAATTTGCATTTTATTGCATAACATAAGTATTTGATACATCAGAAAAGCTGAACGTAATATTTGGTACAGAAACCTTTGTTTGCAATTACAGAGATCACACGTTTCCTGTAGGTCTTGACCAGGTTTGTACACACTGCAGCAGGGATTTTGGCCCACTCCTCCATACAGACCTTCTCCAGATCCTTCAGGTTTCGGGGCTGTTGCTGGGCAATACGGACTTTCAGCTCCCTCCAAAGATTTTCTATTGGGTTCAGGTCTGGAGACTGGCTAGGCCACTCCAGGACCTTGATATGCTTCTTACGGAGCCACTCCTTAGTTTCCCTGGCTGTGTGTTTTGGGTCGTTGTCATGCTGGAAGACCCAGCCACGACCCATCTTCAATGCTCTTACTGAGGGAAGGAGGTTGTTGGCCAAGATCTCGCGATACATGGCCCCATCCATCCTCCCCTCAATACGGCGGTAGGTAGCTTAGTGGTTAAGAGTGTTGTGCCAGTAACCGAAAGGTCGCTGGTTCTAATCCCTGAGCCGACTAGGTGAAAAATCTGTCGATGTGTCCTTGAGCAAGGCACTTAACCCTAATTGCTCATGTAAGTCGCTCTGGATAAGAGTGTCTGCTAAATGATTAAAATGTAAATGTAATACGGTGCAGTCGTCCTGTCCCCTTTGCAGAAATGCATCCCCAAAGAATGATGTTTCCATGCTTCACGGTTGGGATGGTGTTCTTGGGGTTGTACTCATCCTTCTTCTTCCTCCAAACACGGCGAGCTCTATTTTTGTCTCATCAGACCACATGACCTTCTCCCATTCCTCCTCTGGATCATCCAGATGGTCATTGGCAAACTTCGTTTTTCTCTACATAAAGTATCATATTCCTCTCAACTGTAAATGTTTTGCATGATTCGTTATGACGTTATACTTACTTACATTTGCTTCCCATCCTAGTATTTTTGTCAGCCATCTTTGTTGAAAGTCTCCAGCCTTGGGTTGCATAGCGTCAAATTCGTCATGGGAACCACTCGATATGATTGGTCATCGCCCAGCGGTCGCTGCTGGTGATTTGCATAAAGTTGGGAAATGTATAACTTTTTCACTGCCTCCCACGCCACGTTCGCGCCGTCCAACGGTACTCGCCATCTCCGCTTCTCACCGCTTTCCTTCCATTGAAAATGAATGGGAAGCAGTGTTTCACCGCGCGGTACTGCGTGCTAGTGTACGCGGGGCATTTTTAATCATATTAAATTGAGGCTTCACAAAGCATTTACAGTTGAAGTCGGAAGTTTACATATACCTTAGCCAAATACATTTAAACTCAGTTTTTCACAATTCCTGACATTTAATCCTAGTAAAAATGCCCTGTCTTAGGTCAGTTAGGATCACCACTTTATTTTAAAAATGTGAAATGTCAGAATAATAGTAGAGAGAATGATTTATTTCAGCTTTTATTTATTTCATCACATTCCCAGTGGGTCAGAAGTTTACATACACTCAATTAGTATTTGGTAGCATTGCCTTTAAATTGTTTAACTTGGGTCAAATGTTTCGGGTAGCCTTCCACAAGCTTCCCACAATAAGTTGGGTCAATTTTGGCCCATTCCTCCTGACAGAGCTGGTGTAACTGAGTCAGGTTTGTAGGCCTCCTTGCTCGCATACGCTTTTTCAGTTCTGCCCACACATCCTCTATAGGATTGAGGTCAGGGCTTTCTGATGGCCACTCCAATACCTTGACTTTGTTGTCCTTAAGCCATTTTGCCACAAGTTTGGAAGTATGCTTGGGGTCATTGTCCATTTGGAAGACCCATTTGCGACCAAGCTTTAACTTCCTGACTGATGTCTTGAGCTGTTGCTTCAATATATCCACATAATTTTCCTTCCTCATGATGCCATCTATTTTGTGAAGTGCACCAGTCCCTACTGCAGCAAAGCAGCCCCACAGTTTGATGCTGACAACCCCGTGCTTCACGGTTGGGATGGTGTTCTTCAGCTTGCAAGCGACCCACTTTTTCCTCCTAACATAACGATGGTCATTATGGCCAAACAGTTCTATTCTTTGTCCCATGTGCAGTTGCAAACCGTAGTCTGGCTTTTTATGGCGGTTTTGGAGCAGTGGCTTCTTCCTTGTTGAGCTGCCTTTCAGGTTATGTCGATATAGTACTCGTTTTTACTGTGGATATAGATACTTTGTACCTGTTTCCTCCAGCATCTTCCCAAGGTCCTTTGCTGTTGTTCTGGGATTGATTTGCACTTTTCGCACCAAAGTACGTTAATCTCTAGGAGACAGAACACGTCTCCTTCCTAAATGGTATGATGGCTGTGTGGTCCCATGGTGTTTATACTTGCGTACTATTGTTTGTACAGATGAACATAGTACCTTCAGGCGTTTGGAAATTGCTCCCAAGGATGAACCAGACTCGTGGAGGTCTACAATTTTTTTTCTGAGGTCTTGGCTGATTTCTTTTGATTTTCCCATGATGTCAAGCAAGGAGGCACTGAGTTTGAAGGTAGGCCTTGAAATACATCCACAGGTACACCTCCAATTGACTCAAATTATGTCAATTAGCCTATCAGAAGCTTCTAAAGCCATGACATCATTTTCTGGAATTTTCCAAGCTATTTAAAGGCACAGTCAACTTAGTGTATGTAAACTTCTGACCCACTGGAATTGTGATACAGTGAATTATAAGTGAAATAATCTGTCTGCAAACACATGTTGGAAAAATTACTTGTGTCATGCACAAAGTAGATGTCCTAACCTACTTGCCAAAACTATAGTTTGTTAACAAGAAATTTGTGGAGTGGTTGTAAAACGAGTTTTAATGACTCCAACCTAAGTGTAAGTAAACTTCCTACTTCAACTGTATAACCCTGTCATGCATCTTGGTAGATCATTGCAAAGCCAGGATAGTGGGTCCGATTCCCGGGACAACTCATACGTAAAAATGTATTCACACATGACTGTAAGTCACTTCTGATAAAAGCATCTTTAAATTTTATGTATTACTCAAAAAAAATTATAGGATGGCCCAACCTTTCCCTCTTTGGTCACTCCTATAGAATTCTATGGTCACTACCACTAAGGCCAACTTTGAATGGTTGATATCCCAGGCCTAAAGTGTCTTTCTTCTGGAACCAAGTTACATGTTCCTCAGTATACAAATATGCACACAACAAAAACTAGCCATACTGCATGGTGATGGGCCTAGTCAGGTCTTTGACACATTCACCCACTCCCCTGCTTAAGATCAGCCACAAAATGTTGGCACCATTGTAACAGGTTGTAATCAAGCCCTGGTCTCCAGCATGGGAGCAGAAGAGGAATACCTGGTGTGGTAGTCTCAGGTTGGACTACTCCAAATCATCTTGGTTCTCACACACACAAACGCAAGCTTTGATGGTCAACCCATTTAAATAAATTTTTACATTTTACATTTTAGTCATTTAGCAGATGCTCTTATCCAGAGCGACTTACATTTAGTGAGTGCATACATTTTTCATACTTTTTCAATACCTCTCACACCCTACAATAATCTGTGGCTCATGAGAGTAGCTTCATAAATAAGCAGAATGTTAATAACCTATTTATTGACACATTATGTAGTATCCTGTAATACTTAGTTTGAAATGAGACACCTTTGGTCATTCATAACACATCAATAAAGACTATATCGCATGACGCTGTACTTTATTTAAAGTCAGACCCCTATGGTCATTCATAACACATACATAAAGGCTTAATGATGTAAACACAAATTAATTAAAACTTAGGGAATCATAACTAACAGCTCAAATAAATAAACATTAAAGACATGTTTAAACCATAACTTTCCTTTAATTTGTAAATTTTTTGAACAATACAAATACATTAAGTTTCAAAAAGTCCAGCAATACAATTACATTGAACATTACACAGAGCTGTGAATAGTGTAGCTTGTCCCTGAGCTGGCGGACAAATGGTTCTTGCCTCTCTTCCTGCTGGAGGTTACTGCATGTTGGTTTCAACCTTAAAAGTAACAACAAAGAAAGTTAGCAGGTCTGTTAGGAAATGCCTTGGTCACACCATCTGGATAAGGGCATTTCTGTGCTGCGCCAGAAACTCTAAATGGGGAGATGGGAAATTCCATTAGAGTCGTATTATTATATTCCTCTTCCATTTACAAATCTCATGACGTGACTGTGAGACTTTATCTAGTGGGATTTTTATTTAGCTGAGCCTGCTAGCTAGCCAAATTTTGCATTACGTTTGGGTTTTTAAACATATTCCAAGGTCAAATAAATGCCCCCAGTGCGAATCACTGTATATGGAATACATATTGGCTTAGAGCATGAACTATTCTGGGTGCCTCAGTAAAAGTATTGTAGGGAATACTCAGTAGGGTCTGTATAATGTATATATGGTGTCGGCAGGTAGCTTAGTGGTTAAGAGCGTTGTGCAAGTAACCGAAAGGTCTCTGGTTGTAATCCCCGAGCTGTCTAGGTGAAAAATCTGTCGATGTGCCCTTGAGCAAGGCACTTAACCCTAATTGCTCCTGTAAGTCGCTCTGGATAAGAGCGTCTGCTAAATGACTAAAATGTAATTTCATGGGGCTCTGAATAATGCGTAGTGTTGCTGGCCTTCTACTCCACCCATTCCATTGTATATGGAATACATAATCATCATATGCGCGCTTACTGCAAACCCGCTGTGCAGGGCATTCTCACTGAATTAAAGGGCAACTACACTCTAAAATGTAAGTTTCCTGATGTTGTTTAAGCATTGTTGTGAACACAGAAAATCTAATTTAGTTGTTTTTCTATTTAAAAAAGCATAATAAAGCCTTCATAAAACCTTAATAGACACTACATAAATGTGTCACAAATCATCTATAACTGTATATCATGCTCTATAAAGGGTTCATAAATGTGGCATAACTGTGTGACATAACCACCAATGTCAGATGTGGCATAACCCACTATGTAAAATATGACATAAACCTGCACTTTATAAAGGGTGGCATAAGCAACGCTTAATAAAGGCTTTATAATTAATAATAAATTGAAGCTTGACAAAACATTTATAACCTTGTCATACGTCTTGGTAGAGACAGTACCTCCAGCAGTAAGAGAGGCAAGAACCATTCGTTCGCCAACTCAGGGACAAGCTACACTATTCACAGCCCTGTGTAAAGTTCAATGTAATTGCATTGCTGTACTCTCTGTCGGGTCCGGAGACCAAGGCTATGGACACCTACATTGAGGACTCCCTAGCTGCAGGATTAATCTGTCCTTCTGCCTCCCCCGCCGGCGCAGGGTTCTTCTTTGTGGAGAAGAAGGACAAAACCCTGCGCCCATGCATCGACTACCGGGGCCTCAACGACATCACAGTGAAGAACCGCTACCCGCTACCACTCATCTCCTCGGCCTTCGAGCCACTCCAGGGGGCCACCGTGTTCTCCAAGCTGGACCTTCGGAAGCCTACCACCTGGTGCGGATACGGGAAGGGGACGAGTAGAAGACTGCCTTCAACACAGCCAGCACTCACTACAAGTATCTGGTTATGCCATTTTGCCTTACCAACGCCCCAGCTGTTTTCCAGGCTCTGGTTAAGGATGTTCTCCGCGACATGTTGAACCGGTTCGTCTTCGTCTACCTTGATGACATCCTCGTCTTCTCCCGCTCCGCCCAAGAACACGTGCTCCACGTCCGACAGGTTCTCCAACGCCTCCATCGATCCACCATCCCCTTCCTGGGTTACATCATCGCTGCAGGGAGTGTACAGATGGATCCCGGGAAGGATTGGCCCCAGCCTACATCCAGTGTGCAGCTGCAACGTTTCCTGGGATTCGGCAACTTTTATCGCCGCTTTATCCGGGGTTACAGCACCCTGGCTTCTCCCCTGTCTGCACTCACCTCTCCCAAGGTTCCGTTCACGTGGTCGCCAGCTGCTGACCAGGCGTTCCGGTATCTCAAACACCGTTTCACCACAGCTCCCATCTTGGTTCATCCTGACCTGTCCCGCCAGTTCGTGGTGGAGGCCGATGCTTTGGATGTCGGAGTGGGAGCTGTCCTGTCCCAGCATTCTACCCTGGACCTTAAGTTACATCCCTGCGCCTTCTTCTCCCATCGCCTCAACGCAACGGAGAGGAACTACGATGTGGGGAATCGTGAGCTCTCGCGGTGAAGATGGCGTTGGAGGAGTGGAGGCACTGGCTGGAGGGGGCGGAACATCCGCTCAATGTGTGGACCGACCACAAGAACCTGGAATATTTCCGCACCGCCAAGCGTCTCAATTCCAGGAATGCTAGGTGGGCCCTGCTCTTCACCCGGTTCAACTTCTCCCTTTCCTACCAACCAGGATCCAAGAACATCAAGCCGGATGCTCTGTCATGCCGCTACAGCCCCGCGGCTACACCCCGAGACCATCCTTCCCACCTTGTGTCTGGCGACGGCACTCAGCTGGGGAATAGGGAAGCAGGTCCGTGAGGCGCAGCATTCCCAGCCGAACCCCGGGGGTTGGGTTCCGGATGTTTGTGCCTGATGCTGTCCGCTCCTCGCTCCTCGGTCCTGGAGTGGGCTTGCCTGCCACCCGGGCTCCCGTTGGACCCTGGCCTTTGTGCGACAACGCTTTTGGTGGCCTACCATGGTCCCGGACGTCTCCACGTTCGTCGCCGCCTACAATGTCTGTGCGCAGAACAAGACTCCTCGGCAAGCTCCGACTGGTCTTCTTCAACCACTGCCTGTCCCTCACCGTCCCTGGTCTCACATATTCCTGAACTTCATCACAGGTCTTCCCCCATCTGATGGCAACGCCACCATCCTGACAGTTGTGGACTGGTTTTCCAAAGCCGCCCACTTCATTCCTCTCCCCAAGCTAACTTCTGCCAAAGAGACGGCCCAGCTCATGGTGCAGCACGTCTTCCGGATCCATGGACTCCCGGTGGACATGGTCTCCGACCGGGGTCCTCAGTTCTCGTCCCAGTTCTGGAAGGCGTTCTGCACGCTCATTGGGTCGTCGGCCAGCCTTTCATCCGGGTTCACCTCCAGTCCAACGGCCAGTTCATCACATTTTAGGGAAGACCCAGATGCAGACAGTGTCGAAGTAACAAAAGTTTATTACTAGAACAGGGGGAAAGGCAAAACGACAGGTCAAGGGCAGGCAGAAGTCAGTAATCCAGATCAGAGTCCAAAAGGTACAGAATGGCAAGCAGTCTCAGGGTCAGGGCAGGCAGAGTTCAGTAATCCAGTGTGGTGGGACAAGGTACAGGACAGCAGGCAGGCTCAGGGTCAGGGCAGGCAGAATGGTCAAAACCGGGAAAACTAGAAAACAGGAACTTTAGAAAAGACAGGCGCAAGGGGGAAAACGCTGGTAGGCTTGATGAACAAAAATGAACTGGCAACAGCCATATGGAGAACACAGGTGTAAATACACTGGGGATAATGGGGAAGATGGGCGACACCTGGAGTGGGGTGGAGACAATCACAAAGACAGGTGAAACAGATCAGGGTGTGACAGCGTTGTCCTTATGTTAGGCCCTGATCTGGCTATGCCATATGGCTGTGGGCTACACAAGTTCATTTAGCAGGCAAGATTTGCTTAGAATTCCATGGCATTATTTTATACTATTTTATACACTGCTCAAAAAAATAAAGGGAACACTTAAACAACACAATGTAACTCCAAGTCAATCACACTTCTGTGAAATCAAACTGTCCAGTTAGGAAGCAACACTGATTGACAATACATTTCACATGATGTTGTGCAAATGGAATAGACAACATGTGGAAATTATAGGCAATTAGCAAGACACCCCCAATAAAGGACTGGTTTTGCAGGTGGTGACCACAGACCACTTCTCAGTTCCTATGCTTCCTGGCTGATGTTTTGGTCACTTTTGAATGCTGGCGGTGCTTTCACTCTAGCGGTAGCATGAGACGGAGTCTACAACCCACACAAGTGGCTCAGGTAGTGCAGCTCATCCAGGATGGCACATCAATGCGAGCTGTGGCAAGAAGGTTTGCTGTGTCTGTCAGCGTAGTGTCCAGAGCATGGAGGCGCTACCAGGAGACAGGCCAGTACATCAGGAGACGTGGAGGAGGCCGTAGGAGGGCAACAACCCAGCAGTAGGACTGCTACCTCTGCCTTTGTGCAAGGAGGAGCAGGAGGAGCACTGCCAGAGCCCTGCAAAATGACCTCCAGCAGGCCACAAATGTGCATGTGTCTGCTCAAACGGTCAGAAACAGACTCCATGAGGGTGGTATGAGGGCCCGACGTCCACAGGTGGGGGTTGTGCTTACAGCCCAATACCGTGCAGGACGTTTGGCATTTGCCAGAGAACACCAAGATTGGCAAATTTGCCACTGGCGCCCTGTGCTCTTCACAGATGAAAGCAGGTTCACACTGAGCACATGTGACAGACGTGACAGAGTCTGGAGACGCCGTGGAGAACGTTCTGCTGCCTGCAACATCCTCCAGCATGACCGGTTTGGCGGTGGGTCAGTCATGGTGTGGGGTGGCATTTCTTTGGGGGCCGCACAGCCCTCCATGTGCTCGCCAGAGGTAGCCTGACTGCCATTAGGTACCGAGATGAGATCCTCAGACCGCTTGTGAGACCATATGCTGGTGCGGTTGGCCCTGGGTTCCTCCTAATGCAAGACAATGCTAGACCTCATGTGGCTGGAGTGTGTCAGCAGTTCCTGCAAGAGGAAGGCATTGATGCTATGGACCGCCCGTTCCCCAGACCTGAATCCAATTGAGCACATCTGGGACATCATGTCTCGCTCCATCCACCAACGCCACGTTGCACCACAGACTGTCCAGGAGTTGGCGGATGCTTTAGTCCAGGTCTGGGAGGAGATCCTCAGGAGACCATCCGCCACCTCATCAGGAGCATGCCCAGGCGTTGTAGGGAGGTCATACAGGCACGTGGAGGCCACACACACTACTGAGCCTCATTTTGACTTGTTTTAAGGACATTACATCAAAGTTGGATCAGCCTGTAGTGTGGTTTTCCACTTTAATTTTGAGGGTGACTCCAAATCCAGACCTCCATGGGTTGATAAATGTGATTTCCATTGATAATTTTTGTGTGATTTTGTTGTCAGCACATTCAACTATGTAAAGAAAAAAGTATTTAATAAGATTATTTCATTCATTCAGATCTAGGATGTGTTATTTTAGTGTTCCCTTAATTTTTTTGAGCAGTGTATTATGAAGAACACAATTGAACATAGCTGAATAAAATAGAAAGGATATTTTCTCCAAAAGATTTGAGGGAGTGCGTACGTGACTATTCTGTGTTGAGCAGTTGACAAAGAAACAGGTACTCCTATATAATTAATTTAGAGTTATTTATGTAACTTTAGTTGTCATGCAAATGTTGGGCTATATGTTTTGATTTTTAATACATTCTAAGGCTGCATGATGCGACTCTAATGATGATTTGAAAAAAGTCACATGAAACGCATGAGCTCTGCTTAGTTTTTTGCGCAGGCTGTACACACTTCATCAGTCTTTCATTCACAATTTGACAAGCACTTGATAATGCTTCAAATTTCTCGGCTGCATTCCCTTTGTTTGGCCACAATCCCCCTAAAAATATCCATGCCTTTTGCGGCCAGTGGCTGTCGTGCCCTTGGGCTGATTATAATAATTATAATTCCCTTCCCCCCGCTGCGTGCTGAAGCACTTCTCACTCACATGGCTCTCAGTCACATGTGATCAGGTCTTTCTCACAGGCTACAAGTGAAGACAGACATATCGGGGACGCAACTGCGTGTGTCCTTATTCAATTCCGAGGCGGATATTGAAGATATTGGAAGAACTGTCCACATTTACTTTTCATCAGCCAACAAGATGAGTACGCCTAACGAACAGCAAAAGCACTAGCCTATGTCAATCTACTATCCCTCATAGTACAAAAATGGACCTATTCTGTGCGAGAAATAAATATTCCAAACATAGTCCGGGACAGTTGTGGGATGCGAAAGATCCCAAATTAATACAACCACTAGCATCAAAAAACCTGTTTTAAGCAATGAGCCTGATGCAACAGATGAGAACATTTAGCTTAAAATGTTGATAAACTATTAGGCTATCACATTATAAGCGCAGCAATGCGCACACAGCAGTAGGCTATAAGCGTGAATGTTGCATTAGCAAGAAAAACACAATTTTCAAAAGTCACCACAAATTCGATTATGCATGTAATGCTTTTATTATAAAGGTGCATTTTTATGGTGAAAATTATCTTCCCCAAACTTGAAACTCATGCGCTGTGTATGTATGCCAGCTAGGCTACACCGGTTGTAAAGCAGATTAATGTGCTTAATTTTAAGAAGTTATTTGGCCACTTTAAAAACGTATAGGCCTATGGGCTAGGCTGTGTGCGACAATGATTTTAAAAAGTCGGGGGGAAAAGCATGCCCTGTTTGCCATAAGATGGGCATCATTCACAAGTGATAATATATCATTCACAAGTGATAGGCTAATATTGTGACCCATCACGCTATTCTTGATTTAATCTTGTCTTTACATATACTAAATAATATATGTGTCACTAGAACCGATGTGGATGTGGTGGAGGAGTCAGGCGCAGGACACAGAGGTTAAGTCCAACAGACTTTAATAGTCTAATGATTATGAGGAAAAACCCGACCTCGAATAACACCAAGAGGCGAGGGAAAATTACGCACACGCGTAAACACTAAACACGAAAAAAAACAGAGTGCAAACACGTAGCTCTGACAAAGTGGCAGCAATAACAACACACAATCAGTCTAGTGCAAAAACAAGGAACTTATAAGACACGTAATCAACACACAAATGGACACAGGTGTAACAGACAGACAAAAGCAATCAAATAACGAAACATAGAGCGGTGGCAGCTAGTACTCCCGGGGACGGCGAACGCCGAAGCCTGCCCCGAACCAGGAGGGGAGCAGTCTCGGCAGAATCCGTGACAGTACCCCCCCCTTGACGCGCGGCTCCAGCCGTGCGCCGACCCCGGCCTCGGGGACGGCCAGGAGGACGCGGACCCGGGCGCGTGGGATGCCCACGGTGGAACTCAGTCAGGAGGGATGGATCGAGTATGTCCCTCCTGGGCACCCAGCACCGTTCCTCCGGACCGTACCCCTCCCACTCCACGAGATACTGGAGACCACTCATCCGGCGCCTCGAGTCCAAGATGGTCCGGACCCTGTACGCCAGGGCCCCCTCGATGTCCAAAGGGGGCGGATGGGTCTCTCCTATCTCCATCATACTATCCAGGTCTGTGCCCAAACAGTTTGAGCTTCTACTTCTAAAAATCCACCTTTCCAGAAATAAGTCTCTCACTGTTGCCGCTTGCTACAGACCCCCCTCAGCCCCCAGCTGTGCCCTGGACACCATATGTGAATTGATTGCCCCCCATTTATCCTCAGAGTTTGTACTGCTTGGTGACCTAAATTGGGATATGCTTAATACCCCAGCCATCCTACAATCCAAGCTAGATGCCCTCAACCTCACGCAAATTATCAACGAACCTACCAGGTACAACCCTAAATCCGTAAACATGGGTACCCTCATAGATATCATCCTGACTAACATACCCTCTAAATACACCTCAGCTGTCTTCAACCAGGATCTCAGCGATCACTGCCTTATTGCCTGCGTCCGTAACGGGTCCGCGGTCAAACGACCACCCCTCATCACTGTCAAACGCTCCCTAAAACACTTTAGCGAGCATGCCTTCCTAATTGACCTGGCCCAGGTATCCTGGATGGATATAGATCTCATTCCGTCAGTAGAGGATGCCTGGTTGTTCCTTAAAAGTAATTTCCTCTCAATCTTAAATAAACATGCCCCATTCAAAAAATACAGAACTAAGAACCGATATAGCCCCTGGTTCTCCTCAGACTTGACTGCCCTTGACCAGCACAAAAAACATCCTGTGGCGTACAGCATTAGCATCAAATAGCCCCCCGCGATATGCAACTTTTCAGGGAAGTTAGGAACCAATATACACAAGCAGTCAGGAAAGCAAAGGCTAACTTTTTCAAACAGAAATTTGCATCCTGTAGCACTAACTCCAAAAAGTTTTGGGACACTGTAAAGTCCATGGAGAATAAGAGCACTTCCTCCCAGCTGCCCACTGCACTGAGGCTAGGAAACACTATCACCACCGATAAATCTACAATAATCGAGAATTTCAACAAGCATTTTGCTACAGCTGGCCATGCTTTCCATCTGGCTACCACTAACCCGGCCACCAACTCTGCACCCTCTGCTGCAACTTGGCCATGCCCCCCGCTTCTCCTTCACACAAATTCAGACAGCTGATGTTTTGAAAGCGCTGCAAAATCTGGACCCCTACAAATCAGCTGGGCTAGACAATCTGGACCCTTTCTTTCTAAAACTAGCCGCGAAATTGTCGCTACCCCTATTACTAGTCTGTTCAACCTCTTTTCATAACGTCTGAGATCCCCAGAGATTGGAAAGCTGCCGCGGTCATCCCCCTCTTCAAAGGGGGTGACACTCTAGATCCAAACTGCTACAGACCTATATCCATCCTGCCCTGCCTTTCGAAAGTATTTGAAAGCCAAGTTAACAAACAGATCACCGACCATTTCGAATACCACCGTACCTTCTCCGCTATGCAATCCGGTTTCCGAGCTGGTCACGGGTGCACTTCAGCCACGCTCAAGGTCATAAACGATATTATAACCGCGATTGATAATAGACAGTACTGTGCAGCCGTCTTCATCGACCTGGCCAAGGCTTTCGACTCTGTCAACCACCGCATTCTTATTGGCAGACTAAATAGCCTTGGTTTCTCAAATGACTGCCTCGCCTGGTTCACCAACTACTTCTCAGATAGAGTTCAGTGTGTCAAATCGAGGGCCTGTTGTCTGGACCTATGGCAGTCTCTATGGGGGTGCCACAGGGTTCAATTCTTGGGCCGACACTTTTCTCTGTGTATATCAATGATGTCGCTCTTGCTGCCGGTGACTCTCAGATCCACCTCTACGCAGACGACACCATTTTGTATACATCTGGCCCTTCATTGGACACTGTGTTAACAAACCTCCAAACGAGCTTCAATGCCATACAACAATCCTTCAGTAGCCTCCAACTGCTCTTAAACACTAGTAAAACTAAATGCATGCTTTTCAATCGAACGCTGCTGGCACCCGCCCACCCGACTAGAATCACCACTCTCGACGGGTCTGACCTAGAGTATGTGGACAACTACAAATACCTAGGTGTCTGGTTAGACTGTAAACTCAACTTCCAGACTCACATAAAGAATCTCCAATCCAAAGTTAAATCTAGAATCGTCTTCCTATTTCGCAACAAAGCCTCCTTCACTCATGCTGCCAAACATGCCCTCGTAAAACTGACTATCCTACCGATCCTTGACTTCGGCGATGTCATTTACAAAATAGCCTCCAACACTCTACTCAGCAAATTGGATGTAGTCTATCACAGTGCCATCCGTTTTGTCTCCAAAGCCCCATACACTACCCACCACTGTGACCTGTACGCTCTTGTTGGCTGGTCCTCACTACATGTTCGTCGTCAAACCCACTGGCTCCAGGCCATCTATAAATCACTGCTAGGCAAATCCCCGCCTTATCTTAGCTCATTGGTCACCATAGCAGCACCCACCCGTAGTCTGCGCTCCAGCAGGTATATCTCACTGGTCATTCCCAAAGCCAACACCTCCTTTGGCCGCCATTCCTTCCAGTTCTCTGCTGCCAATGACTGGAACGAATTGCAAAAATCTCTGAAGCTGGAGACTCTTATCTCCCTCAATAACTTTAAGCATCAGTTGTCAGAGCACCTTACTGATCACTGCACCTGTACACAGCCCATCTGAAATTAGCCCACCCAACTACCTCATCCCTATATTGTTATTTATTTTGCTCTTTTGCACCCCAGTATCTCTATTTGCACATAATCTCTTGCACATCTAACATTCCAGTGTTAATACTATTGTAATTATTCTGCACTATAGCCTATTTATTGCCTTACCTCCATAACTTGCTACATTTGCACACACTGTATATATATTTTCTGTTGTATTTTTGACTTTATGTTTTTTTTACCCCATATGTAACTCTGTGTTGTTTTTATTGCACTGCTTTGCTTTATCTTGGCCAGGTCGCAGTTGTAAATGAGAACCTGTTCTCAACTGGTTTACCTGGTTAAATAAAGGTGAAATAAAAAAATAAAAAATCTTCTTGGAGTGGGCCAGCTACCACCGGCCTGAGAAGAGACACATGGAACGAGGGGTTAATATTTTTATACTCTATAGGCAGTTGTAACCTGTAACACACCTCGTTCAATCTTCTCAGGACTTTGAAGGGCCCCACAAACCGCCGACCCAGCTTCCGGCAGGGCAGGCGGAGGGGCAGGTTTCGAGTCGAGAGCCAGACTCGATCTCCCGGTGCGTACACCGGTCCCTCACTGCGGTGGCGATCGGCGCTCGCCTTTTGTTGACGGATGGCACGCTGCAGATGGACATGGGCAGCGTCCCACGTCTCCTCCGAGCGCCGAATCCACTCGTCCACCGCAGGGGCCTCGATCTGACTCTCGTGCCATGGTGCCAGGACCGGCTGATAACCTAAAACACACTGGAAAGGTGTTAAATTGGTGGAGGAGTGGCGGAGAGAGTTCTGGGCCATCTCTGCCCAGGGGATGAACCTAGACCACTCCTCCGGCCGGTCCCGGCAATAGGACCTCAAAAACCTACCCACATCCTGGTTGACACGTTCCACCTGCCCATTGCTCTCTGGGTGGTACCCCGAGGTAAGGCTTACCGAGACCCCCAACCGTTCCATGAACGCTCCCCAAACTCTGGAGGTGAACTGGGGACCTCGGTCAGACACAATATCCTCGGGGACCCCATAGTGCCGGAACACATGGGTAAATAGGGCCTCAGCGGTTTGTAGGGCAGTAGGGAGACCCGGCATTGGAAGGAGACGACAGGCCTTGGAAAACCGATCCACAACGACCAAAATGGTGGTATTCCCCTGGGAGCGGGGTAGGTCGGTTACGAAATCCACCGATAGGTGGGACCATGGTCGTTGTGGAACGGGCAGGGGATGTAGCTTACCCCTGGGCAAATGTCTAGGCGCCTTACACTGGGCACACACCGAGCAGGAGGAGACATAAACCCTCACATCCCTAGCTAACGTTGGCCACCAGTATTTCATGCTAAGACAGTGCACGGTCCGGCCAATACCTGGATGTCCAGAGGAGGGTGATGTATGAGCCCAATAAATAAGACGATCACGAACCTCGAGCGGAACGTACGTCCGCCCCACAGGACACTCGGGGGAGTAGGGTCGGTACGCAGTGCCCGCTCGATTTCCGCATCGACCTCCCCATACCACCGGAGCCACCAAACAAGACTCCGGCAATATGGAAGTAGGCTCGTTGGACCTCTCCTCTGTGTCATACCGCCGTGACAGGGCGTCTGCCTTACCATTCTGGGACCCTGGGATGTATGTGATCTTAAAAACAAACCGGGTTAGGAACATATTCCACCTAGCCTGACGAGGGTTCAATCTCCTAGCTGCCCGGATGTACTCCAGGTTACGGTGATCAGTCAGAATGAGGAAAGGGTGTTGAGCCCCCTCAAGCCAATGCCTCCACACCTTTAGGGCCTGGACTACGGCTAACAGCTCCCTGTCCCCAACGTCATAGTTGCGCTCCGCCGAGCTGAGCTTCTTGGAGTAGAACGCACAGGGGCGGAGTTTAGGTGGCGTGCCGGACCGTTGTGACAGGACTGCCCCAATACCGGTCTCGGACGCGTCTACCTCTACTTGGAATGGTAAAGAGGGATCCAGATGCGCCAGCACCGGAGCCGAGGTGAACAGGTTCTTCAGTTTGACAAATGCCCTGTCCGCCTCAGCCGACCACTGCAACGAACCGGACCCCCTTTAGCAGGGACGTAATGGGAGCTGCAACCTGTCCAAAACCCAGAATAAACCTCCGGTAGTAATTAGCAAAACCCAAGAACTGCTGCACCTCTTTTACAGTGGTTGGAGTTTGCCAATTACGCACGGCCGATACTCGGTCTACCTCTATCTCCACACCAGACGCGGACAACCGATAACCCAAAAAGGAGACGGACTCCTGGAAGAACAGGCATTTCTCTGCCTTGACATACAAGTCATGCTCCAACAGTCTTCTCTCAACACTCGGCGCACCTGGGCTACATGCTCAGCTCGTGTAGAAGAGTACACTAGGATGTCGTCGATGTAAACTACTACACCCTGCCCATGCATGTCCCGGAAAATCTCGTCAACAAAGGATTGGAAGACTGAAGGAGCATTCATTAACCCGTATGGCATGACGAGATACTCGTAATGACCCGAGGTGGTGCTAAATGCTGTTTTCCATTCATCCCCCCTCCCTAATGCGCACCAGATTGTACGCGCTCCTGAGATCCAACTTTGTGAAGAACCGCGCTCCGGCGTAATGATTCCGTCATCGTCGCAATCAGTGGAAGTGGGTAACTGTATTTAACTGTGATCTGATTGAGACTACGGTAATCAATACACGGGCGCAATCCCCGTCCTTCTTCTTCACAAAGAAGAAACTCGAGGAGACCGGGGAAGTGGAGGACCGTATGTATCCCTGTGCCAAGGACTCGGCTATGTAAGTCTCCATAGCCGCTGTTTCCTCTTGAGACAGGGGATACACACGACTCCGTGGAAGAGCCGCTCCTGTTTGGAGATTTATCGCACAGTCCCCCTGTCTATGAGGAGGTAGCCGTGTTGCCCTCGATTTGCTGAACACGAGTGCTAAATCCTCATACTCAGGGGGAATGCGCAGTGCGGGCACTTGGTTCGGACTCTCTACCGAGGTCGCCCCTACGGAAACACCTAGACATCTCCCTACACACTGGGCAGACCACTCCATAAGAGCCCTCTGTTGCCACGCTATGGTAGGATCATGGGTGCTTAACCAGGGAAGGCCCAACACCACGGGGTACGCAGGAGAGTCAATCAGATAAAACTGAATGATCTCCTCATGACCCCCTGCGTCGTCATCGTCAGTGGTGCTGTGACCTCCCTGATCAGGCCCGACCCCAACGGCCGGCTGTCTAATGCGTGGACAGGAAATGGAGCTTCTACCGGCCGAAGGGGAATTCCTAACCTACAGCAAAATGCCAGATCAATAAAGTTCCCAGCTGCGCCTGAATCTACTAGCGCCTTATGCTGGGAATGAGGTGCCACCTGTGGAAACCTCACAGGAATACTCATGTGACCAACAGAAAGCTCTGGGTAAGTGGGGCGCCTACTCACCTGAAATGACTCCCCAGTGCGTGGCCTGTTGTCACCTCTCCCAGGAGACCCTCCCCAGCACCTGGCCGCGGTGTGTCCTCCACGACCACAGGTGGTGCAGGGGATGGCCCCCCTCGGGTTCCCTCTCCTCCTCTCTCTAGCGCCAGCACCCCCGAGCTCCATGGGAATCGGCTCGGAGGTGCTGGAGGGGTGGAATGGACGACCCCCCACTCGGGACGCCCGCGGGTAGCCAGCAGGGTGTCTAGACGGATGGAAATGTCCACCAACTGGTCAAACGACAGGTTGGTGTCCCTGCAGGCCAGCTCACGACGAACGTCCTCTCGTAGGCTACACCGGTAGTGGTCGATGAGGGCCCTCTCATTCCACCCCGCATCCGCCGCTAGTGTCCGGAACTCCAGTGCGAACTCCTGTGTGCTCCTCTTCCCCTGTCGGAGGTGGAATAGACGCTCTCCCGCCGCTTTCCCCTCAGGTGGATGATCGAAGACAGCCCTGAAGCGGCGGGAGAACTCCGCGTAGGTGATGGTTGCGGCGTCTATTCCCCTCCATTCGGCGTTGGCCCACTCCAACGCCTTGCCGGAGAGACAGGAGATGAGGGCGGAGACGCTCTCGTATCCCGAGGGCGCCGGGTGTATGGTGGCAAGGTAAAGTTCCACCTGCAGGAGGAATCCCTGACACCCGGCTGCAGAACCGTCATATGCCCTCGGGAGCGAGAGCCGAATGCCACTGGGTTCCGGTGCTGAGAGAGGAGGACTGGCCGTTGGTGATGGGATGTTGTAAGAGTGCGTGGGCACCTCTCGATTCACCAATCGGCGCAGAGTGTTGGACACCTCGTCCATGGCGGCCCCGAGTTGCCGGATCATGGTGTCCTGGTAGTTGATCCGGTCTTCTTCCAGGGATTCGGGTGCCGCCGCCGTTCCTGCTGACTCCATGGAGGTGTGTTGTTCTGTCACTAGAACCGATGTGGATGTGGTGGAGGAGTCAGGCGCAGGACACAGAGGTTAAGTCCAACAGACTTTAATAGTCTAATGATTATGAGGAAAAACCCGACCTCGAATAACACCAAGAGGCGAGGGAAAATTACGCACACGCGTAAACACTAAACACGAAACAAAACAGAGTGCAAACACGTAGCTCTGACAAAGTGGCAGCAATAACAACACACAATCAGTCTAGTGCAAAAACAAGGAACTTATAAGACACGTAATCAACACACAAATGGACACAGGTGTAACAGACAGACAAAAGCAATCAAATAACGAAACATAGAGCGGTGGCAGCTAGTACTCCGGGGACGGCGAACGCCGAAGCCTGCCCGAACCAGGAGGAGGAGCAGTCTCGGCAGAATCCGTGACAATATGTGTGACATTTGTTTTGATTTAGAATGGACCATTATCATGCACCTGTCTCGAAACAGGGGCAGTGGGAAAAAATACATGAAATCTATGCACTTAAATAGCGAATGGAGGACGCTTTTCCCGTGGTTCCTTTTCCTGCCAGCCAGGTAGGCTATACTCCTGTTTAAAAGAGAAGCAATGTGCTTAATATTAGGAAAGTTGAGAAATAAATATAGTAGGCCTAGCCTATAGAAAGCTGATGTCGGCTGGGGTATTCAAACCAGCTACCTTTCGGTTAGTGGCCCAACGCTGCCCACAAATGTCCATATTCGAGTCCAGAATCCAAACCAGGCTAAAGAAATCTGTCCCAAAGACTGCAGCTTGAAGCCAGGAGAGGGATAGGGTCCTGGAAAGTTCTTTCACCGATGAAGAAATGTGAATAATTTTGTTTACACTGAAAAGCACAAAACTCTGAGAACATTGCTGTGGAAAACCCCCTTTGGTTCCCTCTGATTGGAATTATATGATTGTAATTATATTTTTCAATAATAATAAAGAAGTACTTCTTTATAAAACAAATGAATGATTGACTCTGCCAAGTCTAGGTAAGGTTAAGCTAGATCTTGATGATAAAAGTACCAATGTTAATTTTAAAAAAAAGGATATAAAGCCAAATTAGGTCTGTGAAAAATGTGAATATGAGAAGTTTCCTTATTTTCCTTAGCTATTTATTGTCCTCGTGTCACATACTCTATCTTACTTTCTCTTTCTTTCTCTCTCTCTCTCCCTCTCTTTTTAGTCTTTCCCTTTCATTCTTTCTCTTACTCTCTCATCCTCTCTCAGTGTCTCACACACACACACACACACACACATACACAGACCCTAACGCACATACACACACATGCACGCAAGCACACACACACATCCACACATGGACGCACGCACACACTCACAATCAGAAGTCCTTTCCTCTCCGCTTCAGGAGCAACTTCACACTCCTGACATGTCCGCACGACGTCTGCAAAGGAGTATGGGCTCAGTTGGCAAGCAGAGTGTGTGCGTGTAGCAGGGAGGGGATAGGGCATGTGTCTTTAGAGGTGCTGGGGTTGAATGTAAAATAAGGTGTGTGTGTGTGTAAACCCTTATAACCTCAGCCAGGCCCATGATATTTCTAGACCTCTATCTCTGCTATGTTCATGCAGGAGTAAAAATAGTTTACGGGAATTAAATGTGTAGATCAGCGTGAATCTACACCGTTTTCTCCCTGAGTATTCATTATAGCTGTTTGAAGCTGGTGTACCAAAACTAAAGGAAAAGACGCAAAAACAAAACTTAAGAATGGTACGCATAGAAATAGCTAACATAGAACATATATACCGCTTCTTAGACTTGCGTTCAATGAGAATGACAGATCTAGAACTCACATTTCTATGTGAAATTGGTCGGGTCGCCCAAAAAGTTACATATTGCAGCTTTAACTTGCTTACACAACTGGCAGAGGTGCTAAGAACCACCTTGGTTTGTCTTAGCCTTAAAGGGCTCTGTCATTTGAATTGTAATCAAACAGCCAGACTGGACTCAGTGAAATGGTTGAGTGACCATACTGTATCTGTACCGACTGTAATACTGTGAACTGCAGGGCCGTTAACTAGTGTAAATGGACCCAGCCATAACACATTTGTGTGGTTTCTATGCCCACACACGTCTGTAATGATTAAACAACAGCGCCGGAGAAGATGGCTGCCGTTTTACAGCCCTCTAACCAATTGTACTATTATGTGTGTTTTTCCGCGTTATTTGTAATTTATTTTGTACATAATGTTTCTGCCATCGTCTCTTATAACCAAAGAGAGCTTCTGGATATCAGGACAGCGATTACTCACCTCGCATTGGACGAAGATTTTTTCTTCAACGAGGCGGTCGCGAAGGATATCCTACAGACACCCGACAAGGCCCAGATCCCCGTCATTCGCGTGAGGAAGAGACGGAGATATCGCGGACGCAGATCCGGGTGCCTTGTAAGGATCCGACGGCGAGCGAGTAAACTGCCTCTCCCATCAATCCTATTAGCCAACGTTCAATCTTTTGAGAATAAAATTGACGATTTAAGATTACGGTTATCCTACCAACGGGACATTAAAAACTGTAATATCTTATGTTTCACGGAGTCGTGGCTGAACGACAACAATGATAACATTCAGCTAGCAGGCTATACGCTACATCGGCAGGACAGAACGTCTGACTCTGGTAAGACAAGGGGTGGCGGTCTCTGTATATTTGTAAACAACAGCTGGTGCACAAAATCAAATACTAAGGAAGTCTCGAGGTTTTGCTCGCCTGAGGTAGAGTATCTTATGATAAGCTGTAGACCACACTATTTACCAAGAGAGTTTTCATCTATATTTTTCATAGCTGTCTATTTACCACCACAAACCAATGCTGGCATTAAGATTGCACTGAATGAGTTGTACAAGGCCATTAATCAACAGGAAAATGCTCATCCAGATGCAGCGCTCCTAGTGGCCGGGACTTTAATGCAGGGAAACTTAAATCCGTTCTACCTAATTTCTACCAGCATGTTAAATGTGCAACCAGAGGGAAAAAAACTCTAGACCACCTTTACTCCACACACAGAGACGCATACAAAGCTCTCCCTCGCCATCCATTTGGCAAATCTGACCATAACTCTATCCTCCTGATTCCTGCTTATAAGCAAAAACTGAAGAAGGAAGCACCAGTGATTCGGTTAATAAAAAAGTGGTCAGATGACGCAGATGCTAAGCTACAGGACTGTTTTGCTAGCACAGACTGGAACATGTTCCGGGATTCTTCAGACAGCATTGAGGAGTACACCACATCAGTCACTGGCTTCATCAATAAGTGCATCGATGATGTCGTCCCCACAGTGACCGTACGTACATACCCCAACCAGAAGCCATGGATTACAGGAAACATCCGCACTGAGCTAAAGGGTAGAGCTGCCGCTTTCAAGGAACGGGACTCTAACCCGGACGCTTATAAGAAATCCCGCTATGACCTCCGACGAACCATCAAACAGGCAAAGAGTCAATACAGGTCTAAGATTGAATCATACTACACTGGCTCTGACGCTCGTCGGATGTGGCAGGGCTTGAAAACTATTACAGACTACAAAGGGAAGCACAGCCGCGAGCTGCCCAGTGACACAAGCCTACCAGACGAGCTAAACCACTTCTATGCTCGCTTCGAGGCAAGCAACACTGAAGCATGCATGAGAGCACCAGCTGTTCCGGACGACTATGTGATCACGCTCTCCGTAGCCGATGTGAGTAAGACTTTTAAGCAGGTCAACATTCACAAGGCCGCAGGGCCAGACGGATTACCAGGACGTGTACTCCGAGCATGTGCTGACCAACTGGCAAGTGTCTTCACTGACATTTTCAACATGTCCCTGACTGAGTCTGTAATACCAACATGTTTCAAGCAGACCACCATAGTCCCCGTGCCCAAGAACTCTAAGATAACCTGCCTAAATGACTACCGACCCGTAGCACTGACGTCTGTAGCCATGAAGTGCTTTGAAAGACTGGTCATGTCTCACATCAACAGCATAATCCCAGAAACCCTAGACCCACTCCAATTTGCATACCGCCCCAACAGATCCACAGATGATGCAATCTCTATCGCACTCCACACTGCCCTTTCCCACCTGGACAAGAGGAACACCTACGTGAGAATGCTATTCATTGACTACAGCTCAGCATTCAACACCATAGTGCCCTCTAAGCTCATCACTAATCTAAGGATCCTGGGACTAAACACCTCCCTCTGCAACTGGATCCTGGACTTCCTGACGGGCCGCCCCCAGGTGGTAAGGGTAGGTAACAACACATCTGCCACACTGATCCTCAACACGGGGGCCCCTCAGGGGTGCGTGCTCAGTCCCCTCCTGTACTCTCTGTTCACCCATGACTGCATGGCCAGGCACGACTCCAACACCATCATTAAGTTTGCCGACGACACAACAGTGGTAGGCCTGATCACCGACAACGATGAGACAGCCTATAGGGGAGGAGGTCAGAGATCTGGCCGTGTGGTGCCAGGACAACAACCTCTCCCTCAACGTGACCAAGACAAAGGAGATGATTGTGGACTACAGGAAAAAAAAGAGGACTGAGCACGTGGTTGTTGTCCTGGCCGTGTGGTGCCAGGACAACAACCTCTCCCTCAACGTGACCAAGACAAAGGAGATGATTGTGGACTACAGGAAAAAAAAGAGGACTGAGCACGCCCCCATTCTCATCGACGGGGCTGTAGTGGAACAGGTTGAGAGCTTCAAGTTCCTTGGTGTCCACATCACCAACGAACTATCATGGTCCAAACACACCAAGACAGTCGTGAAGAGGGCACGACAAAGCCTATTCCCCCTCAGGAGACTAAAAAGATTTGGCATGGGTCCTCAGATCCTCAAAAAATTCTACAGCTGCACCATCGAGAGCATCCTGACTGGTTGCATCACCGCCTGGTATGGCAACTGCTTGGCCTCTGACCGCAAGGCACTACAGAGGGTAGTGCGTACGGCCCAGTACATCACTGGGGCCAAGCTTCCTGCCATCCAGGACCTCTATACCAGGCGGTGTCAGAGGAAGGCCCTCAAAATTGTCAAAGACTCCAGCCACCCTAGTCATAGACTGTTCTCTCTGCTACCGCACGGCAAGCGGTACCGGAGTGCCAAGTCTAGGTCCAAAAGACTTCTCAACAGCTTCTACCTCCAAGCCATAAGACTCTGAACAGCTAATCATGGCTACCCGGACTATTTGCACTGCCCCCCCACCCCATCCTTTTTACGCTGCTGCTACTCTGTTAAGTATTTATGCATAGTCACTTTAACTCTACCCACATGTACATATTACCTCAACTACCTCAACTAGCCGGTGCCCCCGCACATTGACTCTGCAACGGTACCCCCCTGTATATATAGCCTCCCTACTGTCACTTTATTTTACTGTATATATAGCCTCCCTACTGTCACTTTATTTTACTTCTGCTCTTTTTTTCCTCAACACTTTTTTTGTTGTTGTTTTATTCTTACTTTTTTTGTTTAAAATAAATGCACTGTTGGTTAAGGGCTGTAAGTAAGCATTTCACTGTAATGTCTGCACCTGTTGTATTCGGCGCATGTGACCAATAAAATTTGATTTGATTTGATTTGATTTGAACATGTTAAACCCTACAAGCTGAAATGGTATTCATGACTATTTCTCTAAAGTTAAAATCTGTTACCTTTGGGTGGCTGCAGACATCAATAGAAGACATTTTAACCATGTCATCAAGATTTGGACACTAGAGGCTTAGTCAGCGTTTAATAAAATCATTCTGCCTACAGTACATGACAGAAGGGAATCACACACATATTGCTATATGTTCTATATCTCCCTCATCTCAGTCCAATAATAACCTTCTGTCCTTTTGTGTCTAGACCCACAGCTAGGGCTCACAGAGCAGCACTTCCCAGTTCTCACACACACACATACACACACAGACACACACAGACAGACACACACAGAGGGCTAGGGAGGGTTGAACTCTAGGTGATGGTCGCCACATGCCTGTGTATGAAATGAAAGAGAAGTGTTTCCTCACGATCAGAGCTGTGAAATCCTGACCAGCATGTACAAGCCTGGAGCATGATCTCCCTACTGGCCTCAGATCTCTATAATCGTGGGAACATGATCTCTAACTCAGGGACAATAAATGAAACACTAGACCGAGCTTGATTTATTTGCTATTTGAATGTACAGTATTTCAATTCATGTTTAATGTGGTTAGTGGTTGAGTGTCTGGGACGGGAACAATATGTGTTATTTCACCCAAGATGTGTGTTATTGTTGGACCAGGTAATTATTTATTCCCTTAAATGAATTTGTCTGGTACTTAATGGTCTGATCCTGGTGGATTCGACTGGTTTCCTGTGCACACACACACACACACACACACACACACACACACACACACACACACACACACACACACACACACACACACACACACACACACACACACACACACACACACACACACACACACACACACACACACACACACACACTCAGGGGCCACACATCTCTTTCAGCCCTAATCCAGCATGTCCTTCAGTAATAAACATATCCTCAGCTAGGTTAAAGTACATATATAAGTTAACTATTAACAAGTACATGGTTGTTGGGTCCATAGACTGGCCTTGGACTGAGGAGACTGGATGGGTGATGGGTGTCACTGACGGGAGGGTTAGGGTTAGATTCCTCTGATGTATGGAAGAATATGGGCAGGGATTGAAACAAATGCAGATGAACAGCCTGTGCACTGCGATCGACTTTTGGTGATTTATCCTTGAGCCGACAGCGTTTTCACCGAAAGTAATATCCGCAAACATCTGTGAAATTGTTTTTAAAAGTATATCACTGTGCAAAGGATGTGTATCTATCTTTGTTTGAATCCTGGCCATAGTTTATTTATTTACTTGCCATCTTTATCGTATTCCTTAACGTGATCCTAAACCCTCTATTTGAAACCACATCCCTCATTACCTGTCCGAGTTATATTAAAATACAACAGAGAAGGAAGATATACTGTACAACAATCGATTCTGACTTATGATATACAGTTTTGGCTCATAGGGCAGCAGAGAGCGAGAGAAGACAGGCCTGAAGGGAGGGACAAAACTATGTCACTGATGGTAAAGTGGTTGAAAAACAGCATGCCAAGAGTAACAAAGTCAGAATATACAGTGCCTTGCAAAATAATTCATCCCTCCTTGGCGTTTTTCCTATTTTGTTGCATTACAACCTGTAATTTAAATTGATTTTTATTTGGATTTCATGTAATGGACATACACAGAATAGTCCAAATTGGTGAAGTGAATTAAACTTCTTTCAAAAAATTCTAAAAAATAAATAACGGAAAAGTGGTGCGTGCATATGTATTCACCCCCTTCGCTATGAAGCCCCTAAATAAGATCTGGTGCAACCAATTACCTTCAGAAGTCACATAATTAGTTAAATAAAGTCCACCTGTGTGCAATCTTAAAAAATATATATATATATGTTTTACCTTTATTTAACTAGGCAAGTCAGTTAAGAACAAATTCTTATTTACAATAACGGCCTACACCGGCCAAACCCGGACAATGCTGGGCCAATTGTGCGCCGCCCAATCACGGCCGGTTGTGATACAGCCTGTAATCGAACCATGGGGTCTGTAGTGACGCCTCAAGCACTGAGATGCAGTGCCTTAGACCGCTGCGCCAATCGGGAGCCCAATCTAAGTGTCACATGATCTGTTACATGATCTCAGTATATATACACCTGTACTGAAAGGCCCCAGAGTCTACAACACCACTAAGGAAGGGGCACCACCAGGCAAGCAGCACCATGAAGACCAAGGAGCTCTCCAAACAGGTCAGGGACAAAGTTGTGGAGAAGTACAGATCAGGGTTGGGTTATAAAAAAATATCAGAAACGTTGAACATCCCACGGAGCACCATTTAAATCCATTCCATAAAAAATGGAAAGAATATGACACCACAGCAAACCTGCCAAGAGAGGGCCGCCCACCAAAACTCACGGACCAGGCAAGGAGGGCATTAATCAGAGAGGCAACAAAGATAACCCTGAAGGAGCTGTACAGCAGAGATTGGAGTATCTGTCCATAGGACCACTTTTCTTTTTAGTCATTTAGCAGACGCTCTTACCCAGAGTGGCTTACATGAGCAATTAGGGTTAAGTGCCTTGCTTAAGGGCACATCAACAGATTTTTCACCTAGTTGGCTCGGGGATTAGAACCAGCGACCTTTCGGTTACTGGCACAACACGCTTACCCACTAAGCTACCTGCCGCCCTTTAAGCTGAACACACCACAGAGCTGGGCTTTACGGAAGAATGGCCAGAAAAAAGCCATTGCTTGAAGAAAACAATAAGCAAACACGTTTGGTCTTCGCCAAAAGGCATGTGGGAGACTCCCCAAACATATGGAAGAAGGTACTCTGGTAGATGAGACTAAAATTGAGCTTTTTGGCCATCAAGGAGAACGGTATGTCTGGCGCAAACCCAACACCTCTCATCACCCCGAGAACACCATCCCCACGGTGAAGCATGGTGGTGGCAGCATCATGCTGTGGGGATGTTTTTCGTCGGCAGGGACTGGGAAACTGGTCAGAATTGAAGGAATGATGGATGGCGCTAAATACAGGAAAATTCTTGAGGGAAACCTGTTTCAGTCTTCTAGAGATTTGAGACTGGGACGGAGGTTCACCTTCCAGCAGGACAATGACCCTAAGCATACTGCTTGGGGTGAATAGTTCTGCACGCTCAAGTCTTCTGTTTTTTTGTCTTATTTCTTGTTTGTTTCACAAAAAATATATTTTGCATCTTCAAAGTGGTAGGCATGTTGTGTAAATCAAATGATACAAACCCCCCAAAAATCCATTTTAATTCCAGGTTGTAAAGCAACAAAATAGGAAAAATGCCAACGGGGGTGAATACTTTCACAAGCCACTAAAGCTAGCAAGCTATCCAACGTTAGCCAGTTAGCTTGGGTGCTTGACTGATGTTGTTAGGTCAGAACGCTCGGATCAACCCTACTTTTCGGCCAGAGCATCCAGTGTGCACTCCGAGAGCGAAATGCTCTGAATTTACAAACGGGCAATCTGACAACGCTCTGAGTTTACGAAAAAAATTACGAACACACCCGTAGTATAAACCAGCCTTTAGTCTTGAAATCCTTGGTTGTTTAGTACATAGCCTCACATGTGAATCCTTAAAGAGATGGGTGGAGCTAAAGCTTAAAAGGGTGTGAACAATGCTGAATGGGTGTAGACAAAGAAGAGCTCTCCAGTAGGTCCCAAAACATTCAAGGGCCATTTTCTCAAAAGTGAGGTTACAAGTTTATAAACTTTCAAAGCAGAATTACTTTCCCATTGTTCCTCAACTGTAGTGTATGATATACCATTTTCGAGCGCTGAGTCTCTACTTTTATCGAATGTAAAAAAAAAAAAACTGTTTTAAATGTTGCTACATAAGACCGAATCGAGCCGATTGGTCACATTTCATGAAGTCATAAGTATTTGGACAAATTCACTTAAAGTGTATTAAAATAGTTCCATATTCCTTCAAGCTTGTGACTGGTTGTGTTTTGGAATTATGTTTTGCCAAAAAGGAACTGAATGGTGATTAATGTCTTGTGTCATGTTGGAGCCACTTTTATTGTAAGTAAGAATAGAAAATGTTTCTGAACACTTCTACATTCATGTGGATGCCATGATTATGGATAATCATGAATGAATAATTCTGAGTGAGAAAGTTACAGAGGCACAAAGAGAATCAAAAAATGCTAACCTATTGTAGCCTCTGTAACTTTCTCACTCATCAATATTCATGATTCATTCATGATTTTTCTGAATCATGGCATTATCAGGATTAATTTAGAAGTGTTCAGAAACATTTTATCTACTCACTTAGAAAGAAAATTACTCCAGTCATCATTCAACATTCAGTTACTGTTGGGAAATAAATAAATATCCCAAAATACAATCAAAATAAACTGCAACGAGTTAGATGCTAGTGAAAAGTCAGTTAGTGTAGAGTCACAAGCTTGATGTAGGCATTGTGTGCAAGGAATATGGGATCAAATACTAAACTTTGGACTACTTTAATACACTATAAGTGAATTTGTCCAAATACTTATGACTAAGGTGTTTTCATTTTCTAAATGGTAAAACAGATGTATGAAAATACCTTTAAAGAAAAGGTGACATTCTGTACTGTCGCCTCATGAAACATTTGATCTCAAATTCAAAATACTGGAGTATAGAGCCAAATAGAATAATGTATCTTCACTTTCCAAATACATGGTGTAGATTACAAACACAACCACTATGGCAAATGGAGACAGTTGTCGTAACTGCAGGCAACAGAGATTATGGAGTGTGTTGCCCTTTTAATTACGGGGTGTGGTGACGTCTGTAGATTACGGAGTGTGTTGCCATTTTAATTAGGGATGTGTTGCCGTCTGTTTGCTGTCGGTTATATACGGCAGGTAGCTTAGTGGTTAAGAGCATTGTGCCAGTAACTGAAAGGTCGCTGGTTCTAATCCCCGAGCCAACTAGGTGAAAAATCTGTCTGTGCCCTTGAGCAAGGCTCTTAACCCTAATTGCTCTGGATAAGAGCGTCTACTAAAATGTAAAAATGGTCAAACAGTGCAAAAGTGAAACCAAAATTAACATCAGTGTTAAGTTTAGATATTAATTCTGAGATTTTGCTGAAGTTTAGGCATTAAGGTTAATTTTAGGCATTCATTCCGACTGGTTAAGGTTTGGGTTACGGTTAAAACAGAAAAAAGAAAATTAAACTCTGAACTCCTCAAACCAACTCATAAGTGTCATCATTCATTTTTGTTTTGGAGAATATTCTTGGTATACAGAAGATAGCCCTACTTGTTAAAAGAACAAGTCCATATTATGGCAAGAAAAGCTCAAATAAGCAAAGAGAAACGGCAGTCCATAATTACTTTAAGACATGGAGGTCAGTCGATATGGAAAATGTCTAGAACTTGGAAAGTTTTTTCAAGTGCAGTCGCCAAAACCATCAAGCGCTATGATGAAACTGGCTCTCATGAGGACCGCCAAAGGAATGGAAGACCCAGCGTTACCTCTGCTGCAGAGGATAAGTTCATCAGAGTTGCCAGCCTCAGAATTGGCAGCCCAAATAAATGCTTAACAGAGTTCAAGTAACAGACACATCTCAACATCAACTGTTCAGAGGAGACTGTGTGAATCAGGCCTTCATGTTTGAATTGCTGCAAAGAAACACCTCCTAAAGGACAGCAATAAGAAGAATAGACTTGCTTGGGCCAAGAAACACGAGCAATGGACATTAGACCGGTGGAAATTTGTCCTTTGGTCTGGAGTTCAAATTTGAGATTTTTGGTTTCAACCGCTGTGTCTTTGTGAGATGCGGTGTGGATGAACGGATGATCTCCGCATGTGTATTTCCCACCGGAAGCATGGAGAAGGAGGTGTTATGGAGTGCTTTGCTGGTGACACTGTCTGTGATTTGTTTAGAATTCAAGGCACACTTAACCAGCATAGCTACCACAGCATTCTGCAGCGATACGCCATCCCATCTGGTTTGGGCTTAGTGGGACTATCATTTGTTTTTCAACAGGACAATGACTTAACACACCTCCTGGCTGTGTAAGGGCTATTTTACCAAGAAGGAGAGTGATGGCGTGCTGCATCAGATGACCTGGCCTCCACAATCCCCCGACCTCAACCAAATTATGATAGTTTGGGATGAGTCGGACCGCAAAGTGAAGGAAAAGCAGCCAACAAGTGCTCAGCATATGTGGGAACTCCTTCAAGACTGTTGGAAAAGCATTCCAGGTGAAGCTGGTTGAGAGAATGCCAAGAGTGTGCAAAGCTGTCATCAAGGCAAAGGGTGGCTATTTGAAGAATTTGTTTAACACTTTTTTGGTTACTACATGATTCCATTTGTGTTATTTCATAGTTTTGATGTCTTCACTATTATTCTACAATGTAGAAAAACCCTTGAATGAGTAGGTGTTCTAAAACTTTTGACCGGTAGTGTATATTCACATTGACCGTTCCAAGCTAACTTTTTAGTTTGGATCCCGCGACGCAGTTGGCATCAGTTGCTGGGATTGCTACTCTCTGTCCAGTGATCCTGCCGAGCAAGGCCGGGTCTGAGAAGCTATTTGGCGTAGCAGCTAGCCTAGCTGCTAGCTAGCAGCCTATCAAGCTAGCAGGGTTTCTTAAGGGCTTTAACGCAGACCGCAACGCGGTTAGCCATTGTGGCTGGGACCGTGGATTGTCCCGGGTTTTTGGCTGTCTAGATCCCTGCTGTTTGTTGTTTTAAATCTTCCCTGTGACTTGCCCTGTCTGGAACTGTGAGGAGTAACAGCGTAACATACGTTGCTAGCTACCATGACAAAGACTAAAGCCGGCGGGAGTACCGTTGAAGACAGTGGTGTCTCTCTATCACAGGTGAAGGATCTTTTAAACGAACCAAAAGAGCTCTACAAGCAGTTGTTACAACAACAAGAAAATAGCTGTAAGTGTTTTGTCCAAATACTGGTGGTTTCAACTAATAAAAGAATGGAGGACCTGACCAGAGAGGTCCAGGACCTGAAGAACAGCTTGCAGTTCTCACAGGGTCAGCTCGATGAGTTGAAACAGAAGAACGGCAAGATGACAGCAATCTGTAAGTCATTGAGAGAGGACATCAGTTCTGTGTGTGAATCTATGATCACAATGATGGATAAATCTTGAGGGACAATCAAGGCGGAATAACATGGTTGTGGACGGAATTGCAGAATCTCCACATGAGACCTGGGCGTAGTCTGAGGAAAAAGTGAGGGGAATGATCTCTGAGAAATTGAAGATGGACCACAGGAGGATTGAGGTGGAGCGCACCCACAGGACTGGAAAACCCACCACCAGCCCAGTTGACAGGCCCAGGCCGATAGTGGTCAAGTTCCTGACGTTCAAGGACAAGGTAGCTGTTCTGGAAAGAGCCAAGAACTTGAGAGAAATGTACATCTTCCTCAACGAGGACTATCCTGAAGCTGTGCGCCAGAAGAAGAAAGAACTTATAATAATATGCCATTTAGCAGACGCTTTTATTCAAAGAGACTTACAGTGCGCATACATTTTTACGTATGGGTGGTCCCGGGGATCGAACCCACTACCCTGGCATTACAAGTGCCATGCTCTACCAATTGAGCTACAGCCATGAAAGCTGCCAGAGTGCGTGGGGACATTGCTTACATCCGCTATGACAGACTCATTGAAGCAGAACCAGAAGCCTGGAAGGGATGAGAGAGCCAAGCCTATGGGTTCGAACTTCAACCCCGCAGCACACACACACACCAATTGATTAATGGACTGCTGAATGTATATATTTTTCTCTTGCTTTGTTTGCTCTTTTCCATATTATGTCTATCTCTGATAAGCTACCCAGGAAAGGGCTGAAAATAGCCCATATTAATAAATGTAGCCTTAGAAATAAGGTTCATGAAATCAATAACTTGCTAACATCAGATAACATTCATATATTAGCCATATCTGACACACACTTATATAATTCATTTGATGATACAGCAGTGGCAATACAAGGATATAACATCTATAGAAGAGACATAAATGCTTATGGGGGAGGTGTTGATGTATATATTCAGAGCCATATCCCTGTAATGCTTATAGAAGATCTTGTCAAGTGTTATTGAAGTGTTGTGGTTGCAGGTTCACTTGGCACATCTAAAGCCTTTTCTTTTGGGGTGTTGCTATAGGCCACCAAGTGTGAAATGCTTGATAGTGTATGTGATGTAAACAGAGAGGTCTACTTTCTTGGGGACCTGAATATTGACTGGTTTTCATCAAGTTGTCTGCTCAAGAGGAAGAGTCTCACTGTAACCAGTGCCTGTTATCTGGTTCAGGTTATTAATCAACCTACCAGGGTGTTTACAAACACGACAGGAACAAGATCATCCACATGTATCGATTACATTTTCACTAATACTGTAGAACTTTGTTCTAAAGCTGTATCCGTACCCATTGGATGCAGTGATCACAGTGGCTATATCCAGGAAAGCCAAAGTTCCAAAAGCTGGGCCTAAAATACTGTATAAGAGATCATCCAAAAGATTTTGCTGTGACTCTTATGTGTATGATGTAAAAAATATTTGTTGGTCTGATGTGATTAATAAGGAGCATCCAGAATTTATGAAATTGCTTCTTCCAATTATTGATAAACATTAATCTGTTAAGAAACTGACTGTTAGAACTGTTAAGGCTCCATGGATTGATGAGGGATTGAAAAACTGTATGGTTGAAAGAGATGGGGAAAAAGGAGTGGTTAATGAGTCTGGCTGCACATCTGACTGGCTGACTTACTGCAAATTGAGAAATTATGGGACTAAACTCCTTTAAATGAAATCATGGTCAGAAAGACAAATACTTTATTGAATCAGCTGACTTATTCATCACAAACCATTTTGATGTTGCCAATTATTTTTATGATTACTTCATTGGCAAAATGGGCAAACTTAGGCAGGAAATGCCAACAACGAACAGTGAGCCATCATATTCGTGCATTAAAAAAACAATAATGAAAGAAAAGCATTGCAAGTTTGAATTTTGTAAAGTTAGTGTGGGAGAGTTGGAAACATTATTGTTATCGATCAATAATGACAAACCTCCTGGCATTGACAACTTAGATGGAAAGCTACTGAGGATGGTAGCTTACTCTATAGCCACTCCTATCTGTCATATTTTTAATCTGAGCCTAGAGGAAAGTCTTTGTCCTCAGGCCTGGAGGGAAGCCTAAGTAATTCCGCAACCCAAGAGTGGCAAAGCGGCCTTTATTGGTTCTAACAGCAGACCTAAAAGCTTGCTGCCAGCTCTTAGCAAACTGTTGGAAAAAATTATGTTTGACCAAATACAATGCTATTTCTCTGTAAACAAATTAACAACAGACTTTCAGCATGCTTAGAGAGAAGGGCACTCAACGTGTACTGCACTGACGCAAATGACTGATGATTGGTTGAAAGAAATTGATAATAAGAAGATTGTGGGAGCTGTACTGTTAGATTTCAGTGCTTTGATATTATTGACCATAACCTGTTGAAAATACATACGTGTTATGGCTTTTCATCCTCTGCCATATCGTGGATTCAGAGATATCTATCTAATAGAACTCAAAGGGTTTTCTTTAATGGAAGCTTCTCTAAGGTCAAACATGTAAAATGTGGTGTACCGCAAGGCAGCTCTCTAGGCCCTCTACTCTTTTCTATTTTTACCAATGACCTGCCACTGACATTAAACAAAGCATGTGTGTCCATGTATGCTGATGATTCAACCATATACGCATCAGCAACCACAGCTAATGAAGACACTGAAACCCTTAAAGAGTTGCAATCTTTTTTGGAATGGGTGGCCACTAATAAACTGGTCCTAAACATCTCTAAAACTAAGAGCATTGTATTTGGTACAAATCATTCCTTAAGTTCTAGACCTCAGCTGAATATGGCAATGAATGGTGTGGCTGTTGAACAAGTTGAGGAGACTAAATCACTTGGTTTTACCTTAGATTGTAAACTTTCGTGGTCAAAACATATAGATTCAGTGGTTGTAAAGATGGGGAGAGGTCTGTCCGTAATAAAGAGATGCTCTGCTTTTTTGACACCACACTCCAAAAAGCAAGTCCTGCAGGCTCTAGTTTTGTCTTATCTTGATTATCGTCCAGTTGTGTGGCCGAGTGCTGCAAGGAAAGACCTAGTTAAGCTGCAGCTGGCCCAGAACAGAGTGGCACGTCTTGCTCTTCATTGTAATCAGAGGGCTGATATAAATACTATGCATGCCAGTCTCTCTTGGTTAAGAGTTGAGGAGAGACTGACCGCATCACTTCTTATTTTTATAAGAAACATGAATGTTTTAAAAATCCCAAATTATTTGCATAGTCAACTTACACACAGCTCTGACACACACACTTACCCCACCAGACATGCCACCAGGGGTCTTTTCACAGTCCCCAAATCCAGAACAAATTCAAGAAAGCATACAGTATTATATAGAGCCATTATTGCATGGAACTCCGTTCCATCTCATATTGCTCAAGTGAACAGCAAACCTGTTCACTTGAGATAAAGCAACACCTCACGGCACAATGCCTCTCCCCTATTTGACCTAGATAGTTTGTGTGTATGTATTGATATGAAGGCCACGTGTGCCTTTTGTTAAAACAAATAAAAAATAACTGTTAATGTAGTTCTGTCCTTGAGCTGCTGTTTATTAATATTCTTTATTATGTCATGTTTCATGTTTTGTATGGACCCCATGAAGAGTAGCTGCTGCTTTTGCAACAGCTAATGGGGATCCTAATAAAATACCAAAAGATATCTCATTCATGATATTTCCACTCTAAAACCAGATCTTCGATGTAACTGTCGTGGAGATTCGCCTCAAACTCAATGTTAATGAATCAATCAAAAACTAAATCCAAGCTTGATGAAAACTCTGAAAAGGGTGTTCCCTTTCAGTCCTTATATACTGCTATAGAAACAACTCATATAAGCATGATTTACATTATTCATTATTAACATTGGTTCCTACATGTGACTTATGAGACTTCTTCTCTCGAAGCTGGGACCTTGAAACTGAGATACTCCTTTTGGTTCCCAGAACAATGTTCTGGGTGTACTGCCAATTGGTCTGAGGAGGTCACAGTCACCTGCATGAACCAAGATAGAGTGAGAGGAGATGCTGTGTACAATTCAATGCTATCTCTTCAGACAACAACATTTTCCCTCACATAACTATTGAAGAATGTATCATTATGTTGTGATTGGCATAGTTAGAGAGGGTGTGTGTGTGTGTGTGTGTGTGTGCAGGTTTCTCTCAGTTAGACCTGGTACCTGTCTGTTCACACCCTGTAATGCTGCCTTTCATGCCGCCTTCCATTAGTACTGTAAATGAGGTGGACACACACTCCTTTAGAAAACACACTCTCCCCTGAATAACCCCATTTGCTGCCTTTAAGATTCCACTTTACATTTTAACATACACTTTCAGCAGTCATTTCAACAGTGGCTCATAGTTAACAATGTCAAAATGTAAAAGAGCAGTCAGCTCATTCACTCATGGTCTCCATGTTCTGTTCTGCTGCTTTACACTGTTGCTCTCAGAGTTCTGGGTCGTCTTCATTAGGCACCAAATGGGGTACTGAAATAGGTAGGGACTACCTGAAGTTTTTGTTTTCTGTTGCAAAGCATTTTAAAGCGTTTTCTGTTGCTTGCCCTAATGAACAGGAGGACCAGGTGATGTCTCCACAGCTACAGGGTGGCAGCAGAGCAGATAGAACTTAACCGTGATTCTACTAATCAAGTGAAACACTGCAGTTGAGAAAGCTATCAACTAGCAGTGTTAATTGATCACAGCTATAAGTTACCTACTCTGCACAATAAACATGTACATGATAATAAATTACCTCTCTCAGAACTGTGGAGCGTACAGTGGGGAAAAAAAGTATTTAGTCAGCCACCAATTGTGCAAGTTCTCCCACTTAAAAAGACGAGAGAGGCCTGTAATTTTCATCATAGGTACACGTCAACTATGACAGACAAAATGAGAAAAAAACATCCAGAAAACCACATTGTAGGATTTTTAATGAATTTATTTGCAAATTATGGTGGAAAATAAGTATTTGTTCAATAACAAAAGTTTCTCAATACTTTGTTATATACCCTTTGTTGGCAATGACACAGGTCAATCGTTTTCTGTAAGTCTTCACAAGGTTTTCACACACTGTTGCTGGTATTTTGGCCAATTGCTCCATGCAGATCTCCTCTAGAGCAGTGATGTTTTGGGGCTGTCGCTGGGCAACACGGACTTTCAACTCCCTCCAAAGATTTTCTATGGGGTTGAGATCTGGAGACTGGCTAGGCCACTCCAGGACCTTGAAATGTTTCTTAAGAAGTCACTCCTTCGTTGCCCGGGCAGTGTGTTTGGGATCATTGTCATGCTGAAAGACCCAGCCACGTTTCATCTTCAATGCCCTTGCTGATGGAAGGAGGTTTTCACTCAAAATCTCACGATACATGGCCCCATTCATTCTTTCCTGTTAGGCCTACTGCTGCTAGGTAGCTCTCTCTCTGCTCTCCCCCTCCCCTCGGTCTGTTTTTGATTGCAGGAGTGAAGTCTGGTGTGCGGGAGTCAGGGTTCCAGCTGCAGCTCATTTACCATAATCACCCCAGCCTTTAAGACCCGGTCAAACTTGCCACTCATCGTCAGATCATAGTCAAGACGACCATGTTAGTCTCGCTGCCGACTCAACCTGCTTGTTTTCGCTCTTTGTGTTTTTGGCCTGTTCTATTTACTTTTCTCCTGTGCCACAGATTATTGGAACCTGACTCCTGCCTCCGCTTCACTCCTGCCACCACCATCCTGCTTTCCACTACCGGACCTCCCTTTTGGACTCACCACGGACACTAGGACATTACGGTACCACACCTGCTCTGAACCTGGATCTGTTACCCTCCCTGTAACCTGGACTTGCTCTTCCCCTATTATTGGAAACCTGGACAGATGGAACATTGTAAATAAACCTGTTAAACCTTCTCTGGCTCGGTGTAGTTGTCTGCATTTGGGTTCAAATCCAGTTTAATCATGACATTTCCTTTACACGGATCAGTCGTCCTGGTCCCTTTGCAGAAAAACCGCCCCAAAGCATAATGTTTCCACCCCCATGCTTCACAGTAGGTATGGTGTTCTTTGGATGCAACTCAGCATTCTTTGTCCTCCAAACACGACGAGTTGAGTTTTTACCAAAAAGTTCTATTTTGGTTTCATCTGACCATATGACATTCTCCCAATCCTCTTCTGGATCATCCAAATGCACTCTAGCAAACTTCAGACGGGCCTGGACATGTACTGGCTTAAGCAGGGGGACACGTCTGGCACTGCAGGATTTGAGTCCCTGGTGGCGTAGTGTGTTACTGATGGTAGGCTTTGTTACTTTGGTCCCAGCTCTCTGCAGGTCATTCACTAGGTCCCCCCGTGTGGTTCTGGGATTTTTGCTCACCATTCTTGTGATCATTTTGACCCCACGGGGTGAGATCTTGCGTGGAGCCCCAGATCGAGGGAGATTATCAGTGGTCTTGTATGTCTTCCATTTCCTAATAATTGCTCCCACTGTTGATTTCTTCAAACCAAGCTGCTTACCTATTGCAGATTCAGTCTTCCCAGCCTGGTGCAGGTCTACAATTTTGTTTCTGTCACGATCGTCATATGGAACAGACCAAGGCGCAGCGTGATGAACAAACATACTTTAATTAGTTAAAGTTTAAACACAAAACAAGAAACGACTCGTGACGTCCAACGGTATCAATGACCGAACACGGAACAAAAACCCACAACCACAAAGGGAAAACATACAGTTTAAATATGGCTCCCAATCAGAGACAACCAGCCAACAGCTGACACTCGTTGCCTCTGATTGGGAGTCACTCCAGGCAAAACATAGAAATCAACACAACAGAATTACCAACATAGAAATACACACATAGAATGAACACACCTGGCTCAACATAATGAGTCCCAGAGCCAGGGTGTGACAGTACCCCTAAAGGCGCGGACTGCGACCGCGCCTCAACTAAACAAAACAGGGAGGGCTGGGCGGGCATACCTCCTCGGCGGCGGTTCTGGCTCCGGCCTTGACCACCACCCTCCAATACACCCCCCATAGCGCCCCCTGGTCCAGTCTGGCCCCGCCGGCTGGAGCCGAACTGGACTTAGCAGGAGCGGTTAGCTTCAGCTCCATAGTGGAGCAGTTGACCGGTACCTTACCAGGCACCGGTGACCCAGGCACGGGTTGTGCTGGACTGACGACGCGCACCCCTGGCTTGGTGCGTGGAGGAGGAAACGGGCCTTACCAGGCTGACGACGCGCACCCCTGGCTTGGTGCGTGGAGGAGGAACGGGCCTTACCAGGCTGACGACTCGCACCCCTGGCTAGTGCGTGGAGGAGGGACGGGCCTTACCAGGCTGACGACTCGCACCCCTGGCTTGGTGGCGTGGAGTAGGAACGGGCCTTACCAGGCTGACTTCTCGCACCCCTGGCTTAGTGCGAGTGGCAGGGAACAGGCCGGGCCGGGCTGGCGACGCGCACCGTATACTTGGTGCGAGTGGCAGGAACAGGCCGGGCCGGGCTGGCGACGCACACCGTATACTTGGTGCGAGTGGCAGGAACAAGCCGGGCCGGGCTGGCGACGCGCACCGTAGACTTGGTGCGAGTGGCAGGAACAGGCCGGGCCGGGCTGGCGACGCGCACCGTATACTTGGTGCGAGTGGCAGGAACAAGCCGGGCCGGGCTGGCGACGCGCACCGTAGACTTGGTGCGAGTGGCAGGAACAGGCCGGGCCGGGCTGGCGACGCGCACCGTATACTTGGTGCGAGTGGCAGGAACAAGCCGGGCCGGGCTGGCGACGCGCACCGTATACTTGGTGCGAGTGGCAGGAACAGGCCGGGCCGGGCTGGCGACGCGCACCGTAGGCTTGGTGCGTGGAGCAGGGACAGGTCGGGCTGGGCTGGCGACGCACACCGTAGGCTTGGTGCGTGGAGCAGGGACAGGCCGAACCGGGCTGTGGAGACAGATAGGAGGCCTGGAGTGAAGAGCGGCCACAACCCGTCCTGGCTGAATGCCTACCCTCACACACTCTGTGTGAGGCATCCGCACAGGACGTACAGGGCGGTGTACCCCTGGCCTGGTGGCCTTCTGGATCCGCCCCTTTTTTTCCTCCGTCAGCCCCGTCGTCCATGCCGTGTGCCCCCCCCTAAAAATTTTCTGGGGTTGCCTCTCGACCGTCCGACGACGACCCTGATCACGCCGTTGCTCCTCTCTCCGTCGCCTCTCCACTGTCTCACTCCATGGCCGGCGATCCATCCCGGCCAGGATTTCCCCCAAGTCCAGGACCCTTTACCGTCCAATATCTCCTCCCATGTCCAGGCTGCCTGCTCCTGGACACGCTGCTCCTCTTTCGCCAGGGCCTTTCCCGGCGCTTCCTCCCATGTCCAGCCCAAGGGCTGCCCCTGGACACGCTGCTTGGTCGTTGCATGGTGGGTTTTTCTGTCACGATCGTCATATGGAACAGACCAAGGCGCAGCGTGATGAACAAACATACTTTAATTAGTCAAAGTTTAAACACAAAACAAGAAACGACTCGTGACGTCCAACGGTATCAATGACCGAACACGGAACAAAAACCCACAACCACAAAGGGAAAACATACAGTTTAAATATGGCTCCCAATCAGAGACAACCAGCCAACAGCTGACACTCGTTGCCTCTGATTGGGAGTCACTCAGGCAAAACATAGAAATCAACACAACAGAATTACCAACATAGAAATACACACATAGAATGAACACACCCTGGCTCAACATAATGAGTCCCAGAGCCAGGGTGTGACAGTTTCTGGTGTCCTTTGACAGCTCTTTGGTCTTGGCCATAGTGGAGTTTGGAGTGTGACTGTTTGCGGTTGTGGACAGGTGTCTTTTATACTGATAACAAGTTTAAACAGGTGCCATTAATACAGGTAACGAGTGGAGGACAGAGGAGCCTCTTAAAGAAGAAGTTACAGGTCTGTGAGAGCCAGAAATCTTGCTTGTTTGTAGGTGACCAAATACTTATTTTCCTCCATAATTTGCAAATAAATTCATTAAAAATCCTACAATGTGATTTTCTGGATTTTTTTCTCTCAATTTGTCTGTCATAGTTGACGTGTACCTATGATGAAAATTACAGGCCTCTCTCATCTTTTTAAGTGGGAGAACTTGCACAATTGGTGGCTGACTAAATACTTTTTTTCCCCCACTGTATGTGTGTGTTCATAACCTGTCCTGCATAAACACACCATGTTGATTGAGCTATGTGTCACCATGCTTACCTCACTCTACTCTGAAGGACACCCAAACACACACACACACACACACACCTCATGCTTACATCACTGTGAATGGATACACACAGGGGACACACACATGAAACCATATAGGACCATTGATTGCAATCAGTTCTCAAATCCATTCATTATCATAAAGATTAAATGTGCATAGTGTGTTTCCACCAGCTTAGTACTAAAGCATGAGAGAGTGAAAAACAATTAAGATAAAGTATGTTTGAGCCTGGACAGTGGGGGGAATGAAGCAGGTATGATAATGACTCACTTCCTGTGGGCTGTAACCTCACATCCTCTTGGGATTGAGGGTCATTACTCACAGAACCCCAGGGGCAACAGGGTCAGTAGCCCGGTGATGTGTCAGAAACGACACCCCCATCACAGAGAGAGACCACGAAATCTGGACAAGCTGCCATGTCAGCAGTTACTCACCTCAAATACTGATCTGTGTGTGTGCATGTGTTTGTGTGTGTGTGAGGTATAAATCAAGGCTTTTATAGAAGATAGTACAACATATGTGTCAGAACATGTCAAGATATCAAATGGGACTGTTTTAGGATTGTTTCAGGGTCCATGATTTCATAGATCAAGATGCAAAAGTCTCTGTTTGACAACACACTGCTTTCTCTCTGTACATTAGGTTTACCCTTTGCAAATGCAGTGATGATCCTGTAGATGATGCTGGTCAGGCCACTTCTCTCCTGGCCTCTATAGATAGCTGAGAGATGGGCTGTAATGTAACTAGTTATGAAGTGTTGTAAAAGTAGCTTCATATGTCTTTAGCTCCATATACCTGTTCTCAGTTTGTTAGTCTTGGCCCTAAGAAGTTGAGTTCGTTGGAGCAGATGGTGACAGGGAGGCTAAATTGCTTACTACAACCCCAGTGTTGAATGTTTCTGCTGGCTTGATACAGGTTGGTTCTAAGCAGCAGAAAACTGTGGATGAATTCAGATGGTTGAGGATAAATTGTGCAGGAAATAACAATTCAATGTATGTTACCACTAAAGAGGAAATTGGCTCACTATGGATATTTTCGTAATATGTAATATATATATTTTCGTAACTGTAATATAAAATAGAACCAAATGGAGGAATCTATATGTATCATTTGAATTAATTTGTCAAAGAACAAGTTATGATGAATACAATGATTTACATTATAGCAAATGTAACTAATGCTCTATATTTTATGGGAGTAACTCACTCCTTCCACCACCAAGATGGAATAGAGGCACACTGCTAATGCCCACATGGCTTTAGCTCAGCGGACTAACATAGTGTTGTAGAGATCCAGGTCCAAACCGAGTCAGTTACAGCAGCATTCACAAAACATTTGGATTCTGAAGATAGATTGAAGGCTTTGTAAACAGTGCTGTTATTATAGCTGGCTAAATATCTTAGTCCCGCATATTTACCTGCCCTCATCCACATGATGCTATATTAGAACCCACACTACACTGTGTTACAGCCTTCTGACCTGTTCATCTTCTGTCCCTCTTCCTATATCCCTCCTCTCCCTCTCCCTCTCCCCTTCCTTTACTCTTTCCAGTCTCCCCACTCTCTCACCATTATTCTACCCCCTCTGTCTCTCTCTGTCTTCAATTCCATCCCCTCTCCCACCCCCTCTCTCCTCTTCCCCTCTCTAATGTTAGAACATGTTGACCTGCTCAAATTATGGCCCTCTCCCTAAACACTGGTCGTCAGAGCAACACGTATAGGTGAGCATGACCTCTGATTGGAGGTCAAAGGGAAAGTGTTGAATATTAGGCTTCAAGAGGGAGTGGGAGGAGAGAGGCGGTTGGAGGTTATAGCACAGCAGTGAACCTGCTGACTTGGTGCTTCTGTATGGTCAGGGCTGGGTCAGGGGTTCAGTGGTCAGGGGTGAGAGTGACAGGGAGGGACCCAGTGTCCAGGCGGTAGATCGATCCATTTGATGAATGTCCTTAGATGGGTTACAGCAGGGCAGAGAGGAGACACACAAACACACACACACAGGAGGAGCATGCTACCAATGTGACACAAGCAACACTCTCATCCATCTTATCTCTCTCAGCTCTCTTCTCTCTCTCTTTTCCTCTATTTCTCTCTCTCTCCATACTCCCCCCTTCTATCTTACTTTGGAATACTGTTTAATATGAATAGAAAAGTTCAATAAAGTAATACACACAATCTTTATAATCTTTTCACTGTTTTATGTAGTCATCATAATGAAATTGAACCGGAATGTAAAACAGGACAATGTTTATACAACTTGTTATACAGATTTAAAACACACTGTTCTCTAGTTTCTCCTTACAGATTTAATTCACACTCTTTTCTGTTTCCTTCCCTGTACCGTCTGTACTAGATTTACACATAAAATACAGTCAGTATATGACAGGAAGAGTTAATACTGACTAGTATCATGTTGACACACTGAGCTTTACTTTGGACACAGTCCAGTGAACACATTCCGTCATACAGTTACTCATATGTATACAAGTAGACCTGGCACCTGGGATGAGAGGGGATATATCTGGGATGAGGGGGATGTTTCTAACAGGCTGAAACAGTCCTTGTGGAAAGGAACCCCAGCACCTGAACATGGAACCACTCTCTTCACTCTCCTCTAGCAGAGGATCAGCCCAGCCCAGCCATAACCCTGAGAAACACACTCTGAGCTAGAATAAACACTGCCATGTAAAAAGGATTTATATGATGACGATTGGCCCTTTAATACCAAATAGAAAGGCCTTGTATCAGGCTTATGAAATGGTTTATATTAGGGTGCTTCTCTGGGTCATTACAGACGTGTGGTGTGTGTGTGTGCGCAAGTGTATGTGCATTTTGTGTGAGCATGTGTGCGTGCATGTGTCTTTCTCTAATATGAGTAAATTGCTTTCTTGAACCCAATCATCCAATCCATCTGCCCCTGCTCTGCTACAAAACTTACATTCTACATGCTAGAAGAGTCTTGCTTTATAGCAATATGTCAGGCCTACATGGACACCTCTTTAGACATGACAGATCTATCAAGTTATCTCATATAGGCCTGTACAAAGAGACACAGCTCTATTCCATATGACTCCCCTTCTAAAAGGTTATTAGGGGTGAATAAGAAGATGAGTGTTAAGGGAGAGGAGAGAAGAGAGTGTTGGTGGAATGACAATGTTTTCTGGGGAGTGTCTGTCTGATGTTAAATGAGTGTGTGTGTGTGTGTGTGTGTGTGTGTGTGTGTGTGTGTGTGTGTGAGTGTGTAGGTGTGCGTGTATGTGTTTGTGTGCATGTGAACCTAGATGTTGGGGAGTTCAATCAGCCAGGACAATAAACAGCAGATTTCAGTTCTTTTATTGGTGCTGCTGTTCCTTTCTGTGTTGGAGGAGTTTTAGTAACTGGGACAGATTCCCTTTGACTCTATATAGTGTGGGGTCTGTTGAACACATTACAGATGCTTTACATGGCTTTGTATATGCCAGAGTGTTGATCATACTTAGCAGTCATCATCATCATCATCATACACTGGAGGAAAGGAAAAAACCTGCACTCACTGAAATATTCTTTACGTTTTAATGGGGTTTTTTTAGCAGCAGAGGTCAGAGCGAACGAATGCGTTCTGGCGAAAGCCTTCATTAGCGTTTGGATAACTAGGCATTCATCCATATGTATTGATGACTTCACATTGTAGTACTGCTATTTTTTCACAATCAATCTTTATGTTCATTATTTACATACATTTTCTACTTTTTTCCACATGAAAAACAAAGAACTGCACACCTGTTGCTCACAGGAAGCAACCCAACAGAAGTTCTTCATTCAGGCCTCTAGGGCGCTCAGTTTGTAAGGCATAGATAGAGTATGCCTCTCTCTGTAACAACAGTTTGTGTCTATTTGTTTGTTTATTTGGATCCCCATTAGCTTTTGCAGAAGCATCAGCTACTCTTTGTAATGAATACTCGGACAGAGTGGTAAGATCCAATCGCAGAATAGCGATGCTTTATTAGAGTACAGACAAGGGAATAGCTTAATCGTGGTCGGGCGGGCTGTGGTCAAAACCGGGCCAGGCTTTGACAGGCAGAGGTACCAATGGAGCGGGCTTAGTCGTAGTCGAGGACACAGGCACAGGATCAGAGGACGGTAATCACTGGGGTAGACAAGCAGAGGATTAAGCAATTCGGGGAGTCAAACAACAAGGCACAGGTCGGATACACGGGTAATCAAAAACAACAAACTCTCTCTCTCTCTCGGAACAAAGCGCTTAGCAAGTCACAATGGAACAATACCTCGCGCCGACTGAGCTTCTGAGCACACCTTAAATCCTACACTAATTACTGACAAGTGTGCTCAGAACTCAGGTGAACCAGTTCGAGTCTGATGACTCCCCCTCTCTGTAGATCGGGGAAGTGTCAGACTCTGTCTAGACGCTGCCAACCCCCGATCCCTTACAGTATCCCCCTCCCCAGGGCCGGCTCCTGACGGCCTTCTACCTCTACCGGGTGGTCTTCCTCTGGGTCGGGGTCTTGGATGATCTGGGTGCTCAGCGTGGAAAGTGGCCTTGAGAGCGGGATCCAGTATGTCCTTAGCTGGAACCCAGGACCGTTCCTCAGGTCCATATCCCTCCCAGTCCACGAGATATTCGATGCCCCCTCGTCTCCGTCTTGACTCCAGTATCTCGTGGACTGTATAGGTGGTGTCCTGTTCATCCTCCAAAGGTGGTGTAGTAGGTTGTTGAGCGATTGGTGGATACATCGGGCTATAATGGACAGGTTTCAACAGGGAGACGTGGAACGTAGGGTTTATCCTGTAGTGTCGAGGGGTAACAGACGGTAGGTGACAGGGTTAATACGTCTCTGAACTTTGAAAGGACCAATGTACCTGGGTTGGAGCTTCTTGCAGCTCCGTCGGAACTGCAGGTCTCGGGTAGACAGCCACACTCGTTGCCCGGGTTGATAAGTGGGTGTAGGTCTCCGGCGTCGGTCGGCGTAGGTCTTTTGCTGTTGTGAGGCTTGACTGAGATGTTGATGGGCCGTCTCCCAGACCTGCGCACTCCGACGGAACCACTCGTCCACCGCCAGTACCATCCCTGATGCGGTATCCCACGGGAACGGGGGGGTTGATACCCTAGAACACACTGGAAGGGCGTTAAGCGTAGGGAGGTGTGAACGAGTGAGTTCTGAGCATACTCTACCCAAGGAAGGAATCGACTCCACTCTTGCGGCTGCCGCAAACATTGTTGCCATAGATATTTCCCAATTTCCTGGTTGAGCCGTTCTGTCTGCCCATTGGCCTGGGGATGATATCCGGAGGTTAGGCTAACCGAGATGCCCAAGCGTTCGCAGAAGGCCTTCCATACCCGGGATACAAACTGGGGTCCCCGGTCGGAAACAATATCCTCCGGGACACCAAACTGCCGGAACACCTGGGTAAACATAGTCTCAGCCATCTGAGTGGCGTTAGGCAAACGGGTCATGGGTACTAACCCGGCACATCTTGGAGAAACGATCGATGACCACGAGAATTACAGTATGGCCCTCTGATTCTGGTAGGTCGGTAACAAAGTCCATAGCAATGTGCGACCATGGTCGTTGAGGAGTTGGCAATGGCATCAGCTTACCCTCCGGTAGTGCACGAGGTACCTTGGACTGAGCACATACTGGACAGGATAAGACATAATCTCTGACGTCATCTGTGAGGGAATCCCACCAGTATTTACGGCTGATGAGTCGTGTAGTTCGAGTGATTCCGGGATGACCAGATCCCAGCGACGTGTGGCACCATTCCATCAGTTGAGGTCGAAGAGGAGCTGGCACAAACACCTTAGACCCCGGGGTTTCTGGAGGGGCTGGTTCCGCTTGTAAGCTCTCCTGAATCGTGTCATCAATAGCCCACCTCACCGGACCAGCACGGTAACTCATGGGGAGAATAGGTTCTGGCTCCACGGGTCTTTCCGTGCGCTCGAACCGTCGGGAAAGCGCGTCCGCCTTACCATTCTTGGACCCGGGGATATAAGAGACAGTGAATCGGAAACGGTTGAAGAATAAAGACCACCTAGCCTGTCGAGAGTTCAGTCGTTTGGCACTGTGAAGTTACTCCAGGTTGTGGTGGTCCGTGAGCACTTGGAACGGATGCTCTGCTCCCTCCAACCAATGTCACCACTCCTCCAGTGCTAACTTCACCGCCAGTAATTCCCGATTACCCACGTCATAGTTCTGCTCGGCAGAATTCAGTTTCCTTGAAAAGAAAGCACAGGGTCGTGATTTAGGCGGCTCACCTTGGCGTTGGGATAACACGGCTCCAACTCCAACCTCCGAAGCGTCCACTTCCACGATAAACGGTAAGGTAGGGTCCGGCTGACATAGAATAGGAGCGGTGGTAAAGCGTTGTTTCAACGTCTCAAACGCACGCACTGCCCCCTCAGTCCAGTTCACACCGCGACCCTTGTAGCTGGTCATCGCCGACAGGGGCGCTGCGGTTGTGCTGAAATTACGCACGAACCGTCTATAGTAATTGGCAAACCCTAAGAACCTCTGGAGCTCCTTCACCGTCTGGGGTTGAGGCCAGTCTTGTACCGCTTGCACCTTGGATTCATCCAGTTTAACCCCGTCGGGAGTGAGTATGGCCCCAAGGAAGGAAATCGTAGTGACATGGAATTCACTCTTTTCTGCCTTCACGAACAGAGAATGTTGTAGGAGCCGATCCAGAACCTGTCGTACATGGGACACATGTTCACTCAGAGAGTTAGAATATATTAGGATGTCATCAATGTACACTATAACAAATCGATCAATCATGTCCCTGAAAATGTAATTCATGAACGCCTGGAATACTGAGGGCGCGTTGGTAAGTCCATAGGGCATGACACAATATTCGTAGTGTCCTCGATGTGTGATGAAGGCGGTCTTCCATTCATCCCCCTCTCTAATACGCACCAGATTGTACGCACTCCTGAGGTCCAGTTTACTGTACATGGAGGCCTGTCCCACCTGTTCAAGGGCTGCTGGAATCAAAGGAAGAGGGTAACGATTTTTGATGGTAATATCGTTCAACCCTCGATAGTCTATACAAGGACGCAGTCCGCCATCCTTTTTCTTCACAAAGAAAAAACTGTATGCGGCGGGAGACGCTCGATGGCGAATGGCCCCTTGCTGTAGTGCCTCATCAATATACTGGCTCATCGCTTCTCGTTCCGGCTGTGACAACGGGTAGATTCTTCCACGAGGAGGTGTAGCTCCGGATAGCAGATCAATCCCGCAGTCCCAGGCCCGATGAGGTGGTAACACGGTAGCCCTCTCCTTGGAGAACACCTGCGCGTAATCCTGGTATTCTGTAGGGATCACAGTAGACACCGCACCCTGCGCATCCTCCACAGTAGACATTTTGTACGGTAAATTGAGGCACTCTGCCCTACATACCTCACTCCAAGCTGTGATATCGCCAGATTTCCAGGAGATGACCGAATCATGGAGGACGAGCCAGGGGTGGCCGAGAACTAGTGGCTCCCGTGGAGCGGAGATGACGAAAAAAAAGATGTTCTCCTGGTGTATGGAGCCCACTTGTAACTTGATTACCTCTGTACGGTGCGTAATGAACCCAGTGCCCATGGGCTCACCGTCTAGCGCGTTGACTCGCAGGGAGGTTGAATTGGGATAAGTTGAACTCCCAACTCCTCAGCAAGACCCATATCCAGAAAGCTGGCAGCCGCTCCGGAATCAATAAGTCCTTCCAACCTGCGCACTTTCTCTCCGACAGATAAGGTAACTGGCACATACATTTGTTTCGATGTAATGTTCAAAACTTGATTCTCACTCACCGGTTTGGCAGTTCCGAGGCGATATCCTGGTGTACGGTTAGGTCGTACCGGACATTGACGAACGAAATGACCCGACTGACCACAATACAGGCATAGTCCGTCTTGCCGACGTTGTTGTCTCACCGAACCTTGTAGAGGTGACCGTCCCAGTTGCATAGGTTCCTCCTCAGATTCTCTCCTCCGCTCAGTCGATTGCATAGGACCAGTGATCGAGGACTCCCGGACTGTGGATGCCTTGGGTTGCACTATAAGATTATCAATAGAGATGGCTATTTTGATAAACTCATGTAGCGCAGTGATATCTCCTCGACAAGCCAACTCAGTCTGTACGTCTTTGCGCAGCCGTCTTCGGAAAACTGTGAGCAAAGCAGTCTCGCTCCATCCGCTACCGGCTGCTATAGTACGGAACTCTAAAGCGTAGTCGGCTACTGTGCGACGGCCCTGCTGAAGTTCGCATAGTTGGTCTCCCACACTACGCCCAGATACTGGGTGGTCGAACACCTCTTGAAACAGTCTCTTGAACTGAACTTCCGTATTCAACTCGGGGACCTCAGCTGCCCAAAGCGCAGTAGCCCAATCCAGTGCTCTTCCCATTAGCAGAGAAATCATGAAATCCACCCTGCTACGGTCATCAGAAAACATAGTACGATTATACGACATATACAGGGACGTCTGGAGTAGAAACCCCTGACATTTGCCAGGTTCCCCGTCGTACCTTGTAGGTAGAGAAATCGGAGGTGCATGCCGAGGACTGACCGTGCTTGGGGTGGTGCCTTCAGCCGCACCAGCGTTGAGTAGCTGTAGGAGTTCATCCATCCTTTTCTCCTGTATCTCCCATCGCCTCTGTAATTCCGCTGGATCCATGGTATTGGCGAGGTATTCTGTAATGAATACTCGGACAGAGTGGTAAGATCCAATCGCAGAATAGCGATGCTTTATTAGAGTACAGACAAGGGAATAGCTTAATCATCGTCGGGCGGGCTGTGGTCAAAACCGGGCCAGGCATAGACAGGCAGAGGTACCAATGGAACGGGCTTAGTCGTAGTCGAGGGCACAGGCACAGGATCAGAGGACGGTAATCACTGGGGTAGACAAGCAGAGGATTAAGCAATTCGGGGAGTCAAACAACAAGGCACAGGTCGGATACACGGGTAATCAAAAACAACAAACTCTCTCTCTCTCTCGGAACAAAACGCTTAGCAAGTCACAATGGAACAATACCTCGCGCCGACTGAGCTTCTGAGCACACCTTAAATCCTACACTAATTACTGACAGGTGTGCTCAGAACTCAGGTGAACCAGATCGAGTCTGATGACTCCCCCTCTCTGTAGATCGGGGAAGTGTCAGACTCTGTCTAGACCCTGCCAACCCCCGATCCCTTACACTCTTCCTGGGGTCCACAAAAAACACAAAACATGACGAGTAACAAAACACTGATACACTGATAGACAAGGACAGTCACACAAATTTTAAATCCAACAACATACAAACAATATGTGGTGACGTGCATTTCATTATTATGATTACTATTATTTATTGAATAATTACCTACTAGGTTTAATTGTTACTAGATTAAATTAATAATGTAACAATTAACTCATTAGGAATTTGGGGCACAACGGGAGAAGTTGTTTAACGAGTTACCCTTTCCGGAATTAACTCTAAAGATATCTAGATATCTCTTATCATTTAACAGTCATTTATTAATCATTTACCTCATATCAGTCTCATTCTGAAAGTCATAGGCTCTTTAAGTCTGCACGAACCCGGGTCTTACTGATCATTCCGTACCACACAAATTGATTTTATTATTTATTTACTAACTAATTAAAAATGATAACACAAGATACAAACACGTACACGGTATAGGTAGGGATTAGAAACTTAATACAATGAAAACGGGTCCCTAGCGGACTAACACAATATGACACTTGTTACAAAAGTTGGCGATTTAAAGAGAGAGAGAGAGCAACTGAAAACACTTGGATACACATGGACCTATACTCACAGTAATCCTAATACTTTGCCCAGAACTGCCGCCCGTTAAGGGAGAAAAGCAATGCATGTATTTACGTGTTAGAGATCTTCTGGTGTATCTCTGTTGGACCCTGACCTTCGTGGGAAGGGGTCTATTGGGCCTTCTCTCTCGGATGGCCTTTTAGATGTAAGGCTCAGATTGTCCACAAGAGGTCACAATGTCCTTCTTCTTAGTTGTCTGTTTACTTTCACTCGTTCTGGAAGTGGTCTTCTGAGGACGGATAATCAGCCGTGTCGATGATCCCCTGTGGGGTGATGAGAGCAGTGTAGTAGACAATGGTTTGAAGAGAGTAACAGGATGGTCCCACTTAAATTCACCTTCTTAGATACAGTACTTAGAACAGCTACTCAGCCGTAACGTTGATTGTTAGTGGAGGCAACTTTGTCGTCTTCACCTCGTGTTGATTTTCAGGGTCGGGACCAATATGGACAAAAGCTGCAGTCTTTTATGCACTCTGGTAAAGAGGGGCATTTCCGTCATACTGACATGCTCTCTGAGCTCCCTCGGGCGTGGCTAGTTACGAGGGAAAAGTATTATTATCACTATGATTTTGTTAGAAAGCTAAAATCACATTCCTATCTTCATGAAAACATTGTCTTCCTCCTTGATATTTTCTACACAATGTAAAGGATGTAACCCTGATATACACAGTGTAAAAGCTCTTCAAGTCACAATGTTTTCGTTATAATGCCTTCATACAAATTTTAATGACACCACAAAATAGACATCATTCCCAACGTTTGGATGTTGAAATACATTGTTTCATTGTTCATTGTTGGATATTGAAGTTTTTGGGCGGCAAAAGTCTCTGAAACAAAGGACATTCCTTTCACCATACTAGAGGGCCTGAGATAGATTATCCTATCTCTAATTTATGGCAGTATTAAGGTGTCAAGACCGGCACAGCCCCCTATGGGTAAGAGGGTCTGGTTGTTGTCGGCCATTTGCCAAGCTGATATGATGCCTTTGATCCTCATCCAGGGAGAGTCATGAGAAATACAACAACAATTTTTACAAATAATACAACTAAAAAGAATGTGTGTGTTAGAGTGTGTCTGTGTGTCCCCTCACAGTCCCCGCCGTTCCATTAGATGTTGTTTAATCTGTTTTTTAAAGGTAATTTTGCTGTTACTTGAGTAATTGGAGATGGGAGTTCCATACAATCATGGCTCTGTCTAATACTGTACGATGCCGTGAATTCGATTTAGACTTGGGGACTGTGAAGAGACCCCTGGTGGCATGTCTTGTGGGGTATATATGGGTGTCTGAGCTGAATGTTGATTATGCAGACAATCTGGGATTTTCATCACAGTAATATTTCTCATGAAAACCAGAAGAGAAGCAGTTCATTTCTCGTCAACCCTCAACCAGGAAAGACTGGCATGCATGTTGTTGATGTTAGTTCTGTATGTGCAGTTAAGGGCAAGGCGTGCTGCTCTGTTTTGAGCCAGCTGCAGTTTTGTTAGGTCTTTATTTGCTGCACTTTACCATATTACCGGACTGTAATCAAGATGGGACAAGAACAGAGCCTTAATAACTAGCACAGTTGATTTTTGTGTTAAAAACGCAGAACATGTTTTCATAACAGACATACCCCTCCCCATCTTCACAACAACTTTGTCAATATGACTTGACCATGATAATTGACCATCCAATGTTATACCTAGGATTTTAGCTTCCTCAACTTGCTCAATGGTACATATCTGATGTTAGAGAAGCTTCCATTGAACAATACTCTCTGGGTTCTATTGGATAAATAACTCTCCAACTATGTGATGGAAGGTGATGTAAAGCCATAGCAAGTGAGTTTCTTCAATAACAATTTAAATGATCAATAACACCAAAGGCTGCACTGAAATCTACAATACAGCTCCAACTATCATATTATTATGAATTTCTTTTAACCAATCATCTGTCATCTGAATCAGTGCAGTACAAGTTAAGTGCCCTTCTCTAAATGCATGCTGAAAGTCAGTAATTAACGTGTTCTCTGAAAAATAGCATTGTATTTGGTCAAACACAATTCTCTCCATCATTTTACTAAGAAAAGGGAGCAAACTGATTAGACGGATGTTAGAGCCAGCTAAGGGTGCTTTACTATTTTTAGGCAGTGGAATTACTTTAGCTTCCTTCCACGCCTGTGGCACACACTCCTTTAGGCTTTGGTCAAAGATATAGCAAATATGGGTGGCAATACAGTCTGCTACCATTCTCAATAGTTTCCCATCAAGGTTGTCTATACCTGGTGGCTTATCATTATTGATGGCTAACAATAGTTTTTCCACCTTTCCCACACTATGTCACACCCTGACATAGAGTTGGTGAGTCAGGGTGTGAATATTATGTGTGGGAATTTCTATGTGGACATTCTAGTATTTGTATTTCTATGTTTGGCCGGGTGTGATTCCCAATCAGAGGCAGCTGTCGCTCGTTGTCTCTGATTGGGGATCATACTTAAGTAGCCTGGTTGCCTACCTTAGTTGTGGGATCTTGTTTGTGTTTCGGTGTGTTTGGCTTGTTTGTGTATAGCCTTCCGACGTCATGGTTCGTTGCCTTTTGTTGTTTTGTCAGTGTTTATCCAGTTTAATAAACATGTTCGCATACCACGCTGCACCTTGGTCTGACCCGTCTCTCAACGATCGTGACACACTAACTTGACCAAATACAAAACAGCAATCCTTCTCTTTCTTTATTTCTTTTAGTTCTTTAATACAAAACTATGATGGTTCACTCTTCAATGTTGTCATTTCCTTTCTGAGTTTTTCCACTTTACTAGTGAAATAGCCATTGAAATTATTGGCAATATCGAAAGGTTTTTGTTATAAATGACCCATCAACTTCAATGAACAATGGATATTAATTGTTTTTTCTGCCCACTATATAAATTAAAGGAAAAATCCACCCAAAACCACTTTCTTTTAATTTACAGTGTTAAATAACACTAATATGTCAAAACAATATTTTTAGTTAACAAATATTTCATTTTGGCATTATAGTAAGGTTGGAAGCAACATGGAAAATCTGATGCAGCTCAAGTCGACTACAAAATCCACAATGCAATGCTCTCTCTATGGTCTGGCTGGCTAGCTAGCAAACGTAGATACACACAATAATACCAAAGACAATATCAGCATGTAACGTAGCTAGTTAGCTGTAAAATCGCCTAAACAAACTGCACTATCAATTTAGGAGTCTACAATCTCACCATGTTCAACCTCCAGATCGATGTGCCTCACAGAGTGGAGTCTAATATTCGCAACGGCAGATATACTTTTGAGGAGATGGGAAACGTTGCCCATGCAAAATCAATGGGCTGTGCGGTGTATTCTGGGCCATTCTAGGACAAGGAGCGCTCTCCTTCAAGGAGTAAATGTGAGTCTATTGGGTACTAGCTCAAACCCAACATTAGCACGAATTTCGTCAACAAGAAGTACAACATTAGAAATATTTTCCATGATGTGAGAAAATTAACTTGCTATCTATAGTATTGTATAGCTTTGACATTATGTACTTTCGAGGAAAATAGGCACGTTTCTCATCATATACACTGACTTTAAGAAGGGATTGCGTGACGATTAGCGTAGAAACCGCGTGACGCAGCATAACAACAAGAACGCGATTGGACCACAGTCTGCTGGGTGGGTCGTTATACATTACTTCATTAATTGAATTCCTATCTCCTTTCTATAATATCTCTGGTAACGGCACCATGCAATCAGTGTTGCCATGTTCGCGATAAAACAAATTCTAAAAAAGAAACACTGGCTGTTGTTGATATTCAGTTCATATAAATATTATTAATATTTAATTCAGTGATTGAAATGATGACCCCATCCTCAGTAGCCTATTCCAGCAGGCTATTGGGAAACACAAGCACTTCTTACCTCTTAATCGCCTCGCTATTCATGTTGAATAAATTAGTCTGTTTATTTGAACTAAGCAAGCTGCTAAATCGTTCAGTTTACATCTTGCCTACATCTTGTCTAGGCTACTGTAGACTATCTGAAATGAGATATAGGCCTATCAGGGGCTATAGGCTACCTGCCTTTATCCAAGCAAACCATGGCAAAATTGAATTACAATCATAAACCCAGATTTTAGTCTGTAGCCTATGCCTATTGAAATGATAAGTCAATCTCGTAAATGGGCCATTTGTAGTTTTAACATTTGGCACATAATATCTGTCACTTTAACTCCACCTACATGTACTTATGACCTCAATTACCTCGACTAATGTGTGTCCCCGCACATTGACTCTGTACCGGTACCCCCTGTATAGTGAGAAATGGCACCGGAGAAGATGGCTGCCGTTTTTACAGCCGTCTAACCAATTGTACTATTATGTGTGTTTTTCGCGTTATTTGTAATTTATTCTGTAAATAATGTTTCTGTCACCGTCTCTTATGACCAAAAAGAGCTTCTGGATATCAGGACAGCGATTACTCACCTCGTATTGGACGAATATTTTTTCTTCAACGAGTCACACGCGAAGGATATCCTACAGACACCCGACAAGGCCCAAATCCCCATCATTCGCATGAGAAAGAGACAGAGATATCATGGACGTAGGTCGGGGTGCCTTGTAAGGATCCGACGGCGAGCGAGTAAACTGCCTCTTCCATCAATCCTATTAGCCAATGTTCAATCATTTGAAAACAAATTGGACAACCTAAGATTAAGGTTATCCTACCAACGTGACATTAAAAACTGTAATATCTTATGTTTTACAGAGTCGTGGCTGAACGACGAGATGGATGACATACAGCTGGCGGGATATACGCTACATCAGCAGGATAGAACGGCTGACAACGGTAAGACAAGGGGTGGTGGTCTGTGTATATTTATAAACAACAGCTGGTGCGTAAAATCTAATACTAAGGAAGTCTCGAGGTTTTGCTTGCCAGAGGTAGAGTATCTCATGATAAGCTGTAGACCACACTATTTACCAAGAGAGTTTTTATCTATATTTTTCGTAGCTGTCTATTTACCACCACAAACCGATGCTGGCACAAAGATTGCACTCAATGAGCTGTATAAGGCCATAAAAAAACAGGAAAACGCTCATCCAGAGGCAGCACTCCTAGTTGCCGGGGACTTTAATGCAGGGAAACTTACATCCGTTCTACCTAATTTCTACCAGCATGTTAAATGTGCAACCAGAGGAAAAAAAATCTAGACCACATTTACTCCACACACAGAGACGCGTACAAAGATTTCCCTCACCCTCCATTTGGCAAATCTGACCATAACTCTATCCTCCTGATTCCTGCTTACAAGCAAAAACTAAAGCAGGAAGCACCAGTGACTTGGTTAAAAAAAAAAGTGGTCAGATGACGCAGACGCTAAGCTACAGGACTGTTTTGCTAGCACAGACTGGAATATGTTCCCGGGATTCTTCCGATAGCATTGAGGAGTACACCACATCAGTCACTGGTCACCGGATGACTATGTGATCATGCTCTCTGTAGCTGATGTGAGTAAGACTTTTAAGCAGGTCAACATTCGCAAGGCCGCAGTGCCAGACGGATTACCAGGACGTGTACTCCGAGCATGCACTGACCAACTGGCAAGTGTCTTCACTGACATTTTCAACATGTCCCTGACTGAGTCTGTAATACCAACATGTTTCAAGCAGACCACCATAGTCCCTGTGCCAAAGGACACTAAGATAACCTGCCTAAATGACTACCGACCCGTAGCACTCACGTCTGTAGCCATGAAGTGCTTTGAAAGGCCGGTCATGGCTCACATCAACACCATTATCCCAGAAAGCCTAGACCCATTCCAATTTGCATACCGCCCCAACAGATCCACAGATGATGCAATCTCTATTGCACTCCACACTGCCCTGGACAAGAGGAACACCTACGTGAGAATGCTATTCATTGACTACAGCTCAGCGTTCAACACCATAATGCCCTCAAAGCTCATCACTAAGCTAAGGACCCTGGGACTAAACACCTCCCTCTGCAACTGGATCCTGGACTTCCTGACGGGCCACCCCCAGGTGGTAAGGGTAGGTAACAACACATCTGCCACGCTGATCCTCAACACGGGGGCCCCTCAGGGGTGCGTGCTCAGTCCCCTCCTGTACTCCCTGTTCACCCATGACTGCATGGCCAGGCATGACTCCAACACCATCATTAAGTTTGCTGATGACACAACAGTGGTAGGCCTGATCACTGACAATGATGAGACAGCCTATAGGGAGGAGGTCAGAGACGTGGCCGTGTGGTGCCAGGATAACAACCTCTCCCTCAACGTGATCAAGACAAATGAGATGATTGTGGACTACAGGAAAAAAAAAGATGATTGAGCACGCCCCCATTCTCATCGACGGGGCTGTAGTGGAACAGGTTGAGAGCTTCAAGTTCCTTGTTGTCCACATCACCAACAAACAATCATGGTCCAAACACACCAAGACAGTCGTGAAGAGGGCACGACAAAGCCTAAGGAGACAGAAAAGATTTGGCATGGGTCCTCAGATCCTCAAAAAGTTATACAGCTGCACCATCGAGAGCATCCTGACTGGTTGCATCACCACCTGGTATGGCAACTGCTCGGCCTCCGACCGCAAGGCACTACAGAGGGTAGTGTGTACGGCCCAGCACATCACTGGGGCTAAGCTTCCTGCCATCCAGGACCTCTATACCAGGCATTGTCAGAAGAAGGCCCTAAAAATTGTCAAAGACTCCAGCCGCCCTAGTCATAGACTGTTCTCTCTGCTACCGCACGGCAAGCGGTACCGGAGCGCCAAGTCTTTGTCCAAAAGGCTTCTTAACAGCTTCTACCCCCAAGCCATAAGACTCCTGAACAGCTAATCATGGCTACCCGGACTATTTGCACTGCCCCCCCCACCCCACCCCATCCCCCTCTTTTACGCATCTTTACTCTGTTTATTATTTATGCATAGTCACTTTAACTCTACTCACACATATATTACCTAAATTACCTCGATTAGCCGGTGCCCCCGCACATTGACTCTGTACCGGTACCCCACTGTATATAGCCTCCCTACTGTTATTTTATTTAACTGCTGCTCTTTAGTTTAGTTTTTACTTATCTATTTTTTACTTAACACTTTTTTATTTAATTTTTTTATTTTAAAAACTGCATTGTTGGTTAAGGGCTTGTAATTAAGCATTTCAATGTAATGTCTACACCTGTTGTATTCGGCACATGTGGCAAATAAAATTTGATTTGATTTGATATAGTCTCGCTACTTTTATTTTACTGCTGCTCTTTAATTATTTGTTATTTAAATGTTTTGGTTATCTATTTTTTACTTAACACTTATTTTTCTTAAAACTGCATTGTTGGTTAAGGGCTTGTAAGTTAGCATTTCACTGTAAGGTCTACACCTGTTGTATTCAGTGCATGTGACAAATACAATTTGATTTGATTTGATAATAACAGCACAATTGCCAGAAAATAGCCTAACATTAGGTTTTTTATGTTCATCCAAGTTTTTCTTGCTCAGAGATGTTGAGATCATATGTCCAACTTTCATCACTCAAACTCTCCTGTCGGATGTACAGTGGGGGAAAAAAGTTTTTAGTCAGCCACCAATTGTGCATGTTCTCCCACTTAAATAGATGAGAGAGGCCTGTCATTTTCATCATAGGTACACGTCAACTATGACAGACAAATTGAGGGAAAAAAATCCTGAAAATCACATTGTAGGATTTTTTATGAATTTATTTGCAAATTATGGTGGAAAATAGGTATTTGGTCAATACAAACGTTTCTCAATACTTTGTTATATACCCTTTGTTGGCAATGACACAGCTCAAACGTTTTCTGTAAATCTTCACAAGGTTTTCAGACACTGTTGCTGGTATTTTGGCCCATTCTTTCATGCAGATCTCCTCTAGAGCAGTGATGTTTTGGGGCTGTCGCTGGGCAACATGGACTTTGAACTCCCTCCAAAGATTTTCTATGGGGTTGAGATCTGGAGACTGGCTAGGCCACTCCAGGACCTTGAAATGCTTCTTACGAAGCCACTCCTTCGTTGCCCGGGCGGTGTGTTTGGGATCATTGTCATGCTGAAAGACCCAGCCACGTTTCATCTTCAATGCCCTTGCTGATGGAAGGAGGTTTTCACTCAAAATCTCACGATACATGGCCCCATTAATTTTTTCCTTTACACGGATCAGTCGTCCTGGTCCCTTTGCAGAAAAACAGCCCCAATGCATGATGTTTCCACCCCCATGCTTCACAGTAGGTATGGTGTTCTTTGGATGCAAATCAGCATTCTTTGTCCTCCAAACACGACGAGTTGAGTTTTTACCAAAACGTTTTTATCAGAAATCTTGCTTGTTTGTAGGTGACCAAATACTTATTTTCCACCATAATTTGCAAATAAATTCATTAAAAATCCTACAATGTGATTTTCTGGAGAAAAAAAATCTCATTTTGTCTGTCATAGTTGACGTGTACCTATGATGAAAATTACAGGCCTCTCTCATCTTTTTAAGTGGGAGAACTTGCACAATTGGTGGCTGACTAAATAATTTTTTCCCCCACTGTATCTATAGTTATGCACATGCACAAAGGGGATTTATTTACAATTATACACCTGGTTCGAGCCCTGAATGCTGATTGGCTGAAAGCCGTGGTATATCAGACCATATACCAAGGGAAAAAACATTACTTTTTACTGTTGTAATTACGTTGGTAACCAATTTATAATAGCAATAAGGAACCCCAGGGTTTGCGGTATATGGCCAATATACCACGGCTAACGGCCGCGTTGCATCATGCTTAAGAACAGCTCTTAGCTGTGGTATATTGGCCATATACCATACCCTCTTGTGCAAATTATCTGGCGAGTTTAATAAGGGCAAATTATATTTTATCTTGCCACATATTCAAATTCCTTTATTACGTCATGTCATAGCTTGCACTAATTATTATTTTGAGGAAACCCGAATATTGCTTCTAATGTTACAAGTTACTCTGATAATCGTTCTTAATTGGCTCGATAACGTTATGGAAAAAAGTTTAGTTTTATAAATATGGCAACTCCTCTCTTGCTGTGAAAAAAAAAATGTGGGCTAGTTTTCTGACTTTTGGGAAGGTTTTGAGTGGTCATTGGGCTACAAATTTTAGCTTGACCTGGCAACCTTGCATGCAATGCACCCTGTACTAAAGAGGCAGACAAATAGGAAAAATGTGTAAGACCCTCCGTTAAATAAAACATTTCTCGAGGTAGGAATATCGCCAAAATATGATCAATGGTTCATTGATGAGAAGACATCCTCCCGCGTTATGACATCGGGCAATTTTGAATATGAATATACATTTTTGCATGAATATACGTTTTCGCGATCTAAAAGTTGTATTCCTATTACCTTCCAGTGTAGTGAGAGCGACTTCATCACGGTGCTTCATCATACCGGACGGATTTCTAACTGCTTGAACACCAATACACATGAAAACATGAAATGACCCAGGGAATCGAACAAACATCACTCAGAAATGCACAAAAACAATATAACATTCAAAATGGGTGAACCGTTCCTTTAAGGTACTCCAAAGTCTTTCCCCATTGTGTTTTATGTCATTTATCTTGGTTTGGTATAATTTATTCTTCTTTTTGTTACGTTTGGTCACAAAATGTCTCAATTATGGTATGTCAACCAATCAGCTGAACAGGATGACTTGTTTGCCACCTCTTTTGCATCATTTCTTTGAACCATACCATTTTTCTAATCATCATCAATCCAGGGGGCGCTAACAGTTCTCACAGTTAATGTCTTAATATGTGCATGCTTGTCAACAATTGGCACAAGTAATTTTACAAATACTTCCAGTGCTCACTTCCTCATACATATCAGACCAACATACACTACCGGTTGAACGTTTTAGAACACCTACTCATTCAAGGGTTTTGCTTTATTTTTACTATTTTCTACATTGTACAATAATAGTGAAGACATTAAAACTATGAAATAACACATATGAAATCATGTAGTAACCAAAAAAGCGTTAAACAAATAAAAATATATTTTATATTTGAGATTCTTCAAATTGCCACCCTTTGCCTTGATGACAACTTTGCACACTCTTGGCATTCTCTCAAATTCTAAATAAATCACAGTGTCACCAGCAAAGCACCCCCACACCATAACACCTCCTCCTCCATGCTTTACGGTGGAAAATACACATGCAGAGATCATCCGTTCACCCACACAGCGACTCACAAAGACACAGCAATTGAATCCCAAAATCTCAATTTTGGACTCATTAGACCATATTTCCTTTGGTCTAATGACCAGCTTCATGAGGTTGTCACCTGGAATGCATTTCAATTAACAGGTGTGCCTTCTTAAAAGTTAATTTGTGGAATTACTTTCCTTCTTAATGCGTTTGAGGCAATCAGTTGTGTTGTGACAAAGTAGGGGGGTATACAGAAGATAGCCCTATTTGGTAAAACAGCTCAAATAAGCAAAGAGAAACAACAGTCCATCATTACTTTAAGACATGAAGGTCAATACGGAACATTTCAAGACCTTTGAAAGTTCTTCAAGTGCAGTCGCAAAAACCATCAAGCGCTATGATGAAACTGGCTCTCATGAGGACCGCCACAGGAATGGAAGACCCAGAGTTACCGCTGCTGCAGAGGATACATTCATTAGAGTTACTAGGCTCAGAAATTGCAGCCAAATAAACGCTTCACAGAGTTCAAGTAACAGACACATCTCAACATCAACTGTTCAGAGGAGACTGTGTGAATCAGGCCTTCATGGTCGAATTGCTGCAAAGAAACCGCTACTAAAGGACACCAATAAGAAGAAGAGAGTTGCTTGGGCCAAGAAACACAAGCAATTATGTTCCATTTATGCGTGCTTATCTCGGGTCGGAATTCCCCCCTTAGAGAAGTAACCTGCTATATTTGTCTCCGTTTCTGTACATGGGTCATTACTGAGCATGTCTGAGAATTGTTTAACCACCTAATGAAAACATTGAACTAATTACACTGTAACACTAGATTCACACTTTCACTGGATATATGTCAGCTCGCTTAAGTTATTTTCACCCACACCATATCTCTGCAGCTGCCTGTGTTCTATGCTCAACTCCCTGAGAGAGTGTGTGTGGTGAAACGTAGTCTACCAGCTTTGACCCATCTCTCATTCAGTTTGTTATTGCAGAGAGTAGAGGACGTAACAGTGTATAGTTCACATTCCGTCTGTTCCACCACCTGTACACTGTGATATTCTGTTCTTCTTACAGTAACGGCCACTAATCACCTCAATGACAGACTGTGACTGGGTTAGTCTGTCTGACATGTTTTACTATCCCTCTTTAGTGTCACTCACTGCACAGTCAGCAAAAGTGTCAGACTGACACACACAAACTCAGGCACGCACATGCACACACACACACACACATTTTGGTCACGCTGTCAGGGTTTCGTTTCACATACGTGTCTACATGTGTGGGTTTTATTATTTATGCTTAGTTTGTTGTGTAGAAGAGATTGGAGACAGACCAAACAAATGTGCAGTGATTCCACCAGCCAGCCTTGTTGGTATACTGTTATATAGGGTAAATGTGGTATCTGCAATGTGGTGTTAACTGTTTGTTGTTGTGGTATTCATTGTTTGTTAATGTGGTAAGGTCTATTCATTCAAATGTGGACATTAAGTTGGTGGTCTTGTGTTTTTTTGTGATTTCCTGTACATTTCTGTACACGTGGATATAAACATGTATGCCCTATATCACACTCTGAGGGTGGAGAGGCAGACGAGAGACTAGAGGTTTCAGACCTGGGCCCCTGGGCATGTGCCCTTCATGCCTGATCAGTGATTCGGCATGATTACTACAAGTTTAGATAGCTGGCTAGACTAACTTTCCAATAAAAAAATAATGACAATTGAGTCACTGTCATTGACTGACATAACAAAAGGAGAGCTGCTGATGCACAACCAAATTTCAAATCTGCACGTTGTGTATTCTACTATTCTAACTCAACAGTAAGTTGACACCCCGACTAAGTAATTGCGGCCAGGGGCCCTAAGCAACCGGCCCTGTGTACGTACATGTGTGTTTATGAAAATCCAGCTACAGCATTATTTCTAATGTCATTCACAAACCAGGTAATTTAGGTCCAATGCAGCTGTTTTTATCTCAATATTAAATCATTTCTGGGTAACAAGTACCTTACTGTGATTGTTTTCAATTAAAATGGTCAAAAATAAACAAAAATAGCTTCTTAGCAAAGAGCAATTTCTCAAGCATAAATTTTACGAGGACTGTCTGGGAGTGGTCTGAGTGGGGAGGGGAAAACTGAAAACTAGCTCTTATTGGAAGAGAGATTTTGAATCTCACCAAAACTGGCTGAAATTCCAGGCGGTCCTTTCAAACAGCTTTTACACTAAAAGGGCATTATCATCATTTTCACAATTCCACAGTATTATTACAACCTCAGAGTGGAAATATATATAAAACACAGGAAAATCTAGTTTTTGACTGCACTGGGCCCTTAACCTGTAACCAGCCATCAGAAAGAGCACTCTGGTACGAATACCCTTTACCAACCTGTAGAGCTCGCACACACACACACACACACACACACACACACAACCTTGATCTGACCGGCCCCACTCACCTTGTGTGTCTGGAATGCTGTTTAAACTGCTAAAACCGGCTGAGGGTGGTAGTGTGTGTGTACGAGCTTGCCTATGTGTGTGCTTAAATGCTGCTTTAGGCTGATTAGTACCCAGCCACTCATTGAGAGGCTCAGAGAGACTGAGCACCATGGAGCCGTGTGGATACAGCCTCTGTTACCACTGTTACCCCTGGAGCTGATAGTGAATAGTGTATCTGTTAGAGCTCAGGTTCTACTGCAGAATGTTACAATAATAGAGGATCCAAGAGAACCCACACATTGACGTTCCAACAGGAGAGAGGTGGATAAGAGAGGAAGAGAGGGAGAAGAGAAGAGAGTTGTAAAAGAAGAGAGGAGTGTTTGAGTGATGGGCTTCGCGGTGACGGCCTGGTGGGTCATAGTGGAGGTTTCCTGCAGGATTCTGGGTATTTCTACGGCAGCAGGTAGGAGACCGCAGGCCTGTCATTGACTGGACACACACAATCTCTCACACACAGCGGCAGGTAGGAGACAGACTGTAGGCCTGGACTTGAATATGATACTGTGAGACAACCTGCAATATTGTAATCTATCACAGAGGTTGTGAAATGTGAGCATGTGTGTGAGTGTAGAGTTTTAATGTTGAACCTTAAGGTTTATCTCCCTCTTGTTCTCTAGTGAGAACAGCAGGCTAAACAATCTAGACTAATATTTACTGTATAACCCTGCTGTACCATATATAACCGTGTTTTAGTGCTCCTAGAAGGCTTGAGACACAGCGCTCCCTCAGTCTCAGATTATATATTTACTGCCCTCATACTATATCATACCATGTTTCACATACTTGCTTTGTTTCAGCTACAGTTCACTCTCTACCTCTTGTAATATCCCTTATAGGGTCCGGTATTTATAGTATAATATACATAGGCCTAGGGCTGTGGCGGCCATGACATTTTATCAGCAGGTGATTGTCAAGCAAATAACTGCCATTCTCACATTAATTGACCGTGAATTAACATAAACACATTTAGCATCTCCTGGCTTCCACGCATAGCCTACAAGCCACTGATGCAGACCTTTGGAACGTCTACATTTTCAAAAGTCTAATAAATCCATGTAATATAGCCTACACCATCACAATAAATCCATTATTTATTTCAAACAGGTCTAAAGAAACATGATATGAAGAAAATGTAGTCTATTTCAGAAGAACAGAATAGCATACTCTGAGTTGTCCTTATTTTAGGCCCTGATCTGGCTATGCCATATGGCTGTGGGCTACACTAGTTCATTTAGCAGACGAGATTTGCTTAGAATTCCGTGGCAATATTTTATATTGTTTTACAATATGAAGAATACAATTGTACATAGCTGAATAAAACAGAAAGGATATTTTCTCCAAACGATTTGAGGGAGTGCGCACATGCGGCAAATCTGTGTTGAGCGGTTAACAAGGAAACAGGTACTCCTATAAGCTTATTTTAGAGTTATTTATGTAACTTTAGTTGTGATACAAATGTTGGGCTATATGTTTTGATGTTCAATACATTCTAAGGCTGCATGATGCGACTCTAATGATGATTTGAAAAAAGCCGCATGAAAGGCATGAGCTCTGCTTTGTTTATTGCGCAGACTGTACACACTTCATCAGTCTCTCATTCACAATTTTACAAGCGCTTGATAATGCCTCGAATTTCCCGGCTGCATCCCCTTTGTGTGGCCATAATGCCCCCTAAACAAATCCATGCCTTTTGCGGCCAGTGACCAGCATGCCGAAGCACCTCTCACTCACATGGCTCTCCATCAAGTGATCGGGTCTTTCGCACAGGCTACAAGTGAAGACAGACACATCCGGGACACAACTGCACGCGTCCTTGTCCAATTCCGAGGCGCATATTGAAGATATTGAAAGAACTGTCCACATTTACTTTTCGTCAGCCAACAAGATGAGTAGGCCTAACGAACAGCAAAAGCATTAGCCTATGTCAATCTACTATCCCCCATAGTACAAAAGTTGACCTATTCTATTCTGTGCGAGAAATAAATATTCCAAACATTGTCTGGGACAAATAAATATTCCAAACATTGTCTGGGACATTGTCTGGGACAATCCCAAATTAATACAACCACTAGCATCAAAAAACCTATTTTAAGCAATGAGCCTGAGGCAACAGATGAGAACGTTTAACTTAAAATGCTGATCAACTATTAGGCTATTTCTTCACATTATAAGCGCAGCAATGCGCACACGGCAGTAGGCTATAAGCGCAAATGTTCCATTAGCAGGAAAACACCATTCTCAAAAGTGTCCACAAATGTGATTATGCATGTGTTGCTTTTATTATAAAGGTGCATTTTTATGGTGAGAATTATCTTCCCCAAACTTGAAACTCATGCGCTGCATATGTATGCCACTTAGGCTCTACACCAGTTGTAAAGCGGATTAATGTGATTTATTTTAAAGAAGTTATTTGGCCACTTTAGTTGTAATACAAACCTTATGAAAACATATAAGCCTATGTGCTAGGCTACATGATGTGTTTGCCTTAAGCAGGGCATCATTCACAAGTGATAATATATAATTCACAAGTGATAGGGTAATATTACATTTACGTCATTTAGCAGACGCTCTTATCCAGAGCGACTTACAGTTAGTGAGTGCATACATTATTATTTTATTTTTTTCATACTTGCCTCCCATGGGAATCGAACCCACAACCCTGCCATTGCAAACGCCATCCCTGCCGGCCATTCCCTCCCCTACCCTGGGCCAATTGTGCGCCGCCCCATGGGTCTCCCGGTCGTGGCCGGCTACGACAGAGCCTGGATTCGAACCAGGATCTCTAGTGGCACAGTTAACACTGCGATGCAGTGCCTTAGACCACTGCGCCACTCAGGAGGTTATATTGTCACCCATCACACTATTATTGATTTAATCTTGTCTTTACATATACTAAATAATATATGTGTGAAATTTGTTTTGATTTAGAATGGACCATTATCATGCACCTGTCTCGAAACAGGGGCAGCGGGAAAAAATTGATGTAATCTATGCACTTAAATAGCGAATGGAGGACGCTTTTCACGTGGTTCATTTTCATGTCAGTCAGGTATGCTATACTCCTGCTGTAAAGAGAAGCAATGTGCTTAATAGTAGGAAAGTTGAGAAATAAATATAGTAGGCCTAGCCTATAGAAAGCTGATGGGATCATCCTCTTTTTAATAGAGGCAATCACTCTGTTCCCACGCAATTGCATAGCCTATAGAAATGTTTAGCAACATGAGCTCATGGGCTCTCATGAAGTGTTTGATTAGATTTTCGATTACATTTGCATTGATGTCAGAGTGATTAGAGGGACAATAGAGTGCGGAGTACCAGGCAGTTAGCAAGTTTGGTAGGTTACTAATGACCATCAGCAGCATCAGAGCTTGGAGAAGTCTAATTACCATGACTAAACGGTCACGTGGAATTTGACTGTCATCATGACTTGTGACCACCGTGTGGCGGTAATATGGTCACCGTAACAGCCATACATGGGCCTTTTATATGTCTGAGCTGGGTGGTATGTGTCTAGTTTCAAATCATACAGAACTCTTATCTCCTAGTGTTTTATTGTCTAATTTGATCGTACACTGCCACACAGACACACACACACACAGACACACACAGACATACCTTTTAGATCTACAGCGTCCCCTTGAGAAGCCTGTTATTTTCCACTGGGTCTACTCTACAGGCAATTCTCCTAACACTCCATAAAGTCCTAAAAACGATTTAGCCTCGTTCCCCTGACCTAGACACATTCCCCTGGTGCAGATTCCAGCACCACATTTCTGGTAAATAGGTCTGACTAATGGCTTCCACATGTTAGTAGTGATCACCGTTTCAACCCTCTTACCTCACACAGAGACACACACACACACACACACACACACACACACACACACAGAGAGAAACACATACTTTATGCCCAAACTGCAAAATACCTCATATATCCTGCAAAATGAAGCACTGCAACCAAAACTACATATAGCATTATCAAAATCAAACGTTTGCACGAAATGGCACACACTTCATTCATATTACCAGATTTTTGTCTAACCAACTACACACTGTTGGGCATAATGAAAAGCACTCTCATCTTTGCCATAATACTAAAATAGTTCAAATTGTAGAAATTCTTCAGATTGTTCACATGCACAGAAATATTTGCAGATACACACACATGCTGTTGAAAGATTTTATTTTTTATTGTTCACCAAACAAGTCAGTGCAACATATGCACAGCATATATATTTACATTGGACTGAACAAAAATATGCTCACAAAAAACAGTAAACTGAAAAATTAAATTGCAGAAAAAATGTGCAGAAAAAATATATGGAAAACAAAAAGAGGCAAGAAAAATAATGAGTCAGCATCTTGCCGCACAGCTGGGTCTGGCCACAACGCCTCGTCCACATCACAGGCAATATATTCCCTTACCAGACATCGAGGGAAGAAGCGCCTTGAGTGCCTTATCCATCCCTGAATCGCACCCACATCAATCTCATCATATGCTTCTTCCATAGCCTGCACAAGAGGCATGCGCACAAAGGGCTGCCGGTCGTATACCTTCCACCGCCATGCCGAAAATAACTATTCTATGGGGTTCAGAAATGGTGAGTATGGTGGGAGGTATTGCACAAGAAATGGTGGGTGGGTGGTCAGCAAACCAGTTTTGGACTGGGGCTGCGCGATGAAAGCTCACGTTGTCCCATACTACAACGTACCGGGTTCTTTGATGGTCTGCATCATTCATACGCTCTGGTGGTATGAGAATGTTGTGGAGTCTGTCCAGAAATGTGAGAATATGGGCTGTGTTGTATGGTCCAAGGTTGGCATGACGGTGGAGGACACCATGCGTATTGGAGATGGCAGCGCACATTGTGATGTTTCCACCACGTTGGCCAGGAACATCTATAATGGCTCTGTGGCCAATGACGTTTCTCCCCCTTCTTCTGGTCTTTGCTAGGTTGAACCCAGCCTCATCAATAAAGATGAATTCATGTGGGATTGCATGAGCATCCATTTCCAGTACTCCCTGAAAACAAAGAACAAAAGCAGTCAATATGGTGTTATCCAGTACACTGGGAAACAATGTTGCGTGTAGTGTACTTCAGTCAATATTGTACTTACATCCACATATGCTCGTCTGACCTCTTTGTTTCGTTGAGAGTTTCTCTCAAACGGCACCTTATAAAGTTGTTTCATTCTGATTTGGTTTCGCTTGAGAATGCGAGCCAATGTGGACAGACTGACTCGATGAATGTTGTTGAATATGGTGTTGTCTTGGATGATGTGGCTCTGAATTTCTCGTAATCTGATTTCATTTGGCCCCTTCCTCCACCATGGCTGCGTATCTCAGTCCTTTAGAAAAACAAAAAATATATATATAGGGCTTGGACAATGCAGCCTAAAGATATTTCCCCCACAGTAGAGTAAATTGTACAGGAAACTTGTGCAGTTAGTGTATGACATCAGCCATTCATGAAGTAAACAGGTGTTACTCAACTGATACACTATGACATGGGGTGTACTACATAGTGTGAAATAAATCTTGGTTACATACCTGTACTCCAGTCTAAATGTCCGGATGACACAGGCGACAGTAAAACGGCTCAAGTTGGGCTGCACTCTCTGTCCAGACTCTCGCATTGTCAGCCCATGATCAACTAAGGTTGCTCTGATTTCATTTGAAAGTTGTTGTCTTCTTTGGCCATGAACTCCTCTACCAGCTCTACCCCTACCTCTCACTCTTCCTCCCCCTCTCATTCTCACCCTCCCTCTTCCTCTTCCTCTTCCTCTCTCTGCAACGTCTTCCATTGTTGTTGTGACTTATGCAGAGAACCGTGTGCAGTGCATTAAAAAAGTGCCATTTTGAATTGCAAAATGTGAGTAAAGCAGAACATGTGTTTAGATTTTTGGAGACTTGTCAGTTTAAATAATTGTGCTGTGCATGTCATTTTAGTGTTTTAGCAATTAGAAAAAAACTGTAAACCCTTTTAAAGGCACACACACACACCCTATTAAACAATTTAAAGTCATTTAGCCTATCCTAAACAAACAACCCACAACCCACAATGTTGACATACTGCAGTGGTACCTACTGTACTGCATATGCAGATACAGTACCAGTCAAAAGTTACTCATTCAAGGGTTTTTCTTTATTTTTATTATTTTCTACATTGTAAAATAATAGTGAAAACATCAAAAATATTAAATAATACATATGGAATCATGTAGTAACCAAAAAAGTGTTAAACAAATCAAAAAAGTAGCCACCCTTTGCCTTGATGACAGCTGTCACGTCTGCTCCTCCCCTCCGGCGTGCGACGTCGCCGGAATACTAACCACAGGTCCTGCCATCCATCATTACACGCACCTGCAGATCATTATGATTCACATGTACTCCATTACCTTCCTCATTACCTCCCCTTTATATGTCCCTCCCTTATGTTTATTCCTCAGTCGTTATTGTTCATGTGTTTATGCTATATCGCCACTGTTACGCTGTCTCTTTTCATGTTTGTTGTTTTATTAAACGTTTCACCTGCACCTGCTTCTCGACTCACAGCATCATTGTTACAGAATACCGACTCAAACCATGGAAGCAGCAGGAAATTCGAATATCTCTCAGACGGTCGATGAACAGGGTTATCTTCTACATCAACACCATGACCAGCTGGCACAACTGGGATCGGTTGTGGAGGAGGTTCTTCGCAGTGTGCAACGTCTCGAACACACCCAGGAGGCGTTGTCTTCATCCAGCGGAGGATACTCTACAACCAGTCGACCCAACGAGCCAGCACATCAGCCCATTCAGCAACCCGCTCAGGTCAGCGATGCCCATTTATCCCTCCCGGATAAATATGACGGTACACCATCAAAATGCCATGGCTTCCTTCACCAACTACTTCTCAGATAGAGTTCAGTGTGTCAAATCAGAGGGCCTGTTGTCTGGACCTATGGCAGTCTCTATGGGGGTGCCACAGGGTTAAATTCTTGGGCCGACACTTTTCTCCGTGTATATCAATGATGTCGCTCTTGCTGCTGGTGACTCTCAGATCCACCTCTACGCAGACGACACCATTTTGTATACATCGGGCCCTTCATTGGACACTGTGTTAACAAACCTCCAAACGAGCTTCAATGCCATACAACACTCCTTCAGTAGCCTCCAACTGCTCTTAAACACTAGTAAAACTAAATGCATGCTTTTCAATCGGACGCTGCTGGCACCCGCCCACCCGACTAGAATCACCACTCTCGACGGGTCTGACCTAGAGTTTGTGGACAACTACAAATACCTAGGTGTCTGGTTAGACTGTAAACTCTCCTTCCAGACTCACATAAAGAATCTCCAATCCAAAGTTAAATCTAGAATCGGCTTCCTATTTCGCAACAAAGCCTCCTTCACTCATGCTGCCAAACATGCCCTCGTAAAACTGACTATCCTACCGATCCTTGACTTCGGCGATGTCATTTACAAAATAGCCTCCAACACTCTACTCAGCAAATTGGATGTAGTCTATCACAGTGCCATCCGTTTTGTCTCCAAAGCCCCATACACTACCCACCACTGTGACCTGTACGCTCTTGTTGGCTGGTCCTCACTACATGTTCGTCGTCAAACCCACTGGCTCCAGGCCATCTATAAATCACTGCTAGGCAAATCCCGCCTTATCTTAGCTCATTGGTCACCATAGCAGCACCCACCCGTAGTCTGCGCTCCAGCAGGTATATCTCACTGGTCATTCCCAAAGCCAACACCTCCTTTGGCCGCCATTCCTTCCAGTTCTCTGCTGCCAATGACTGGAACGAATTGCAAAAATCTCTGAAGCTGGAGACTCTTATCTCCCTCACTAACTTTAAGCATCAGTTGTCAGAGCACCTTACCGATCACTGCACCTGTACACAGCCCATCTGAAATTAGCCCACCCAACTACCTCATCCCTATATTGTTATTTATTTTGCTCTTTTGCACCCCAGTATCTCTATTTGCACATAATCTCTTGCACATCTAGCATTCCAGTGTTAATACTATTGTAATTACTTTGCACTATAGCCAATTTATTGCCTTTCCTCCATAACTTGCTACATTTGCACACACTGTATATATATTTTCTGTTGTATTTTTGACTTTATGTTTTTTTTACCCCATATGTAACTCTGTGTTGTTGTTTTTATCGCACTGCTTTGCTTTATCTTGGCCAGGTCGCAGTTGTAAATGAGAACTTGTTCTCAACTGGCTTAACTGGTTAAATAAAGGTGAAATAAATAAAATAAAATAAAAATTATGAGGGGTTCATTGCTCTGTTTGTTTAAATTTATTTTTGATCATTCCCCGGAGGGCAGAGAGGGAGGTGAGCGGCTACTGCAATTACGGCAGGATAACCAGACGGCTGCTGAGTACGCACTCACCTTTCGGACAGTAGCAGCATCCAGTGGCTGGAATGAGCCGGCGCTTTGTACACTATTTAGAAGAGATTTGTGTGAAGAGGTCCAGACAGAACTGGCCTGTCGAGACGACAACCTCTCCGTGGACGCACTCATCCGTCTGGATAACATACTTCGGGAGCGCTGGTACTCTCATCACTTCTCTCCCTCCCTCAGTGAACACCCGGAATCAGAGTCTGAACCCATGGAGGTAGGGGTCACTCGTCTCCCCGCGGCAGAGCGCCTCAGACGGATACAGCTGGGGCTCTGTCTGTACTGTGGAGAGGGAGGGCACAAGCTCCAGAGGTGTCCGGCATGTCCGAATCCAGGATCCACAAGAGCAGAGGGACGGTCACGTGATCTTCCACCCCCTAGGGCAGGAGTGAGTATTCCATCTTCATCACTGTCTACTAGACTCTTTTTGGTGTCCATTACACTTTCATGTACTGTGTCTACAGTGTTAGTGGATTCTGATGCCGCTGGGAACTTTATTGACCAGACCCTTGCCTCCTCTCTTAACATCAACTCATACCCGCTCTCCTCTCCTTTTCCGGTTCAAGCCCTGGATAGTCGGCCTTTAGGATCCGGATCCGTCACCCACATCATTCAACCACTCACCCTCACCGTGGAGTCCATTCATCAGGAGAACATTCCCTTCTTCATTACCAGTGCACCAGTCCACAAGATCATCCTCGGCGTCACTTGGTTTCAATGCCACAACCCTACCATCTCATGGTCAAGAATGAGAATTACAGACTGGTCGCTCGAATGCCGGAGGACCTGCTTCCCTGTCCCCTGTGGTTCCACGTCGGTTGAGAGTCCTGTGGTTTCCCTTCAGCCCAACATCCCGGAGGTATACCAGGACCTGTGGGAGGTATGTTTCAAGACCCACGCCACCTGTCTTCCTCCTCATCACCCCTGGGACTGTGCCATCGACCTGCTTTCAGGTTCTGCGCCTCCGCGCAGACGCATCTACCCTCTGTCGGTGGCTGAGACCCAGGCCATGGAGGATTACTTCCAAGAGGCGCTCCAACAAGGTTTCATCCGCACGTCCACTTCCTCTGCGTCAGCTGGTTTCTTCTTTGTGGCCAAGAAGGATGGAGGGTTACTTCCCTGCATTGACTACAGAGGACTCAACGAAATCACCTCAAAGTATCGGTACCCTCTCCCATTGGTGCCATCAGCCACCGAGCAGCTCCGCGGGTCACGGTTCTTTACCAAACTGGACCTGCGGAGTGCATACAATCTCATCCGCATCCGGGAGGGGGATGAGTGGAAGACGGTTATGCATGATGTCTGGTCACTACGAGTACTTGGTAATGCCATATGGCTTAGCCAATGCTCCGTCAGTGTTCCAGGCATTCGTTAACGAGGTGTTCAGGGACACGCTCGGCCGCCAGGTGGTCGTGTATATCAATGACATCCTGATCTACTCGGCTACCACATCATTCACGTTCGAGCAGTCCTGGAATGCCTTCTCGCCAACCACCTGTTCGTCAAGGCTGAGAAGTGCCAATTTCACCAGAGGACGGTGTCCTTCTTAGGCTACCAAATCAGTCCGCAGGTTGTGAAGATGGACGACAAGAAGGTAGATGCAGTCAGGTCATGGCCAGTTCCAACCACCTTAAAGGGGTTACAATGGTTTTTGGGTTTTGCCAACTTCTACTGCTGCTTCATCAGGAACTTTAGCTCTGTCGCCGCTCCTCTCACCTCTCTCCTTAAATGAGGGCCCCGTAGGTTGGTGTGGAACCCAGCAGCCGATGAGGCCTTCTGTCTACTCAAAGGACGTTTCACCTCCGTCTCAGTGATCAAACACCCAGATCCCACGACATCCTTTGTGGTGGAGGTGGCCGCTTCAGTTGTAGGCATGGGGGCAGTTCTGTCTCAACGACAGGGTAACCCACAGAAGTTGTACTCATGTGCGTTTTACTCTAAGAAACTGTCCCCTGCATTCTCACCGACCATTGGAACCTGGAGTACATACGGACAGCGAGGAGGCTGAATCTGCGCCAAGCAAGGTGGGCCCTTTTCTTCCCAAGGTTTGACTTCACGCTGACCTTTCACCCAGGTTCTAAGAACACCAAGGCCGATGCGCTGTCCCGTCTCTATGATTCGGGGGAGGGTCCTGTCCAGAATGCTCCCATAATTCCATCCTCCCGAGTCGTAGCTCCTGTGGTCTGAGACGTAGATGTGGACATCCGCCAGGCTCTGGAGAGGGAGCCCGCACCCACTAATTGTCCTCTAGAGCACATTTACATTCCCACAGGGATAAGAGACTGGCTGCTGACCTGGGCGCACACAGCTGTCGTCACTGGACATCCAGGTATTTCTCGCACTACCCAATCCATCTCTGGGAAATACTGGTGGCCCACCTTAGCGCAGGACGTCACTCGCTATATCAATTCCTGTTCTGTATTTGCTCAAACCAAGTTCCCCCTGGAACGCTCCAGCAGGGAATCTCCTGCCACTTCCCGTGCCTCAGTGACCCTGGTCACATCTATCCATTGACTTTGTAACCGATCTCCCCTCCTCTGATGGTTTCACCACCATTTTGTTGGAAGTGGATAGATTTTCTAAGTCCTGTCGTTTATTCCCTCTTCCAGGTCTCCCCACTGCTCTCCAGGTTTCTGAGGCACTCTTCCAGCAGGTCTTCCGGCATTATGGCCTTCCGGAGGACATGGTCTCTGACCGTGGGCCCCAATTCACATCACGAGTGTGGAGGGCCTTCATGGAGAAGCTCGGGGTCACGGTCAGCCTCACTTCTGGGTACCGGCCTCAGTCCAACGGGCAGGTGGAGAGGATGAACCAGGAGCTTGGGAGGTTCCTGAGGAGTCACTGTCAGGACCGGCAGGGTGATTGGGCACGATTCCTTCCATGGGCAGAGTACGCCCAGAACTCGCTAAGTCACTCCTCCACTGGGTTGACCCCCTTCCAGTGTGTTCTGGGTTTTCAGCCGGCCTTGGCACCAGGGACCCCGGGACAGACCGAAGCTCCTGCGGTTGATAAGTGGTTCCGGCGCATATAAGAGGTGTGGAGCGACGCTCAAGTGAGACTCCAGCGTGCCGTCCATCGTCAAAAGGAATGGGCAGACCACCACCGCTGTGAGACCCCTGTGATCCACCCTGGGGTTCGCATCTGGCTTTCTACCAGGAACCTCCCACTCCACCTGCCCTGCAAGAAACTGAGCCCCCGGTTTGTGGGGCCATTCAAGGTTCTCCGGAGGGTCAACGAGGTGATGTGTAGGTTACAGCTGCCCAGTCACTATCGTATCTCACCCTCTTTTCATGTCTCCCTTCTCAGGCCATTGGTTCCTGGTCCCCTAGCTGAAGTTGTCCCCCACGACACCCCCCCACCCCCCCTGGACATCGAGGGGAGTCCGGCATATGCTGTCAGATCCCTACTGGACTCCCGGCGTCGTGGGGGTCGGCTCTACACCTGGTGGACTGGGAGGGGTATGGCCCAGAGGAGCTGTGTTGGGTTCCGGTGGATGACATTCTGGATCCCAACATCATCCGTGATTTCCACCTTCGCCGCCTGGACCGACCCGCTCCTCATCCTCGGGGTCGTCCCTCTGGTCGATGTCGTCCTGCGGCGTGAACCGTGCATCAGAGGGAGGGTACTGTCATGTCTGCTCCTCCCCTCCGGCGTGCAACGTCACCGGAATACTAACCACCAGTCCTGGCATCCATCATTACGCGCACCTGCAGATCATTATGATTCACACCTGGACTCCATTACCTTCCTCATTACCTCCTCTTTATATGTCCCTCCCTTACATTTAGTCCTCAGTCGGTATTGTTCCTGTGTTTATGCTATATTGCCACTGTTACGCTGTCTCGTTTGTTGTTTTACTAAATGTTTCACCTGCTTCTCGACTCACAATGTCATTGTTACAACAGCTTTGCACACTCTTGGCATTCTCTCAACCAGCTTCATGAGGTAGTCACCTGGAATGCATTTCAATTAACAGGTGTGCCTTTTTAAAAGTTAATTTCTGGAATTTATTTCCTCCTTAGTGCGTTTGAGCCAATCAGTTGTGTTGTGACAAGGTAGGTGGGGCATACAGAAGACAGCCCTATTTGGTAAAAGACCAAGTCCATATTATGGCAAGAACAGCTCCAATAATCCTTGTCGACTAATCTCCCAGTCCCTGCCGCTGAAAAACATCCCCACAGCATGATGCTGCTACCACCATGCTTCACCGTAGGGATGGTTCCAGGTTTCCTCCAGACGTGACGCTTGGCATTCAGGCCAAAGAGTTAAATCTTGGTTTCATCAGACCTGAGAATCTTGTTTCTCATGGTCTGATTCCTTTAGGTGCCTTTTGGCAAACTCCAAGCGTGCTGTCATGTGCCTTTTACTGAGGTGTGGCTTCCGTCTGGCCACTCTACCATAAAGGCCTGATTGGTGGAATGCTGCAGAGATGGTTGTCCTTCTGGAAGGTTCTCCCATCTCCACAGAGGAACTCTGGAGCTCTGTCAGAGTGACCATCGGGTTCTTGGTAACCTCCCAGACCAAGGCTCATTTTTGAGACTGATAACAAAGTTTCTGAATACTTATGTAAATAAGGTATTTCTGTTTTTTATTTTCATACATTTGCAAACATTTCTAAAAACGTGTTTTGTCTTTGCCATTATAGGGTATTGTGTGTAGATTGATGAGGGAAAACATTTTTTCAATCAATTTTAGAATAAGGCTGTAACGTAACAAAATGTGGAAAAAGTAAAGGTGTCTGAATACTTTCCGAATGCACAGTATTTTGAATTGTTGGAAATTACATATTTTCTGAGATATTGTTACAGTTTAGAAGCCGCAGTATTCCGTGATACCAGAGGTGGGCAAAATATACATCAAAATGTATCTTGTTACAAATAGAAGATACTCTAAAGACCAATGTATCAAACTAAAACACAAAATACTTTTGCAAAAAGTATTGTACTTAGATAAAATACAGGTATAATATACATTTGCAAGTAGACACCGTAGCTACAACAACATTCTCAGTAACGGTAACAGAAACGTTTTACTTGCTATAACCATGATGTGGTTGTTTATCTAGCTTAGTTGAATGCACTAACTGTAAGCCGCTCTGGATAAGAGTCTGCTAAATGGACAAAACTGTAAATATTAAAATGAACACCTGCAAAGCACACTAGGTTTTATTCTAATGAGCTCCGCCCTCAAACAACTTGTATTTTAATCCAATATGGCCTAGTTTCGGGGGTTGAGCTCATTAGAATAATGGCCATTGTGCTTTGCAAGTGTTCATTTTTAAATTTTCGTCATTTAAACAGTGTTTCCCAACTACAGTCCTCAAGTACCCCCAACAGTATACATTTTCGTTGTAGCCCCGGACAAAGACACAGTTGTCAAGTTGAATCAGGTGTGGTTGTTTGGGGCTACAATAAAAATGTGTACTGTTGGGGGTACTCAAGGACTGGAGTTGGGAAACACTGATTTAGCAGACGGTCTTATCACATCATAATGCCACCAGAGTTCTGATACCAAGGAAGCAAATATGGGGTGATATGGGGCCACAAAATTGTGAACCGCTATACATTATTTTTATAGAAAAGTATTTTGTATTTTGAAAATACAAATTACAGCTCTCTAAAGTATCTTGTGTCAAAATACATTGGATTGTATTTCAGGACAGTGAAAATAATCATGACAAAATACTCAAAAGTAATTCAAATTTGTATTTCATATACATGTAACAGAAATACTGCCCCTCTCTGAGTGATACCAAACATAATACTAACTTTATAGCCTCTCTGGTAAGACTTAGGGAAGACAGCTATGTGTTAACACTGATATCTAGTGGCCACTACATGTACAAACAACCTGTTGGACAATGGCCTACAGTCAATTTGGAATAAAGTACTTGGCAATAATTTATTGGAAATTCAGTAGTTAATTTACCATTCATCTAATCTAAATCATCATCACTATTTTGTTTAAATGCAAAATGTGAATTGTGTGTGTGCTTGTGTGTGCGTGTATGTATAACCTGCCACTCTGTCTCCAGTGCTTTGTGCTGTGGGGGTGGAGACGTTACGACAGGGGGAGTTCCACAGTCTGGCCATCTACTTGCTGTGAGTACTCCGATTGGATAGATACTTCATGCTTCACTTGGATAGGTAACTGTAGATGCAAACCCCTTATTTAGTCACACTCTAGACCCCCCAATACTTTAATAAAGGAAAGAATGTGTGTTTCAGGTCAATCTACACTCACAGTGGAAAAAGAGGTGGGTGGCTGGGTGAGGGGTGGTCTAGGGGGGAGGATGATGGGGGAGGCAGGGGAGGAAGGGGAGGGCAAGCAAGAGCAAGGGACCTGGGTTACTGTCCTACTTTGTGTTATCTCTGTGACCTATGGCCAAACTCCCATTGAGCAACACGCACTGCGCAGCACAGGAAAACATCTCCCTGAGGAGTGGAGAAATGCAAGACTGTTTATCACATGTATCAACAGTAAAGACAGAGTCTTCTGATAGGAAATGTCATGGGGTATACTCAGTATGACATACTCACTTAAGCTGGTCCATACAGTGGCTTGCGAAAGTATTCACCCCCCTTGGCATTTTTCCTATTTTGTTGCCTTACAACCTGGAATTAAAACAGATTTTTGGGGGGGTTGTATCATTTGATTTACACAACATGCCTACCACTTTGAAGAAGCAAAATATTTTTAAATAACGAAATAAGACAAAAAAACAGAAAACTTGAGCGTGCATAACTATTCATTGGTGGTGCCCCTTGCTTAGTGGTGTTGCAGACTCTGGGGCCTTTCAGAACAGGTGTATATATACTGAGATCATGTGACACTTAGATCACACACAGGTGGACTTTATTTAAATAATTATGTGACTTCTGAAGGTAATTTGGTTGCACCAGATCTTATTTAGGGGCTTCATAGCAAAGGGGGTGAATACATATGCATGCACCACTTTTCCGTATTTTTTTAATTTTTTGAAACAAGTTATTTTTTACATTTCACTTCACCAATTTGGAATATTTTGTGTATGTCCATTACATGAAATCCATTTAAATTACAGGTTGTAATGCAACAAAATAGGAAAAACGGCAAGGGGGATGAATACTTTTGCAAGGCACTGTAGTTGTCTGATCACTAGCATCTATTTGTTTCTGAGTCTGTTCTCTGATCTGTGTGTTGAATCCCTTAGGGTGTCTGGGGCAGGTATGATGGTGTTTGAGGTAGCCTACTTCCTAGATGCCCTTCTGCAGATGTGTCTGCCGTGAGTACACTACCCATAATCTCCATCAAAAGGCTTTTTCTAAGTGTGCATCCAAAATGGTACTTTATTCTCTGTTTAGTGCACTATGGGAGCCAAAGGGCCTGAGTGTTGTATAGGCGGTGTTTCCCAACTCCAGTCTTCCTGAATCCCCAACAGTTCATATTTTTGTTGTGGCCCGGACAAGCACACTTGATTGTACTTGTCAACTAATCATCAAGCCCTTCACAAGTTGAAGCAGTAGTTTTTGTCCATGGCTACAACAAAAATGTGTGCTGTTGGGGGTACTCGAGGACCGGAGTTGGGAAATAGGGTGCCCTTTGCCTTTTGTAATCAGAACAAATGTGTGGCTATTTATTTTACAAGTGAAGTGAACAACGAAGCTCCTACATAAAACTGTCTCCATCTCTGTCCCATGCTCTCACCCCTCCTCACCTATCTCCGCTCCTCATACCCCCTCCTCTCTCTAGTTGCCCCCCAGGGTGGTGTGTGTTTGTGTTGTGGGGAAAGATGGCTCGTCTTGGAGGCTTCCAGAAGTTCCTCTACTACTCCATGATGTCAGTGGCATGTTTTCTTCACCCTGTGTTAGTGTGGCACGCTGTTATACCAGGTAACACCACCACCAGGTAACAACAATACCTAACCATGGCATTATCCTTGCCTAACCATTACTACTGTTCAGGTAATACTACAAACGTATTACATTTAATAAAAGGTTAAGGTACTTCACAAACATTGACACTTGCCCAGCATTTTAGAGTCAGTTTAAATTAAAACAGTTTCTCCAGTCTGAAAACGTCTCCTCTCTGATTCCAGGCACCATGCTCCTGGTCACAGCCTTCTTCAACTTCATCCTCAGCAAAAAGACCCAAGCAGCGTCCCCTAAAGACCTGGAGAACAATGTAGGGATAACGTCTGTGTGTGTGTCTGAGAGAGGAGGGACAGAACACACCTTCTCCTTCCTCCACATCGCGATGGGGAATAGAGGGGCAGGGCTGTCCCTCGTACCCAGGGAGAGTGCCTTGGGAGTGGGGGAGAGAGGAGAGAGCAGCCGGGCCATGCTGGAGGTAGAGATGGAGCAGCCATGGTCAGAGCTGGAGCGAGGGAGGAACAAAGGAGAGAGGAGGAAAGAGAAAAAAAGACACGTGCATTTCCAGAACAGTGCTACAGAGGAGACAGAAATGGAGGAGTACCATGACTTTGAACCAGAGACCACCTCAGACACCGCTCTTATGATCACTAACTGTTAACTGAACATTACACTACTGTTATTAATTGAAGGCCGAGGACAACATGGTGGAAAACAATAGACACTGAGCTCCATTAACATCAGCAGAGCTGGGGGATGGTGGAGAAAATTGCCAAAGACTGCCAGAACTGGAGACCCTTTGTTTGTGGGGAGGAGGGGATAAGTGAGTGAATGGCTATACAGTTGGGGGTCATCTGGAGCAGGGCTTGAACCAAGTACCTCCTCAGACACTGCACATAATGATTAATGACTGAATATTACACTACTGTAGCAATGCAGGGGGACATTTTGAACCAGGGACCACCACACCTATCACCAACTGAACACTATGTACTGTAATGATGGAGGAAGACAGTTGGAGTAGGGTTTGAACCAGGAACCTTGCAGTTAAAGGTGAAGTAAGGTGGTGGTGACTAACTTTTGGATACTGATGTGTGTTAGTCAATGACTCAATGTCAAATAATATATATGATCAATTGTCTATATACTGAAGGAGTGTTAACCCATTGAGAACGGACTAATTAGTTTGCTTGCCTACTTTATCTAAATATTTTTTTCTAACACATTTATACTAAACAAAAATATAAACGCAACAATTTCTACGATTTTACTGAGTAACAGTTCATATAAGGAAATCAGCCAATTGAAATAAATTCATTAGGCCCAAATCTATGGATTTCACATGACTGGGAATACACATATGCATCTGTTAGTCACAGATACCTTTAAAAACATTAAAAGGGTAGGGGCATGAAGCATCCCAAATATGCTCAATAGGTGACGTGTCTGGTGAGAATGCAGGCCATGGAAAAACTGACATTTTCAGCTTCCAGGAATTATGTACAGATCCTTGTGACATTGGGCCATGCATTATCATGCTGAAACATGAGGTGATGGCGGCAGATGAATGGCACAACCAATGGGCCTCAGGATCTCTGTGTATTTAAATTGCCATTGATAAAATGCAATTGTGTTCGTTGTCGGTGTCTTATGCATGCCCATACCATAACCCTACCGCCACCATGGGGCACTCTGTTGACATCAGCAAACCGCTCGCCCACACGACGCCATACACGTGGTTTGCGGTTGTGAGCCCGGTTTTTATTTCACCTTTATTTAACCAGGTAAGCCAGTTGAGAACAAGTTCTCATTTACAACTGCGACCTGGCCAAGATAAAGCAAAGCAGTGCGATTAAAAACAACAACACAGACTTACATATGGGATAAACAAAAACGTACAGTCAATAACACAATAGAAAATCTGTATACAGTGTGTGCAAATGTAGTAAGTTATGGAGGTAAGGCAATAAATAGGCCATGGGGCAAAATAATTACAGTTTAGTATTAACACTGGAATGATAGATGTGCAGAAGATGATGTAATAACAATATGGGGATGAGGTAGTTGGGTGGGCTAATTACAGATGGGCTGTGTACAGGTTCAGTGATCGGTAAGCTGCTCTGAAAACTGATGCTTAAAGTTAGAGAGGGAGATAAGAGATTTTTGCAGTTCGTTCCAGTCATTGGCAGCAGAGAAAAGGAAGGAATGGCGGCCAAAGGAGGTGTTGGCTTTGGGGATGACCAGTGAGATATACCTGCTGGAGCGCATACTACGGGTGGGTGTTGCTATGATGACCTGGAGCCAGTGGGTTTGGCAAACGAATATGTAGTGAGGGCCAGCCAACGAGAGTGGACAGGTCACAATGGTGGGTAGCATATGGGGCTTTGGTGACAAAACGGATGGCACTGTGATAGACTACATCCAATTTGCTGAGTAGAGTGTTGGAGGCTATTTTGTAAATGACATCGCCGAAGTCAAGGATCGGAAGGATAGTCAGTTTTACGAGGGCATGTTTGGCAGCTTGAGTGAAGGAGGCTTTGTTGCGAAATAGGAAGCCGATTCTAGATTTAACTTTGGATTGGAGATCCTTAATGTGAGTCTGGAAGGAGAGTTTATGGTCTAACCAGACACCTAGGTATTTGTAGCTGTCCACATATTCTAAGTCAGACCCGCCGAGAGTAGTGATTCTAGTCGGGCAGGCGGGTGCAAGCAGCGTTCGATTGAAGAGCATGCATTTAGTTTTACTAGCGTTTAACAGCAGTTGGAGGCTACGGAAGGAGTGCTGTATGGCATTGAAGCTCGTTTGGAGGTTTGTTAAAACAGTATCCAATGAAGGGCCAGATGTATACAAAATGGTGTCGTCTGCGTAGAGGTGGATCTGAGCGTCACCAGCAGCAAGAGCGACATCATTGATGTACACAGAGAATAGAGTCGGCCCGAGAATTGAACCCTGTGGCACCCCCATAGACTGCCAGAGGTCCAGACAACAGGCCCTCCGATTTGACACATTGAACTCTATCTGAGAAGTAGTTGGTGAACCAGTCGAGGCAGTCATTTGAGAAACCAAAGCTAATTAGTCTGCCCATTTGTATCCGGTGATTGACAGAGTCGAAAGCCTTGGCCAGGTCAATGAAGACGGCTGCACAGTACTGTATTTTATCGATCGCGGTTATAATATCGTTTAGGACCTTGAGCGTGGCTGAGGTGCACCCATGACCAGCTCGGAAACCAGATTGCATAGCGGAGAAGGTACGGTGGGATTCGAAATGGTCGGTGATCTGTTTGTTAACTTGGCTTTCAAATACTTTGGAAAGGCAGGGCAGGATGATCTAGAGTGACACCCCGTTTGAAGAGGGGGAAGACTGCGGCAGCTTTCCAATCTCTGGGGATCTCAGACGATACGAATGAGAGGTTGAACAGGCTGGTAATAGGGGTTGCGATGGTAGAGAAATTAACATTTGATTTTCTGGCAACAGCTATAGTGGACATTCCTGCAGTCAGCATGCCAATTGCACGCTCCATCAAAACTTGAGACATCTGTGGCATTGTGTTGTGTGACAAAACTGCACATTTTAGAGTGCACTTTTATTGTCCCCAGCATGCTGATCATGCTGTTGAATCAGCTTCCACACCTGTCAGGTAGATGGATTATCTTGGCAAAGGAGAAATGCTCACTAACAGGGATGTAAACTAATTCACCACAGCACACGCACCTGAATACACTCATGACTCCGAATCTATGTGCACCAAAATTATGATCAGTTTCTCTGAATTGCCTCTTGAAAGCCTAACACTGTAAGATCGTATTTTATAACTTAGCTAGTCATGTTGGCAATAGAACAAGCTTTCAAATCATGCCCACCTGACCCAGATTAGATTTAGAAATTGACCGTTTTAGGATTGTGTAAACATCAGTAATTGTGTGATGGCGGGGATGCAGAGTTGTGTTCCTAACAAAACATCTACAAGTATGCTTGCTCTAGTTCCTCAACGGCACAACTAAATAGTTGAAGCCTCTTCTTTGTGTAACACTTTACCGTAAGTGTACATTAATATTTAACTAAATAGTAATGTATTTATAACAGTAGTTACATGTAATTACACTGTAATAAGGGTTTAGCGGTATAGGTTATTACACAAGTGGAACAAGGACATATAATAACAAATCAGCTTATCAGAGGTTATTCCACATGTAATTGCATACACATAAATCATAAGAATGTCTTGTTTCAAATGTAACTAACATGTTCTGTAATTACACTTTTGCAGTCTCCTGTGTAGCACCATGTTAACAATGCATCCTATTACGTAACCTTGTTACATTTAACATCTACGGGATCGGTGTCCCGTATACGGGACGGTTGCTCTAACGTGAGCTAATGTGACTAGCATGACTGTTGTAAGTAACAGCAAATTTCCAGGACATAGACATGTCTTATATTGGCAGAAAGCTTACATTCTTGTTAATCTAACTGCACTGTCCAATTTACAGTAGCTATTACAGTGAAAAAAATACTATGCTATTGTTTGAGGAGAGTGCACAACAACAAAAAACTTATCACGGCAACTGGTTTGATACAATCACCTCTGAAGGTAAATAATGTACTTACATTCAGTAATCATGCTCTGATTTGTCCTCCTAAGGGTCCCAGAGATAAAATGTAGCATAGTTTTGTTTGATATAATCCATTTTTATATTCAAATGTAGGAACTGGGTTCTAGAGTTTGAACCCATGCTGTCTCTGACTCCACACCCACCCCGCCCGGCCATCTAGATGTGTGAAAGTTAGTGTATAAGCTAATTATCCATCATGTATGACATTCCTGGGAGTGTGTAAACTTACATTTTGTATTACCATATCATTTTTGTATGTTCTCTATAGTTATGTACTTGAAAATGTATCAATTGACCAATTCGGCACATTTGGGCAGACTTGATACAAAATAGTCCAGTATCGCAACGCTTCACTGGATCAATCTGAAACTTTGCACACACACTGCTGCCATGTAGTGGCCAAAATCTAAATTGTGCCTAAATTGGAATATATTAAGGCCTTTCTCTTGCATTTCAAAGATGGAACAAAAAAATAAGTAGAAAACGCATGTTTCTTTGTTTGTATTATCTTTTACCAGATCTAATGTGTTATATTCTCCTGCATTAATTTGACATTTCCACAAACTTCAAAGTGTTTCATTTCAAATGGTATCAAGAATATGCATATCCTTGCTCCAGGTCCTGAGCTATAGGTAGTTCGATTTGGGTATGTCATTTTAGGCAAAAATTGAAAAAAGGGTCCGATCCTTAAGAGGTTAACTACATAAGTCACTACCACCAAAATAAGCTAGGCTAGGACTCCGTCAGCTGTTGTAACAATGCACACCCTATCATTAACTACAGCTTCAGTTATTATATTATATTATATTATATTGTTTGGCTTAAAGGATGTTCAGAATTAAATATAAGAGCAATGTATTTACAATGGATATACATGTAACTATAACGTACCTACCCAGCAGCAAGCAACTTAATGTAAAGTGAAACACATGATATAACCTTTGTAAATACCAAGTACCTGCCGTTGAAAAGGGAATTAAGGGTTTATTTATCTTGCTTCAAAGGTGTAATGTAAGTGAAATGTTGTTCAAAATAATATAATGTTAATGTAGGTACTCATGAGAAAGCAGCTTCAAGTAAAGTGAAACAGAGTAGGGTAAACCTTTTTATTACAATCATTGGGAAAATACATTTCAATGTAGAATAACTTGTTATACAGCACCTATAAGTGTAATTACAATGTATTTCAATGCAATTACATATTTCACAGGAAATCAAAATGTCAGTTATTATAATGTTGTTATAAAGAAAAGTACCGTAACTACAATGTTTCTACACAGGAACAAGCAACTTAATGTAAAAGTGAAACACATCATGAATTACTAATGTAATTACAGCACTATGTAGTTACACTGTGTTACAACGATGGCAAACACCCAGTACAGTACTTTTAGTTGTGATCAATGGGAATCCATCTCAATCTAGAATTTTTTTTGTTACAGCACCTTAAAGTGTAATTACTATTTATTTCAATATTTTTAAATATTTTGCAGGGTATATCAAAAGTTTAGTTATTACAATGTCGTTATAAAAAAGTATTGTAAATACAATGTTTCTACGCAGGAACAAGCAACATCATGTTAATTCTGTGATTATCTTTCGTGAAATGTGTACAGACTGCTCTCTCCACTGCACATCTGGAGCAAGCGTCAACCACTCACAATCTTTTGTTTATTTTTGTTTAGAATTTACAGCCAAAACATGCTGTACAGTGGGGGAAAAAAGTATTTAGTCAGCCACTAATTGTGCATGTTCTCCCACTTAAAAAGATGAGAGAGGCCTGTAATTTTCATCATAGGTACACGTCAACTATGACAGACAAAATGAGAAAAAAAATTCCAGAAAATCACATTGTAGGATTTTTAATGAATTTATTTGCAAATTATGGTGGAAAATAAGTATTTGGTCAATAACAAAAGTTTCTCAATACTTTGTTATATACCCTTTGTTAGCAATGACACAGGTCAAACGTTTTCTGTAAGTCTTCACAAGGTTTTCACACACTGTTGCTGGTATTTTGGCCCATTCCTCCATGCAGATCACCTCTAGAGCAGTGATGTTTTGGGGCTGTCGCTGGGCAACACAGACTTTCAACTCCCTCCAAAGATTTTCTATGGGGTTGAGATCTGGAGACTGGCTAGGCCACTCCAGGACCTTGAAATGCTTCTTACGAAGCCACTCCTTCGTTGCCCGGGCGGTGTGTTTGGGATCATTGTCATGCTGAAAGACCCAGCCACGTTTCATCTTCAATGCCCTTGCTGATGGAAGGAGGTTTTCACTCAAAATCTCATGATACATGGCCCCATTCATTCTTTCCTTTACACAGATCAGTCGTCCTGGTCCCTTTGCAGAAAAACAGCCCCAAAGCATGATGTTTCCACCCCCATGCTTCACAGTAGGTATGGTGTTCAACTCAGCATTCTTTGTCCTCCAAACACGACGAGTTGAGTTTTTACCAAAAAGTTATATTTTGGTTTCATCTGACCATATGACATTCTCCCAATCCTCTTCTGGATCATCCAAATGCACTCTAGCAAACTTCAGACGGGCCTGGACATGTACTGGCTTAAGCAGGGGGACACGTCTTGCACTGCAGGATTTGAGTCCCTGGCGGCGTAGTGTGTTACTGATGGTAGGCTTTGTTACTTTGGTCCCAGCTCTCTGCAGGTCATTCACTAGGTCCCCCCTGTGTGTGGTTCTGGGATTTTTGCTCACCGTTCTTGTGACCATTTTGACCCCACGGGGTGAGATCTTGCGTGGAGCCCCAGATCGAGGGAGATTATCAGTGGTCTTGTATGTCTTCCATTTCCTAATAATTGCTCCCACAGTTGATTTCTTCAAACCAAGCTGCTTACCTATTGCAGATTCAGTCTTCCCAGCCTGGTGCAGGTCTACAATTTTGTTTCTGGTGTCCTTTGACAGCTCTTTGGTCTTGGCCATAGTGGAGTTTGGAGTGTGACTGTTTGAGGTTGTGGACAGGTGTCTTTTATACTGATAACAAGTTCAAACAGGTGCCATTAATACAGGTAACGAGTGGAGGACAGAGGAGCCTCTTAAAGAAGAAGTTACAGGTCTGTGAGAGCCAGAAATCTTGCTTGTTTGTAGGTGACCAAATACTTATTTTCCACCATAATCTGCAAATAAATTCATAAAAAATCCTACAAAGTGATTTTCTGGATTTTTTTTCCTCAATTTGTCTGTCATAGTTGACGTTTACCTATGATGAAAATTACAGGCCTCTCTCATCTTTTTAAGTGGGAGAACTTGCACAATTGGTGGCTGACTAAATACTTTTTTTCCCCACTGTATCCTTAACAGTTAAACATAAATGTGTGCAAAATCTTGTTTATAGGGGATATGGAGCAGCTTTTACAGCGGGAACACACTGTATCTCACTCTTACTTTCTCTCACATTATCTCTACCTAGTGTGTGTGTGTGCGCGTGAATGAGTGTGCATAATCAGTGTTTATTTGAACTTATAAGTGATAGGGAGCAGTTGAATATGCCTCTTCTCTATTATAGTGTCGCTCACCTCTACTGTTGTATTTTTGTGATATTTCTTGCATATTGGTTGAGCGTCTCTTTAGAGCTGTCAAACGCTGGCTGTGAACAAAGGAACACTAGTATGATCTCTGCTAGAGGGGCATTCATCGCCACAGTGTTGCGATCCACGCCCACGCTGTGGAAAGCAGTGGATATGCTTCCCTTCTTTTTGTAGGTCACCAGGACCTTCTTGTACCTTTTTGCTAAGTTGTCCAGGGTTTTGGCTGTTAACATATAAAACATAAAGCAATTTATGAATGTGCTTGCTGAAATCTGAACACAATAGTATTTATTCTAAACATACATATTTATATATATCTTTCCTTCTGCAATAACTCAAATAAAGCTTCAGCAATCAACTTCAGCATGTACAGAATGATTGAGGATGTTTAATTAGAAAACATAACACATATCCTTAAGTTGATGTTATCTTAGTAACAACAATGTAGGTAAATAGTAATTGCAATGTAATTACAGTTTGGTGACACATGTTATTAATGGACACCTTCCCCAGAGTTCTCCCTCCCCCATACCTTGTTCTACATGTGTAATAACCTGGCTCTAAACAATATTACCATGTAATTACATAATTGCAATTCCAATAAAACTAAAATGTTAACATAATCACTATCTAGTAACTAATACTAAGTTGTTACTATTACTACTCAAGTAATTTGTTCATTTGACACTTTATGCTATATCAATATGCCATATAGCTTTTGCAAGGGGGCTTTTGGGCCCAAAATTATCGGAGTGTAGCGTAACCTTAATTAAGGTGTTGGAAAACCGAGTGGTAGTAGTCATGTAAATTGCCAACTGGCTCCGGAGTGGAACAGCTGACCGGCACTGGATCAGGCACCGGTGGAGCGGACTGCTCTGGCTCTGGAGTGGAGCAGCTGACCGGTGCCGGACCAGGCACCGGTGGAACGGGCACGGGCCATGCTGGACTGGACAAACGCACCACTGGTCTGGTGCGAGGAGCAGGCACGGGCCGGACCGGACTAGGAACACGCACCACTGGCTTGGTGCGAGGGACAGGAACGGGCCGGGCCGGACTGGCGACGCGCACCACTGGCTTGGTGCGAGGAGCAGGAACAGGCCAGGCCGGGCTGGCGACGCGCACCACTGGCTTGGTGCGAGGAGCAGGCACGGGCCGGGCTGGCGACGCGCACCACTGGCTTGGTGCGAGGAGCTGGAACAGGCCGGGCCGGGCTGGCGACGCGCACCACTGGGTTGGTGCGAGGAGCAGGAACAGGCCGGGCCGGCGACGCGCACCACTGGCTTGGTGCGAGGAGCAGGAACAGGCCGGGCCGGACTGGCGACGTGCACCACTGGCTTGGTGCGAGGAGCAGGAACAGGCCGGGCCGGACTGGCGACGCGCACCACAGGCTTGGTGCGAGGGGCAGGAATGGGCTGGGCCGTACTGGGAACACGCACCACTGGCTTGGTGCGGGGAGCAGGAACGGGCCGGACCGGACTGGCGACACGCACCACTTGCTTGGTGCGAGGAGCAGGACTGGGTTCCTTTATTAACCCCTGCTCCTTCTGCTGCCTAACCAGCTCCTCTCGCCGTGCCTCTACTCTTTCCTTCTCCCTTTTAGCCTCCTGTAGCGCCTCCCTCTGACCGAATAACTCCTGCTCCCTCTGAACCAATAGCCCCCATAACATGGTGGCCTCCTCTCCTAACCTGCAGATCCGCCCTTTAACGGCCTCCTGCTGTCTCGTCGTCCACACCGTGTGCCCCCCCAAAAATGTTTCTTGGGGTTGCCTCTCGGGTCTCCGTCGTCGGCACTGTTGGCGCCGTTTCTCCTCTCCTACCTGGGCATCCTCCTTCATCGCCCTCCGATAACGGACGGCCTCCTCCGTAATTCTCCCCCAACCGAGGAGGACATCTACTAACGTAACCTCCTGTTGAGTCCCAGGTGTTTGCTCCTTCTTGGCATGCTGCTTTGTCCTTGTTTGGTGGGATCTTCTGTCATGTTCGTTGAAGGACGGGTCAGACCAAGGCGCAGCGTGATATACGTACATGTTTATTTAACTTAATAAACACTCGACAAAACAATAAACGAAACGAAACGTGAAGTCCAAGGTAGCACACACTACATACCTTAACCGGAACAAGTTCCCACAACTAGACTGTGCCAATAGGCTGCTTAAGTATGGTCCCCAATCAGAGACAACGAGCGACAGCTGCCTCTGATTGGGAACCACACCGGCTAACATAGATCCACACATACTAGAATATACACACCCTGACTCAACATATAATCGTCCCCTGAGTCAGGGCGTGACACTGTGCAGGAGTGAGCTAGCTGCACTTCAAACTGATTTTAGTAAATTAACAGGAATATGTGTTGACATAAACAGTAGGTACTGTATGTATTGACATGTATGCAGACTATAATATGCTTTTGTTGAAATAGCTGACACCAATTCAAAGACGTATGATCTTAGTTGTAAAACGTAGTAATTTTGCTGGGAGAGACAGGGAGCTGGCCGCTTGTGTTCCCCTTACAATCATCGGGCCTTTCCGACGTGACCTTGGGATTTTCCGTGGTAGTATTGAGAGTGTTCCATGAATATACATGCAAATGACAGCTTGATTGTGCTAGCGTGCCTTTAACCACTTAAAAAGTGTCTGCTGTTCCTTGATTTCAATTAATGCATTATCTACATTTGTGCAGTGTTATGACACATACCTCTGCATTTAGCCGTTTCCTTTTTTTGTCCCTTCTTCTTCTTCATCTTCTTCTTCTTCATCATCTTCTTCTTCTTCTTCTTCTTCTTCTTCTTCTTCTTCTTCTTCTTCTTCTTCTTCTTCTTCTTCTTCTTCTTCTTCTTCTTCACTGTCAATGGATGACGAGCTGTCTGAGCTTGAAAAATCAGAGCTGTTGTCCGACTCACATCTTGTCAACGTTGTCCCCTGAAACATAAAGTGAGAGTTAGTCATGTCACAGAACAAACCTTTTCCAGAATAGAATGGCTACGTCCGGTAAGACGAGGGGTGGGGGTGTGTGTCTAGCTGTCAATAACAGCCGGTTCGCATGTCTAATATTAAGGTAGTCTTGATGTATTGCTCGCCTGAGGTAGATTACCTCATGATAAACTGTACACCACACTATCTACCAAGAGAGTTTATCTATATTTTTCATAGCCGTCTATTTACCACCACAAACCGACGCTGGCACTAAGAGCACAATCAAACAAGCTGTATAAGGCCATAAGCAAACAAGAAAATGTTAATCCAGAAGTGGTGCTCCTAGTGGCCGGGGACTTTAATGCAGGCAAACTTAAATCCGTTTTACCTCATTTCTACCAGCATGTCACATGTGCAACCCCCCCCCCCCCAAAAAAAAAAAAGAACTCTAGACCACCTTTACTCCACACACAGAGATGCGTACAAAGCTCTCCCTCGCCCTCCATTTCGCAAATCTGACCATAATTCTATCCTCCTGATTCCTGCTTCCATGCAAAAACTAAAGCAGGAAGTACCAGTAACTCGCTCAATACGGAAGTGGTCAGATGACGCGGATGCTACGCTACAGGACTGTTTTGCTAGCACAGGCTGGTATATGTTCCGGGATTCATCCAATGGCATTGAGGAGTATACCACATCAGTCACCAGCTTCATCAATAAGTGCATCGATGACGTCTCCCCACCGTGACCGTACATACATATCCCAACCAGAAGCCATAGATTACTAGAGCTGCCACTTCCCATGATGTCAGGCAAAGAGGCACTGAGTTTGAAGGTAGGCCTTGAAATACATCCACAGGTACACCTCCAACTGACTCAAACTATGTAAATTAGACTATCAGAAGCTTCTAAAGCCATGACATCATTTCCTGGAATTTTCCAAGCTGTTTAAAGGCACAGTCAACTTAGTGTACAGTGGGGGGAAAAAGTATTTAGTCAGCCACCAATTGTGCAAGTTCTCCCACTTAAAAAGATGAGAGAGGCCTGTAATTTTCATCATAGGTACACGTCAACTATGACAGACAAAATGAGAAAAAAAATCCAGAAAATGACATTGTAGGATTTTTAATGAATTTATTTGCAAATTATGGTGGAAAATAAGTATTTGGTCAATAACAAAAGTTTCTCAGTACTTTGTTATATACCCTTTGTTGGCAATGACACAGGTCAAACGTTTTCTGTAAGTCTTCACAAGGTTTTCACACACTGTTGCTGGTATTTTGGCCCATTCCTCCATGCAGATCTCCTCTAGAGCAGTGATGTTTTGGGGCTGTCGCTGGGCAACACGGACTTTCAACTCCCTCCAAAGATTTTCTATGGGGTTGAGATCTGGAGACTGGCTAGGCCACTCCAGGACCTTGAAATGCTTCTTACGAAGCCACTCCTTCGTTGCCCGGCGGTGTGTTTGGAATCATTGTCATGCTGAAAGACCCAGCCACGTTTCATCTTCAATGCCCTTGCTGATGGAAGGAGGTTTTCACTCAAAATCTCACAATACATGGCCCCATTCATTATTTCCTTTACACAGATCAGTCGTCCTGGTCCCTTTGCAGAAAAACAGCCCCAAAGCATGATGTTTCCACCCCCATGCTTCACAGTAGGTATGGTGTTCTTTGGATGCAACTCAGCATTCTTTGTCCTCCAAACACGACGAGTTGAGTTTTTACCAAAAAGTTATATTTTGGTTTCATCTGACCATATGACATTCTCCCAATCCTCTTCTGGATCATCCAAATGCACTCTAGCAAACTTCAGACGGGCCTGGACATGTACTGGCTTAAGCAGGGGGACACATCTGGCACCGCAGGATTTGAGTCCCTGGCGGCGTAGTGTGTTACTGATGGTAGGCTTTGTTACTTTGGTCCCAGCTCTCTGCAGGTCATTCACTAGGTCCCCCCGTGTGGTTTTGGGATTTTTGCTCACCGTTCTTGTGATCATTTTGACCCCACGGGGTGAGATCTTGCGTGGAGCCCCAGATCGAGGGAGATTATCAGTGGTCTTGTATGTCTTCCATTTCCTAATAATTGCTCCCACAGTTGATTTCTTCAAACCAAGCTGCTTACCTATTGCAGATTCAGTCTTCCCAGCCTGGTGCAGGTCTACAATTTTGTTTCTGGTGTCCTTTGACAGCTCTTTGGTCTTGGCCATAGTGGAGTTTGGAGTGTGACTGTTTGAGGTTGTGGACAGGTGTCTTTTATACTGATAACAAGTTCAAACAGGTGCCATTAATACAGGTAACGAGTGGAGGACAGAGGAGCCTCTTAAAGAAGAAGTTACAGGTCTGTGAGAGCCAGAAATCTTGCTTGTTTGTAGGTGACCAAATACTTATTTTCCACCATAATTTGCAAATAAATTCATTAAAAATCCTACAATGTGATTTTATGATTATTTTTTCCTCAATTTGTCTGTCATAGTTGACATGTACCTATGATGAAAATTACAGGCCTCTCTCGTCTTTTTAAGTGGGAGAACTTGCACAATTGGTGGCTGACTAAATACTTTTTTTCCCCACTGTAAATATTCGGGTCATTCCACCAATTGGGTGCCTTTTGAGTAGCGTAACTAGTTTGTTTAACGTTCTTTCATTTAAAAAAATCATAAAGAGCACATGTTCAACTTAATAAAAACCATGTTTTCCCATCTCAAGAGGTTAAATAAAAAAAAAGACTATAGTAAGTGCCTATTAAGTACCAAATAAAGTAACAGGGTTGACGGTAACAGGGTTGACGATTTCATCTTAAATCAGCCATAAATCCTCTTGTGAGAGGGGCAATGGAAGCGTGTTGTGTGCAAAAGAGAGGGCAATTGAATGTAAGCTTCACAAAAAAGTTTGTTAAAAGATTTCTAGCCGGTCTATGTATAGGTAACAGGGTTGACATGTTATGCTCAACCCACTCAGTTTTCCACCACAAAACACCAGGAAATTGCCAAAAAGAGTAGAATAGGTCACCTGCTTTTATACTAGGGTTTGACTATACGATGTTCAATGTTTCTTTTTATATTTGTAACCACATTAAAACAAGAGTTCAGTTCACGTAACAGGCTTGACCTTAAAATGAGGGGCAGGTTTTATATTTGTTTTACCTTAATGAATCACTAATCACATTAAATAAATAATAATCTTCAGAAATGACTTTGTCAACGCAATAAAATAACTAGGGCTTTACAATAATGGTGAAAACTAAGAGAAACGTTGGGGTAAAGTGGGTTAAAATCTTCCTAGAAGTCAGAGGGACATGTCAAAATGTTTTTATTAATATATATTTGAAAAAAGATTTGTTTTAAGAAAGTCATACCAAGGATAATTTAAATATTTGATTCTGAATTTTAAGACCCCTTGAACTATCCCAAAAAATTAATAATACTTTTTTGATTAAATATTGAATTTGGCCTTACTGCTATTAATTAGCCCATACAAACACATTGAAAAACATATTCACTACATGGAACAACAGATAGTCCCCCAAAAATCAAAAGGATGTTTGTTCTGAAGTGTCTGTCCTATATCTGAGAGATATAAGATCAGGAAACGTTTTATTTATGTATATATATATATATATATTTACATGTATTTGACCCCTTGTTTTCCATATAACGTGAGGCCCCTCCCAACATCATGCCTCCAGATTTACTCAACATGTCAATTGCATATTACAAGCAGCTAATTGGTCATGAAAAGAAGCAATACATTGAAAAATTACATTTTGAAACCTGTTCCTCGCCCGATCCACTGGACAGGAATATTAGGCTTCATTTGATTTTGCACAATTTACAATTGCTTCCTGAACCTACCCTGATCTCTAGCTACTATTAATGTTAGCTACACTTAACAAAAATATAAATGCAACATGCAATAATTTCAAAGACTTTACTGAGTTACAGTTCATATAAGGAAATCAGTCAATGGAAATTAATTCATTAGGCCCTAATCTAAGGTTTTCACATGACTGGGAATAAAGATATGCATCTGTTGGTCACAGACACCTTTAAAAAAAGGTAGGGGCGTGGATCAGAAAACCAGTCAGTATCTGGTGTGACGACCATTTGCCTCATGCAGTGCGACATCTCCTTTGCATAGAGTTGATCAGGCTGTTGATTGTGGCCTGTGGAATGTTGTCCTACTCCTCTTCAATGGCTGTACGAAGTTGCTGGACATTGGCGGGAACTGGAACATGCTGTCGTACACGTCGATCCAGAGCATCCCAAACCTGCTCAATGGGTGACATGTCTGGTGAGTATGAAGGCCATTGGAAGAACTGGGACATTTTGATGTTCCAGGAATTGTGTACAGATCCTTGCGACATGGGGCCTTGCATTATCATGCTGAAACATGAGGTGATGGCGGCGGATGAATGGCACAACAATGGGCCTCAGGATCTCATCATGGTATCTCTGTGTATTCAAACTGGCATCAATAAAATGCAATTGTGTTCATTGTCCGTAGCTTATGCCTGCCCCTACCATAACCCCACCGCCACCATGGGGCACTCTGTTCACAACATTGACATCAGCAAACTGCCATACACGCTGTCTGCCATCTGCCCGGTACAGTTGGAACCGGGATTCATCTGTGATAGGGGCAGACTTCTCCAGCATGCTAGTGGCCATCGAAGGTGAACATTTGCCCACTGAAGTCGGTTATTATTATTTTCGAGAGCTGTAATTTGTACACTGAACAAAAATATAAACGCAATATGTAAAGTGTTGGTCCTAGGTTTCATGAGCTGAAATAAAAGATCCCAGACATTTTCCGTACACACAAAAATCGTATTTCTCTCAAATGTTATGCACAAATTTGTTTACATCCCTGTTAGTGAGCGTTTCTCCTTTGCCAAGATAATCCATCCACCTGACAGGTGTGGCATATCAAGAAGCTGATTGAACAGCATGATCATTACATAGGAATGTCCACCAGAGCTGACAATGTCCCAGTTCTTCCATGGCCTGCATGTTTGGGATGCTCTGGATCGATGTGTACGACAGCGTGTTCCAGTTCCCGCCAATATCCAGCAACTTCGCACAGCCATTTAAAAGGAGTGGGACAGCATTCCACAATCAACAGCCTGATCAACTCTATGCGAAGGAGATGTGTCACCCTGCTTGAGGCAAATGGTAGTCACACCAGATACTGACTGGTTTTCTGATCCATACCACTGCCTTTTTCTTAAGGTATCTGTGACCAAGATATGCACTTCTGTATTCCCAGACATGTGAAATCCATAGATTAGGGCCTAATAAATGTATTTCCATTGACTGATTTACTTATTGGAACTGTAACTCAGTAAAATCTTTTAAATTGTTGCATTTATATTTTTGTTCATTGGCGTGTAGCGTGTAGCGTGTAGTTCAGCCCAGTGTAATACAAATTACTCAGAAGTAATTGAAATACATATTTCAAATACGGGGTAGCAGGTAGCTTAGTGGTTAAGAGCGTTGTGCCAGTAACCGAAAGGTCGCTGCTTCTAATCCCAGAGCCGACTATGTGAAAAATCGGTCGATGTGCCCTTGAGCAAGGCACGTAACCCTAATTGCTCCTGTAAGTCGCTCTGGATAAGAGCGTCTGCTAAATGACTAAAATGTAAATACTGCCCATCTCTGACTGTAATGTAACATGGGTAGATTGTGACTGACTGACTGATCTACAAATTAGAATGAGTAGTTATTTATGATGCAAGGTTCTTTGTATAAAAGTCAGTCGGCAGTCGCCTGCACTTTTAGCTGCAAAGTCGAACAAGCCTATTCTCAATGGCAGGGCTCTCCTATTCTGTTCCTGGAGAGCTACCCTCCTGTAGGTTGTAACAAACATGATTCAGCTCATCAACCAGCTAATTATTAGAACCATGTGCGCTAGATTAAGGTTGGAGCGAAAACTTACAGGACAGTAGCTCACCAGGAACAGGGTTGGAGAGTCCTGCTCTATGGGTTAGACCAGTGGTCATCAATCTTGGTCTTGGAGAGCTACCCTCCTACTGACCCTCCTATAGGTTTTCACTCCAACCCCAGTTGTATCTAACCTGATGCAGTTTATCAACCAGCTGATTATTAGAATCAGGTGTGCTAGATTAGGGTTGGAGTGAAAACCTACAGGATGGTAGACCCCCAGGAACAGGATTGGAGAGGCCTTGGTTAGACTGATCATTTAGTTCCAGTGCAGTTTGTGATTTAACCACTAGGTGTCAGTGTCCTCACACTAACCCCAATGAGAAACACTCAAAGGCATGGGAACATCAGAACTACACTGGGATAGGGGCATCCCGAGTGGTGCAGCGGGCTAAGGCATTGCATCGCAGTGCTTGAGGCATCACTACAGACCCTGGTTTGATCCCAGGCTGTGTCACAGCCGGCAGTGACCGGGAGACCCATGATGCAGCGCACAATTGGCCCAGCGTCATCCGGGTTAGGGGAGGGTTTGGCCGGCATACCCTTGACCCATCTCGCACTAGCGACTCCTTGTAGTGGGCCGGGCGCCTGCAAGCTGACTTCAGTCGCCAGTTGTACAGTGTTTCCTCCAACACGTTGGTGCGGCTTGCTTTCGGGTTAAGCGAGCAGTACGGCTTGGCAGGGTCGTGTTTCGGATGTCTCTCGACCTTCGCCTCTCCCGAGTCCGTATGGGAGTTGAAGAGATGGGACAAGACTGTAACTACCAATTGGATATCATGAAAAAGGGGGTAATAAAAAAAGTCATAATAAATCAATATGAAAATAAATTTTAAAACTACACTTTGATAAACAACAGTGTGTTGTACGTTTACTTGATTCTCACAATGAAAAATGTGGACTAACTGTTTATGTGAACTACTGTGTATGTGGGTTGGTTCTTCTATCCTTGTGGGGACCTACAATCCCCAAATGTCCCCACAAGGATAGTAAAACAAGGAAAATTGTCCCTTGTGGGGACATTTCCCACATACCCATGAGGACAAAGGCTATTTTAAGCTTAGGGGTTAGGTTTAGGGTTACGGTTAGGGTTAGGTTTAGTGTTAAGGGTTAGGGAAAATAGGATTTTGAATGGAAATACATTTTAGCTCCCCACGAGTGTGTGTTTCAAGTTTTAATGTCACGTGCACAATTACCATGAAATGCCTTTCTTACTAGCTCTAAACCCAACAATGCAGTAATCAATAACTTCTCTCTCCACTCTCTGCCTCTGTCTCTTCCCCGTTCTCTTCCCTCTTCACGTCTCCCTCTTTGTCCCCTCTTCTCTGCCAGAAAACAGAATGTTCTAAAGGAAACAGGTGTCTAACATCATAATTTATCCACTACCAATCCTCTATCATATAGCCTATCAGGGCATAGAGTACATGTTTATATTCTTCAGAGTGAGGATGAGTTCTTCTCAGTACCAAATTACCAAACAACTGTGTTACTATCTTTGTGTGTTAGTTAATCATTGATGGATGGATGGAATGATTGATTTACATAATGTTAGTGATTATGTCAGAGGTGACAGTTGATTCCATGTGGAGACTGGAGAGGATCCTCAGCGGCACCATTCTGGTCGCTCCTCACCCCAAACGTTTCTTGGCTATGCTAAAAAGTGTGTATAAATACAGTATTAAATATGCTTTATGGAAAACCTACTTTACCTGCAAACAAGCGATCTGGGGTCACACACACACACACACAGTGTCTGTATTGTGTGTGTGTGTGTGTGTGTGTGTGATCCCAGATTAACTGATTGCAGGTAAAGTAGGTTTCACAGGAGCCGTGGTTTCACAGGAGCCGTGGTTTCCTGGAAACCATGTGACTGGGAACTGATTGACTGGGAACTTTTTTCCTGCACATGGGCATGCAGGAAAAAAGGGGTGAGAGGGACACACAAACACTATAGAAACTGTGTGTGTGTGTGTGTGTGTGTGTGTGTGTGCATATATGCATGTGTCTGCAGTGTGTGTGTACCTCTCACCCCTTGTTTCCTGCATGCCCATATCCAGTCAGCTCCCAGTCACATGGTTTCCAGTAAATCACAGGGCTCCAGTGAACTGCAGTATATCTATAACACACACACTCCCTCTGTGTTCACTGTTTTCTCCTTTGTCTCTCCTGTATTTTTCCATAGCTCAACTAGTGTAACTTTCTCAGTTCTGCCTTGATTCTCTGTTAACTGTGTGGATGTGACCAACTGGGTTTTAACCAAGGTCATCAGTGCACCACAATACTGTTAGCTCGTTTAGATAAAGTTTGGGCATTAGCTTGGGAGATAACATAAATCTTCAGGTCTAATCACACATGCTCTGGAGCAACGAACAGCCCTTGCTGTCTCTGCCAGGCCGGTTCCCCTCTCTCCACTGGGGTTCTTTGCCTCTAACCCTGTTACAGGGGCTGAGTCACTGGCTTGCTAGTGCTCTTTCATGCCGTCCCTAGGAGGGGTGCGTCACTTGAGTGGGTTGAGTTACTGACGTGATCTTCCTGTCTGGGTTGGCGCCCCCCCTTGGTTTGTGCTGTGGTGGAGACCTCTGTGGGCTATACTCGGCCTTGTCTCAGGATTGTAAGTTGGTGGTTGAGGATATCCCTCTGGTGGTGCGGGGGCTGTGCTTTGGCAGAGTGGGTGGGGTTATATCCTTCCTGTTTGGCCCTGTCCGGGGTTTCTTCGGATGGGGCCACAGTGTCTCGGACCGCTCCTGTCTCAGCCTCCAGTATTTATGCTGCAGTAGTTTATGTGTCGGGGGCTGGGGTTAGTTGGTTATACCTGGAGTACTTCTCCTGTTTTATCCAGTGTCCTGTGTGAATTTAAGTATGCTCTCTCTAATTCTCTCGTTCTCTCTTTCTCTCTGAGAACCTGAGCCCTAGGACCATACGTCAGGACTACCGGGCATGCTGACACCTTGCTGTCCCCAGTCCGCCTGGCCTTGCTGCTATTCCAGTTTCAACTGTTCTGCCTGCGGTTACGAAACCCCTACCTGTCCCAGACCTGCTGTTTTCAACTCTTAATGATCGGCTATGAAAAGCCAACTGAGAGACCTGAGCCCTAGGACCATACGTCGGGACTACCGGCCGTGGTGACTCCTTGCTGTCCCCAGTCCGCCTGGCCTTGCTGCTATTCCAGTTTCAACTGTTCTGCCTGCGGTTATGGAACCCCTACCTGTCCCAGACCTGCTGTTTTCAACTCTTAATGATCGGCTATGAAAAGCCAACTGAGATTTATTCCTGATTATTATTTGACCATACTTGTCACTTATGAACATTTTTGAACATCTTGGCATGGTTCTGTTATAATCTCCACCCGGCACAGCCAGAAGAGGACTGGCCACCCCTCATAGCCTGGTTCCTCTCTAGGTTTCTTCCTAGGTTTTGACCTTTCTAGGGAGTTTTTCCTAGCCACCGTGCTTCTACACCTGCATTACTAGCTGTTTGGGGTTTTAGGCTGGGTTTCTGTACAGCACTTCGAGATATTAGCTGATGTAAGAAGGGCTATATAAAATAAAATTGATTGATTGATTGATTGATTCACTAATTCAGGACAGAATAATTTATAAAACAGAATAATTTATAGAAGATTTTTGATAGAGGAGATGTGTACTGTGTAATATTTACTTTCCTGGTGTAGCTATGAGATCCTTTCGTTGATAAAAAAAAAAGAAGAAGTTGTAAGTTGTGAGTGAACTTCCCTTCATGGTAAAAAGACAGTCTATTACGTAATTCCTCAGTGAGAGAAAGAAAGAGGGTGGTTGGAGAAGGAGGGGGAGTGATGAAAAGTGAGAGAATGAGAGAGAGCGGGACTGATAACAGATAGGTTAACAACTACAGAACTACAGGAATAGGCTACTGTACCTGTTATAATGACCATGGAAAACAAGAACATATTCAACAACAGTCAGTCACAGTATCAGTTTGAATATTTATTACAAAACTCCTTAAAAAAGTAAAAAGTAATAATAAATAGCAGCATAGATACAAACAGTGTTTACAATAAACAGTTAATCAACGATGTCTGTAACAGAACATTCATAATGATACATTCATAATATTAATTCAACACAACACATTTGCCTTATCTGGTCTAAGGTTACAATGTAGACTAGCTAGAACACTGCAGTCATATTAGTGTGTAGCACAAACTGTTTGGACGCTACAGACAGAAGTTGGCAGATCGGCTGTATCGACTTCAGACAAGTCCCAATATGCTTGTGCGGGTCGTAGAGCAAAACGGAGAACATCGTGTTCATGAGAGTCTCATCTTTACCTAGAGGGGTCATAATAGTTTCTAGGCCACACCGTTCGGCCTCTACAGACAATTTTGTGAGAAGACTGATTTTCGGGATGTCTCATGGTCTGACAAATACAGCTCTAGCTCTGTCACCTTTCACCACAGATGCGGAAGTGCAACAAAGATACCTCTAGCTTAAACTGATGGATTTGTATGGGGATTTTTGTATTATGCTAATTAGATACATTCATTCAACACAACACATTTTCCTTATTCAGAAACTGTGTATGTGTGCCTAAGCTGGCCAGGTCACTATCACAGCACTTTAGGATAGTGTCCAGCATTTTACTGTCCAGCCGGGAGCAAGAGAAAGGTAACAGGTGCTGTTTGCCTTTGATATACAGGGATGAGCTATGTGGTGTCTGTAGTGCCTCTGGTGTCTGTAGAACCTCTGGTGTCTGTCATTAGTCTGGTGTCTGTAGTTTCTTTGGTATCTGTAGGTTCTCTGGTTTCTGTAGTGCCTCTGGAGTCTGTAATGCCTCTGTTTTGTCTTGGTCTGGTCTAGGGTTACAGTGTAGACTAGCTAGAACACTGCAGTCTGCTGGTCAGGAGAACAGATGGGTACTGGCTCTGTGGTCACCCTAAGGCAGGGATTGGTGTTGTCCTTATTTTGCTCTCTTCAGATTTTTACCCTGAGTTTCCTCTGTTTCCCCTGTCCTCTCCTCTTCCTCTTCAGACACTTCCTCACATCCACTCCACCCGCTCTGGCTCTGAGGGAGAGAGAAAGAGAGAGAGAGAGAATGCATTGATATGTTTAGGACAGCTGTTACTATCAGAGAGAGAAAAATAGAGAGGGGAAAGGGAGAGAGAAAAGAGAGAGGGAGGAGTGGGATAGAGAAACAGAGAGAGAGAGACAGTTGCTGAACAAGATAAGAGAGAGGGAGGAGTGGGATAGAGAAACAGAGAGAGCGAGAGAGAGACTGTTGCTGAACAGAGGGCTCTTTGTATCACAAACTGTTGACAGGAATTTATGATCTGACTCATAGTCAAACTGAAACTAACGACTCAATTTGATCAAACCCACATGACAGTATTTACTCAGCAGCATACTGTATTTATAGTCGCGCCAATATGACACCAACGTTGATGAAACTTCGCAAATCAACTTGACTGGAGGTACACAACACACTCCCCGCCTCTAGCTATGAGCAGTCCGGCCGTTACCGAGAACCACATACTGGATTTTTAACAGGGTCGTTAGCATTAGGAAAAAATTAAATGTCTTGCCCCGACCTAGCTCAATATCTAGGCGTCGGATACGAACGAGACTACTGAGTCCATAAAGTGACCATTAGACTTGCCACTTTTCAGACTGAATCAGTTTGTAGGGGCAACAGTTTTGATTCAGTTTATAATGTATCGCTCTCACGTGCCAATACAGAACCAACGAAGTGCTACCTTTTTGTAGCATTTCTGACAATGCTAATATATTTTCAGCTGAATCTCAGAGTTTTAAAACCGGGACCAGCAACTTAGTTGCTGTGCAACAGCAGCAGCTAGCTAGTAGCAGGCTAGCAGCTGTAGCTAGCTAACACCAGTCAGATGAGAAGCAAGTTAGAAGCAAAAGAAGCTAGCTAATTAGCTATATTTTGCTATGGAAAGTTTTCATATGGCTGAAGTAATCTGTCTAAACTAAATCAGAGCACAAACAAATAAGCTAGCGAACGTCCTTGGCTGCTATAGCCAGTTAGCTAGCCAACTAGCCAGTAGCTACAAACCAACGAGACTGTCTGTAACATAGCTGTATAGATCTTAAACCACAACTCAATTTTGACAAGATATCCTAGCTAGCTACAAACAACTGCTAGCTAGCCTACCTTTCCTAAACCAAGACCAGCCTCTAACAACACAAATTGTAGCTGATAAAACAAATTGTTTTACTAGCTATGTTGAATCTAAACCCGTCCAATGCACATGCAAGTAGCACATTGGCTGTGCATTGCAGTGAGTGTACACATGCTTGCTAGCTAATTAGCTAGATCAACACATGAGAGGGACACAAATTTGTGCTGACTGATCAACAGTGGTGTCAAGTTTCTTTTCAGTGTTCCCAAAAATCTGAACCCAGTAAGGAAAATGACATTTAAAATACATAGTTTTCATTTTAGGTTCTGAATCTTAAGATATGTATTTTCCGGACATGGAAATTGCCTATTTTCTGGATGTTGAAAATAAATATTTTCGGTTCTGAATGAATGTTGAAAATACATTCTCTAAAAAAAATGGTATGTACTGTACTGTAATGTACTGCACTCTGCTGTGCTCTACTGCAGTGGTTCTCAAACCTCTCCTCGGGGACCCTCAGATGTTTCACAATTTAGCTGTTGCTCTGAACTAGTTTTATTTTTTACATTTTAATCATTTAGCAGACGCTCTTATCCAGAGTGACTTACAGTTAGTGCATTCATCTTATGATAGCTAGGTGAGATTCAAGAGTTTGAGAATGAGTTGACAAGTTGAATCAGGTGTGCTAGCTCTGGAATAGATAAATTACTAAACCAAACATAGACATCTATTGTTGGGCCAAATCAAGGCCAGTCCATATTGGACCAAATCTGAACCAAACATAGATGTCTGTGGACGAAATTCCCTAAAAACACGTCACTTCGATACAGCTATTACTTTTTCGTAGCAGGTTATGAGAATGTATGCATCAGGTTAGGATAATTAACATAGCAGATTAGGAGAATTAGGTTAAGGTTAGGAAAAGAGTTAGGGTTAGCGAAAATGCTCTCCTAACCTGGAACTTAAAGTGACGTGTTTTTAGGGAGTCCCGTCCATGGACGTTGAAAAAGGACCAAAAAAAGACGTTGGCGTAGGTCCCCTTCGTGAGAAGTAGCCATCAACAAGTAAAAAACTGGAGGGGGGTTGGGCGGAACTCCCCCAGATTTTGGGGGGGATTTCTTTCCAAATGCTCACTCAGTCAACTTATTCAGTACTTTGATAGTCACTTAGAGGAACTGGTATGTGCTTAATGTAAAGCAGCTGTTGATATTCACCCCCCTCCCCTCTTTAAAGGGAGAATCCATATATTTTGCATTAATGCAAATAAATCAAATCACATTTTATTTGTCACCTGCGCCGAATACAACAGGTGTAGACCTTACCGTGAAATGCTTACTTACAAGCCCTTCATTAACCAACAATGCAGTTCAAGAAATAGAAAGTAACAATCTTCTTTTTTTGACCAAATGTGACTCTCATTGATCTCTATACAAAAATTCCTCACTTCATGGGCTTCTTTACATGGACAGATTTTGGGCAGAGTAAAACCTCTCGTTTAGTCTCTTCCTCTCAGTTATCAACCAGCTAAGTATTAGAATCAGGTTCACTAGATTAGGGATGCAGTGAAAACCTCCAGGAAGGTAACTCTCCAGGAACAAGGTTGGAGTGCCCTGTTCTAGATTGACTTTCTGAAGTATGTGCCATAACTATCCGCTTATGTTAATAAAGTAAAGTACAGTAAAGTAAGTAAGTAATGTACTGAAATGTACTGAAAAGTACAGTAAATTAAGGTTGAAGTAAATAAAGTAAAGTACTGTGCTGAATGTTAAAATGTCTCTTACTTCTTCCAGCAGCGCAGCAGCTGTTTTCCCAGTGGTCCCTTTGGATTCACACACACAGGCTCACTGGTCCTCTTCTCTACCACTCTACAACACACAGAGAGACACACTGTTAACACACACACTCTCCAACACAGAGCACAAATACTTAATCATTACACACACACTCTGCAACATGAGGGGGAAACACATGCTTTATCACACACATACACTCTTTGTTTCATTGAATAGCTATGAGGTAAAACATATTTTACCTGTGTGCGTCAGTGCATGTATGTGTGCGTGAGTGCATGTATGTGTGCGTGCCATCTGTGTGTGTGTACATATGGGTGTGGGCATTTGTGTGTGTGCATGTGTGATCTGGTACTTACATGATCTGGTCAGTGTTGCAGGCAGGGCCTTTGAGTGTGACTTTGAGGTCAGACAGTGGTCCCCTGACAGTTGTTTTTGTGTCATAACACTCACACCTCCCTGGGACAAACTGCCCCTCACCTTCCCCAACTGTAGAGACAGACACAGAAACAGCCAATGGTGATTCAAGTGAAATCTATCATGTCACACACCATATGGGAAAATAACATTCTATCAGTCTTTCTGGAGTCACACTTCTCACCTAACTACAGATAGACCGACAGATTAGAGTTTGAGTGCATATATCTCTAGTTACTATTCAGCCCACAGAGTATAGTCAGACAGACTGACAGACAGACAGACATTCTGACTGACATTAACACAATGTCGCTTATACAAACTGTAACCCAAACCTGTGTGGGCCTGTGTGTGTATGGTTCTTACCTGTTTTTACTTGATTTTTAATATTATTTATTTTAACATTATTATAAAAATGGGTAGATCGGCTTTAATATTGCAGTTGGATTGTAACTTCCATCAATGTAATTGTCTGCATCACTTCCAATCCCCCATATGTTATTTTTTCTCGCAAATATATACACATACATATACATATATACATATATACACATATATATATATATATATATATATATATATATATATACACATATATATGTATATATATACATACACATACATATATACATATATATATATATATCATTTTCATGATGTTCATCCGGTTTGCTTCTATATGCCATATATTTCTAACTGTGCTCTTTCACAAAAGCTCTCAACCTATAACCTATATACTTATTATTGACACAGTATGCTTTACATTAGTTATCTTGCTGTTATTAGTTGTTGTTAGTTGTTATTAGTCCCATCCTTCAGCTCCATACAACACCTCCCATCTACCTCTTAACACCATCCATTTTGGATTTCTATTTGCCATTTATTTTTCAACTGTACTGTGATGTTTCACAAAAGTTCTGAACCCTTCTATTCTGTTTCTACAGACTGTAAATTGAAAATAAACATTTTTGCTAAAAGTATTATAATATTATTGATCGATTGACTATGACTTTTCAGATCACCCAGTATTGCTGTCTGCAGGGTTAGCTCCAGGTAAATATTGCAATCCTTCAGTCATTCCTGGACCTGTGACCAAAAACAAGCTACAAATGGACAGTACCAAAACAAATGATCTAATGATTCTGTCTCTTCGCAGCGAAATCTGCAGAGCAAGGAAGATTGTATCCCCCATATAAATAACATTCTATTGGTAGCAAGAATTTTGTATAATAATTTAAATAGAAAAATTCTAAGTTTTGAATCTGGCGTGGTTCTTACCTGTTAGCAGTAGGCAGTAGAGTGACAGGCTAGCCAGCAGACAGAGAGACTGGACAGAGTGCTTCATATTGCAGCTGAGAACTGAACTGAGCCGTAGAGCTGCCTGAGCCTCCCTTATGTACCTACACACACACACACTGCCCCCTAACGCCCACATCTGGGGTTTCCAAGCGTTCACATACTTACTGGAATTTCCCTCTCTCCCTCTCAGCCAAAGTCAGGATCAGGTGGGATTTCCAAAGGATACTGAGATCATGACTATCAAGGTTACTCTTGGTCTCTAGAAGATTATTAATTATTCTGAAAGGTTTATAAGAGGCCTAAAGATTAAAAACCCAGAGGACATTGCTATTTTTGCTTGAAGCTTAATTTATCAGAGTTAATTATATTTCAACAAAATACTCTTGCAGGAATGCTTATTTTGGGTTTCTAACTACAGAAACCATTTCAGAACTATCTGAGATGATGGGTGTCAAAATCCTCTTCTTCTATTCTATTTGAGAACGACTCTATTGTCTTTTATCTGGACAATGAAGGGTTTATTTAGTAACTGATGGTTGTGTGTACAGTGATAAGAGATTCAAATTTCAAATTTCAAAGTCTATTTATCACATGTACAGGATACAGCACATGTAAAACCAAGAATGCAGTGTAAGGGTTGGGCTGAGGTGTGACCCAGGTGTGGTGCAGGATATACAGTAGGCAGAGATGATGAAACAAGGATCTTTACTGGTGGTCCCGAAGCCAAAATACAAAATAACGGACTTATCACGATAAAAGAAAGGCAGAGCAAATAAGTCTCCAAAAACCGGCTGACAGCCAAAATACGAAATACTACCTAAGACTGAAACAAATAACGAAACAGGGAGAACACTTCTCAAGTACCTGTACATAGATCTCCGACGAGACACTGAGTAGTACTGCTGGACATAGAGAAACTAGCAGAGAAAACTGAGCAAGGGAACACAGGGAAGTGAGGGCATAAATACACAGGTGACACCAATAGGATGATAATTAGTCCCGACTGTGAGTGAGGAGGTGCCTAAGGTTGTCGGAGGATGACACCTAGTGGGTCGCTCCGGAACTGCGACCCCCTCCTGTAACAATGCAGTAATACAAGTAATAATATAGATAAGAAAAACAACAACACAAGAATGCAAGTTATATGCAGGTCAGTGCCAGTATAATTATAACAATGTGCAGGGATACTGGAGTGACTAGAGTGCCCAAAAGACCCATGTTGTGTACTGTCTCTTACAGTGAACTGTCTCTTACAGTGACTTCTCTGCCACTCCTTCAGCTCAGCTCAGCTCAGCTCACACATGCACACACACCACACACACACACACACACACACACACACACACACACACACACACACACACACACACACACACACACACTCACACACACACACACCCACACACACACACCATGCATGCTTTAGTCCAGATATGTATTTACATGCAGCTACATTACACTGTAACTCATCTGGCTCTGTCCCAGCCAGGCCACATGATTTCTCCTTAAACCCACTTTCATTATGCCCTATTTCCTATTTTCTCCCCATGGAGAGCTAGGTAGTTCCCAGGGAAAATATAAATATAATTTTAAAAGTTCCATAACTTGACCATCTTGAAATTTAGCACAAAGAAATGGAAGAAGTGGAAGGCATGTTGCCTCTTTTTAGGCATTCCAGGCAGTCTCCTGTAATACACTTTTAGTCTGTAGTTTGTACAGAGGAAAGTCTTGGTGTAATTCATATTCAACACCTTACTACTGTGTGTGCAATGACATGGAGTAGATTTGTATCAAAATGTACAGTAGCTACATTCATGTTGTTACAGTGTGACTATTGTACACTTTTCCCCCTACAACGTCTCCATAGAAGCCTTTGTTTACATCCAAACATTATTTTTACCAGGAAGCGTACTCAGAGCATGCGCTGACCAGCTGGCAAGTGTCTTCGCTGACATTTTCAACCTCTCCCTAACCCAGTTTGTAATACCTACATGTTTCAAGCAGACCACCATAGTCCATGTGCCCAAGAACGTCAAGGTAACCTATATCTACAGCCATGAAATGCTTTGGAAGGCTGGTCATGGCTCACATAAACACCATCATCCCAGACACCCTGGACCCACTCCAATTCGCACACCACCCCAACAGATCCACAGATGACGCAATCGCAATTGCTCTTCACACTGCCCTCTCCCACCTGGACAAGAGGAAAACCTAAGTGAGAATGTTGTTAATTGACTATAGCTCAGTGTTCAACACCATAGTCCCTCCAAGCTCATCACTAAGCTCAGAACCCTGAACACCTGCCTCTGCAACTGGATCCTGGAATTCCTGACGGGCCGCCGCCAGGTGGTGAAGGTATGCAATCACAAACAGAAAAGTGTTTAGAGCCTTTTTCACACCTATTCCCAACTTAACCCACCAAGACAATGCGAAGTAGGACATTGGTACCCAGCCAGGCGCTAATGCATCTCACTCTTCTGACTGAATGAATGACAAATGGATGAATTGGAGATAATTGTGCATGTTACTTCACAATCAAATTGAATTTAGGCCTAACTGAATGATAAGGAGGGTGAGGAGGTTGATTTAATTTAGACCAACAATAGTGTAATTTACATTTACCAGACACTCTTCTCCAGAGCAACTTACAGTTAATGAGTGCATACATTATTTTTTCATACTGGGAATCGAACCCACAACCCTGGCGTTGCAAACACCATGCTCTACCAACTGAGCAACATCCCTGCCGGCCATTCCCTCCCCTACCCTGGACAATTGTGCACCGCCCCATGGGACTCCCGGTCACGGCCAGCTACGACAGAGCCTGGATTCGAACCAGGACTAGCACTGCGATGCAGCACCTTAGACCACTGCGCCACTCGGGAGTGTAATGATGAGTTTGTGTTATGCCTATTTATCATTGTTGGCACTCATGTTAATAATTTGACTGAGCGCGTTGTGGGTGGATACCATTCTCTTTTAAGTTTTACTTTGTAAAAATAAGCTGTTACGGGACTGATTTATTTACTATATTGCTATTACTAATCACATTTAGGGCAACGAAAACATGCTACGTGTTTCTTTTAAATACATTTTCTTCTTGCCACAATGTTTCTTTAGACCTGCCAAAATGAAATTATAATGGACTTTTATTTATAGCCTGGAGTAACAAAACTATTGGAAATGTTCTTTGAAATAATTGTTTTCTAGTTTTCAAATTTTACCTAAGACCTTTATAAACACAACCAAATTACTATTCTTCCAATAGCATATATTTTAAGATGGCGCCGACAGACATGGAAGCTCTGCTTCTAGCTACTAAGCAACTTTGCAGTATTTTGTTTTTTTTGGTGTTATTCTTACATTATTAGCCCAGAAAGTTTTTTGTGTTATTATTACATACAGCCGGAAATAACTTTTGGATATCAGAGCGGGGGTAACTCACCAGTATTACGACCAGGAATACGACTTTCCCGAATTGGATCCTTTGTTCGTACTCCCCAGGGCAATTGAACTTATCCCAGAGGCTGCTCCAAGACGCCGCCGGCAGTGAAGAGGTATTCGGAGTGGACTTCTAGTCCGACTCAGGAGGCGTGCACACCATCCACCGCTTCCGAGTATATTACTCGCTAATGTACAGTCCCTGGACAATAAAGTAGACGAGCTCAGGTCGAGGATCTCCTTCCAGAGAGACATCAGGGACTGTAACATATTCTGTTTCACGGAATCATTGCTCTCTCCTGATATACTGTCCCCGTCCATACAGCCAGCTGGGTTCTCAGTACATCACGCAGACAGGAATAAAGAACTCTCCGGGAAGAAGAAAGGCAATGGTGTATGTTTCATGATTAACTACTCGTGGTGTGATTGTGATAACGTACAGAAACTCAAGTCCTTTTGTTCACCCGAGTTAGAATACTTCACAATCAAATGCCAACCTTATAGATGGCAGCATTCGCACAAAAAAAAGCACGAACCACTGCATTTAACCATGGCAAGGTGACTGGGAATATGGTTGAATACAAACAGTGTAGTTATTCCCTCCGTAAGGCAATCAAACAGGCAAAATGTCAGTACAGAGACAACGTGGAGTCGCAATTCAACGGCTCAGACACGAGACGTATGTGGCAGGGCCTACAGACAATCATGGATTACAAAGGGAAAACCAGCCACGTCGCGGATACCGACGGCTTGCTCCCAGACAAGCTAAACACCTTCTTCGCCCGCTTTGAGGAAAACACAGTGCCACCGACGTGGTCTGCTCCCGAGGACTGTGGGATTTCGTTCTTTGTGGCCGACGTGAGTAAGACATTTAAGCGTGTTAACCCTCGCAAGGCTGCCGGCCCAGACGGCATCCCTAGCCGCGTCCTCAGAGCATGCGCAGACCAGCTGGTTGGAGTGTTTACAGACATATTCAATCTCTCCCTATCCCAGTCTGCTGTCCCCACTTGCTTGAAGATGTCCACCATCGTTCCTGTAACAAAGAAAGCAAAGGTAACTAAACTAAATGACTTTGAGAGGCTAGTTAAGGATCATATCACCTCTACCTTACCTGACACCCTAGACCACTTCAATTTGCATACCGCCCCAATAGATTCACAGACGATGCAATCACCATCGCACTGCACACTGCCCTATTCCATCTGGACAAGAGGAATACCTATGTAAGAATGCTGTTCATTGACTACAGCTCAGCCTTCAATGCCATAGTGCCCTCCAAACTCATCATTAAGCAACAAGGGTGCGTGCTCAGTCCCCTCCTGTACTCCCTGTTCACCCATGACCCATGACGATGAGTGAGAAAATTACAGATGCACAAATATCATACCCTCAAGATATGCTAACCTCTCACTATTACAATAACAAGGGAGGTTAGCATTTTTGGGGGGTATGATAGTTGTGCATCTGTAACTTTCTCACTCATCATTATTCACGATTCATTCAGGATTATCCGTAATCATAGTAGCATCCACACGAATGTAGAAGTGTTTAGAAACATGTTCTATTTTTATAACTAACACAAGAAAACCAACATTTTTGTTTCCAATGAGGAGCAAATTAAGCATACTGGGCAGAGCCAAGCATGAGCTAGCGAGATCCTATTGGCACGTTCTGGCATGAAATTACATTTTTCAGTTAGTGAACGCCTACTCTATGAATTGCGAATGTGCAATAATTTAATTTGCCCTTGCACTCCTTCTAAACAATGCAGTTTTTAGAACCTTTAAGAAAGGGTCAAGTCTACAAAACGTAATCCAATTTGTTCGTAACAGATTTTTTGTTTTGGGAACAGAAAGCTGTATTGAGATTGAATGTTTCATCAATGAGAATATTAGCAGAATGTCGGCCAAGTTTCATCTAGCTCCATCTTCTCCCACTTCCCGCCATTGGACTTCCTCTCATCACCATATTTGGTGGTGAGAAGAAGTTCTACATTTCTAAATTTACGTCTGGCTGCACTGTCTCATTCAGCATGACTTATCAGCGGCACAGAGGACACAATCTCAGAAGTAACATTTCTATCAGACAGTGCTTGAAATAATTTCAGGTACTCATTTTGGGTGCCGGTACTGTTTATGGGCCCCGTGTAGCTCAGTTGGTAGAGCATGGCACTTGCAACGCCAGGGTTGTGGGTTCGATTCCCACGGGGGGCCAGTATGAAAAAAATAAAAATAGTGTATGCACTCTGGATAAGAGTATCTGCTAAATGACTAAAATGTCAAATGTAATTATTAGGTGTCATAACGCAAAAAATAATGTATGTGCCGATACTCAAGCAGTGGAAAATGTGAGGTGTTCTAGCACTGGTATCACATTTAGATGTATCTTGCTCTCAGTTTGGAATCTATATTGTTCCTTAAACATTAAATATGCAAACGTAAATACAGTGAATATAAGCAATAGTGTTACAAAAGTATTTTATTACAAAATAGAATATCTTAAATTAAACTCCACAGATTGTAAACATTAGTCCTGTAAGACCAGAGTCCCTGCATTATATCCAGCATAGTGTCACAATTCAGTGTAACAACATCTAGTCCAGTCCATACCAGCTCAATCCAGTCCAGCTCAGAACCCATCAGTGGGCCATTTGGGGGACAGCGCCATACATCATTTGTTACAGGCAGTTAGAGTATTCCCTGATATTTAATATTCCATGTTACAGCACCCACGGAGCTGCCGGAACATCTACCCTAAACTAGTATGTCCTCATTTGTGTCCTGCTTGGTGTGTGTGTCCTTGTCTCGGTTTGTGTGTGTGTTTGTCCATACAGCCATTCCATGGGATCTCTCCCCCCACATTCCCTCTCCTTCCCCAGCCTGCCTGACAGCTGCTCTGGGGCTTGACCTGTGGGGGTGATGGGGCTGGTGGTTCTAGTCCGGATGGCCCGGGGGGAACCACGGGGCAGCGAAGCTGAGACAGAGTGCTTCATCTGGGGCTTGGAGAACAGCCGAGGCCTGCCCATCCTCTGGAGCCTCACAGGGCCACAGCTAGGGTGCGCCACTGGTCTGGCCAGGGCCTGGATACTGGTCATATACTCCTCCAGGGACTGGGAGCACTGGGATGGAGACTGGGAGACAGACTGGGCTAGATGGGCTGGGTGGCCCGGGACCCCCAGGGTTTCAGAGTCTTCCAGGGTCTCAGTGATGGTGGGCAGGTGAGGCAGAGACAGAAGCAGCCGTCTATGCTTCATACTACAGAGGAAAGAGAGAAGAGAGACAGGAGGGTTGGAGATCTCTGTGTTGTGTTTGTAAAACGAATACTAGATTACAGGAATTATATATCAATGAGTCACGAGGACTCACGTGTGTATTTTTCCTTACTATTAACCATTACCATTCTACACAATTTATACTATATTACCCATGTATCTACTATTGAGAAGAAATATACATGTATGGATATTTCCTCTTAATCTATGTGGAAAAAACCCTATGGATTTTAGAATCTATAGGGTTTTCTATGGGATTCTAAAAAAGTGACATCCCACCTATACTACTGTGTCGATATAGTATAAAGATAATCAACGAAAATATTAAGAGCACATATAAATGATAAAAAAGGGATTAAGTTAAAACCAGCAACGTTTTCTGTCTAAACAAAATAACATTTGACCAGTGGTAACGGTACCATATCCTCAAATTGCAGACTTAGCTGAAGATATGAGCAGTGATATTGGAGATGAGCTCACCTGTGATGAAGTGCAGTTGTCAGTCTAATAGACAAAATATAGATCCCTTTGGATTGCTGCTTGCTGCAGTGACAGTAATAATCCACTCTGAGACTGAAAGAGCTGTAGCTGGTCCGCAGAGTAAGTGTGTGACCGGCCACTTGAGTGAGAGTATGAGCAGAGCGGGAGGCAGGGCCTTTTATACAGACACACTGCAGTGAGGGAGCAAGCCAATGCTGAGGAGGATAAATATTGCCACTGATCTCACATCTTTGTGTGTGTGTGTGTGTGTGTGTGTGTGTGTGTGTGTGTGTGTGTGTGTGTGTGTGTGTGTGTGTGAGTGTGTGTGTGTGTGTGTGTGTGTGTGTGTGTGAGTGTGTGTGTGTGTGTGTGTGTGTGTGTGTGTGTGTGTGTGTGTGTGTGTGTGTGTGTGTGTGTGTGTGTGTGTGTGTGTGTGTGTGTGTGTGTGGGTGGGTGGGTGTGTGGGAAACATAGGCAGGCTGGGAAGTTGACCAAGGTTCATTGGTGCAGCTGCCCTGACTGTTTACATTTCAGAAACAATTAGGCCCTGGGAGAATCATGCACTCATTCTCACACACACATTATCTCTCTCTCTCTCACGCATGCACACACACACAGACTGTACCTAACAACAAATTGAGGGTCCTTTTTCCAGCCGAGTTCTGTTTCTCGTGCCTCTTTCCATTTTAATGTTTTGATTTTAGGATTATAGGATTAAAATCACATTCTTATTCTTAACCATGACAACAGTGAGGGAAAAAAGTATTTGATCCCCTGCTGATTTTGTACGTTTGCCCACTGACAAAGAAATTATCAGTCTATAATTTTAATGGTAGGTTTATTTGAACAGTGAGAGACAGAATAACAACAAACAAATCCAGAAAAACGCATGTCAAAAATGATATAAATTGATTTGAATTTTAATGAGGGAAATAAGTATTTGACCCCCTCTCAATCAGAAAGATTTCTGGCTCCCAGGTGTCTTTTATACAGGTAACGAGCTGAGATTAGGAGCACACTCTTAAAGGGAGTGCTCCTAATCTTAGTTTGTTACCTGTATAAAAGACACCTGTCCACAGAAGCAATCAATCAATCAGATTCCAAACTCCACCATGGCCAAGACCAAAGAGCTCTCCAAGGATGTCAGGGAGAAGATTGTAGACCTACACAAGGCTGGAATGGGCTACAAGACCATCGCCAAGCAGCTTGGTGAGAAGGTGATAACAGTTGGTGCGATTATTCGCAAATGGAAGAAACACAAAAGAACTGTCAATCTCCCTCGGCCTGGGGCTCCATGCAAGATCTCAACTCGTGGAGTTGCAATGATCATGAAAACGGTGAGGAATTAGCCCAGAACTACACGGGAGGATCTTCTCAATGATCTCAAGGCAGCTGGGACCATAGTCACCAAGAAAACAATTGGTAACACACTACGCCGTGAAGGACTGAAATCCTGCAGCGCCCGCAAGGTCCCCCTGCTCAAGAAAGCACATATACAGGCCCATCTGAAGTTTGCCAATGAACATCTGAATGATTCAGAGAAGAACTGGGTGAAAGTGTTGTGGTCAGATGAGACCAAAATCGAGCTCTTTGGCATCAACTCAACTCGCCGTGTTTGGAGGAGGAGGAATGCTGCCTATGACCCCAAGAACACCATCCCCACCATCAAACATGGAGGTGGAAACATTATGCTTTGGGGGTGTTTTTCTGCTAAGTGGACAGGACAACTTCACCCCATCAAAGGGACGATGGACGGGGCCATGTACCGTCAAATCTTGGGTGAGAACCTCCTTCCCTCAGCCAGGGCATTGAAAATGGATCGTGGATGGGTATTCCAGCATGACAATGACCTAAAACACACGGCCAAGGCAACAAAGGAGTGGCTCAAGAAGAAGCACATTAAGGTCCTGGAGTGGCCTAGCCAGTCTCCAGACCTTCATCCCATAGAAAATCTGTGGAGGGAGCTGAAGGTTCGAGTTGCCAAACGTCAGCCTCAAAACCTTAATGACTTGGAGAAGATCTGCAAAGAGGAGTGGAACAAAATCCCTCCTGAGATGTGTGCAAACCTGGTGGCCAACTACAAGAAACGTCTGACCTCTGTGATTGCCAACAAGGGTTTTGCCACCAAGTACTAAGTCATGTTTTGCAGAGGGGTCAAATACTTATTTCCCTCATTAAAATGCAAATCAAATCATAACATTTTTGACATGCGTTTTTCAGGATTTTTTTGTTGTTATTCTGTCTCTCACTGTTCAAATAAACCTACCATTAAAATTATAGACTGATCATGTCTTTGTCAGTGGGCAAACGTACAAAATCAGCAGGGGATCAAATACTTCTTTCCCTCACTGTAGCTAGATTCCTTTCATTTGAACATACAGTAGATTCTGAATGCTGGGCCTATCAGAAAATTGTATTATTGTCTTTTATCTTAGATGATCACCACCTGAAGCGGCTTGTTACTCTTTCAATGCTACAGTTCAGAGAATGACATGTTTTGCCACAATGTGGTCCATGATGGCACATGGAACTCTAACTTGCTGCTATTATTCTGGGAGAACTGATATAAAGTTGACATGTGATGTATAACTGTAGATGTATAATATGAGGTTATTTTAGGCTCTAAAGTGTCAGTGTTGTTACGTCATTGTTTCTCTGCACTTTTTTCTGAGCTACTCTTATCTCTCCAAACCAAGTCCAGTCTGCTGGCACTGTTAGGATGCTCCCTCTAAACACTGATCCAAGGTGGGTTTTGCTGTCTTCCACCTAATGTTTAAGGTTAGGATAGGGGAGGGAAAGCTGATCCTAGTTGTGATAAACCTGGGCTTTATTCACTAGACACCAAACAAAATAAAATGGAGTGAAACAGGGAGGCCCACCTTAACTTGCCCAATGAGAAACGCTCATTTTCATTTTCCGTTGCAAAACATTTTGCTACGGTGTGCACTAATGAATATAACCCTAGTAAGCTCCAATATGAAGCCTTTGACCCTGTTGGGATTGATCAAACCACAATCCACCTCCACCTGACTGAATGGAATTCAAATTCCACTAAGTGTCTTATTCAAACAGTCTGGTATATGTGTATGTGTCATTAAAACGCACCAGTAAGCGAGTACGTGTCATACAGCAGCACACGGGCTGATCTGATGATTACTGCTCTCCCAGACATGACCTCAGTATTGTCCAGTAGGGTATTTCAGACACTCACAGTTTCCCCCAGATGAGAGGGTTGAACCTGCAACTGGCTGTGCCTGGCGCTGCACGTACACCTGACTCTGAGCCAGCATGGCCATTGTCCAGCAGGATATCCGCTCTGATACAGGAATAACCATGATTGTTATTACGCTGCTGACTGATGATTATTATGTGTGTGTGTGTGTGTGTGTGTGTGTGTGTGTCTGTGTGTGTGGTGTGTGGACATGATAACTATACTTGTGGGGACCAGAAGGCCCCCCCAGAACAGTAAACAAACAAACATTTTTTTTTTTTGCCGGTCCCCACAAGGAAAAATGATATTTCAAGAGGGTTTAAGGTTAGAATTAGTGTTAGGTTTTGAATTAGGGTTAGGGGTTAAAGGTTAGGTTTAGGGTGACCAATCAGACTGTAGATTCATGACGACAACAAGAGACTCCGCTATAGAGGAGTCAACAGGTAGACACACACACGTTGAGCGGTTGTGGTGACCACATCCTTCTCTTCTTGACCCTTAACCTTCCCACTTCCCAGGGTTTCTTCTATTCTTCTCATTAGAGGAAAAATGTGTGAGGGAAGTAAAATAGTGGTGTGTGTGTTATCTGTGAGTATCTACCATTTCTGCCTCCCCTTTCTCCCCTTTTTTATCTTCTCTCTCCTTTTCCCTCTCTTCTCTCTTCTCTCTCCTCTCTCCAGTCTTTCATCTCCTCTCTTCTCTTTTCACTCCCCTCTCCCACATCTTGTATCATATCTAGCCTACTAAGTTATGGGAAAGGGTTAATCTGCGATAAACTTGATGGTCGAGTCTTCAGAGACCTTTATCTAGTAATGAGGCTGAGATGTCTCAGTCAATAGTCAGTAGGAAAAGACAAGAAGACAGCCATCATTCCTCTGCTTTAAGACGTTTATACACTACAAGACATCTACCACGCATTTCATGTTCGTATGATATGATATTTGTATGTTGTTTGGGAAATCTTGGTTTAATGTGAAATGTTCTATCAACTCTGTGTATGGGTTTATTAAGATGGTCCTATGTTTGACCTGATTCAATTAAAACAATTTCATTCCATAAATGCCCAACGTTCTAGGGTGAAGTCGTTAAGTGTGAAATTCTCCAGTATCGTGTCCAGTAATGTGAATTGTAGCTCCAGTGTGAAGTTTTCCCTACAGATAGATCAAGGATCAGTTTCCCCTCCCCCAATCTTAACCGTAACCATTAGTGGGGAAATGCAAAACTGACCCAAGATAAGCATCTAGGAGCAACTTCACCCAACACCGTGACGGGTAATGTGACCATAAATCATGTAATGTGTACCCAGCCTTACTGTTTGTATTATATTATTATATAAAATTATATTACCTTGTTTGTGGAGGGTTTGAGTTACTCCCATCCAATTAACCAACTTTGAGTTTGAGAAAAGCACAAGGCCTATGTGAGTACCAATCAGTAATGTCAATCATTTGTATTTATAGGAATGAGAGAACTGAACTGACCCTGCCTTGACCAGTAAGTACACACAAATTGACAGACAGACAGACAACACACACACACACACGTAATCCTGCTCTATCAATCCTGTAACCTAGCGGATTACTCTATAATTCAATTTTTAGGATACAAACCTGCTACAGCACATGTGCAGATAAACACACAGACACCTGAACAGGGATTACGGCTTTAGAAATGCTGATGTGTAATTTCAGCTGGGAGGGGAAACACACGTGTAGAGCTCAGCTCAGGTTAGATGAGTGATCAAAAGCGTGGATTAAGGAAACTTTCTAAATACAGTGCATTCAGAAAGTATTCAGACCCCTTCAGAAAGTATTCAGACCCCTTCCCTTTTCCCACATTTTGTTACGTTACAGCCTTATTATGAAATGGATTAAATTAAATGTTTTCCTCATCAATCTACACACAAAACCCCCCTAATGACAAAGTGAAAACAGGTTTTTAGAAATGTTTGCAAATGTATAAAACAATATATAAAGAAATACCTTATTTACATAAGTATTCAGACCCTTTGCTATGAGACTCGAAATTGAGCACAGATGCATCCTGTTTCCATTAATCATCCTTGAGATGTTTCTACAGCTTGATTGGAGTCCACCTGTGGTAAATTAAATTGATTGGACATGATTTGGAAAGGCAAACACCTGTCTATATCGGGTCCCACAGTTGACAGCGCACGTCAGACAAAAACCAAGCCATGAGGTCGAAGGAATTGTCCGTGGATCTCTGAGACAGGATTGTGTCAAGGCATAGATCTGGGGAAGGGTACCAAAACATGTCTGCAGCATTGAAGTTCCCCAAGAACACAGTGGCCTCCATCATTCTTAAATGGAAGTAGTTTGAAACCACCAATACTCTTTCTAGAGCTGGCCACCGGCCAAACTCAGCATTCGGGGGAGAAGGGCCTTGGTCAGGGAGGTGACCAAGAACCCTATGGTCACTCTGACAGAGATTCAGAGTTCCTCTGTGGAGATGGGAGAATCTTCCAGAAGGACACCCATCTCTGCAGCACTTCACCAATCAGGCCTTTATGGTAGAGTGGCCAGTAGGAAGCCACTCCTCAGTAAAAGGCACATGACAGCCCACTTGGAGATTGCCAAAAGACATCTAAAGGACTCTCAGACCATGAGAAACAAGATTCTCTGGTCTGATGAAACCAAGATTGAACTCTTTGGCCTGAATGCCAAGCGTCACTTCTGGAGGAAACCTGGCACCATCCCTACGGTGAAGCATGGTGGTGGCAGCATCATGCTGTGGAGATGTTTTTCAGCAGCAGGGACTGGGAGACTAGTCAGGATCGAGGGAAAGATGAACGGAGAAAAGTACGTAGAGATCCTTGATGAAAACCTACTCCAGAGCGCTCAGGACCTCAGACTGGGGCAACGACCCTAAGCACACAGCCAAGACAATGCAACAGTGGCTTCGGGACAAGTCTCTGAATGTCCTTGAGTGGCCCAGCCAGAGCCCGGACTTGAACCCAATCAAACATCTCTGGAGAGGCCTGAAAATAGCTGTGCAGATGATCCCCATCCAACCTGACAGATCTTGAGAGGATTTGCAGAGAAGAATGGCCTCCAGTATCTATGCTGCAACTGTCTATGTGCCGGTGGGCTAGGGTCAATCTATTCCAGTTGAAGTCGGAAGTTTACATACACCTTAGCCAAATACATTTAAACTCCGTTTTTCACAATTCCTGACATTAAATCCTAGTAAAAGTTCCCTGTCTTAGGTCAGTTAGGATCACCACGTTATTTAAAAAATGTGAAATGTCAGAATAATAGTAGAGAGAATTATTTATTTCAGCTTTTTTTTATTTCTTTCATCACATTCCCAGTGCATCAGAAGTTTACATACACTCAATTAGTATTTGGTAGCATTGCCTTTAAATTGTTTAACTTGGGTCAAACGTTTCGGGTAGCCTTCCACAATCTTCCCACAATAAGTTGGGTGAATTCTGGCCCATTCCTCCTGACAGAGCTGGTATAACTGAGTCAGGTTTGTAGGCCTCCTTGCTCGCACATGCTTTTTCAGTTCTGCCCACACATTTTCTATAGGATTGAGGTCAGGGCTAAGTGATGGCCACTCCAACACCTTAACTTTGTTGTCCTTAAGCCATTTTGCCACAACTTTGGAAGAATGCTTGGGGTCATTGTCCATTTGTAAGACCCATTTGCGACCAAGCTTTAACTTCCTGACTTATGTCGTGAGATGTTGCTTCAAAATATCCACATAATTTTCCTTCCTCATGATACCATCTATTTTGTGAAGTGCACCACTCCCTCCTGCAGCAAAGCACCCCCACAGCATGATGCTGCCACTCCTGTGCTTCACAGTTGGGATGGTGTTCTTCGGCTTGCAAGCCACAACCTTTTTTCCTCCAAACATAACGATGGTCATTATGGCCAAACAGTTCTATTTTTGTTTAATCAGACCAGAGGACATTTCTCAAAAAAGTACGATCTTTGTCCCCATGTGCAGTTGCAAACCATAGTCTGGCTTTTTTTATGGCGGTTTTGGAGCAGTGGCTTCTTCCTTATTGAGCGGCCTTTCAGGTTATGTCGATATAGAACTCATTTTACTGTGGATATACAGTGGGGAGAACAAGTATTTGATACACTAACGATTTTGCAGGTTTTCCTACTTACAAAGCATGTAGAGGTCTGTAATTTTTATCATAGGTACACTTCAACTGTGAGAGACGGAATCTAAAATCTAAGAAAATCTAAAATCCAGAAAATCACATTGTATGATTTTTAAGTAATTAATTTGCATTTTATTGCATGACATACAGTGGGGAAAAAAGTATTTAGTCAGCCACCAATTGTGCAAGTTCTCCCACTTAAAAAGATGAGAGAGGCCTGTAATTTTCATCATAGGTACACGTCAACTATGACAGACAAATTGAGGAAAAAAAGTCAAGAAAATCACATTGTAGGATTTTTAATGAATTTATTTGCAAATTAAGGTGGAAAATAAGTATTTGGTCACCTACAAACAAGCAAGATTTCTGGCTCTCACAGACCTGTAACTTCTTCTTTAAGAGGCTCCTCTGTCCTCCACTCGTTACCTGTATTAATGGCACCTGTTTGAACTTGTTATCAGTATAAAAGACACCTGTCCACAACCTCAAACAGTCACACTCCAAACTCCACTATGGCCAAGACCAAAGAGCTGTCAAAGGACACCAGAAACAAAATTGTAGACCTGCACCAGGCTGGGAAGACTGAATCTGCAATAGGTAAGCAGCTTGGTTTGAAGAAATCAACTGTGGGAGCAATTATTAGGAAATGGAAGACATACAAGACCACTGATAATCTCCCTCGATCTGGGGCGCCACGCAAGATCTCACCATGTGGGGTCAAAATGATCACAAGAACGGTGAGCAAAAATCACAGTCTGTGACTGTTTGAGGTTGTGGACAGGTGTGTTGATGTTGAGATGTGTCTGTTACTTGAACTCTGTGAAGCATTTATTTGGGCTGCAATTTCTGAGGCTGGTAACTCTAATGAACTTATCCTCTGCAGCAGAGGTAACTCTGGTTGAGACAATGCCAGGAGTGTGCAAAGCTGTCATCAAGGCAAACAAAGGGTGGCTATTTGAAGAATAACATATATTTTGATTTGTTTAACACTTTTTTGGTTTCTACATAATTCCATAAGTGTTATTTCATAGTTTTGATGTCTTCACTATTATTCTGCAATGTAGAAAATAGTAAAAAATAAAGAAAAACCCTTGAATGAGTAGGTGTTCTAAAACTTTTGACCGGCAGGACCGATTGATAGGCTGGTGGGCATTCACAGGGCCCTCAACCGGAGTGGAACCACAGGGTACGGGAAAACAGGTCCCCCAGGTAATTTTCATACTCGACCATGTGATGATGGGATTGTGACGTTGGAGCCACGGGAGGCCGAGGATTACCTTGTGTTCAGGTGCGGAGGTGATGAAGAAAGGAAGGCTTTCCTGGTGCATGGGTTCCACAGTGTCATGACTCTCCTTGGTGAAGATCAAAGGTGCCAGATCAGCTTGGCAAATGGCTGACAGATAGCCAGAACCCACAGGAGAGGAGAAGGGGGAGTTGGGCCAGTTTTATGACTCAGGAGCAAAGGGAATCTCTCCCTTTGCTCCTCAGTATTGGGAAATAACTATCCCTTTGTTACCAAAGGTTTTGCCGCCCAAAAACTTGAACATCCAACACTGAACACTGGGACAATATATTTCAACATCCGAATGTTGGGAATGATGAGAAGACCACTTCCAGAACTAAGTTACAGAAGTTAACAGACAACTAAGAAGAGGGACATTGTGACCTCTTGTGGACAATCTGAGCCTTACATCTGAGAACGAAGGAGAAGGCCCATCTGAAGGAGAAGGCCCAATCGAACCCTTTCCACAAAGGTCTGGGTCCAACAGAGATGCACGATGAAGACCTTCAACACGTAAATACATGCATTACTTCTTACCCAAAAGGGCTGGCAGTTCGGGGCAAGGTATTAGGATTACTGTGAGAGTAGTTCCCAAATGTATCCAAGTGTTGCTTCTCTTCCTCTCTCTTTCTTTAACTCTCCATCTTTTGTAACAAGTGTCATATTGTGTTAGTCCGCTAGGGACCTGTCGTCATCGTATTACGTTTCTAATCAATAACCTATACCGTGTGTGTGTGTATCCTGTGTTACATTTAGTTTGGTAGTAAATAAATAATCAAATCAATTTGTGTGGTACAGAATGATCAGTAAGACTTGGGTTTGTACAGATTCAAGAGGTCTGCGATGTTCAGAATGAGACTGATATGAGGTAAATGAATAATAAGTGACTGTTATCGATATCTACATATTATTTAGTTTATTTTCGGAGATGGTAACTTGTTAAACAACTTCTCCCGTGGTGCCCCAAATTCCTAATGAGTTAATTGTTAAATTATTAATTTATTCTAGTAACAATTAAACATAGTAGGTAATTATTAGATAAATAACAGTCATAACATTATGGGGTGAAAATGGGGTACACACGCCTATCCTGGGAGACGGAAGGTCACGGGCCGCACCTCTGCTCTAGTGGACCCCGGGTTAGGGCGCACAGGACACCACAGAAACTGGAGCCCCTCCTGGCCGCAATAGGGACAGAGCCCCAGCTGTCTTCGGCGACACCGCTCTGCCGCGGAGAGGTGTGTGGCCCCTACCTCCATGGGTTCAGGCTCTGCCTCAGGACAGCCAAAGGAGGGAGGCAAGAGCCATGAACCCCTCATATGACCCCAGCTCCTCCTCTCCACTCTCCCAGATGGCCGTAGCCCACTCCAACGCCTGTCCAGTCAGCATGGAAATGACCGTGGCAACCTTGGACCTCTCAGTGGTGGGGGCTCCCGTTTGATATGCAAAATAGAGGGAGCACTGGAGTAGGAAGCCACGGCATTTCGATGGTGTGCCGTCATATTTCTCAGGAAGGGATAGTCGGACATCGCTGACCTAGGCGGACGGCTGGGTAGGCTGGGGGGCTGGCTCATTGTGACGGCCCGTGGTAGGAGGCCCGCTGATAGGGGAATGGAGAACCTCGCTGGTGGTGGCGAGGCGGTGGCGAACGCGGAGGACCTCCTCCATGGCCGTATCGAGTTTCGCCAGCTGGTCGTGGTGTTGATGGAGGAGATGACCTTGTTCGTTAACCATCTGGAATAGGGTTGAATCTTCTGCTGCTTCCATATTGTCAAGGTATTATTTGCCAGTTTTAGATTTTAGTTGTACAGAATGTTCATATTATTATCACATATAACCGCTAAGCACATCTAGACATCAGATTGACAATGTAACGTATGAGCAGGAGTCAGTAAACAGGTGCAGAAGGTGATTTTAATAAAGAACCGAGGCAGATGAAACAAACATGAAGAGCGTACATAACGTGAGAGAAAACAATAACACGTAGTGACTGAAGACGACTGAGGGCTAAATAAAGGGGTAGTAATCAAGGAGAAAATGATGAGCAGGTGTGCGCAGTGATGGTTGCCAGGTGTGCGCAATGATGGTTGCCAGGACCGGTGAATAGTAGACCGGCGACGTCGAGCGCCCAGAGGGAGGGAGCAGGAGTAGGAGTGACAGGCAGTTACAAACCTCGATTTCGACTTCAACTCCGACTCAGCTGTTCCCTTGTTCATACCAGACCCCATTCCTTTGTTTCATGGGCTACCAAAACACTGCAGGTGAAGATGTGGGAGACGTGCCAGCATCCTGGTGAGATTGAGACGAAGATAATATCAACCGGCACTAGGGCTGTTGCAATGACCGTATTACCGCCACACCGGCAGTCACGAGTCATGAAGGCAGTCAAATTCCACGTGACCATTTAGTCACGGTAATTAGGCTTCTCCAAGCTCTGATGCTGCTGCTGGTCATTAGTAGCCTACCAAACTTGCTAACTGCCTGGTACTAAGCACTCTATTTTCCCTCTAATCACTCTGACATCAATGCAAATGTAATCGAAAATCTAATCAAACACTTCATGAGAGCCCATGAGCTCATGTTGCGCAACATTTCTATAGGCTATGTAATTGTGGGAGAAAACAGAGTGATGGCCGCTAATAAAAAGAGGAGGATCCCATCAGCTTTCTATAGGCTAGGCCTACTATATTTATTTCTCTACTTTCCTTATATTAAGCACATTGCTTATATTTACAACAGGAGTATAGCCTACCTGGCTGGCACGAAAATCTACCACGGGGAAAAGCGTCCTCCATTCGCTATTTAAGTACATAGATGACATGTATTGTTTCCCGCTGCCCCTGTTTCGAGACAGGTGCATGATAATGGTCCATTCTAAATCAAAACAAATGTCACACATATATTATTTAGTATATGTAAAGACAAGATTAAATCAAGAATAGTCTGATGAGTGACAATATTAGCCTATCACTTGTGAATTATATATTGTGAATGATGCCCAGCATAAGAAACAATGGCTTTTTTTGGTCTCTTTTTCAAATCATAGTCGCACACTTCATGTAGCCTAGCCCATAGGCCTATATGTTTTAGTAAGGTTTGTATCACAACTAAAGTGGCCAAATAACTTCTTAAAATTAAGCACATTAATCCGCTTTACAAGGGGTGTAGAGCCTAACTGGCATATATAAGCAGCGCATGGGTTTCAAGTTTGGGGAAGATAATTTTCACCATAAAAATGCACCTTTATAATAAAAGCATTACATGCATAATTGCATTTGCAGTCACTTGTGATAATGGTGTTTTCCGCTAATAGAACATTCGCACTTATAGCCTACTACCATATGCACATTGCTGAGCTTATAATTTGAAGAAATAGCCTAATACTTTATCAACATTTTAAGCTAAACGTTCTGATCTGTTGCGTCAGCGACATTGCGTAAAAAAGGTTTTTCGATGTTAGTGGTTGTATTACTTGGGGATCTATCGCATCCCACAGCTGTCCCAGACTATGTTTGGAATATTTAATTCTCGCACAGAATAGAATAGGTCGACTTTTGTACTATGGGGACCTAACATAAGGACAACTCAGAGTATGCTATTATTTTCTTTTGAAATAGACTACATTTTCTTCATATCATGCTTCTTTAGACCTGTCTAAAATAAATAATGGATTTATTGTGAAGGTGTAGGCTATATTACATGGATTTATTAGACTTTTTTAAATGGTTTGTAGGCTATGTGTGGAAGCCAGGAGATGCTAAATGTGTTTGTTAATTAACGGTCAATTACCATGAGACCGACAGTTATTTGCTTGACAATCACTGGCTGACGAAATTTCGTGACCGCCACAGCCCTGACTGGCAATCCCTTCCATTCTATTGGCAAGTGTCCAGTCACTCGAGAATAAGATGGATGAGCTTCGTTCGAGAGTCTCCTATCACAGAGACTTGAAAAGCTGGAATATTATATGACTGGCAGGACTCAGTGTTTTCTCCATGCAGCGGCACGATCGGACGAAAGCAGCCTTGGGCAAGTCCAAAGGGGGAGGGGTGTGTCTCTTCATAAACAACAACTGGTGTGCTGCTTCCAGTGTGAAGAAAATCTCAACTTTTTCTGACCAGATATAGAGTACCTCATGGTAAGCTGCAGAGCCTTTTATCTACCAAGAGAGTTCTCAGTAATGATCATGGCTGTATACATCCCTCCACTAGCCATCACCAATTTGGCACTCAACGAAATGTACGGGGTCATAAACAAGAAGAGACTTTAACTCGGGGTTACAAGAAAGCCTGCTACGACCTCCGACAAGACATCAAACATGCAAAAGCACAATATAGGAGAAAGGATTACAAAGGGAAACCCAGCCGTGAGATGCTCAGTGATGCAGAACTCCCAAACGAGCTAAATGCCTTTTATGCTCGCTTCGAGGAAGACAACACTGAGTCTTGCATTAAAGCCTCTGTTATTCCGGATGACTGTATGATCTCCCTCTCCGTGGCCGATGTATGTAAAACTTTTAAACAGGTTAACACTTGCAAGGCCGCCAGCCAGACAGCAGACCAGCTGGCAAGTATCTTCACGGACAAGCTGACCACAATTGTCCCTGTTCCCAAGAACTCCAAGGTAACCTGCCTAAATGACTATTGCCCTGCAGCTCACATCTGTAATTATGAAGTGCTTTGAAAGGCTGGTCATGACACACATCAACACCATCATCCCAGACACCCTGGAGCCACTCCGATTCTCATACCGCCCCAACAGATCCACAGATGAAGCAATCTCAATTGCTTTTCACACTGTCCTCTTCCAACAGGGAAAATAACTATGTGAGAATGCTGTTCATAGACTACAGCTCAGCAGTCAACACCATACACCATACCTCAAGGGTGTGTGCTTAGTCCCCTCCTGGACTCCCTGTTCACCCACGACTGCATGGCCACGCACAACTCCAACACTATCATCAAGTTCAAGACTGGTCATTCAACTGAGACTGCTCTTCTCTGTGTCACGGAGGCTCTCCGCACTGCTAAAGCTAACTCTCTCTCCTCTGCTCTTGTCCTTCTAGACCTGTCTGCTGCCTTTGATACTGTGAACCATCAGATCCTCCTCTCCACCCTCTCCGAGCTGGGCATCTCCGGCGCGGCTCACTCTTGGATTGCGTCCTACCTGACTGGTCGCTCCTACCAAGTGGCGTGGCAAGAATCTGTCTCCGCACCACGTGCTCTCACCACTGGTGTCCCCCAGGGCTCAGTTCTAGGCCCTCTCCTATTCTCGCTATACACCAAGTCACTTGGCTCTGTCATATCCTCACATGGCCTCTCCTATCATTGCTACGCAGACGACACACAACTAATCTTCTCCTTTCCCCCTTCTGATAACCAGGTGGCGAATCGCATCTCTGCATGTCTGGCAGATATATCAGTGTGGATGACGGATCACCACCTCAAGCTGAACCTCGGCAAGACGGAGCTGCTCTTCCTCCCGGGGAAGGACTGCCCATTCCATGATCTCGCCATCATGGTTGACAACTCCGTTGTGTCCTCCTCCCAGAGTGCGAAGAGCCTTGGCGTGACCCTGGACAACACCCTGTCGTTCTCCGCTAACATCAAGGCGGTGACCCGATCCTGTAGGTTCATGCTCTACAACATTCGAAGAGTACGACTCTGCCTTACACAGGAAGCGGCACAGGTCCTAATCCAGGCACTTGTCATCTCCCGTCTGGATTACTGCAACTCGCTGTTGGCTGGGCTCCCTGCCTGTGCCATTAAACCCCTACAACTCATCCAGAATGCCGCAGCCAGTCTGGTGTTCAACCTTCCTAAGTTCTCTCACATCACCCCGCTCCTCCGCACACTCCACTGGCTTCCAGTTGAAGCTTGCATCTGCTACAAGACCATGGTGCTTGCCTACGGAGCTGTGAGGGGAATGGCGCCTCCGTACCTTCAGGCTCTGATCAGTCCCTACACCCAAACGAGGGCATTGCGTTCATCCACCTCTGGCCTGCTGGCCCCCCTACCTCTGCGGAAGCACAGTTCCCGCTCAGCCCAGTCAAAACTGTTCGCTGCTCTGGCACCCCAATGGTGGAACAAGCTCCCTCACGACGCCAGGACAGCGGAGTCACTCACCACCTTCCGGAGACACTTGAAACCCCACCTCTTTAAGGATTACCTGGGATAGGATAAAGTAATCCTTCTCCCCCCCCCCTTACCCCACCCCAAAGAAAGAAAGAAAAAACATATTGTAAAGTGGTTATCCCACTGGCTATAAGGTGAATGCACCAATTTGTAAGTCGCTCTGGATAAGAGTGTCTGCTAAATGACGTAAATGTAAATGTAAATGTAAAGTTTGCTGACAACACACCGGTGTAGGCCTGATCACCGATGGCGATGAGACAGCCTACAGGAAGGAGGTCAGACACTTGACAGTGTGCTGCCATGAAAACAACTTCTCCCTCAACGTCGGTAAGACCAAGGACCTGATTGTGGACTACAGGAGAAAGAGGGGAGAGTACGTCGATGTGGCTGTAGTGGAGCGGGTCGAGAGCTTCAAGTTCCTTGGCGTCCACATCACTAAGAACTTAACATGGTCCACATGACAGCGCCTCTTCCCCCTCTAGAGGCTGAAAAAATTTGGCATGGGCCCTCGGATCCTCAAAAAGTTATTTAGCTGCCCCATTGAGAGCATCTTTGTTGGCTGCATCACTGCTTGGTATGGCAAAGGCACCACCCTCGACCGCAAAGCTCTACAGACTGTGGTGCAGACAGCCCAACTCGGACCAACAGGCTCCGAGACAGTTTCTACCCCCAAGCCATAAGACTGCTAAATAGCTATAAGACTGCTAAATAGTTAATTAATGGTTACCCTGGCTATCTGCACTGACCCTATCTTGCACTGACTCTATGCACACTCAGTATACACACTCACACACACACACACTACACTTCACTGACATTCACACAAAACCCACACACATTCACATAAACTAGATACGCAGATTACACACAAATGCAAACCGACAACACAAACACACATATACACACACATGCATACCGACACAACACAAACATACATACACACTTTTACACTCATCATTTACTGCTGCTACTCTGTTCTTTATTATACTCTTAGTATCTATCCTGATGCCTAGTCACTACCCTGCCTTCATATACATATCTACCTCAAATACCTCATACCCCTGCACAACCATTGTATTCGGCGCATGTGACAAATAAAAATTGATTTGATTCAAATATATAATTTTCATATGTTTAAGAGCTAAAGAGCTGTGGATTTTTCTCCATCCTCCCCTAATTCAGAATATAACATTTGCATAGTCATGGCACGCTATTTAAGAGCTATTGAAGATTGAAATCCAAAAGTGCTGAGGAGGATTTCAGTCTTTAATTAAGCCCTTTTGTGGGGAAAAACTAATTCTGATTGGCTGGTCCTGGCTCCCCAGTGGGTGGGCCTGGCTGCCAAGTGGGTGGACCTACAATGTAAAAAATAGTAAAAATAAAGAAACACCCTGGAATGAGTAGGTGTGTCCAAACTTTTGACCGGTACTATATATATATATATATACATATATATATATATTTGGGAAAAATGAATGGAACCATTTCCCTGTTTGACCGCTAGGTTTTATGGGTATTATGACACCTCCACTGTGGGGCTCTATTGGATGTGTAACTGGCAACTGCGTTTAGACCAATGATTTATATATACACACACTAGATGACTGATTGGGTGCGCTGTGTTGAAGCAACCGTGCCTCCATCTTGGCACTTCCCCACCGTTGTAAAAAATATTTTGGAAGCTATAGAAATGCATTTATTAATGTTTACATTCGTTTTTGCCACATTTAATCTAATACAGACACCTTTATGCATACTTTTAAATTATATTATGTGAGCTAAACATACACATACACATTTCTAAACATACACATTTCAAAATGTTTCCTTAAAGTATAATTTGGAGATTACTAATGTTACTGTCCCCACTACAACAACAACAACAATTTATGCACACATGACTGTAAGTCGCTTTGGATAAAAGCGTCTGCTAAATGGCATATTATTAATATTATTAAAAATACTTAAATACCTTTAATTTTGTCCTTGAAACATTTAATTTAAATACTGTAGAATTCCATTAATTCCTGCTCCAACTGAGGAGTGCCAATATGGCCGACCGGTGGCTTCAAAGCCTGTCAATGGCCAATACATAGCATCAGCAATCCAGGGTTTATATACATCATTGGTTTAGACAGGCAGCCCAATTCTGATATTTTTTCCACTACTTGGTCTTTTGACCAATCACATCAGATCTTTTCACGTCAGATCTTTTTCAGAGCTGATCCGATTGGTCAAAAGACCAATTTAATTGAAAAAAAAGCCTGTCTAAACATGGCCTAACAGGATAATAGTATTCCGGTATTGCAGAAACAGTACCATCTAGTGGTCAGTACCTGGTAACATCAGGTTGTGTGATGGGACATGAACCTAATAACTTCAATAACTAATTTCTATGAACAGGGGGGAAAAAACATCACCAAATTCACTGAGAATGCATTACATATGTTGAATAAAAAAATTATCTGAACCACAGCTTTATACTACTTGTCAAACATAGAGAACTGATACTATATACTGGCCATTGGGGTGGGCTTGATGGTTGGCTTTTGACCATTTATTTGGATTCCTCACGTCTTAATCTGATAATGGTAGCAGATAAAGGACCCTATCAGTATTTATGTAGTTGGTGCTGTATGTTAACTAATATACATCGGTTCTTACTTAAATAACTTGTTCGTTTACAATTGTACCGCTAACATAAGCTAGCTTGGACAAGAGGTCCATCTTTTGTTGCTTTTTGTTGTTTATTTTTTTATTTGCTGCTACTAATATTTTTTTTGTTTCCATAGTGAGCTTAAATGAACACAATCAAAACATTGTTTATTTTTAGTGCTCATGCTGGCAAACGAAATAGAAAGAGATAATATACTTCCCTAAACACTAAAATGTTGATCAAAAAGGAGATGAGTAAAAATGCAATTGCTAGCTCGATCCGGTTACGGTCCTTTCTTTAAGCCGACTGACAAACCCACGATTTCTTCGACCTAGCCACGAGTATACAAACTAAAGGGGAGTTAGCTACTTTGAAACGGTGGTGATATGTGAATGCTTCCATATAGCCATTACCCAGCGTAAAGCATAGCACAGACAATTTTCAACCAACCTTTACTTCGCGATAATTCCTCAATTCCAAACTTGGAAGACAATGTCTAAATTTAAACGCAACCCCTGCAACTAAACATTGGAGTTTAGAAGACCTGTGTTGTCTTCCAAGTCAGGAATTTAGGAAGCATCCCCAAGTAAAGGTTGGTCGAAGATTATTTGCTATGCGTTATACTACCTACTGTGTAACATCTGTACGGAAGCATTCACATATGTCAACCGTTTCAAAGTGTAGGGTGAGCATGGCTTTGTATTTCCCCACCGTGTGACGCTGACCGCGGGCGTCATGGGATTGTTTCCCAAGTTAGAGCTGGGGTGTAATCATTAGTTAAAACAGTTGCAAAACGGAACGTTTGGACAAATTCTACATTTCTATTGGATAAATTCAGGTAGGTCCCTCCCCATTCCGTTTAAGAAACGGTTTGCAACAGAATCAGCTTAATGAATACGCCCCTGGGGTGTACTCATTACATAAACCATTTAACAACCAAACAGCGCAAAGGAACGAAAAGGGGAGGAAGCTACATGAATTTGTCCAATAGAAACTCTCGTTTGAGTTTTCCATTTGGAGTAAATGAAACATTTTGCAACAGAATCGGCGTAATGATTAAACCCGTCTTGGACAAAACCTCAAACCCAACTTTTAGAACAACATTACAATAGTAAGGTGACCAAGAACCCGAGGGTCACTCTGAAAGAGCTCCAGAGTTCCGAAATGCCACTTACATCAGTGCATTCATAACAACCTAACCATTATGAAACTTCTATTTGCTCAAATAAGCCTTGTGTAGCAAATTAGCAATAACAACAATTTGTTGACCAAATTTGACCTCCATACAAAAAATTCCTCACTTCGTTGTCTTATTTTCGTGGCCAGATTCTGGGCGAAGAAAACCATCTCGCTTCGCCTCTTCCTCTCTGGTGAAGGGTATATCAGCTTAAAGGGGAATGGAAACAATTTATGAAGTAAATCTAAGCAAAGAGATGTATTCAATTCACTAATACTAAACATGTGCATTTAACATAAAAACATCTCATATATTTAGTATTTTGATCATCGACAAGGTTTATTTGAGCTATGGTCAGCTGCATTTAAAATTTCCATAGTAATGACTGACGCCAGTGTGTCACTGGCAGGAATCAGCAAATTGTCTGTGGTATTGAGTTTTCGTGCGGAGAGTGAATTGAAGAGAGTGAGGTTAGGTGCGGACAACGAAGACGGCAACAACAAGTAGTAATTCAAACATGAACTGTATAGCACCAGGCTGTAGGAATTGGCTCTCAAATAATTGCGTCTGAAGTGTTTTGTGTAACACCCCCAAACAACTAACGTTAGCAAGTAATTCAACTGCAACTAAAATTGCAACACAGTTTCTCTGTTTAGCCCTGTTATTAGGTAGTTACTGTAGCTAGCTTCCACTTCAGATAGCCAAGTACTGTAATACATTTTGTTGACTGTTTTGTTTTTGGAATGTTTTGTTAGCTCCACCTTATTTTGCTAGACTGAAGTTGACATAGCTAATGTTTGCTGAAAAATAAATGTCCCTGTATTTGCTGTGTGTGTGTGTGTGTTGACATAGCATACAAGACAGGTAGCTTGTTAACGCCAAATGATATATTTGGTTTCAGTTATCTTAACAAAACTTTTGTTTTCAGGATGACATCTTTATGCCTTAATTGTTTTCTACCAACAGGAAAGAATGGTTAGTACAGCATGCCAAACTGACCCCTGGGTGCCAGAGTGTTCCTATGCTGCGGTGGAGAAGAGGTCCACCAGGACAATCATTAAAGAGCTCGAGGCCCAGCTAGATTGTGCTCACAACCATCAGTATACAACCGAGTCCTGCCCCTATATGCCACAGATGGAGCTGACGGAGAGTGAGATCAATGATGACCATAACTGGCTGTATGAACCTGAGAACTCAGAATCACAATCATCACAGTGCGAGCCAAGATATACTATCGAAGAGTGTGTGCAAGATCCGAAATACATAGTCTTTGATAGCAAGCTGAAGGAGTTGTTCAATGTCTGCCATGAGCCAGGATGTCGAGCAGGTGTCATCAGTTCATCCCTGAAAATAAATGGTTTTGCCATCACCATGGAGACAGAGTGTATTGTGGGCCAAAGGATGAAGTTGGAGTCCCAGACCAGAGTGGGAAAGTTGTTTGCAGGGAATGTTTGTGCCATCAGCAGTCTACCTTACTGGCGGCTCCCACTCCACTTTTGTGGAAACATGTCACCCCCTCAGCCTGGTGTCCATGTCGCCGCGACAGTTCGCAAACCAAAAGTGCATCTACATTGTGCCAGAGGTTAACTACATGTGGACCCAGCACACAGAGGCCATTCTGGCTACAATTGGTGACAGTCCACTAATCGATTGCCATTGTGCCTCCTTTGGCACTTACACCATCCTGGACTCTGCTTCCCACCTGATCCTCGCCCAGGAGACTGTGCATGTGACTGAAGTGAAGAACAGCTACTGGTTGGAGACGGAGGGATTAGAGAGATGCCTGCAACACATTGAGGTAAGCTATAGCCTAACCTATATTTTGTAGCTAGCCTAAGGGTTGTAAGTGTGTATTTGGTGGATGTATGAAGAGGATGTAGGTACCTTTAGGATAATAATAATAAAATCATTATTACTAACAGGCCCATGGATGCAGTATTGAAACCCTGGCCACTGACAGGCATCCAAGTGTGAGGGTGCACTTGAGGGACTCACATGCTGATATCTGGCATGAGTATGACCTGTGGCACATTGCCAAAGGTGTGAGGAAACAGCTGGTGGCCATCGGGAAGCCAGAAGTACTGTCATATATTTTATAGTAAAATTAGAACTATATGATTATGATGATTCAAGTCAGTGACTCAGGGTTCTCATTTATTCCCTGTGTCTCTGGTTCTGCCATGGGTGGGGGCATTAACGCACCACTTGTGGTGCTGTGCCACCACTGCTGGTGGGAGTGTCCAGGTGCAAAAAAAAAAAAGAAGTGGATTACCGCAGTTCACCACATCACAAATGAACACCAGTGGGTCACTGGAGACACACTCGACTGCAGTGAGCACCCCCCCCTACACACCTGAAGAAGAGAGAACACGACCCTGGATGAACACATCGTCGGCAGCTTTCGAGGCAGTGAGGAAAATCATCCTCAACCCGAGATTGTTGAAGGATCTCGAGAAGGTTAAAAAAATGTATAAACTATTTCTGTACATATATTGCAACATTTTGAGTAAATTAATATTCAAAACGTTGTTTATGTTTTTTTGTGCATTCCTTTGTGAATAACTACAACCAATTGATTTAATAAAATCAGTAACAGTATAATTGTAGTAGCCTACTTATTCATCTCTAGTTACATAAATTAGATATTTTCTCTTGTAGGTGACGAAGTGTGTTCAGACAGGTGAACTCGAGAGTGTACATGCCCTGTACACTAAATACGTGCCCAAGAGGAACAGGGTCGGCCAGCAGGGGATGGTCGCAGGACTCCAAGTGGCTGCCTTCGACCACAATTATTCGGTGGACAGACAGAAGGCTATAACATAGGAGGGAGTGCTCCGTTTCTCCAAGGCTGCCAGGGTGTTTGTGGTGAAACCCATCAAGGAGAAGAAATGGTGTTTCCGGTCTGAGCTCCTACACAGCATTCTTGACTGCTGTGCCAATGGTAAGTGTATTATACACTGCTCAAAAAAATAAAGGGAACACTAAAATAACACATCCTAGATCTGAATGAATGAAATAATCTTATTAAATACTATTTTCTTTACATAGTTGAATGTGCTGACAACAAAATCACACAAAAATGTTCAATGGAAATCAAATTTATCAACCCATGGAGGTCTGGATTTGGAGTCACCCTCAAAATTAAAGTGGAAAACCACACTATAGGCTGATCCAACTTTGATGTAATGTCCTTAAAACAAGTCAAAATGAGGCTCAGTAGTGTGTGTGGCCTCCACGTGCCTGTATGACCTCCCTACAACGCCTGGGCATGCTCCTGATGAGGTGGCAGATGGTCTCCTGAGGGATCTCCTCCCAGACCTGGACTAAAGCATCCGCCAACTCCTGGACAGTCTGTGGTGCAACGTGGCGTTGGTGGATGGAGCGAGACATGATGTCCCAGATGTGCTCAATTGGATTCAGGTCTGGGGAACAGGTGGGCCAGTCCATAGCATCAATGCCTTCCTCTTGCAGGAACTGCTGACACACTCCAGCCACATGAGGTCTAGCATTGTCTTGCATTAGGAGGAACACAGGGCCAACCGCACCAGCATATGGTCTCACAAGGGGTCTGAGGATCTCATCTCGGTACCTAATGGCAGTCAGGCTACCTCTGGCGAGCACATGGAGGGCTGTGCGGCCCCCCAAAGAAATGTCACCCCACACCATGACTGACCCACCGCCAAACCAGTCATGCTGGAGGATGTTGCAGGCAGCAGAACGTTCTCCACGGCGTCTCCAGACTCTGTCACATGTGCTCAGTGTGAACCTGCTTTCATCTGTGAAGAGCACAGGGCGCCAGTGGCGAATTTGCCAATCTTGGTGTTCTCTGGCAAATGCCAAACGTCCTGCACGGTGTTGGGCTGTAAGCACAACCCCCACCTGTGGACGTCGGGCCCTCATACCACCCTCATGGAGTCTGTTTCTGACCGTTTGAGCAGACACATGCACATTTGTGGCCTGCTGGAGGTCATTTTGCAGGGCTATGGCAGTGCTCCTCCTGCTCCTCCTTGCACAAAGGTGGAGGTAGCAGTCCTGCTGCTGGGTTGTTGCCCTCTACGGCCTCCTCCACGTCTCCTGATGTACTGGCCTGTCTCCTGGTAGCGCCTCCATGCTCTGGACACTACGCTGACAGACACAGCAAACCTTCTTGCCACAGCTCGCATTGATGTGCCATCCTGGATGAGCTGCACTACCTGAGCCACTTGTGTGGGTTGTAGACTCCGTCTCATGCTACCACTAGAGTGAAAGCACCGCCAGCATTCAAAAGTGACCAAAACATCAGCCAGGAAGCATAGGAACTGAGAAGTGGTCTGTGGTCACCACCTGCAAAACCAGTCCTTTATTGGGGGTGTCTTGCTAATTGCCTATAATTTCCACCTGTTGTCTATTCCATTTGCACAACAGCATGTGAAATGTATTGTCAATCAGTGTTGCTTCCTAAGTGGACAGTTTGATTTCACAGAAGTGTGATTGACTTGGAGTTACATTGTGTTGTTTAAGTGTTCCCTTAATTTTTTTGAGCAGTTTATTATGTCAGATGTAGACTTAGAGAGAAATTACCTAAACTGATTTGTGTAACTTAGATCTGGCTCTAGGACCATCCCAGCGGACTCTCCTGAGTGCCCAAAGAGAGAGAGTGGCGGTCACTTTGGGGGAGCGGGCTGGTGTTCCGAAAATGGAGAAGGAGCAGGCCATTCAACAGCGAATTCAAAGATACACCCATCCATAAAGGGAATCGGAGTGGAATTGTTTTTCCACTGATTTTTTTACCCGTTTCAACAAACGTGCTACCTTGTCCCAGACCTGCTGTTTCGACTCCCTCTCTCCTGGACCTGCTGTCTCGACCTATGAATGCTCAGCTATGAAAAGCCAACTGGCATTTGCTCCTGTGTTGAACTGTTGCACCCTCTAAAAACTGTGGTTATTATTTTGATGTAAAAAGGGCTTTGTGAAATACATTTGATTGATTGTTTGCTGTGCTGCATGCTGTGTATTCACTAACTGTCTGAGTGATGTGACATTTTTATAATATCTGTAACATATTTTGGTGTGTATTTTATCTGCCACTTCACTTCTTAAAGTAGCAATCAGCAGTAGAAACAATAACAAAGTGTCCCTCCTGCTCCTCTTTCGGTAAAAAGCTGAGGGATGGTGCTGGAGAAATGTAACCACTCAAATTATTAGACAGAGCTATAGATGCAAGGACTGACCATCCATGATATCAAAATGATAGTTTCAACCATGTTTTGAGGCAATATTGTGTTTGTTTACATTTTCTTTGTTTACAAACGTTGGAGTAAAACAAGCTTATATTTGGGGTTCTGATGGGGTACGACAGTTCAACTAAGCTCATGAGGCATTTATAAGTTAGATTCTTCAAGAATCAATGGTTACATATCATTAATTTATAAGTGCAAAAATTAAGGTATGCTACTGTTTGTCTATTGATCTTGTGCATGAGGCAAAGACTTGCAATCCCAAGCCTTTCATGTGAATCCTCTTCTTGATTCATTGGAACTTGTAAAAACACCTTATAATAAGTAATTGACTATGTATTTTGTAATCCTGTTTCTATGATCTGTTTCCACTACCATGTACCCAGTTCGCATTGGATAAAGGCATCCGCTAAATGGCATATATTATAAAATTCTCCTTTGACTCTGCCAACTAGCTGTCCAGTGTAGTTACCATTCCTTTCCAATAGATGGCAGCCAAAGCTAGTTGAAGTCACTATTCTATCAACAGGTACTCAGGGTTAGTGCTTGTTGAAAGTAGTTCTATCTGGTTACGCTTGAACCTGTTGTTATAGTGGACAGGCTAACTAATACAATTTTTACATAAGGCGCAGGTATTAGGCCTATGTCTTGAAAATAATTACAACATGCTAGATTTACTAAATTAACTGGTTTTATTCAAACCCTATGTAAATGCCACTTGCTTCTGGGTATGCGCGCCTTATGGAAGAAACGACACATGCAGGGATGACATGCCATACACCTCGTCCAATTCTCCTTTGTGCCCATAGGGTGAACTGCCGATAAACTTCCAGCCTATATGCGCTGCAAACAAAATCATAAGAAAAGTTAGTCTGATACCGAAACTAAATCACAATGCATTTATAATGAGCACGCCCTATTATTTGTTAGAATGAGATTTCATGACTCATGATGCTGTCTGCGATTCGAACTCCGGTCATCTAATCAAAAGGTGAGTGTGTTACCATCGCGGCAAAACAGAGCTTGTGATAAACATTGTTATAGGTTACTGATTATATATATTGAGCACCTACCCACTACTGATATTAACTTTCAACAATTTATAATCAAGTAAAATTTCAGCAATTATTTAACTGGCATACCGGCTGCTGACTGGTCGAGTAACCTCTTCTGCCAGGAAGTCCTTCATAAGGATTAGTGACACGTCCAATACTTCGATCATCCAGACAGATTGACAGGAACCTCTGACTGGATGTAATAGAGCCGCCATCCGCTGGGATTTTGTGCTGTATCACCACCACCATCTCTCTACAACACACACACTCATACTCTCTAGCCCAGTGATTCTCAACTGGGGGGGTCGCGGGAGTATTTTAAGGGGTCGCGGGATTTGTGCAAGAATATACATCTATATATAGCACATAGAATTTAAAAGGTATTGTCGGATATTATTCATTCTAATCAGACAGGTTTTTTACATGGAAGATACATTGGAGATAATATAAGGCAAGTATTGCAAACAATAGAACACTATGGAAAATATGGGAAACCAGGCCTGCTATTCATATCAGACTTCGAAAAGGCATTTGATAAAGTACGACTGGGGTTTATATATAAATGCCTGGAGCATTTCAATTTTGGAGAATCTCTTATAAAATGGGTCAAAAAAAATGGGAAAACATAACAGCGCCGGAGAAGATGGCTGCCGTTTTACAGCCCTCTAACCAATTGTACTATTATTGTCAATGGCTGAGGTTAATGTGGTGTGGGAGTCAGGCGCAGGACACCGAAGCTTAGTCCAACAAAGTTTACTAGTGCAAACCAAAGCACAATACAATGAACGGCCTCAACAATAAACAGAGGCAAGCGATTACGCAAACTGTGCATAAAACAATAAACAGAGAAAAACACGCAGCGCTAACGGACAGGCGAATAACAACACACAAACTAACCAACACCAAACAGGCAACTTATAGGACACACAATTAGACACAAACGGACACAGGTGCAACAGACAGACAAAAGCAATCAAACATAGAAACATTCAACGGTGGCAGCTAGTACTCCGGGGACGACGAACGCCGAAGCCTGCCCGAACAAGGAGGAGGAGCAGCCTCGGCAGAATCCGTGACAGTACCCCCCCCTTGACGCGCGGCTCCAGCCGTGCGCCGACCCCGGCCTCGGGGATGGCCAGGAGGACGCGGACCCGGGCGCGTGGGATGACCACGGTGGAACTCAGTCAGGAGGGATGGATCTAGGATGTCCCTCCTAGGCACCCAGCACCGTTCCTCCGGACCGTACCCCTCCCACTCCACGAGATACTGGAGACCACTCATCCGGTGTCTCGAGTCCAAGATGGTCCGGACCCTGTACGCCGGAGCCCCCTCGATGTCCAATGGGGGCGGAGTGGTCTCTCCTATCTCATCTTCCTGGAGTGGACCAGCTACCACCGGCCTGAGAAGAGACACATGGAACGAGGGGTTAATATTCTTATAATCAATAGGCAGTTGTAACCTGTAACACACCTCGTTCAATCTTCTCAGGACTTTAAAGGGCCCCACAAACCGCCGACCCAGCTTCCAGCAGGGCAGGCGGAGGGGCAGGTTTCGAGTCGAGAGCCAGACTCGATCTCCCGGTGCGTATACCGGTCCCTCACTGCGGTGGCGATCGGCGCTCGCCTTCTGTCGACGGATGGCCCGCTGCAGATGGACATGTGCAGCGTCCCACGTCTCCTCCGAGCACCGAATCCACTCATCCACCGCAGGAGCCTCGATCTAACACACTGGAAAGGTGTTAGATTGGTGGAGGAGTGGCGGAGAGAGTTCTGTGCCATCTCTGCCCATGGGATATACCTTGACCACTCCTCCGGCCGGCCCTGGCAATAGGACCTCAGAAACCTACCCACATCCTGGTTGACTCGTTCTACCTGCCCATTGCTCTCTGGGTGGTAACCCGAGGTAAGGCTCACCGAGACCCCCAAGCGTTCCATGAACGCCCCCCAGACTCTGGAGGTGAACTGGGGACCTCGGTCAGACACTATATCCTCGGGCACCCCATAGTGCCGGAAAACGTGGGTAAATAGGGCCTCAGCGGTCTGTAGGGCAGTAGGGAGACCCGGCATTGGGAGGAGACGACAGGCCTTGGAAAACCGATCCACAACGACCAAAATAGTGGTATTCCCCTGGGAGGGGGGAAGGTCTGTCACAAAATCCACCGAGAGGTGGGACCATGGTCATTGTGGAACGGGCAGGGGATGTAACTTTCCCCTGGGCAAATGTCTAGGCGCCTTACACTGGGCGCACACCGAGCAGGAGGAGACATACACCCTCACATCCCTAGCTAACGTTGGCCACCAGTATTTCACGCTAAGGCAGTGCACTGTCCGGCCAATACCTTGATGTCCAGAGGAGGGTGATGTATGAGCCCAATAAATAAGGTGGTCACGAACCTCGAGCGGAACATACGTCCGCCCCACCGGACACTCTGGGGGAGTAGGGTCGGTACGCAGTGCCCGCTCGATCTCCGCATCTACCTCCCACACCACCGGAGCCACCAGACAAGACTCCGGCAGTATGGGAGTAGGCTCAATGGACCTCTCCTCTGTGTCATACCGCCGGGACAGGGCATCTGCCTTACCGTTCTGGGACCCAGGGATGTATGTGATCTTAAAAACAAACCGGGTTAGGAACATGTTCCACCTAGCCTGACGAGGGTTTAGTCTCCTAGCTGCCCGGATGTACTCCAGGTTACGGTGGTCAGTCAGAATGAGGAAAGGGTGTTGAGCCCCCTCAAGCCAATGCCTCCACACCTTTAGGGCCTGGACTACAGCTAACAGCTCCCTGTCCCCTACGTCATAATTACGCTCCGCCGAGCTGAGCTTCTTAGAATAGAACGCACAGGGGCGGAGTTTAGGTGGCGTGCCGGACCGTTGCAAAGGACTGCCCCAATACCGGCCTCGGACGCGTCTACCTCAACTTGGAATGGTAAAGCGGGATCCGGATGCGCCAGCACCGGAGCCGAAGTGAACAGGTTCTTTAGTTTAACAAATGCCCTGTCCGCCTCAGCTGACCACTGCAAACGCACCGGACCCCCCTTTAGCAGGGACGTAATGGGAGCTGCCACCTGTCCAAAGCCCCGGATAAACCTCCGGTAGTAATTAGCAAAACCCAAAAACTGCTGCACCTCTTTTACAGTGGTTGGAGTTTGCCAATTACGCACGGCCGACACACGGTCAACCTCTATCTTCACACCAGACGCGGACAATCGATAACCCAAAAAGGAGACGGACTCCTGGAAAAACAAGCATTTCTCTGCCTTGACATACAAGTCATGCTCCAACAGCCTCCTCAACACTCGGCACACCAGGGCTACATGCTCGGCTCGTGTAGAAGAGTACACTAGGATGTCGTCGATGTATACTACCACACCCTGCCCATGCATGTCCCGGAAAATCTCGTCAACAAAGGATTGGAAGACTGAAGGAGCATTCATTAACCCGTATGGCATGACGAGATACTCGTAATGACCCGAGGTGGTGCTAAATGCTGTTTTCCATTCATCCCCCTCCCTAATGCGCACCAGATTGTACGCGCTCCTGAGATCTAACTTTGTGAAGAACCGCGCTCCGCGTAATGACTCCGTCATAGTCGCAATCAGAGGAAGAGGGTAACTGTACTTAACCGTGATCTGATAGAGACTACGGTAATCAATACACGGGCGCAAACCCCCGTCCTTCTTCTTCACAAAGAAGAAACTTGAGGAAACCGGGGAAGTGGAGGACCGTATGTATCCCTGTTCCAAGGACTCGGCTATGTAAGTCTCCATAGCCGCGGTCTCCTCTTGAGACAGGGGATACACACGGCTCCGCGGAAGTGCCGCTCCTGTTTGGAGATCTCACAGGTATACACAAGTGACCAACAGAGAGCTCTGGGTAAGTGGGACGCCTACTCACCTGAAATGACTCCCCAGTGCGTGACCTGTTGTCCCCTCTCCCAGGAGACCCTCCCCAGCACCTAGCCGCAGTGTGTCCTCCACGGCCACAGTTGGTGCAGGGGACAGCCCCCCTCGGGTTCTCTCTCCTCCTCTCCCTAGCGCCAGCACCCCCGAGCTCCATGGGAACCGGCTCGGAGGTGCTGGAGGGTGGAATGGACGACCCCCACTGGGACGTCCCGCGGGTAGCCAGCAGGGTGTCGAGACGGATGGAAATGTCCACCAACTGGTCGAAGGATAGGTTGGTGTCCCTGCAGGCCAGCTCACGATGAACGTCCTCTCGTAGGCTACACCGGTAATGGTCGATGAGGGCCCTCTCATTCCACCCCGCATCCGCCGCTAGAGTCCGGAACTCCAGGGCGAACTCCTGTGCACTCCTCTTCCCCTGTCGGAGGTGGAACAGACGCTCCCCCGCCGCCTTCCCCTCAGGTGGATGATCGAACACAGCCCTGAAGCGGCGGGAGAACTCCCGCGTAGGTGATGGTGGCGGCGTCTATTCCCCTCCATTCGGCGTTGGCCCACTCCAACGCCTTGCCGGATAGACAGGAGATGAGGGCGGAGACGCTCTCGTATCCCGAGGGCGCCGGGTGTATGGTGGCCAGGTAGAGTTCCACCTGCAGGAGGAACCCCTGACACCCGGCTGCAGAACCATCATATGCCCTCGGGAGCGAGAGCCGAATGCCACTGGGTTCCAGTGCTGGGAGAGGAGGACTGGCCGATGGTGATGGTAAGGTGTGCGAAGGCGTGGGCACCTCTCCCGTAACCAATCGGCGCAGCGTGTTGGACACCTCGTTCATGGCGGCCCCAAGTTGCCGGATCATGGTGTCTTGGTCGCTGATCCGATCCTCCAGTGACTTGGGGGCCGCCGCTGCTCCTGCTGACTCCATAGAGGTGTGTTGTTCTGTCAATGGCTGAGGTTAATGTGGTGTGGGAGTCAGGCGCAGGACACCGAAGCTTAGTCCAACAAAGTTTACTAGTGCAAACCAAAGCACAATACAATGAACGGCCTCAACAATAAACAGAGGCAAGCGATTACGCAAACTGTGCATAAACCAATAAAACAATAAACAGAGAAAAACACGCAGCACTAACGGACAGGCGAATAACAACACACAAACTAACCAACACCAAACAGGCAACTTATAGGACACACAATTAGACACAAACGGACACAGGTGCAACAGACAGACAAAAGCAATCAAACATAGAAACATTCAACGGTGGCAGCTAGTACTCCGGGGACGACGAACGCCGAAGCCTGCCCGAACAAGGAGGAGGAGCAGCCTCGGCAGAATCCGTGACAATTATGTGTGTTTTTCCACGTTATTTGTAATTTATTTTGTACATAATGTTTCTGCCATCGTCTCTTATAACCAAAAAGAGCTTCTGGATATCAGGACAGCGATTACTCACTTCGTATTGGACGAAGATTTTTTCTTCAACGAGGCGGCCGCGAAGGATATCATACAGACACCCGACAAGGCCCAAATCCCCGTCATTGGCGTGAGGAAGAGACGGAGATATCGTGGACGTAGATCGGGGTGCCTTGTAAGGATCCGACGGCGAGCGAGTAAACTGCCTCTTCCATCAATCCTATTAGCCAACGTTCAATCATTTGAAAATAAATTGGATGACCTAAGATTACGGTTATCCTACCAACGGGACATTAAAAACTGTAATATCTTATGTTTCACCGAGTCGTGGCTGAACGACGACATGGATAACATACAGCTAGCGGGCTATACGCTACATCGGCAGGATAGAACGGCTGACTCCGGTAAGACAAGGTGTGGCAGTCTGTGTATATTTGTAAACAACAGCTGGTGCACAAAATCAAATACTAAGGAAGTCTCGAGGTTTTGCTCGCCTGAGGTAGAGTATCTTATGATAAGCTGTAGACCACACTATTTACCAAGAGAGTTCTCATCTATATTTTTCATAGCTGTCTATTTACCACCACAAACCAATGCTGGCATTAAGATTGCACTAAATGAGTTGTACAAGGCCATAAATCAACAGGAAAACGCTCATCCAGATGCAGTGCTCCTAGTGGCCGGGGAATTTAATGCAGGGAAACTTAAATCCGTTCTACCTAATTTCTACCAGCATGTTAAATGTGCAACCAGAGGAAAAAAAACTCTAGACCACCTTTACTCCACACACAGAGACGCATACAAAGCTCTCCCTCGCCCTCCATTTGGCAAATTTGACCATAACTCCAATCCTCCTGATTCCTGCTTATTAGCAAAAACTAAAGCAGGAAGCACCAGTGACTCGGTTAATAAAAAAGTGGTCAGATGACGCAGATGCTAAGCTACAGGACTGTTTTGCTAGCACAGACTGGAACATGTTCCGGGATTCTTCAGACAGCATTGAGGAGTACACCACATCAGTCACTGGCTTCATCAATAAGTGCATCGATGATGTCGTCCCCACAGTGACCGTACGTACATACCCCAACCAGAAGCCATGGATTACAGGAAACATCCACACTGAGCTAAAGGGTAGAGCTGCCGCTTTCAAGGAACGGGACTCTAACCCGGACGCTTATAAGAAATCCCGCTATGCCCTCCGACGAATCATCAAACAGGCAAAGAGTCAATACAGGACTAAGATTGAGTCGTACTACACTGGCTCTGACGCTCGTCGGATGTGGCAGGGCTTGAAAACTATTACAGACTACAAAGGGAAGCACAGCCGCGAGCTGCCCAGTGACACAAGCCTACCAGACGAGCTAAACCACTTCTATGCTCGCTTCGAGGCAAGCAACACTGAAGCATGCATGAGAGCACCAGCTGTTCCGGATGACTATGTGATCACGCTCTCCGTAGCCGATGTGAGTAAGACTTTTAAGCAGGTCAACATTCACAAGGCCGCAGGGCCAGACGGATTACCAGGACGTGTACTCCGAGCATGTGCTGACCAACTGGCAAGTGTCTTCACTGACATTTTCAACATGTCCCTGACTGAGTCTGTAATACCAACATGTTTCAAGCAGACCACCATAGTCCCCGTGCCCAAGGACTCTAAGATAACCTGCCTAAATGACTACCGACCCGTAGCACTGACGTCTGTAGCCATGAAGTGCTTTGAAAGGCTGGTCATGGCTCACATCAACAGCATTATCCCAGAAACCCTAGACCCACTCCAATTTGCATACCGCCCCAACAGATCCACAGATGATGCAATCTCTATTGCACTCCACACTGCCCTTTCCCACCTGGACAAGAGGAACACCTACGTGAGAATGCTATTCATTGACTACAGCTCAGCATTCAACACCATAGTGCCCTCTAAGCTCATCACTAAGCTAAGGATCCTGGGACTAAACACCTCCCTCTGCAACTGGATCCTGGACTTCCTGACGGGCCGCCCCCAGGTGGTAAGGATAGGTATCAACACATCTGCCACACTGATCCTCAACACGGGGGCCCCTCAGGGGTGCGTGCTCAGTCGCCTCCTGTACTCTCTGTTCACCCATGACTGCATGGCCAGGCACGACTCCAACACCATCATTAAGTTTGCCGATGACACAACAGTGGTAGGCCTGATCACCGACAACGATGAGACAGCCTATAGGGAGGAGGTCAGAGACCTGGCCGTGTGGTGCCAGGACAACAACCTCTCCCTCAACGTGACCAAGACAAAGGAGATGATTGTGGACTACAGGAAAAAAAAGAGGACTGAGCACGCCCCCATTCTCATCGACGGGGCTGTAGTGGAACAGGTTGAGAGCTTCAAGTTCCTTGGTGTCCACATCACCAACGAACTATCATGGTCCAAACACACCAAGACAGTCGTGAAGAAGGCACGACAAAGCCTATTCCCCGTCAGGAGACTGAAAAGATTTGGCATGGGTCCTCAGATCCTCAAAAAATTCTACAGCTGCACCATCGAGAGCATCCTGACTGGTTGCATCACCGCCTGGTATGGCAACTGCTTGGCCTCCAACCGCAAGGCACTACAGAGGGTAGTGCGTACGGCCCAGTACATCACTGGGGCCAAGCTTCCTGCCATCCAGGACCTCTATACCAGGCGGTGTCAGAGGAAGGCCCTCAAAATTGTCAAAGACTCCAGCCACCTTAGTCATAGACTGTTCTCTCTGCTACCGCACGGCAAGCGGTACCGGAGTGCCAAGTCTAGGTCCAAAAGACTTCTCAACAGCTTCTACCCCCAAGCCATAAGACTCCTGAACAGCTAATCATGGCTGCCCGGACTATTTGCACTGCCCCCACCCCATCCTTTTTACGCTGCTGCTACTCTGTTAATTATTTATGCATAGTCACTTTAACTCTACCCACATGTACATATTACCTCAACTACCTCAACTAGTCGGTGCCCCCGCACATTGACTCTGCAACGGTACCCCCTGTATATATAGCCTCCCTACTGTTATTTTATTTTACTTCTGCTCTTTTTTTTCTCAACACTTTTTTTTGTTGTTGGTTTATTTTTACTTTTTTTGTTAAAAATAAATGCACTGTTGGTTAAGGGCTGTAAGTAAGCATTTCACTGTAATGTCTGCACCTGTTGTATTCGGCGCATGTGACCAATAAAATTTGATTTGATTTGATTTGAAATCATGTACAGTAACCCTAGGTGTAAAATAGTAAATAATGGCTATTTCTCAGAAAGTTTTAAACTGTCAAGAGGAGTGAAACAAGGTTGTCCACTATCGGCATATCTATTTATTGTGGCCATCGAGATGTTAGCTATTAAAATCAGATCCAATAATAATATCAGAGGATTAGAAATCCAGGGCTTAAAAACAAAGTTGTCATTGTACGCTGATGATTCATGTTTTCTTTTAAATCCACAACTAGAATCACCCCACAGCCTCATAGAGGATCTAGATACATTTTCTAACCTCTCTGGATTACAACCAAATTATGACAAATGTACTATATTACGTATTGGATCACTGAAAAATACAATTTTTACATTACCATGTAGTTTACCAATAAAATGGTCTGATGGTGATGTGGATATACTCGGAATAAATATCCCAAAGGAAATACATGATCTCACTTCAATACATTTTAATAGAAAGTTAGCAAAAATAGATAAGATCTTGCTACCATGGAAAGGAAAATACCTGTCAATTTGTGGAAAAATCACCCTGATTAACTCTTTAGTATTATCCCAGTTTACCTATTTGCTTATGGTCTTGCCTACGCCTAGCGAACAGTTTTTAAAATTAAATGAGAAAAAAATATTCAATTTTATTTGGAACGGCAAGCCAGACAAAATTAAAAGGGCCTATTTATATAATGAATATGAATTCGGAGGACAGAAATGATTAAATATTAAAGCATTAGACCTATCACTAAAAGCTTCAGTCATACAAAAGTTATACTTAAATCTGAACTGGTTCTCAAGCAAATTAGTAAGATTGTCTCACCCAATGTTCATGAATGGCCTTTTTCCCTTTATTCAGATTACAACCACTCATTTTCAGTTATTTGAAAAGGAAATCATCTCCCAAATATCACTATTTCTAAAACAAGCCATAGAAAGTTGGTTGCAATTTCAATTTAATCCTCCAGAAACGACAGAACAAATAATGCAACAAATATTGTGGTTAAATTCAAATATACTAATTGACAAAAAAACTTTATTTTTTTTTAAAAGGTATGATCTTCGTAAATGATATCATCAGTAGGACTGGTGGAGTTATGTCGCACATGCAGCTAACAAAAACATATGGAAATGTCTGCTTTACCCAAAATTACAACCAAATAATTGCAGCCTTACCGCAAAAGTGGAAGGGGGAGAAAGTAAGGAACTTGTCTGTCGGCCTTGCATTAAAGAACATAATTGGTTAAGGAAAACTGTGATAAATAAAAAAGTATATCAGTTTCACTTAAGAACCAAAGGATTGACAGCCGTCCCATATAGATTGCAAAATAGTTGGGAGGAGATTTTTGACGTACCGATCCCATGGCATAGTGTTTATGAACTGACACGCAGAACGACACCGGATTCAAAAATTAAGAATCTTTCAATTTAAATTATTATATAAAATTCTTGCTACCAATAGAATGTTATTTATATGGGGGATACAATCTTCCCAGCTCTGCAGATTTTGCTGTGAAGAGACATAATCATTAGATCATTTATTTAGGTTCTGTCCATTTGTAGCTTGTTTTTGGACACAGGTCCAGGAATGGCTAAAGGATTGCAATATTTACATGGAGCTAACCTTGCAGATAGCATTACTGGGTGATCTGAAAAGTCTTAGTCAATCGATCAATAATATAATAATACTTTTAGCAAAAATGTTTATTTTTAATTCACAATCTGTAGAAGCAATGAGAATAGAAAGGTTCAGAACTTTTGTAAAACATCACAGTTGAAATATATATGGCAAATAGAAATCCTATATGGATGGTGTTAAGAGATAGATGGGAGGTATTGAATGGAGTTGAAGGATGGGACTAATAAGAAATAACAACAAATAATAACAAGATAACTAATAATGTAAGCATACTGTGTCCATAATAAGTATATAGGTTGTATGTTGGGAGCTTTTGGGAAAGAGCACAGTTAGAAAGATATGGCAAATAGAAGCAAACCGGATGGACATCATGAAAATGATCGGAGAGGTTGAGAGTAGAAGTAGTTCAGGAGCAAAAACAAATAAAATAGAATGATTGTAAAATTGACTGTGTCCATAAGGTGTAGATAGTAAGTATAGGCTGGAAGTAGAGGCCTGGGCATTGTTGTTCACTAATTTACCCCAAGTAGGGAAAGGATGGCGGGGTTGAAAAGGAATAAAGGGGAGTATATATAGAAAAAACATGGGGGATTGGAAGTGATGCAGACAATTACATTGATGGAAGTTACAATCTATCTGCAATATTAAGCTGATCTACCCCACCAAAAAAATAAAATTATAATATTATTTAGAAATGTAACTGCCGCACCGCTTATTGTTGCTGACTTTACACAACGTTACCGCTACACACAGGCGTTTGTGCGCTGCACTGCTTATTGTTGCTGACTTTGCACTTGCAGCAGGGATGAAATGGCTAGCTACGTTCAGGCTCAGAGGGTTTTCACGCTGCACACACTCACTGACCAATACAATAACGTTCTCGCCCCACACACACACACTGATCCAATAACAATGTCATTCTGCAACATTGTTTTGTTTTAAATGTGACACGTCCAATCAGATAATACAGATCTTCTTCTGACAGCTAGCTTGATTGACAGCGAACTATACAGATTGCATTGCACGTGTGGCTAGTTAGCTGTCATTTAACTCATGTAGGCTAGCTGTCAGAGTAAAATCATGGACAACTTTAAAAAACGTGCAACTCCCTCTTCATCTACTGCTGCTTCCAATGTCCACAACAAGGACAACCCGGTCCCTGTCAAGAAGAGAAAATACAACCCAGAGTTCATCAAATATGGTTTTACATATATAGAATACAGGCAGGGTGAGTGTAGACCGCAGCGCGTCCTATGCAACGAGCTGTTAGCTAATGAGAGCATGAAACCCTCCTAAATGTAAAGGCCTCTGGACACCAAATATCCAAGCCACAAAGATAAGACAGCTGACTTTTTAAAAAGAAAATGTCAATATCTGGAGGCCTCACAAGATTAATTGAAGAACGTATGGACTGGCCTGGGATGGGTGCGTCGGTGTGACCGCTGATGGGGCAGCTGCCATGAAAGGAAAGCACTCCGGAGTAGTAAAGCGGATCCTGGAGAGAGCACAGAGCGCGATGTGGAACCACTGCTTCCTATACAGGGAGGCATTGGCAGCGAAGGACATGGTGCCTGAGCTCCACACCACTCTCCAGGATGTGATCAAGTGTGTCAACTACATCAAAAAGAGTTCCAAGAAAAGCAGGTGTTTCCAGACCTTCTGGAGGGATATGGGGAGTGAGCACCAGCAGGTGCTTTATCATGCAGAGGTCCGCTGGATTTTCAGGGGTACATTGTTGGGTCACTTTTATGAGCTTGAAGCGAAGATTGCTGCTTTTCTTTTGGAAAACAAGTCACCTCTGGCTGAACATTTCGATTGTGAGGCACAAGGGATGGGGTCACAATCGATTTGAACAGAGGGACAAAGTTAGGCTGGACAATAGAACGAGTCAAAATTCACCCAAGGTTGAAAAACGGCAATAGAACTTTGGCTAAACTGGAACACTAGGGCGAGCCCATAGCAAATGAATTGAATCGAACGTTCGCATTACCACTACAATCTGTTCTTAGGACGAAACTGAAAAAAACTACTTGTGTAGAAAGTAAACATCCACACCTCGATGTCTGCGTAATGAGGAAGTAGGGGAAAAAATGAAATCTTTAGTCTATTTCTGGTCTAGTGATCGATGACATAATTAGAAAGAGGAGATTCTCTTGATTAAAATGGTGTCCGACTTGAAAAAATCTAAATATACATATTGAGAGATATTTGGCGAAACAGACCGGCATGCTTCTCCATAGGAAAACAATGGGCGGAGTTCAGGGTTTCAAGGGCAAAAAGTATTTTGGGGCTAGCATTTGATGACAACCGAGCTCGCTGCCCAGACTTACATAATTACAAAGAGGAGATTCTCATGATTCAAATGGTGCCCGACTTTAAAAATCTAAATATACACATTGCAAGATATTTTGCGAAATACAGACATATCTATATTTCCCCTATAGAAAACAATGGGACCACCTCAGAGTTCCATGAGTAATTTTTTGTTGTTGTTGATGTTTTAACTACCAGCGTGGGCAGGTCTCATTGCCAACAATAGTGAAGCAGGCATTGTGACATAGAACAATGGGCTGGGAATAGAACGTTCTGAAGGCGAGTTGGTGCCACGGTGCTCAATATAACTAATATGTGCTGGCAGGGTGAAAAATGCCCTAAAATAAGGCCTGTTTTTTCTTCATTACTTCAAAACTACGACAAGCAGCTGGGACATATGGTAATATTATGAAACTGAGCTCCACGGCGGATGCATTGAACTAGTTCTCATCAGAAAAAAGCGTTGTTAAAAATGTAATGTGTCCAGCCTAACAAAGTGGATGCCTTCAAGATGAAGCTTACCATTTGGGGAAATCATGTTTCTAATGAGAGGATTGACATGTTTCCCAATGCTGATTTCGAGATTCAGAATCTGATCAACAAAGCGCCCAGCGACACACTGAAAAAAACAGTTAAACAGCAACTTGTTAAGCTGCAGGAAAAGTTTTGCGACTACTTCCTGGAGGAGAACAGGAGACAAAACGACTGGATACAGGATCCCTTTCGAGTTGAGATGGGAAGCGTCACGTTGCCAAGCAATGGAGAGGATCAGCTGGTGGAGCTGTCATTTGATCGCGGACTGAGCATGCGCTTCCCGGAAATGGCACTGCCACAGTTCTGGTGCAGCGTAATGGGAGAGTATCCTGCTCTCGCCTGTCATGCAATTAGAATCATGCTAACGTTCAGCACTACCTATCTGTGTGAAAGTGGCTTCTCTGCTATGGCCGTGCTGAAAACTAAAAGCAGAAACAAACTGGGAAGCCAGCATGACCTCCATTGTTGCCCTGTCAACCATCACCCCAGACTTCAATAAATGTATCAAACTGAAGAAACACCCCCAGTTTTCCCACTGACAGCCCCCCACACACACACACACACACACACACACACACAATAAATAAACAGGTACATTTGTTATTGTTCAGTATGTTAATTATTATTGTTAATTAATTCTGCCATTCATAATACATTTGATTGAACTGGTTAAAAACGTACACCTTCATAAAAAAAATTGCACAGTTGTGAAACTATTCACATGGTAATTGGTGATTACGAAATCCTAATGATTGTTGTTTTTTCTATTTTAAACACTGGTATGTGTTACTGTTCATTAACATTATTAGACTGGTTTTGATGTCATGTTCTGAGTCTGATCATTTATTACACCCCACTCCTGAACTGGTCGCCTAATTAAATGGCTTATTCTCTTGAATTGATAATAAATGTTTTCTCAGTTAATATGGCTGTGTAATGACTTTCTTTAATATCATAGTAGTAGCCCATTGAGACAGAGTCTATTCTGCTTGTGAAGCTTGCCCAAGAAGGCAGCTGCAATACAACATTACAAACTGTAATCATCAACAGTCCATAATTTTGGGTCTCGACTCAATTGTCTTTGTCAATTACTTCTCCGGTATCGCTCTGCTTCCGACAAGCGCTCTTGCATGTCGGCGATGGTCTTCTCCTGTGCAGTGCATTTATCAGAGGTTGCAATGTTTGCACGTTTAAGCTCTTCTATACTCTTGTATGCATGATTCAGAGAGGTCTCGAGGTCAACGATTTTTGATGTGTTTTCGCGTATCATTTTCTCCAGGCCATCGGCTCTTTCGGTTATCTTTGCAGTGACAGCATCGCTTTTGCTAATATTCCATGTAACTCCTTTGCAGTGAAATCTTTCAGCCCCAGGAACCGCTCCGCCGCAATCACAATGATTTCAATCTTCCTAGATCTTTTCTCCACCTTGGCAGTGCCATTTATCACCATTGTGATAAAGGCCACAAAGTCCACCTTTTTAACCTTTAAAATGTCAGGATCCTCTTGGTGTAAGACAACCCCTGCAGCCTGCAGTGAAGGCCTATCCTCCACCATTGACTCTTCTGGTTCAACATTCAAACCCTCAACCCTTTTCACAGCTTCTGCATATGAAATGCTCTGTACAACCCTGACTTATGACTTAACAGCCGGTCATAAATAGTTTGCTGAAACTCTCCCTCTGGCTCTCTAGTATGGTAAGACTGAGATGTTCTTTGTTCCAGAGACTTTTGCCGCCCAAAAACTTCAACATCCAACAATGAACACTGAGACAATACAGTGGGGGAAAAAAAGTATTTAGTCAGCCACCAATTGTGCAAGTTCTCCCACTTAAAAAGATGAGAGAGGCCTGTAATTTTCATCATAGGTACACGTCAACTATAACAGACAAATTGAGAATTTTTTTTCCAGAAAATCACATTGTAGGATTTTTAATGAATTTATTTGCATATTATGGTGGAAAATAAGTATTTGGTCACCTACAAACAAGCAAGATTTCTGGCTCTCACAGACCTGTAACTTCTTCTTTAAGAGGCTCCTCTGTCCTCCACTCGTTACCTGTATTAATGGCACCTGTTTGAACTTGTTATCAGTATAAAAGACACCTGTCCACAACCTCACACAGTCACACTCCAAACTCCACTATGGCCAAGACCAAAGAGCTGTCAAAGTACACCAGAAACAAAATTGTAGACCTGCACCAGGCTGGGAAGACTGAATCTGCAATAGGTAAGCAGCTTGGTTTGAAGAAATCAACTGTGGGAGCAATTATTAGGAAATGGAAGACATACAAGACCACTGATAATCTCCCTCGATCTGGAGCTCCACGCAAGATCTCACCCCGTGGGGTCAAAATGATCACAAGAACGGTGAGCAAAAATCCCAGAACCACACGGGGGGACCTAGTGAATGACCTGCAGAGAGCTGGGACTAAAGTAACAAAGCCTACCATCAGTAACACACTACGCCGCCAGGGACTCAAATCCTGCAGTGCCAGACGTGTCCCCCTGCTTAAGCCAGTACATGTCCAGGCCCGTCTGAAGTTTGCTAGAGTGCATTTGGATGATCCAGAAGAGGATTGGGAGAATGTCATATGATCAGATGAAACCAAAATATAACTTTTTGGTAAAAACTCAACTCGTCGTGTTTGGAGGACAAAGAATGCTGAGTTGCATCCAAAGAACACCATACCTACTGTGAAGCATGGGGGGTGGAAACATCATGCTTTGGGGCTGTTTCTCTGCAAAGGGACCAGGACGACTGATCCGTGTAAAGGAAAGAATGAATGGGGCCATGTATCGTGAGATTTTGAGTGAAAACCTCCTTCCATCAGCAAGGGCATTGAAGATGAAATGTGGCTGGGTCTTTCAGCATGACAATGATCCCAAACACACCGCCCGGGCAACGAAGGAGTGGCTTCGTAAGAAGCATTTCAAGGTCCTGGAGTGGCCTAGCCAGTCTCCAGATCTCAACCCCATAGAAAATCTTTGGAGGGAGTTGAAAGTCTGTGTTGCCCAGCGACAGCCCCAAAAAAATCACTGCTCTAGAGGAGATCTGCATGGAGGAATGGGCCAAAATACCAGCAACAGTGTGTGAAAACCTTGTGAAGACTTAAAGAAAACGTTTGACCTGTGTCATTGCCAACAAAGGGTATATAACAAAGTATTGAGAAACTTTTGTTATTGACCAAATACTTACTTTCCACCATAATTTGCAAATAAATTCATTAAAAATCCTACAATGTGATTTTCTGGATTTTGTTTTCTCATTTTGTCTGTCATAGTTGACGTGTACCTATGATGAAAATTACAGGCCTCTCTCATCTTTTTAAGTGGGAGAACTTGCACAATTGGTGGCTGACTAAATACTTTTTTTCCCCACTGTATATTTCAACATCCGAATGTTGGGAATGATGAGAAATGCAATATGTCATTAGAAATGGTATAAAGGCGTTATAACGAAAACATTGTAACTTGAAGAGTTTTTACACTTGTGTATATCAGGGTTACATCCTTTACCTTGTGTAGAAAATATCAAGGAGGAAGACAATATCTTCGTGAAGATAGGAATATGATTTTAGCTTTCTAACAAGATCATAGTGATAAGGATATTTAGCCACGCCCGAGGGAGCTCAGAGAGCGTGTCAGTATGACGGAAACGTCCCTTTTTACCCGAGGGTATAAAAGATTGCATTAAGAATTAACCAATAGACCAGACGGACCCAAGCTGCAGCTTTTGACTCCATTGGTTATGACCCTGAAAATCAACACGAGGAGAAGACGACAAAGTCGCCTCTCTAACAATCAATGTTACGGCTGAGTAGCTGTTCTAAGTACTGTCTCTAAGAAGGTGAATTTAAGTGGGACCATCCTGTTACTCTCTTCAAACCATCGTCTACTACACTGCTCTCATCACCCCACAGGGGATCATCGACCCGGCTGATTAGCCGTCCTCAGAAGACCACTTCCAGAACAAGTTAAAGTAAACAGACAACTAAGAAGAAGGACATTGTGACCTCTTGTGGACAATCAGAGCCTTACATCTGAGAACGAAGGCCAAGGCCAATCCGAAGGAGAAGGCCCAATGGAACCCTTTCCACAAAGGCCTGGGTCCAACAGAGATACACAACGAAGACCTTCAACACGTAAATACATGCATTACTTATTACACAAAAGTGCTGGCAGTTCGGGGCAAGATATTAGGATTACTGTGAGAGTAGTTCCCAAATGTATCTAAGTGTTGCTTCTCTTCCTCTCTCACTTTCTCTCTTTCTTTAACTCTCCATCTTTTGTAACAAGTGTCATATTGTGTTAGTCCTCTAGGGACATGTCATCATCGTATTCAGTTTCTAATCAATAACCTATACCGTGTGTGTGTGTATCCTGTGTTACATTTAGTTTGGTAGTAAATAAATAATCAAATCAATTTGTGTGGTACGGAATGATCAGTAAGACTTGGGTTTGTACAGATTCAAGAAGTCTGCGAAGTTCAGAATGAGACTGATATGAGGTAAATGATTAATAAGTGACTGTTATCGATATCTATATATTATTGAGTTTAATTCAGGAGATGATAACTTGTTAAACAACTTCTCCTGTGGTGGCCCAAATTCCTAATGAGTTAATTGTTACATGATTAATCTAATCTAGTAAAAATTAAACATAGTAGGTAATTATTCAATAAATAACATTCATCACATTAATGAAAGTCACGTCACTACATTACCCAGCACTCTCTCCACCGGTTTGGATAACTCAAATGGTTTCTTCAAGATTGGTACTCTGCTCAGCTGCTCCTTATTAACAAACTGTACTCCTACTAGATATGAAGGGTCACTCTCATCACTGTACCCTACTTTGCTCCATTTTCCATTCTTTTGAACAATAGTCCAATTCTCCTTGATTCTACCGCCATTGTAGTCAGATTCCACTTCATAATCCGCTTCCGCCATCTTCCGTGAAGCTGTTTCCTGGCCATTCGCCTTCCTTCCTATGGTTCCTGTTTGAAGTCATGTCCTACTTGCAACAACACGCCAGACACCACACAACATGAGTTCTCACTGCAAGCCACCTATTATCACAAGACTTCCAAACCAATGAGCAAGGGAGTAAGAAAGGAGGCATAGCCTCTGCTACAGATAATCCATTATATAGAGCTCGCCAGTTTGTAGTCCTAAAACCCGGAAATAAATTACCTCTGGTTCTTTCAGCCATCCCTATGGGAAAAATGAATGGGGAAAAAATAGGGTTTTGGAATAAACAATGAAAATAAGGTCTGAGGTTAACACAGATAATATGAGATAATAGCGGTCAGTTAACATGACCTCTATGAATTATGAAGCCTTTATATGATTTATGCGTTTCTTATTATTACATAGCTGATGAAGATTATCTCATAGAACAAAACTTATAAGATCTCCTAAGCCTGTGTCTACCACAGACCTTATTTTCTACGTTTATCCTAAAACCCTACAAAAACGCCATTAATTTCCTCATACTAGGCTTTGTCCATGGTGGAGTTAGTGCCTACAAAAAGACGCCATGACTATTTCTCTATAGACGAGTCGTAGGAGCTGCATAGCTGGAGTGACTATTATAATGGAAGAGTTGAGAGAAGTGGGAGGATGCGGAGCAATGGGTTTAAGAAATGGGAGGATCAAGAGCAGTGCCAATTGGGCTGATTTGTTGCTACTCAAGACTGTTTTGGGGGCTGCTTTGGCCGTTGTGTTTCAAACTTCAGTGCGTGTTCTTCGGCAGAGATGGCAGTAGGTATTTACCTAGGTTTTTAATTATGTGTAACATAAACGTGTTTAAGTTAACGTTACGGTTACGTTAACTGTATACCAAGCTAGCTAACCTAACATTAGCCTGTTAAAGAAGCTAGCTAGCTAGCTAACATTAGCAGCTAAGTCTTAGCTAACGCGTTAATTCATTTTTCATCGCTAACGAAGTCGTTAGTGTTTATCTTGTTGGTCCTTGTTCTATGTTCACCCCTGTTTATCAACTCACCTAGCTAACTAGCTAGCTCATTTACTAAAGTATTTGTCACTTATGTTTTTGTTTGGCAGCATACCACTGTGAGAAAAGACGCTGATGGCCTTATAGATTTAGTCCCGTGCACAAAGTGCAAGTTATATCACTGCCTCTTCAGCCAGCCCTCTAGATACAAACCAAGAGACTATGCGTGTGTGTGGGAACACATGGAGTCACACAGATTGAATGCTGTGCAGCACAGAAGTAAAAAGCACATATCTACATTAATTGCACCACATCAAATAAGATAAGCTATGATTTCCAGCAAGGGGGTGGGGGTTTATTGTTGAGCAGCGACTGTGTGCAGTGTAGATTTCCGAAGTTGACTAAAAACAGTACACAAGACATTAGCTGTGTTCGAATAACCACACTAACTGTACTATTTGTGACGTAAATTGAGTATTTGGTATGCTTATTGGTCATAGTATGGATATACAGTATTTAGTATGCCAAAAAGTTCCCAGATGTCGTACTACATTCACCAAAATTCGAAGTATAAAAGCAGTGGACACTATTTCCGTGCTTTTAGGACCCATAATGCAATTCTTCAGAAAATGGGCGTGGCTTCACAACATTTTCAGATTTTAAGAAAATGGCAGGGAAAAAAAGCTAGCTACCTAACGTTAATTGGCTACTAATACATCGAACTTGCCAGTATATTAACTATATGGTATCTAACTAACTACCCAACGTTAGACTTATATGTGGTTGATAGCTAATCATTTTAAACCTGATTTATTTAACGTTAACTTGCCACAGCTTTATCTAAAAAGGGTGTATTTACATCGTAGGGACTGATAACAACACCACAAAGTTGATCACTTGGCGGGCCAGAAACAAATTCCAGTTCACAGGAAAGAGGTATGTGTCCGTGAAGGGGTTTGAGTAAGTATCTCAATTTGCTGGGAACGTTACTTAACATTAACAATCACATGCAAACAGACTGGTGGTTATGTCAAGACAGTTAAATGACTGCAGTTTATATAATCTGGCTCATTAACATTCATGAGCCAATGCATCCTTAGTAGCGAGTGATAACGTTACAGGTTGGCAGGAGATTTTGGGGGACAAAAAAGACAACAGTTTTGTGCTGGCATCAATGCAACTTCCAAATGATTACTAATGCCTGGGTGTATTGTATCTGTATTTGCCAACGACTAGTTAGTAATTCAAATATATTATTGTGCTTTGCGTAGGGCATTTGTGCAGGAGTACTGTCTGGAGGGGAAGGTGACTGCAGCCTGGATAAAGAAAAAATGGGAGAACCTCAAACAAAAGTATAAAGTATGTTTTGTTTTGTATAGGTATCTAAAATGTCTCAATATCTACACAATGTCCAGGTTGTATGATGAGTGCAGCATTTCTTAGCTGTTTGTGCCCTTATTTTAAGATTTGAAGTGCCCCCAAATTGGGGTGAGTGTGGAGGGAGGAGAGAGCACCGCTGCCTCCTGGAAATGGTACAGTGCCATGGATGAGGCAATTGGCAGCAGGCCCGCAATTACACTGCCTGTTGTCATTGCCTTTTCCAGAAAAGTGCAGGAGCAGATGGGGATAGAGATAGAGAGGGGGAGAAAGAAGAATACTCCCAAGAGGAGGAGAGAGCCAGAGTGGGTCAAACTACTCAGAGAGATGCAGGACCGAAATGAAGGGAGAGAGGAAGGCCAGCGCTCACGATGAGAAGAGCGAGGAAGATGCAATAAAAAGAGAGGATAAGAGAGATGAGGAGAACTGCAAGATGAGGAGAACCGCAAGCGGCAGGAGAAGAAAGAGGAGGAGTACTGGAAGAAGGACAAGAGAGAGGAGGAGTACAGGAGGATGACTCCCATGATGAGACCTTGAAACTGAGCCGTAGTGTTCTGCCCTCATTGCTCCGCCCTCAACTTCCGGACTTGTTTCAGTGCTGTTGTGCTGTTTGTTGCTACTTGGCTTTCTGCCAAACCTTTCGGTTTTTACTTTTCTCATTCAACTTTTTCACCCCGGATGCTTTATCTGGACATGGTTCAGCTGAAAAAGCTCCACCAGCCGAAGAAGCTAAGTAGTAACATTAACACTATGCCACCTAACTGCAGTCACTGTACTCAGAATATACAGGAGAACTATAGGCTTATGGTGAGGATAGCTGTATTGCAAGCACAGCTTCAGATGCAATCGTTAGGCAAGGGCAATTTAAGTGTAGGAAAGGATGAAACAGCATCTGTGCCACCAGTAAGTACAGATAATAGTATAAATCGCCCCGCACAGTCCCCGCAGCCGGACAATTTTCTCAAGGCTTCTGGAAAGAAATGCTGTTGGCATGCTCAACCGGTGTCGCTCATTTAGCCGACAGAAACGTTCAACCAGTTCTCTCCATTAAGCAACGAGTCGGAATCAGAGACTTCTCAGGTCTCTCCTCCACCCGTTACGGGGTCTGAGCCGCCGAAGCCACCCACTATTAGCTCTGACAAATTGAAAACCCTAGTCATTGGCGAGTCCATTACCCACAATATTAGACTTAAAAAGAAACACCCAGCGATCATACACTGTTTACCAGGGCGCAGGGCTACCGACGTAAAGGCTAATCTGAAGATGGTGCTGGCTAAGGCTAAAAGTGGCGAGTGTAGAGAGTATAGGGATATTGTTATCCACGTCGGCACCAACAATGTTAGGATGAAACAGTCAGAGGTCACCAAGCGCAACATAGCTTCAGCGTGTAAATAATCTGCTCAGACCCCAACCAAGGATCATCAAAAGCCGTGCTATAAATTCTTGGACAACCCAAAATTCTCGGACAACCCTAAATGTACTTCCAGACTCCCCCCACCTACCCAAGGATGTCTGTTGCACAGCAAATCACTGCCTTCCTGAAGACAAATAATGTATACAAAATGCTTCAGTCTGGTTTTAGACCCCATCATAGTACTGCAGTCATGAAGGTGGTAAATTACCTTTTAATTGTGTCAGACCAATGCTCTGCATCTGTTCTCGTGCTCCTAGACCTTAGAGCTGCTTTTGACACCATCGAACACCACATTCTTTTGGAGAGATTAGAAACCCTAGTTGGTCTACACGGACAAGTTCTTTCCTGGTTTAGATCTTATCTGTCGGAAAGAAATCAGTTCGTCTCTGTGGATGGTTTGTCCTCTGATAAATCAATTGTACGTTTCGGTGTTCCTCAAGGTTCTGTTTTAGGACCACTATTGTTTTCACTATATATTCTACCTCTTGGTGATGTCATTCGGAAACACAATGTCAACTTTTACTGCTATGCAGACGACACACAGCTGTACATTTTGATTAAACATGGTGAAGCCCCAAAATTGCCTACCATGGAAGCCTGTGTTTCAGACATAAGGAAGTGGATGACGGCAAGTGTTTTACTTTTAAACTCGGACAAAACAGAGATGCTAGTTCTAGGTCCCCAAGAAACAAAGAGATCTGCTGTTGGATCTGACAATGAATCTTGATGGTTGTACAGTCGTCTCAAATAAAACTGTGAAGGATCCTGATCTCTCTTTTGACGAACATATCAGGCACTGCATCTAAGGCACTGCATCTCAGTGCTTGAGGCGTCACTACAGACTCCCTGGTTCGATTCCAGGCTGAATCACAACCGGCCGCGATTTGGAGTCCCATAGGGCAGCGCACAATTGGCCCAGCGTCGTCCGGGTTTGGCCGGTGTAGGCCGTCATTGTAAATAAGAATTTGTTCTTAACTGACTTGCCTAGTTGGTGAGGATTGAGGTACAGTAGTTGTGGTCACCTGGGATGGGGTTAGCGGGTGCTGCAACATTGCCCACTCCTGATGCTGCAGGTGATTCCCATTCTGCTGCAGAAGTTGGTCCAGGTTTCCATCATCATCCTCAGGCTCCACAATGTCCTCATTGCTGAGGCAGATGTTATGCAGCACAGCGCAGCATGCAACCACCTCAGGCACAAATGTAGGCTTCACCTCCAGGGCCTTCATGAAGATGGTGCGCCACCGGGTCTTCATTATCTCAAAGGACTGCTCCACCACATTCATCGCCTTGGAAGGCTATGCATTGTAGGTGGCCTCCACTGCAGCCCTCACTGGCTGCCTATAGGGTGTCATCAGACAGATGGATCCCTCCATCCCTGAAGAGACACCAGCCTTGTGGTGCGTACAGGCTCTGAACATACACAGGGCTGTGTTTCAGGACCCTGGCGTCGTGCACAGACCCGGGGAAGGCAATGTAGATGTCGATGAATCTGCACCCGTGGTCACAGGTGGCCTGTAGCTGATATATATAAACAATTTTCTGTTCAGGTAATCCTGCTGGTCCACTGCAGGGGGCTTGATCCGGATGCGGCGTCCATCAATGGCGCCAACAACCTCTTGAAATGCAGGGGACTGTGCTCGTCGGGTGACTCCCTCGCCAACCTCCTGCATTTCATCTTGTGATGGAAAATAGATGACCCTCTTCATGATCACGCCACTGAACCTGTGGATGACATCGTGCACTGTGGTCCGGGGGACATCAAATGCCTCGGGCACAACACGATACAAAGTGGCACTGGCCAGCCAGTAGACAAACATGAGGCTTTCCAAGATCCTGGTCTTCTTGCTACCAGGCTGTCAAAAGAGGGTTGGATCATTCGGAAGTGGGGCTTGAGGTCCAGGTCATCCAAATACACCCTCAAGATGGACACATTGGGATTTAGCACACTGTAGGGTTCTCTGCCACCAGTCTGTGATGAGAAAAGGCAACTTTACCAAATTGAAACAAAATAAATAGCTTTCACATTATTTGATATGTAGGCCTATTTGTAGTTATTATGGATCCCCATTAGCTGCTGCCAAGGCAGAAGCTACTCTTCCTGGGGTCCAGCAAATTACAATTTTAAAAACATTACAATACATTCACAACAGATTAAGTGTGTGCCCTCAGGCCCCTACTACCAAATATCTACAACACAAAATCCATGTGCACTTGTGTGTATAGTGCGTATGTTATCGTGTGTTTGTATGCATGTGTCTATATTTGTGTTGCTTCACAGTCCTCGCTGTTCCATAAGGTGTATTTTTATCTGTTTTTTAAATCTAGTTTTACTGCTTGCATGAGTTACTTGATGTGGAATATAGTTCCATGTAGTCATGGCTCTATGTAGTACTGTGCGCCTCACATATTCTGTTCAGGACTTGGGGACTGTGAAGAGACCTCTGGTGGCATGTCTTGTGAGGTATGCATGGGTGTCCGATCTGTGTGCCAGTAGTTCAAACAGACAGCTCGGTGCATTCAACATGTCAATACCTCTCACAAATACAAGTAGTGATGAAGTCAGTCTCTCCTCCACTTTGAGCCAGGAGAGATTGACATGCATATTATTAATGTTATCTCTCTGTATACATCTAAGGGCCAGCCGTGCTGCCCTGTTCTGAGCCAATTGCAATTTTCCTAAGTCCCTCTTTGTGGCACCTGACCACATGACTGAACAGTAGTCCAGGTTCGACAAAACTAGGGCCTGTAGGACCTGCTGTCACGATCGTCTTGACGAGAAGTAGACCAATACGCAGCGTGTTGAGCGAACATGATTGACTTTATTACCGTCAGTGATAATAAGCACACTAAACAAAAACAATAAACGACTCGTGAAGTCCACGGTGACAAAGACCGACAAGGAACAAAAACCCACAAACACAAAGTGAAACACAGACAGTTAAATATGGCTCCCAATCAGAGACAACCAGCACACAGCTGACACTCGTTGCCTCTGATTGGGAGTCACTCAGTCAAACATAGAAAATGACGAACTAGAAACACCCAACATAGAAACAGAACACATAGAATGAACACACCCTGGCTCAACATATAGAGTCCCAGAGCCAGGGTGTGACACCTGCCTTGGTGATAGTGCTGTTAAGAAGGCAGAACTGCGCTGTTGTATCAATATGTTTTGACCATGACAGTTTACAATCCAGGGTTAATCCAAGCAGTTTAGTCACCTTAACTTGCTCAATTTCCACATTGTTCATTACAATATTTAGTTGAGGTAAAGGGTTTAGTGAATGATTTGCCCCAAATACAATGCTTTTAGTTTTTCAAATATTTAGGACTAACTTATTCCTTGCCACCCATTCTGAAGCTCTTTTGTTAAGTGTTGCGGTCATTTCAGTCACTATAGTAGCTGTTGTGTATAGTGTTGAGTCATCCGCATACATAGACACACTGGCTTTACTCAAAGCCAGTGGCATGTTGTTAGTAAAGATTTTAAAAAAGTAAGGGGGCTAGACAGCTGCCATCGGGAATTCCTGATTCTACCTGGATTATGTTGGATAGGCCTCCATTAAATAACACCTTCTGTGTTCTGTTAGACAGGTAACTCTTTAGCCAGAATATAGCAGGGGGTGTAAAACCATAACACATGTGTTATTCCAGCAACAGACTATGATCAATAATGTCAAAAGTCTAACAAAACAGCTCCCACAATCTTTTTAGCATCAATTTCTCTCAGCCAATCATCAGACATTTGTGTAAGTACTTGTGCTTGTTGAATGTCCTTCCCTATAAGCGTGCTGAAAGTCTGTTGTCAATTTGTTTACTGTAAAATAGCATTGTATCTGGTCAAACACAATTTTTCCCAACTGTTTACTAAGGATTGGTAACAGGCTGATTGGTCGGCTATTTGAGCCAGTAAAGGGGGCTTTACTATTCTTAGGTAGGGGAATTACTTTTGCTTCCCTCCAGGCCTGAAGATATGGCAAATAGGAGTGGCAATATCGTTCCTCAGTAATTTTCCATCCAAGTTGTCAGACCCCGGTGGCTTGTCATTGTTGATAGACAACAATCATTTTTTCACCTCTTCCACACTCACGTTACGGAATTCAAATTACAATGCTTGTCTTTCATAATTTGGTCAGATATACTTGGATGTGTAGTGTCAGCGTTTGCTGCTGGCATGGCATGCCTAAGTTTACTAATCTTGCCAATGAAAAAATCATTAAAGTAGTTGGCAACATCAGTGGGTTTTGAATGATGGAGCAGAGTTTGCCTTTTTGCCCAAAATGTCATTTAAGGTGCTCCAAAGCTTTTTACTATCATTCTTTATGTCATTTATCTTTGTTTCATAGTGTTGTTTCTTATTCTTTTTATTCCGTTCTGTCACATGATTTCTCAATTTGCAGTACGTTTACGGACCAACAAATATAATATATGTGGTTAGCTGAAAGGAAAAAATACTGATCCAGGCATTGTAGGACCTGGTAGGCATCAGCAGTGAAACTCAACTCCATGATTTACAATCAAGTTGAGCAGCGACTAGTGTGTGCAGATGGAGCTGATGTCACATAAAAAGACAATGTCTTGTGTAACAGCATGGTATTTTTTGGGTGCTAGAATTGATTGTTTTTAGTAAAAAAACAAAAAACTATTGTAACTTCGGAAATCTACGCTGCTCGACAACAAACCCTGACCCCCTTGCTGGAAATCATAGCTAATGTTCATATTTGATTATTTGATGTGCTGCAATTAATGCAGGTACAGTGAATTTGGAAAGTATTCAGACCCCTTGACTTTTTCCACATTTTGTTACATTACATCCTTATTCTAAAATTGATTAATTATATTATTTTTTTCATCAATCTACACACAATACCCCATAATGACAAAGCGAAAACAGGTTATTAGACATTTTGGCAAATGTATTACAAATAAAAAAACAGAAATACCTTATTTACATAAGTATTCAGACCCTTTGCAATGAGAATTGAGCTCAGGTGCATCCGGTTTCCATTGATCATCCTTGAGATGTTTCTACAACTTCATTGGAGTCCACCTGTCGTAAATTCAATTTATTGGACATGATTTGGAAAGGCACACACCTGTCTATGTAAGGTCCCACAGTTGACAGTGCATGCCAGAGCAAAAACCAAGCCATGAGGTTGAAGGAATTGTCTGTAGAGCAACGAGACAGGATTGTGTCGAGGCACAGATCTGGGGAAGGGTGCCAAAAAAATTCTGCAGCATGGAAGGTCCCCAAGAACACAGTGCAGTGGGGATGTTTTTCAGCGGCAGGGGCTGGGAGACTAGTCAGGATTGAGGGAAAGATAAACGGGGCAAAGTACAGCGAGATCTTTGATGAAAACCTGCTCCAGAGCGCTCAGGACCTAAGACTGGGTGAAGGTTCCCTTTTCAACAGGAACACGACCCTGAGCACACAGCCAATACAACGCAGGAGTGGCTTTGGGACAAGTCTCTGAATGTCCTTGAGTGGCCCAGCCAGAACCTGGACTTGAACACGATCAAACATCTCTGGAGAGACCTGACAGAGCTTGAGAGGATCTGCAGAGAAGAATGTGAGAAACTCCCCAAATACAGGTGTGCCAAGCTTGTAGCGTCATACCCAAGAAGACTCAAGGCTGTAATCGCTGCCAAAGGTGCTTCAAAAAGTTCTGAGTAAAGGGTCTGAATACTTATGTAAATGTGATATTTCCAGTTGTTTATTTAAAGTCAAGGGGTCTGAATACTTTCCGATTGCACTGTATGTGCTTTTTACCTCTGCTACACAGCATTCAATCTGTGTGACTCCATGTGTGTCCACACACACGCATAGTCTCTTGGTTTGTATCTAGAGGGCTGGCAGAAGGGGCAGTGATATACACTACATGACCAAAAGTATGTGGACACCCCTTCAAATTAGTGGATTTGGCTATTTCAGTCACACCCATTGCTGACAGGTGTATAAAATCGAATACACAGCCATGCAATCTCCATAGACGGACAAGTGCTGTTATTGTGAAGTGGAAACGTTTAGGAGCAACAACGGCTCAGCCGCGAAGTGGTAGGCCACACAAGCTCAGAGTGCTGAAGCGCACAGCCGTGCGTCCTCGGTTGCAACACTCACTACCAAGTTCTAAACTGCCTCTGGAAGCAATGTCAGCACAAGAGCTGTTCGTCGGGCGCTTCATGAAATTGGTTTCCATGGCCGAGCAGCCGCACACAAGCCTAAGATCACCATGCGCAATGCCAAGCGTCGGCTGGAGTTGTGTAAAGCTCGCCGCCATTGGACTTTGGAGCAGTGGAAACGCGTTCTCTGGAGTGATGAATCACGCTTCACCATCTGGCAGTCCGACGGACAAATCTGGGTTTGGCGGATGCCAGGAGAATGCTACCTGCCGGAATGCATAGTGCCAACTGTAAAGTTTGGTGGAGGAGGAATAATGGTCTGGGGCTGTTTTTCATGGTTCGGGCTAGGCCCCTTAAGTTCCAGTGAAGGGAAATCTTAATGCTACAGCATACAATTACATTCTAGACGATTCTGTGCTTCCAACTTTGTGGCAACAGTTTGGGGAAGCCCTTTCATTTTACATTTACATTTTAGTCATTTAGCAGACGCTCTTATCCAGAGCAACTTACAGTTAGTGAATGCATACATGTAATATATATTTATTTTTTTCATACTGGCCCCCCGTGGGAAACGAACCCACATCCCTGGCGGCCAAACCCTCCCCATACCTTGGACGACGCTGGACCAATTGTGCGCCGCCCATGGGTCTCCCGGTCGCGGCCGGCTGCGACAGAGCCTGGACTCGAACCAGGATCTCTAGTGGCACAGCTAGCACTGCGATGCAGTACCTTAGACCATTGCGCCACGGGGGCATTGTCATGTTTCAGCATGACAATGCCCCCGTGCACAAAGCGAGGTCCATACAGAAATTGATTGTCGAGATCGGTGTGGAAGAACTTGACTGGCCTGCACAGAGCCCTGACCTCAACTCCATTGAACACCTTTGGGATGAATTGGAACGCCGACTGCGAGCCAGGCCTAATCGCCCAACATTAGTGCCCGACCTCACTAATGCTCTTGTGGCTGAATGGAAGTAGTTAACATAACAGTAACATTAACTTCACTTAAACATGTTTATGTTACACATAATTAAAAACTTTGTCACAACTTCCTCTGACGCTGCCTCCCCTCCTTGTTCGGGCAGGCTTCGGCGTTCATCGTCACCAGCCTTCTAGCCACTGCCGTTCCATATCTCATCATTCCATTTGTCTTGTCTTGTCAATTACACACACCTGGTTCATGTTCCCCTCATTAGTACGACTCCTCTCGTTTTGCCTCTGCTTCTGCCTAGTCCCCAACAACCGGTTGTTCCGTGACTACCTCTTTTGGATGTTAACAAGGCGACACTCCATCTTAACTCCTCCTCCACATTTACTGGATTGGTTGAACAGTGCAGACCAGTATGTAGGGGATCTCGTTTCATGCGTTCTTTTACGCCTGCTACGTTAGGTTAGAGCAGTGGTCACCAACCTTTTCAAGATCACTTTCGCTGTCAAAAAGCAAGCTGAGATCTACCACTCAGAATTTAAAAACATTCCACATTAACCTAATAAAAACAATAAAAACAATGAGGTTTGTGCATTATCACAGCATTTTGGATATATGCCTGGTCTGCCAATATTGTTCTTCTCGGACCATATTACATTTCAAAACTCAAGCTTTGATAACAAAACAGATCAGTTAGTGTAGCACTTGCGAGGCACAGCTGAGCATAAATTGAAATAATTTGCAAATAATTTTTATTTTTATTTTACTGGACTGATGGTACCTGCAGCTGATGGTCATGGTGCTTTCAAGACAACTGGGAACTCTAATAAAAAATGAGGTAAAATGACGTCAGTGATCGTCTTCTTCTTCTACTTCTTCTTCTTCTTCTTCTATGAAAAAAACATCCCAAGTCCCCCAATCCATTAAAATGTATCTATATCATGCTGAAACAATCCTTAGGATTATTCAGCATGTCAACAACCATTTCGACAGTAACGTCTGTTACCCCCAATAACTATTTTGCCGTATCCACTATAATCTTCAACCTGGCATTTCTGTTTTCCACAACCCGAGCCGTGTTGATAACCTTACCAATAAAAGCTATGAAGTTAACTTTATTCACTATCAAAGTGTCCTTTGAAACAGCGCATTCATGATCGCAAGATTTCTGAACAGGTCTCGAAACCATGCCAGGACCAGCGGAAGCACCAGTTCTGTCTTACAGCCTCTGCATTTGATACATCATGACTGATCCTATATCTCTGAGCCTCTCTAGCCTCTCTCTGCACTTGGCATCAACCAAATGCTGCACTATGTCTCCCCCCAAACTGATTGCAGTGTCACAAGTCTACTCCTCTTCGGCAAGCCCCGCGCATCTCTGTGATCTTCAGGTCGGAAAGTCGGACCTCTAGAAAGATGCCCCGAATTTCCCACTTGGAATTCCGAGTTGGATGACCGTTCAAAAAGATTTATCCCAGTCGGATCTCGTTTTTTTTTCTTCTAGTTCCCAGTTGTCTTGAACGCACTGAAGTCGGAAGTCGGAGATTTCCGAGTTCCCAGTTGTTTTGAACACTACAATAGCCTACAGCTTCCAATGAGACTGATCAGAGAGTAGTATCAAACTTTGCTGTGGTCAGGGTCGTGGAAGCTGTAGGGACAGTGATTTGAGCTATCCGATTGGCCAGCACAGTAGGCACACTCAATTTAGCCACAGATCTCCTGGTCCGCCGGGTAGGCAAAGTTTGTATTTTCTTACAAATGAAATGGTTCAAAACAGCTAGTGTAGTCCTCTCCTTCTCCTCCCTATACAAGATTCCCTAAAAAACATGCCACTTCGATACAGCTACGAATGGAAGTGACTTTTTCGTAGCATGTTATGAGAATTTACGAAGCAAGTTAGGAGAATTAACGTAGCAGGTTAGGATAATTAGGTTAAGGTTAGGAAAAGGGTTAGGGTTAGCGAAAATGCTGTCCTAACCTGCTACGAAAAGTCACTTCTGGTCATAGCTATATCGAAATGGCATGTTTTAGGGAGTCCCCTCCCTATACACTCTTCTAATCTCCTCTCCTCCCCCCTCTAATCAGCAGCACTTTAAAAACAGGAATGCATTAATAACAATAAGTGCAGGCCTTTGCCTGACGACTCTATCGTTCATTACACACACACACAGAGAGAGAGAGAGAGAGAGAGAGAGAGAGAGAGAGAGAGAGAGAGAGAGAGAGAGAGAGAGAGAGAGAGAGAGAGAGAGAGAGAGAGAGAGAGAGAGATTTCCCTCAGATTACAGCGATCCACAAAGAATTAAAAAACAAACCCAATCTTTGATAAACTCCCTTATCTACTGGGTGAAAAACCACAGTGTGCCATCACAGCTGCAAGATTTGTGACCTGTTGCCACAAGAAAAGGGCAACCAGTGAAGAACAAACACCATTGAAAATACAACCCATATTTATGTTTATTTATTTTCCCATTTGTACTTTAACTATTTGCACATTGTTACAACACTGTATATATACATAATATACATTTGAAATGTCTTTATTCTTTTGGAACTTCTGAAGGTAATGTTTACTGTTAAGATTTATTGTTTATTTCACTTTTGTTTACTATCTACTTCACTTGCTTTGGCAATGTTAACATACGTTTCCCATGCCAATAAAGCCCTTAAATTGAATTGAATTGAATTGAGAGAGAGAGAGAGAGAGAGAGAGAGAGAGAGAGAGAGAGAGAGAGAGGTCTGTCCTTGTGGTGCTGGCAGGGTAAGCCCTGTAGTTTAGCTTCTCATATACTCCCATAAACACAACATTGCTGCACAGTTTTTTTAGGCTACCACACAAACACACTGGATCCTCACTAGGGTATATGGAGTACAGTACAGTATGAACTCATGTAACAGTTGTGTACACACAGGAACTGTGTTGACTCACACACACACACACACACACATCCTTCTCCCTTTTTTTGTTTAACCCTTTATTTTGCTTTCAACAGTATTGTTCTTCATCACCACTATTCAAATTCCCCTAAAAGTTAACACATTTCAATTGTGCTTTGATAGTGATGATTTGAGTCAATTTACAACTCATTATCTGAGAAGGTGAGGGAGCCATAAGTACTCAACACCCCATGATTGAGTGAACCATTTCATTCAGACATACCCCAACAATTAGACTGAGTTGTTAGTTTTTGAATGCCTCTTTCCCATGACCGTGAAATTGCTTGATGCACACAACTTTTGGGTGTTTCAACCACAGAAATAGCATTCTATTTCTATGGTTGGTTCCATCTTCTATGATAGGAAGGGTAGGCTGGTAGCTGTTTAGGAAGATGGTGATTTTAGCTCTATGGGGATTGACTGACTCATGCATGTATCCACTGACACATATGTAATTTTATCGATTTGGCCTTTGTTTTTGCTATTCAATCTATTTGCTGTTGATATTTATGAATGGATTTTTTCAAAATAATAAATTGTTTCATTCCAGTCTTCCCACTGGGCACACACTGGTTGAAACAACATTGTTTCCACATCATTTCAACGAAATTACATTGAACCAACATGGAAAGAAGTTGAATTCATGTCTGTGCCCAGTAGGTTTGTCTTTGAGTTGTCATTTATGTTTTATGTTTAGATGATACAATACGGATATGGGCACACAAAGTGAACAAGAAGCAGGAGCTGCAACACCACCATTCATCCTCTTCATCATCATCACTACCATCATTTCTATAATTAACATCCTCTTGTTCATCATCATTACCACCCGTCAAATATTTCTGCCACAGATAGAGCTCATCACTTATGATAAACAATCACGTTTTCTCTCTCAATTAGATAAGAGTAGGTTCTACCATGTTTTGTCATCTTCAGTCTCATGAGGGTTACCATAGCCTATAGGAGGAGGGGTGACGCGGTTTATTCTACCATCTCACGAGCTGCGAGCGCGAGCCTGGTTATTGATTCCGGTTTAACGGACTGATTATTGGTTATTTCCAACAATATTCCGGGGAGGAAAACTAGACACATCTGAGAGTACAAAGACAATTCGACTAGCGCTGTGGGGTAAGACAATACAGTTGTTTTTATAATTAGGTTATTTATGAGCAATACATTGCCATCATAATAATCTTAATTCCTATGAATTATAGTAGTCTGATTCACGACAGTAAAATGGGTGTGCAATGTAAAATAAAGTAAGCAGGAAATAAGAAATGGCGATACAGTAGGCTGCTCATCTATCATCAATGCGCACGAAAGGCACTCTGCAACAACCGTTAGTTACATCTTTCCTAATCAAACGGGTAATATTGGTTATATATTTTTGTACCCACAGCTCTATTCAAACTCACATTTCTTTCTATCGCTATAAGCAAACCAATTAATATATTGTATTTTCAAGCAAGTTATTTGTTCACCTGACACAAGATGTGTTAGTGTTAGAGAATGAATAATCTATATCGGGCATTACATAAATAGTCTACTCCGGAGACAGAGGAAGAGGTAGAGAGGGAGTCAGAGAAGTAGAGAGAGTTAGAGGCAGGCAGCGTCCTGTGTTGTTGCCTGTTCTGTTTATAACTGACCTACTTTAACCCATATGGTGCACTATATAGGGAATAGGGTGCCATTTGGGACGCAGTCCTGTCTCCTTCGTTCAACATCTCAGCTGCTGTTCCTCCATCCATGTCATTGCATGGGGGGAGAGTGGACCAATGATGTCATATTAATATCTAAACATGATATCTATGGTAGGGTGAACTGTATTTTATTAAGCCTTTATACCTGTAGATGATCATTGAAATAAAAACATATATTTTAAAAGAAAGACCTGCCCCAAGACAGCAACAACTAGGCATACTCAATGAAAAGAGGGGAGCTGTGAGCAGGCTGTACATCAAGGCTGCATCTCAATAGTCTAAAGTGGCTTCCTCTCTGTGCCTCCATTCCTTCAACTGTGCAGATGTAAAATAACTGGACAGGTGGAAGCAAAGGAAGCCACTGTAGACTATTGAGATTAGGGTTGCAAAGGGAGGGTATATTGCTGGAAACTTTCTAAGTTTACCAGTAAACTACCAGTATTTTGGTATCTTTCAAGAATTGTAGGTAATCTATCACAAGACATCTAGTGGCCCTTTTTGGTACTTCAGATTATCACAGGCAGCTGTAATTATCTCTGGCCCTCTCTCTGGCCTTGTCACATGTAAAATATATGACATAATTAAATAAGATGATACAAAATTACAAATGGAATGACAAAGCTGTAAAACATTATCCTAAATATAAACCCATCAACTTAGTGAATACCATTGGGGTTTCATATGTGGGTTTCAGGATGAAATATCCTTAATAAAAAAAATGTACACAGTTATTTATTTTACAATGTCAATATGTATTTGTTGTCAATGTTTTGGCATCAAACTGGTGGCAGTTGTGAAAAAAGTCCATAGTTGGACGAGTTGCAGGGGTAATTGAAAATAATGCCATTGTTGATAAGATGCTTTTTCTCATTAATTAGGCTATTTTCTCATGAACGATATGGTCTACTAGAAAATGTATACTATATATGAATACATTTTTTTAAAGGTTATTCAAGTATAAATTACCAAAGTTACGATAGATTGCCATATATTTTCTGTTAATTACCAAAATTACTGAAGATTCCGGTAACTTTAGTAAATTACCTAATTGAGATAGAGGAGAGGAAGCCACTGTAAACTATTGAGATGGAGGAGAGGAAGCTACTGTATGGAGATTAACCCCATTATGTCTTGTCCTGTTGTTTCCAGACAGATAGGCGTCTGGTGATGGAGCAGCGGCTGGTTGCAACGTGCTGGCTGTGTCTCCTGCTCTTTGCCTTGCTGTGTGAACCTGTCCTGTGCAAGGGCGGCCGCGGGGGGGGCAGGGGTTCATCTCGGGGCTCGTCTCGTAGCAGTGGCCGTTTCCGGACCAGGACCCATTCAACAAAGGCCTGGTTCAAGACCATGCCCGGGCGCTCGTCCCCGGTGCGTGTGGCGAGCGCGGCGGCAGCTGGTGCGGCAGTTGCATTAACAGCTGATAGATTGTCCCGCTCAGCCTACCGGTGCAGTCATGTCAACTCTGATTATGATGGGGAGGATTACAACAGGACCGTTTGCTACATGACCAGAGTGTCAGGATCCAATCAGAACCAACCGTCACTCTCATACATCTCTGTCATCATCTTCGCTACTGTATTCCCTAGATATGTTTACGTATTAGAGAATATACTTTAGATGCATATATTAGTTAGATAATTATATTTATGACTTAATAAGGCAAATAATCAGCATACATGTACAGGAGCCTTGTGGCTACAGGTCTGTTATCATGCCTTGGAGAGGCAAAGCTTGTTTAGCCTCTGGGTCAGAAGTCAGGATGGCCAGACAATGGTGGAAACTAAAATGTATAGGTTTAAAGGAGTGTTGACAAGTCAGCATCACATGATTTGTGGGAAAGAAATCTTTCACTTAAAGTAGCTGTCCAGTGTTCAAGATTTTTATGAAATATTACCGAATAATGAATTACAATATGAGTGAAATAGGTAATAAAGTATGTTAAAAAGCAGCTTTTCTTTGTACCCATGCTTGTCCTGTTCACAAACAACAGATTGGTGTGGGTGTGGGTGTGGACGTATACCGGTCATTATACATATTCATTACAGGTAAACAGCCGATTTTCCAGTTAAGCCAATGAACCAATTAGACATCTTGTCAAAGTATGTGAGATCACATAATATCAGGAAATAGCAAGCTTTTTTGAAACCGTATTTCAGATACAAGTTTGTGGTGGGGTTTTTGAAGTGTTTTTTCCCCCTCAAATAATGTTTTGGCCACAACAAAAAGTAAAGGATTAGTCAACATAATTATTTGGATGTGTACAGAATATGAACTTTTAAAAATGCGATTTTCATTGAACAGTTACATTCACTAACTACTAATCTCTCTCATACACCTAAGAAGCTTTATTTTCATATGCAGACAGAAGTATACACTGAGTGTACAAAACATTAGGAACACCTTCCTAATATTGAGTTGCTCCCCTTTTGCCCTCAGAACAGCCTCGATTCGTCAGGGCATGGACTTTACAAGGATTCGAAAGCATTCCACAGGGATGCTGGCCCATGTTGACTCCAATTATTCCCACAGTTGTGTCAAGTTGTCTGGATGTCCTTTGGGTGGTGGACCATTCTTGATACACACGAGAAACTGTTGAGCGTGAAAAATCTAGCAGCGTTGCAGTTCTTGACACACTCAAACTGGTGTGCCTGGCACCTACTATGATACTCTGTTCAAAGGCACTTAAATCTTTTGTCTTTCCCATTCACCCTCTGAATGGCACACATACACAATCCATGACTCAATTGTCTCAAGGCTTAAAAATCATTATTTAACCTGTCTCCTCCCCTTCATCTACACTGATTGAAGTGGATTTAACAAGTAACATCAATAAGGGATCATAGCTTTCACCTGGATTCACCTGGTCAGTCTGTCATGGAAAGAGCAGGTGTTCCTAATATTTTGTACACTCAGTGTATATCAAATGGATCGCTAGCATATATTGTGAACTTTATACACTTATATATGTGGCTTTTATTTGTAAATATTTATGACAATGCCCCAGCAGGCTGATTAACACCTGTCTTGGTCTTAAAAAACACGCGTGTAGAATTGTTTACACTGTGCATTCCCAAATGTGTTTTGTATGTTAATAAGTTCTTAGACACTGACCTTCCATTCGACTAACACTATAGCATGATAGAGGGATACTTTAGATGATTCCAGTGACTGTCAGAAAAAGTTTTATTGTGCCTATGAATGAGTGATGACTGCTAGCTCCACAATTATTTTACAATTATCCATGAGAAAAGCAATGAATAAACTGAATTGAAATGTGATTGACCCCATCCCTGCATGGAACGCTACAAACTGCCAATGCCATGCCCAATCCCAAATCAACCCCTTGTCTCTAGCCCGCCACGCCCATCCCTTTGCACTTCCCCTAGCCCCATTCTGTACAATCCCATTCACAACTGTTGTGAAATCAAGATACTGTAAATAAAATCGCTTTTATTATCATTGTGTGTATTTACACTGTAAATAAATAGATACATAAACAGATTTTGTACAGACAGACAATGTCGGCATTCTTACTGATCAGGTGCTCTGTGTTGGGTGAGACTAGAAACCAGTCTAGTGTAGAGAATACCTGAACTATTGTTCCCAACAAGGTCTCTGTTAGGTAGAGTTCTATGGTGAGAGACCAGACCTCTGAGTCTGAGACTAGGGTGTGTGTCTGCCAGACCAATCATCTGTCTTGTGGTTGTGGTCAGTATGTGTTGTGGTCAGACTGTGGTGTGGTAGTGGTGTGGTCAGTCCAGCATGACACGTACCAGCTCTCTCTTTCTGAAAGCTCTGATTAAGTCGTAGGCTGCTGCTGTGTAGTTAGGCACTGTGATGGTGATGCTACCTAGGGATCACAGAGATTACGTAGACACATCATTAGTTAACAAGAGTCTTTAATAAGGCAAGTATAAAGAGTTTGGTCTTAATGCTAAGACCTGACCCTGTAATAGTTGTAATAACTGTACTATTACTTTGTATTATTATGTAAATTAAGATGTACATATAATTTACTATGTAAATACACAGTTTTACTATATATTTAGTATTATATGGTTTACTCTCACCCACTCCAGTGATGGCTTTGACTCGTTGAGTCTTTCCCAGTTTGACAGCGATACATTTCAACCAATGGTGTATATAAACCCTGGATTCCTGATTCTATGTATTGGCCAATGAAAGGCTTTGATGCAACCAGTCGGCTATATTGGCAGTCCCCAGTAGGAGCAGTTCTCCATAGGAATGAGTGCAATTATACAGTATTTCCACTAAATATTTCAAGGACAAAATTACATGTATTTAAGCATTTTTATGTTTTAGTGGGGACAGTAAAATAACTTTCAAAAAATTATACTTTAAGGAAAATGTTTATTTTTTTGCTCATATAATATAATCTCAAAGTATGCATTGAGGTGTCTGTAATAGAATAAACGTGGCAGAAATAAATGTAGACATTAATAAATGCATTTCTATAGCTTCCTAAATATATTTTACAACGGTGGGGGAGTGGCAAGATGGAGGTGCGGTGGCTTCAAAACAGCGCCCGCGTCTGTAATCTAGTTTATATATAAATCATTGGTTTCAACCATAGACGTTGGTTTCAATGCCTGCTGGATGTCATCACTAGCCTCGTACGAACCATCCTGATCCCGCGAGCTTACATTTTGTTTCGCTACACGGAAACATTAAGAAAATGTTGCGTCTGCAAGTAAATTATTCAGGACTAAGAGGACTGTGCTCTAGCTTGCTCTATATGTGCACCTCGGGAGACAGTTATATGATATTTTCTGTTTAACACAACGCAATCACACAACCACGACTTGACGCAGCCGTACCTTGGTAATATCAGGTGTACTCTGGGACACTAAGAGAAGTAGAGACAGTTTGGTATGGAAGGTCAATGCTGTGGAAGGTCAATGCTGTTTCAGTCTGCCTTGCAAGATGGTCTGGAGTGTTAATACAAACATAATTGTTTTATTCAAAGGCTGTTACATTCCTGGGAAATCTGGCCAGCAAATTTATACAAAACAATAGCATTATTTGTTGAGTCAGACAAGCATGAGCATAATTTAATTTATAACTTTAATCTTACAAATGTATGGGTTGATCACATCAGAATTCTCTCTAAAGGATAAAGTGGTTAATTAAGTGATAATGCTTGAGAAGCCGGTGTTTGGAGGATATATTGGCACAGGTGTTGTTAGGCCAGAAACGAAGTCGAGGGCCGGCAAACCGTGCCAATATATCCCCCAAACACCGGCTTCGACAGCATCATCACTTTCATACAAGGGTTACCATCATATTCAAATAATGATTGACATATTTTCATTAAAAAAGTTATTTTGATTAATTTATTCATACTATTTCATCCTTCCACAAGATATAGTCCAGACATAAATCTAGGGTTGCTACCCAAGCCGGCTGGTCGTTCTATCGGTTCAATTGCCAGATGCGACCCAGTCGTTCAGTCTTTTTGTTCTGTATCTATGGACGCAACCCAGTCGTTCGTTCTAAATGTTCCATTGCCATACTGGCTGACAACGTTCTTATCCCTTGCTTGCTAGCTAGCCAACTACGGCTAACTTACAGTCACGTCAAAAAGTGCAGATAGAATAACAGAAAAGTAGCTGCATTTGCATTTGTTTAAGCTGTTTTCTAGAGACATTTATTTGGTAACATCCATAACAATGAGTTAATGAGGCGCGATTTCGCCTGGCATAGAAAATGTGCTCACTCGTCAGGACACGGTCGTTCACAGGAGCTAGCCAACAACACAGCTAACACAATCACTTCAAACTGAAGCTGGAAAGACTGCAAACTAGCTGCACTTCGTTTCATTTTACCTTTTTTCAATTTACATTTCTTTGTATATATCCAGCCAGAGCCCGGACATGAACATGATCGAACATCTCTGGAGAGACCTGAAAATAGCTGTGCAGCGTTCCCCATCCACCCTGACAGAGCTTGAGAGGATCTGCAGAGAAGAATGGGAGAAACTCCCCAAATACAAGTGTGCCAAGCTTGTAGCGTCATACCCAAGAAGACTCAAGGATGTAATCGCTGCCAAAGGTGCTTCAACGAAGTACTGAGTTAAGGGTCTGAATACTTATGTAAATGTCATATCAGTTTTTAATTTGAATAAATTTGCAACATTTTCAAAAAACCTGATTTTGCTTTGTCATTATGGGGTATTGTGTGTAGATTAATCAAGGGGGAAAAAGTATTTAATAAATTTTTGAATAAGGCTGTAACGTAACAAAATGTGGAAAATGTCAAGGGGTCTGAATACTTTCCGAATGCACTGTATACACTACATGACCAAAAGTATGTGGACACCTGCTCATCGAACATCTCATTCCAAAATCATGTGCATTAATATGGAGTTTGTCCCTCCTTTGCTGCTATAACTACATCCACTCTTCTGGGAAGGCTTTCCATTAGATGTTGGAACATTGCTGCGGGGACATGCTTCCATTCAGCCACAAGAGCATTAGTGAGGTCGGGCACTGATGTTGGCCGATTAGGCGTGGAGTCGGAGTTCCAATTAATCCCAAAGGTGTTTGATGGGGTTGAGGTCAGGGCTCTGTTCAGGCCAGTCAAGTTCTTCCACACCGATCTCGAAAAAACTATTTCTGTATGGACATCGCTTTGTGCACGGGGACAGTTATGATATTTTCTGTTTAACACAACGCAATCACACAACCACGACTTGACGCAGCCGTACCTTCATGCTGAAACTGGAAAGGGCCTTCCCCAAACTGTTGCCACAAAGTTGGAAGCACAGAATCATCTAGAATGTAATTGTATGCTGTAGCGTTAAGATTTCCCTTCACTGGAACTAAGGGGCCTAGCCCGAACCATGAAAAACATCCACAGACCATTATTCCTCCTCCACCAAACTGTACAGTTGGCACTGTGCATTTGGGCAGGTAGCGTTCTTCTGCCATCCGCCAGAAGCTGGTTGAGAGAATGTCAAGAGTGTGCAAAGCTGTCATCAAGGCAAAGGGTGGCTACTTTGAAGAATCTCAAATATAAAATATTTGTTTAATACTTTTTTGGTTACTCCATGATTCCATATGTGTTATTTCATAGTTTTGATGTCTTCACTATTATTCTACAATGTAGAAAATAGTAAAAATAAAGAAAAACCATGAAATGAGTAGGTTTGTCCAAACCTTTGACTGGTACTGTATATATTTGTGTCAATGTTTTTTGTTTGTTTGTGTCTGTTTTGCATGTTATTTTGGCATTAATTTGTGTCACATATCAATTTGCAAATAATGTAAAAGAAAATAATCCTTCAGTTAATAAAGCTGCATACAAACATGGTCTCTTTCTTGAGTACGGCAATTCCAAAATGCAGTTGTTTCAGCCTAGCTCAGTGCTTTCTTTGATGGATGAGCATCCCGCAAAAATACAGAGCATAGGCGTTGGTAATCGTGACTAGTTGCGCCGTGATTGGCTCAGTGTTCTTTCAGTCATGGGGACACTACGTAACTGCTGAATCTACAGGGGGAGCTAGGCAGTTCAAGCCCACTTGGGTGCTGCCATAGATTTACATTAGAAGTGCCCATCCAACAAGACTCAAGGTCATTGGCCACAGATACAATTACGTCAAATCACTTAAACCTATTGTAGCTTTGATTGGACAGATCATGTCATCATAATCTTTTCACAATCTTAAGTAGCAAGCTAGACAAGCACTCATCATGAATCATGTCGACAATCTACTGACAAATCCTTTTTAATCCTTGTCACTGAGTCAGGTTTGTAGGCCTCCTTGCTCGCACACGCTTTTTCAGTTCTGCCCACAAATGTTCTATAGGATTGAGGCAAGGCTTTGTGAACTCCAATACCTTGACTTTGTTGTCCTTAAGCCATTTTGCCACAACTTTGGAAGTATGCTTGGGGTCATTGTCCATTTGGAAGACCCATTTGCGACCAAGCTTTAACTTCCTGACTGATGTCTTGAGATGTTGCTTCAATATATCCACATAATTTTCCTTCCTCGTGATGCCATCTATTTTGTGAAGTGCACCAGTCCCTCCTGCAGCAAAGCACCCCCACAGCATCATGCTGCCACCCCCCGTGCTTCACAGTTGGGATGGTGTTCTTCGGCTTGCAAGTACCCCCTTTTTCCTCCAAACATAACGATGGTCATTATGGCCAAACAGTTCTATTTTTGTTTCATCAGACCAGAGGACATTTCTCCAAAAAGTAAGATCTTTGTTCCCATGTGCAGTTGCAAACCGTAGTCTGGCTTTTTTATGGCGGTTTTGGAGCAGTGGCTTCTTCCTTGCTGAGTGGCCTTTCAGGTTATGTCGATATAGGACTTGTTTTACTGTGGATATAGATACTTTTGTACCTGTTTCCTCCAGCATCTTCACAAGGTCCTTTGCTGTTGTTCTGGGCTTGATTTTCACTTTTCGCACCAAAGTACGTTTATCTCTAGGAGACAGAACTCGTCTCCTTCCTGAGCGGTGTGACGGCTGCGTGGTCCCATGGTGTTTATACTTGCGTACTATTGTTTGTACAGATGAACGTGGTACCTTCAGGCATTTGGAAATTGCTCCCAAGGATGAACCAGACTTGTGGAGGTCTATAATTGTTTTTCTGAGGTCTTGGCTGAGTTCTTTGAGTTTCCCATGATGTCAAGCAAAGAGGCACTGAGTTTGAAGGTAGGCCTTAAAATACATCCACAGGTACACCTCCAATTGACTCAAATGATGTCAATTAGCCTATCAGAAGCTTCTAAAGCCATGACATCATTTTCTGGAATTTTCCAAGCTGTTTAAAAGGCACAGTCAGCTTAGTGTATGTAAACTTCTGACCCACTGGAATTGTGATACAGTGAATTATAAGTGATCTGTCTGTAAACAATTGTTGGAAAAATTACTTGTGTCATGCACAAAGTAGATGTCCTAACCGACTTGCCAAAACTATAGTTTGTTAACAAGAAATTTGTGGAGTATAGACAGGTATGTGCCTTTCCAAATCATGTCCAATCAATTGAATTTACCAAGTGGACTCCAATCAAGTTGCAGAAACATGTGAAGGATGATCAATGGAAACAGGATGCACCTGAGCTCAATTGTGACTCATAGCAAAGGGTCTGAATACTTATGTGAATAAGGTTTCTGTATTTTATTTTTAATACATCTGCAAAAATTTCTAAAAACCTGTTTTCGTTTTGTCATTATGGGGTATTGTGTGTAGATTGATGAGGGAAAAAATTAATTTGATCCATTTTAGAATAAGGCTGTAATGTAACAAAATGTGGAAAAAGTGAAGGGGTCTGAATACTTTCCGGATGCACATAATTGTTAACAACCCCTTGCCATGGTGGACATGGTAGCAGGACACAATGCAAATATACAGACAAAGTGGGGAGAGAGCTAGTCCATCAGCATGACCAGTTTTTGTATCTGAAAACCTGGATTACTACTCATAATCCTATCTAATTCATTGGCTAGTCTGCTGAGTTTACATATTTTACATTTACATTACATTTTAGTCATTTAGCAGACGCTCTTATCCACTATTTTTCATACTGGCCCCCCGTGACATGGTATTTAGCTCGCTATCTGTCAGTCAATCAGTACTAGCTAGCTACTTTCCCACGTTGGATGCGGCCAGCAGACTGCTTCTCCTCGGACACGGCGGTGGAAGTGTTGCTGAGAGCCCATTGGCTATCGAACAGTCAATGGGGTAACACATGGGTCTTGATTGTATTAGAGTGCAATTCATTTCTTATTTTGGTCTCCTGCGTTGTCTGTCTGAAGACAACCCACCCCGGAATCCCCCCCCCCCCTTTTTTAAAGTCGCCAGAACCACCAGTCATTGAAACTCTAGTCACTAGGCAGGTTACCATTGACCCAGGTTTATTCTACAAAAGCAACTTAGAATCTTTTTTATTGTGTAATAATGTGTAATGGAAATTATGTAATAATGTGTAATGGAAACAGAAGATATAGGAGACGTTTTCTTAAGATCTACAACATTTCTATCCGTTCGACGGGTGGATTTTTATTTTGTCTAACTTTCTCTATCTATTGGTACAAGGGGCACGTGATGTTAACGTGTAACTATGAAGCTCCACTCCACATTTAATTCTAAATGCCTACTGCCTGCTAAATCAATTTTTCAACTAATATATATATATATATATCTTCTTTTTTTTTCTTCAGGATTCTTATCCTGACTTTCAAGAATGACACAGACCGTGGCGATATGTTGGCACATGAGAATTATTAGAATATGGCAAATATTAGTCAATTCGTGCATTCTATCCCATGCTGCCTGAGACACAGGTAGGTGGGAGGGCATACAGGCTGTCTCCAATTTATTAAATGCGCAATTTGCCTAAATGATTGTTAATTGGAAACGCACCATAGCAGGCAATTGTCAAATCTGTTTTCTATGCAAACTTTCTAAATGTCGACAAAAAAAACAATTACTGGACAAATTAATGGAAACTTAGCTACTGTTGCCTAGGGTCTGGTTTTCGATACTTCATCTGCAACATGTTGCTGCTGATATTTAGTCATAAGTCAATGGTTGCTGCTCTTGCTGCACCATCATATGGGAGAATGGCGAAATGGGGCAAATGTAGGCCTAGTCTCCTGGGTTGCCTATTTCCGAGACTAATGTAGGATTGGGGCGTCATTTCAGCTAAACCTAGGGTGAGCTTCAAGTGTATTTTTATAAAGTTGAAGATCATTTACCGCATTTCTATACAATTTAAAAACTCTAAAATACTATTTGGAGAACAAAAACAAGCTACATTTACTCCAGCCACTACTTTGGCTGCTGTAGCTTCCTTCACCTCAGTCGATAGGAGACTTAACATTCTACAAACATGTCATAAAGCAAGTAGCTGCTATGCAATAGCTCAGCACCGGGATTAAAAACTGTAGTTTAGTTTCATGATAAGTCAAACAGCAGTTACCAAGACATCTACTGACATCTTCCACCTCTGCACTGTTTTGAGAGAAAAGTTGATGTTCACTGCAGCTGCCTCCATAGTCCTAAAGCCAGCCTGCCAGATATACAGCCTTCCCACCCACTCCGAGGTGTCCGCATGGTCCTAAAACATGCTCACTACTACCGTTCAACAGCCTGCCTGTCGGCATGGTCCTAAAGCAAGCCTCTAATAACGCTAATCACTTTTGCCTTTTCAATCGGGATTGGAATGATTTTAGTAGCTTATTTTAAATTGGTGTTGAGCTAGCTAGGGTATGGTGACTGCCAATTGAAGCGCCTTTATATGCCTATTAGACAAATGACTTATCCAGAGCGACTTACAGTCAGTGCACAAGTTTAGTAGGGGGGGAAAAAACATTTCATTCACAGCCATTTTTTACTGCCATCAACAAAATCTGTGCCAGGAAGAAAAGTTAGTTCTCAGAAGAACACTTGCTATTTGTGCAGCCGTTTTCATTGACCTGGCCAAGGCTTTCGACTCTGTCAACCACCGCATTCTTATTGGCAGACTAAATAGCCTTGGTTTCTCAAATGACTGCCTCGCCTGGTTCACCAACTACTTCTCAGATAGAGTTCAATGTGTCAAATCGGAGGGCCTGTTGTCTGGACCTATGGCAGTCTCTATGGGGGTGCCACAGGGTTCAATTCTTGGGCCGACTCTTTTCTCTGTGTATATCAATGACGTCGCTCTTGCTGCTGGTGACTCTCAGATCCACCTCTACGCAGACGACACCATTTTGTATACATCTGGCCCTTCATTGGACACTGTGTTAACAAACCTCCAAACGAGCTTCAATTCCATACAACACTCCTTCAGTAGCCTCCAACTGCTCTTAAACACTAGTAAAACTAAATGCATGCTCTTCAACCGAACGCTGCTTGCACCCGCCCACCCGACTAGAATCACTACTCTCGACGGGTCTGACCTAGAGTATGTGGACAACTACAAATATCTAGGTGTCTGGTTAGACTGTAAACTCTCCTTCCAGACTCACATTAAGAATCTCCAATCCAAAGTTAAATCTAGAATCAGCTTTCTATTTCGCAACAAAGCCTCCTTCACTCATGCTGCCAAACATGCCCTCGTAAAACTGACTATCCTACCGATCCTTGACTTCGGCGATGTCATTTACAAAATAGCCTCCAACACTCTACTCAGCAAATTGGATGTAGTCTATCACAGTGCCATCCGTTTTGTCTCCAAAGCCCCATATAATACCCACCACTGTGACCTGTACGCTCTTGTTGGCTGGTCCTCACTACATATTCGTGCCAAACCCACTGGCTCCAGGCCATCTATAAATCACTGCTAGGCAAATCCCCGCCTTATCTTAGCTCATTGGTCACCATAGCAACACCCACCCGTAGTCTGCGCTCCAGCGGGTATATCTCACTGGTCATCCCCAAAGCCAACACCTCCTTTGGCGCAATTCCTTCCAGTTCTCTGCTGCCAATGACTGGAACAAATTGCAAAAATCTCTGAAGCTGGAGACACTTATCTCCCTCACTAACTTTAAGCATCAGTTGTCAGAGCACCTTACCGATCACTGCACCTGTACACAGCCCATCTGAAATTAGCCCGCCCAACTACCTCATCCCTATATTGTTATTTATTTTGCTCATTTGTACCCCAGTATCTCTATTTGCACATCATCTCTTGCACATCTATCATTCCAGTGTTAATACTAATTGTAATTATTTTGCACTATAGCCTATTTTATTGCCTTACCTCCATAACTTGCTAAATTTGCACACACTGTATATTATATGTATTTCTGTTGTATTTTTGACTGTTTTGTTTTACCCCATATGTAACTCTGTGTTGTTGTTTTTATCGCACTGCTTTGCTTTATCTTGGCCAGGTCGCAGTTGTAAATGAGAACTTGTTCTCAACTGGTTTACCTGGTTAAATAAAGGTGGGGAAAAAAAAAAAAAAATCATGACAAAGTATCACCTGTGCTATAACATTTGACACATTATCATGAGCTAAACAAACATGATTTATTGTCGAAAATATTATTTTTAAAACACACGCCAGACCAGACTGATGTAAGGGTCACATCCTGTCTGAGACTCATCACCTTCAAAGATTCTCTAAATCCTCCTGCCACGACCTCTGAACCCTTGGACAGAACCCTGGCCGAAACACACCGTCCTAGGAACCCTGGAGGAACAGAACACAGTCCACTAAACATATACAGTCCGTTCCTGAGAAGTGCACTACCGCGTCCCACGACAGCGGTTGTGTAGATCCAGCTATATGCCTCCCAATGTTGTGGGACTTTCATTTTGCATAGACTATGTAAAGGCATTGCAGTTCACCAGTCCCACTTCAAATATATTATTCTATATTCATGTATGCATTCAGGGTCATTGCACACCGGCTGTAGTTCTAAGGGAAATACATTAGAATCACATAGTGCTCTGGCCAATGTAGTGCACCATGTAGGGAATAGTGTGCCATTTGAGATTTGAAGTGAATACTGACCTGTAGGAGTGTCTCTCTCTGTTGTGCTGTGGTCTCTGTTGGTTTGTGGTGGGCTGGATGGTGACAGAGAGGATTGGGGCAGTAGCATGCTCTGTGGACAGCTCTACTGTGTTAATTGGGTTAGCTGCAGGGTCCAGGATACCTGGTTCCAGAGAGTGATTTAGCTCCATAGATTCCTCTTCCTCTGGTTGGTCAGGTTCCCTCACACTCATGGACATCTCCATACTTGTGCCTTCCTGCGGCAGATTCTTCTTCGCTCTGTAAGACAGAGGGAAATTGTTTTATCCTCTACACGCATGCATACACACACACATACTTCATTCACAGATTCTACCCAGCTCTGAATGCTGAGTGATGACTCATTCTGACACGCTTCCACCACCTGTTGGACACAGTGAGAACAACCCTTAGTGAATTTGTGTTTACATTTTGATCTTCTTGATCCTCTTTCCCTTGTCGAACCTGAAGTCAGAAGGGTACTTATGGATCTTGATCATATGGTCTTTCCTCTGTTCTCTGGTTCTGAACTTCAAACCACACCCCTCCACTAGACACTGATACTTGGGGGGAAAGAGAGAGAGAGAGAGTGAGTGAGAAACAGTGTGCAGAGGTTGGTCCAGGTCAAGGCCAGAGTGAGCAACATAATGAGTGTGCGTGCGTTTGTGTGCATGTATGTTAGCTACCATGTCCTGCCTTTCAACCAGGATGCTGAAGAGCGAGTCGTGCCACTCCTGGATGTGGATGTCGAGCAGGCGAGCGGAGGGCAGCGACCTCTGGCAGGAAGAACACACATGTCTGTGGAGCGTGTTATAGTGATGCTCATACTCCTCCACAGTCCTGAACACCTGGCTACAGCCAGATATATGACACCTGAACTCACACGGCCTGAGTGAAATAAAAGGAGGGGGAAGAGAGAAAGACGGAAAAGTCAACATGAGGGTTATTCTAATGACTTCTATTGACTTCAGACTTCAAATGCCAAATCTGGTATCAATTAGGCCTAATGCCATTTAGCAGAAACTAGACACTGTGACAATAAACGTGTGTTTTGTGACAGAAAGACATTGAATAATCAAGACTGAGGAAGCCATCATATCTTGAATGTGACTTGTCTTAGCATCTTGCATTTGTGAATGTGACTGCATGTACCCAGATTACTGTGTTAAAGCTGTTACTTCGACCGTGTCTCTGACTCAAGTCTCCTATATCACCTGACTAAGTAAACTTATCTGAAAATACTGCTCTTTAACAGTCATCAGCTATTTGTAACATTATGCCACATACTCATTCATTCTTTCCCATGCTCCACTGTATAACCATGTGAATGGGTTATACTGTAAAATCTGTTGTCGATCATCATTGTAATGATAATATTGGTACCTGGCTGTAGTTGAGTCATAAGCTGGGCAGGTAGAGAGGTTCTGGAGGTACAGGTGTCTATGTATGTCCCCATCCTAACACACACACACACACACACACACACACTACAGTCAGCTACACTGCTGTAGCTTCTCTGCATGTGAGAATACCACTGCTGGTGGTGGTAATGGTGGTATATTACCACACGTTAAAAAAGTACATTATTACCCCGAACAGCCCATCTTATATAGCATATAATATAATGACTATGGTTACATAAGACAGATGGATACCCTTCCTCTAACCTTAACTCTTTTAGCTAAGCGTTTAACTTAACCCTAAACCCTAGCCTAGCTAACGTTAGCCAGCTAGCCACCTAACTAGAATTCGTAACATATCATACGTTTTGGAAATTCTTAACATATTGTCGTTTTGAACATTCGTACCATATAATAGGAATTGTCATTTGTAACATATACTCAATGAGTGATGGACTACCACAATTTAATACATACCATACGAAACGTAACACTAAATGGACAGAATAATACGAAATGCTCTGAGACCTGGTTGTATTTCCTTATCTGCAGTCATCAAAATGCTAAAGAGAAAATTGGTGAAAAACACAGGCTACATTCAGTCTTTTAGCAGTTATAGACTTAGCAGCAGTAGCTAGCTAGATTACCTCAAAAAACTCGTGGTCCTTGTTTAGCAGTATCTGATGTGGAATGAAGGTGAACTTTAACTTCGCCTCCCTGTCCTGTGACGTGACCGAACTGAATAAACTCCTCGGACGAAAGCCCACCTGCAATTTAGGAATCGCGTCAATTCGTGAGTCGACCAAATCACTCGCTGTCAAAAGCTGTATCAATTCAGGCTGCAACATTGTAGCTAGTTTGCAAAAGAGGAATTTCTCACACTACAAACTGACAACGACGAAAGTTTGTTGTAGCTAACGGTTGAACTGTCGCACGTTTTGAACGTCATGGCCGTGTAATGCCGAGGCACAGTTGCCAATTCAAAATAAATGGGAACTCGGAAAAATATGAAGTCAAAGAAAGAGAAAGAGGCCCGAGTTCCCAAGTCGGAATTCCGAGTTGGATGACCGTTTACATTTTTTTTTTTCCCCGAGTTGCCAGTTATTTTGAACGCACTGAAGTTGGAGGTCGGAGCTTTACGAGTTCCTAGTTCCCAGTTGTTCTGAACGCGGCAAGTGCCTCGGCGTCACACGGCCATGACGTTCAAAACGTGTGACAATTCAACCGTTAGCTACTTCGTCTACAACAAACTTTCATCATTTTCAGTTAGAGAGTGACATAAGATATGTTTTAAAGGTCCGTGTACTTTTTGGCCAATTAATGATTCCTATTAGACAAGATACAAAACGAGTAAAGGGTCTTTCCTTGTTTATTTGATATGAATCTGAAATCAAACAACACAAACGGCTTTGTTTTTTAGTTTTTATTGTCTAAAGGAAATATTAAATAACGAGAAACTGAATATTGATTTGATTATTCAAATATATTGTTTTTAATTATATGGCGGAAGCAGACACTGATGTGGATCTTCAATCTATTAGCGGTAGAATCAAGGAGAATTTGAATATTGTCAGAGCTGTTCAGAGCATTTCATATGCAGCGGCTGTTAAAAGGGTTGAGGGTTCGAATGGTGCTCCTGCAGAGTCCATGGTGGTGGATAGGCCTTCACTGCAGGGGTTGCCTTTCACCAGCAAGACCCAGATATTTTAAAGGTTAAGAAGGTGGGCTTTGTGGCCTTTATAGCTATGGTGATTAATGTCACTGCCAAGGTGGAGAGGAAGTCTCGGAAAATAGATATCATTATAGATGCAGCGGCGTGGTTCCTGGGACTGAAAGACTTCTAGGTGGAGGAGTTGCATGGAGTATTGTCACAAGCCATACCACCCTCTCAGGCCCTAGAGCCTGAGAAGGGAGTTATGGAGATTTGATGGAAGGATGAAGTGGGAGTTTTGGTTTTGTAAAATGTTTTATTTGAATGGATTAAGTTAGTTTTCCCTATCATGTATGGATTTTATTTTTACCTTGTTTTTCTCAACCCGTCCAGTTGGTGGCGGCAACACACCTTTTTGGGTTGTAGTCCGCCATTTACATTTTAGTATTTTAGGAGACGCTCTTATCCAGAGCGACTAACAGGAGCAATTAGGGTGAAGTGCTCAAGGGCACACCAACAGATTTTTCACCTAGTTGGCTTGGGATTCAAACCAGCAACCTTTTGCTTACTGGCCCAACGCTCTAACCGCTAGGCTACCTGCCGCCATAAAACCCACAGAAGAACTCATTGTAGTTGGTTATGTGCCCAGTCCAAATTTGACTAGGTCAGTAAGACAGCCACTTCCACAACTTTTACAACCTTAAGCACTTTAACCTGTAGTCTATATAATTGTGGATAGGCTCAATAACATGCAACTCATCACCACAAGATTCAGTGCCTACGAGCTTAGACAACAACCACTAGATTTGACAGGAAAGCATGAATGTCATTCGATATTCCATTGTAGAGGCATTTTTTATCATGGGCAGGCAAGCAATGACCAATGATCTACACAGTGGTCGTGACCAATGGTGAACAGTTTCTAGTTTTGCCGATTTCAGGATCTGGACATTTCTGATGAGCCTATAGACCTACATCAATAATTAGGTATGATATAAAAACTGAGCTCTGTCCCGGACCTATGAGAATATGACGTGTTCTTGGAAACTCTCAGATGCGCAACCGAGCGTTTAAGACCTGACCCGTCCAGTCTCTCCTGGACTGCATCACCTTCAGTGACAGTCCCGGGGAAAAGTGTCTCACAGCTCAACAACCAAGTTGGCAATGCTATTAGGCTATGATTTACAATGTTTATTTATCTAAATATGTAGGATACTATGCCGTTACAATGCAGAGGCACAGAGCAGCTCATCATATAGCTGGATGGGGGGCATCGGATAAATTACTTCCCATCAATTTCACACATTGGTATTTTTGCAGTAGCCTAGCCTTGATTGTCAGGGAAATGTTTCGTAGAAGTATAGGCTACTTTGACTGCACAATTAGCCTACGATACGAAAAGTCTACTATTGAATAGGCCAAAAATATAGCCTATCCATTTAGTGAAATTAATGATTGAGGACAGGGGTTTATGCAGTATTCCATGGTGTCCGTCTCTATACCAGTGGTGTCAGTCAAGCGGTAATGCGTCCATAGGCCTATTGACAACTGTGCATCTGGCCCGCTTGAGGCAGGACTCAAATGCTACTTTGATTTAAGGCCTATGCCCACCACCGATGGGTCACATAGGCCTATAGGCTATGTCATCGTTGGATGGACTAAATCATGTAGAGCTATTTTGTGACAATGTATTTTTGTTGCAAATTGCTATAGGCCTATACTTAAACAAAATTGCATTGAAACTAATTCATAGATCCAATGATTTACTGTCCGTAAGCTATAGGACAGGGTACCGTTATATGGTTTGATGCGTCTTCGCAGTATTCGTGGGCTTCCCCACTGATACACGGTAATCCCTTGTTAAGTATGAACAGCCTCAGCTCATATACAGTGGGGAAAAAAAGTATTTAGTCAGACACCAATTGTACAAGTTCTCCCACTTAAAAAGGTGAGAGAGGCCTGTAATTTTCATCATAGGTACACGTCAACTATGACAGACAAAAAGAGAAAAGAAATCTAGAAAATCACATTGTAGGATTTTTCATGAATTTATTTGCAAATTATGGTGGAAAATAAGTATTTGGTCAATAACAAAAGTTTCTCAATACTTTGTTATATACCCTTTGTTGGCGATGACACAGGTCAAACGTTTTCTGTAAGTCTTCACAAGGTTTTCACACACTGTTGCTGGTATTTTGGCCCATTCCTCCATGCAGATCTCCTCTAGAGCAGTGACGTTTTGGGGCTGTCGCTGGGCAACACAGACTTTCAACTCCCTCCAAAGATTTTCTATGGGGTTGAGATCTGGAGACTGGCTAGGCCACTCCAGGACCTTGAAATGCTTCTTACGAAGCCACTCCTTCGTTGCCCGGGCGGTGTGTTTGGGATCATTGTCATGCTGAAAGACCCAGCCATGTTTCATCTTCAATGCCCTTGCTGATGGAAGGAGGTTTTCACTCAAAATCTCACGATACATGGTCCCATTCATTCTTTCCTTTACACGGATCAGTCGTCCTGGTACCTTTGCAGAAAAACAGCCCCAAAGCATGATGTTTCCACCCCCATGCTTCACAGTAGGTATGGTGTTCTTTGGATGCAACTCAGCATTCTTTGTCCTCCAAACACGAATGAGTTGAGTTTTTACCAAAAAGTTCTATTTTGGTTTCATCTGACCATATGACATTCTCCCAATCCTCTTCTGGATCATCCAAATGCACTCTAGCAAACTTCAGACGGGCCTGGACATGTACTGGCTTAAGCAGGGGGACACGTCTGGCACTGCAGGATTTGAGTCCCTGGCGGCTTAGTGTGTTACTGATGGTAGGCTTTGTTACATTGGTCCCAGCTCTCTGCAGGTCATTCACTAGGTCCCCCGTGTGGTTCTGGGATTTTTGCTCACCGTTCTTGTGATCATTTTGACCCCCACGGGGTGAGATCTTGCGTGGAGCCCCAGATCGAGGGAGATTATCAGTGGTCTTGTATGTCTTCCATTTCCTAATAATTGCTCCCACAGTTGATTTCTTCAAACCAAGCTGCTTACCTATTGCAGATTCAGTCTTCCCAGCCTGGTGCAGGTCTACAATTTTGTTTCTGGTGTCCTTTGACAGCTCTTTGATCTTGGCCATAGTGGAGTTTGGAGTGTGACTGTTTGAGGTTGTGGACAGGTGTCTTTTATACTGATAACAAGTTCAAACAGGTGCCATTAATACAGGTAACGAGTGGAGGACAGAGGAGCCTCTTAAAGAAGAAGTTACAGGTCTGTGAGAGCCAGAAATCTTGCTTGTTTGTAGGTGACCAAATACTTATTTTCCACCATAATTTGCAAATAAATTCATTAAAAATCCTACAATGTGATTTTCTGGAAAAAAATTGCTCAATTTGTCTGTCATAGTTGACGTGTACCTATGATGAAAGTTACAGGCCTCTCTCATCTTTTTAAGTGGGAGAACTTGCACAATTGGTGGCTGACTAAATACTTTTTTTCCCCACTGTATATAGGCCTATACTAAGCTCTTATATGTCCGCTCATGATGACATTTATAATGCTTATATGTGGAGGCTAATTGGCACTGAGCTGTTTTACCTGTATTCTGACAGGTTCAGGATCCTGGACAGTGTTGATAAAAGACGCAGGTGCTGAGAGTTCTGGATGAGAGGCAACGGGCGAGACTGATGCTTGTTTTAGCAAGCATCAGACATCCCTACCTCAGTGGACACATCTCTTGCAGTTTAATCTGATGAACTGGCCTCTCTTCGTCCTTATTAAAGTAAATAACTCTCACCACTAGGTCTACTCCTTGCTATCTTCACTCAAATCAAGGAGCAATTGCTGACATAATTCATCTGATTGCTCAAGATAAATATTGACAACCTGTTGTGCTTGTGTAGCTAAGCTAGCTAGCTATTATTATCATGTTGACTTTCTTTATCTGGGGTTAATTATCTAAATCTCTCTTTAACCGCATATATTTTACAATAACTGATTCGCTAGCAAGCCATCTGTTGAATGCTGTTCCAGGACCGTCAGTTTGTTTTATAGCTAAAATAGCTAGGCTAAGGCTAGCTTGCTAATTTGTGTACCGGTCAATTAAATTATATTTTTAGTAGCCCAACAACTAGAAGCCTGAAGCTACGAGACGAGCTAATACGAGCTGACTTGCTAGCTGTACTAGACAGACAGCATCAGTGCATGCGCAGCTAAAAACTAACTAGTTAGCAGCTACTAGGCTGGCTAGCGAGCTAGTTAGCTAGCTGCTAAACAAAACAGTTCTCTTGCCAATCAAAAGCCATTTGTGTAAAGACACCTGCTAAAGTAGAAGCTGAAATTATGTTGCAATGTGTTCTCTTATTTCACCTCTACTCACTGGCACCCTGGTCCTGCAGTGCCACAGCCTGCACCTGATTTCTAGCCTGTATCAATCACTAGCTAATTGGCTAAATTAATCACACTGGGTCTCCTAGCTAAGTAAACTTAACTCAGTCCATATACAGTGCATTCGGAAAGTATTCAGACCCCTTGACTTTTTCCAGATTTTGTTACATTACAGTGTTGTTCTAAAATTGATTAAATCGTGTTTTTCCTCATCAATCTACACTCGATACCCCATAATGACAAAGCAAAAACAGTTTTTTAGAATTTTTTGCTAATTTATATATTTTTTAAACAGAAATATGACATTTACATAAGTATTCAGACCCTTTACTCAGTACTTTGTTGAAGCACCTTTGGCAGCGACTACAGCCTCAAGTCTTCTTCAGTATGACGCTACAAGCAGATCCTCTCAAACTCTGTCAGGTTGGATGGGGAGCATTGCTGCACAGCTATTTTCAGGTCTCTCCAGAGATGTTCGATCGGGTTCAAGTCCGGGCTCTGGCTGGGCCACTCAAGGACATTCAGAGACTTGTCCCGAAGCCACTCCTGCGTTGTCTTGGCTGTGTGCTTAAGGTCGTTGTCCTGTTGGAAGGTGAACTTTCGCCCCAGTATGAGGTCCTGAGTGCTCTGGAGCATTTTTTCATCAAGGATCTCTACTTTGCTTTGTTCATCTTTGCCTCGATCCTGACTAGTCTCCCAGTCCCTGCCGCTGAAAAACATCTCCACAGCATGATGCTGCCACCACCATGCTTCACCGTAGGGATGGTGCCAGGTTTCCTCCAGACGTTACGCTTGGCATTCAGGCCAAACAGTTCAATCTTGGTTTGATCTGACCAGAGAATCTTGTCTTTAGGTGCCTTTTGGCAAACTCCAAGCGGGCTTTAATGTGCCTTTTACTGAGGAGTGGCTTCCGTCTGGCCACTCTACCATAAAGGCCTGATAGGTGGAGTGCTGCAGAGATGGTTGTCCTTCTGGAAGGTTCTCCCATCTCCACAGAGGAACTCTAGTGCTCTGTCAGAGTGACCATCGGGTTCTTGGTCACCTCCCTGACCAAGGCCCTTCTCCCCCGATTGCTCAATTTGGCCGTTCGGCAGGCTCTAGGAAGAGTCTTGGTGGGTTTACAAACATATATTTTGATAAATAGATTTGAAACTTCTATCTCATTATTGTAAATGGTGAAATAAGTATAGCCAGTTATAACTGTAATGGTTTAGCAGATAATAAGAAAAGACGATCAGTATTTACCTGGCTAAAAGAGAAGGAATATAATATCTGTTGTTTACAGGAAACAATTTTAGATTAAGTTGTGTGGGAAAAGGACTGGGGGGTGGTCGAAATATATTTCTCCCATGGGCAAAGAAATTCAAATGGGATGATGATATTAATTAACAGTAAAAATAAAAATAAAAAAATGTATCGGGGATTGGAAGTGATGCAGCAATTACATTGATGGAAGGTACAATCTATCTGCAATATTAAAGCTGATCTACCCCCGAAAAAAAAAAAAAAAGTACAGTCATTTGAATTGTCCAAACAGATCCTCAAGGTAGATGGATGATTTTAAATATGTTATTGGACCATAAACAGATATGGCTCATTAACCTATACGGTCCAAAAATGATAATCCACGCTTCTTTGAAAATATATATAATACTTTATCAACCCTACAAGCAATACAAGACTCATTTATTATGGTGGGAGATTATAATATGGTTTTAAATACCTCTCTGGACCGTAAAGGAAATCACACTACAAACTTTCACCCTCATGCACTTAAGGAAATCACAAATGTCATGGATATATTGGAACTAGCTGATGGAGGCTTATATATCCTGACCTAGTGAGATATACATGGTGGAGGCTCAATCAAGCTAGTCGTCTTGACTACTTTCTTATGTCATTCTCTCTGTCACCAAAAGTTACAAAAGTGTTGATAGGGGACAGAATGTGGTCGGACCATCAAATAATTGGCATATATATTACTCTTACAGAATTTCCACGTGAGCGAGGATATTGGAAATTTAATCAAAGCCTATTGGATGATAACTTGTTTTTAACTATAGGACAGAATAATTTATAACTGACTTTTTCCGACATAACATAGGTACAGCAGATCCCCTTATTTTATGGGACACTTTTAAATGTGCCTTTAGTGGCCATGCAATTCAGTACTCATCTCTAAAACAAAAGCAATTTAGGTTAAAAGAGTCCATATTAACAAAGGAAATGTAAGGACTAACAGTACAGATATATAGCAAATAAAACTACCATAGAGGCTCAGAATAAGTTAGAGGAAAAAAATTAAATAATGGAGGAACTTATTTAAGAAAAATCAAGTGTAATATATTATAAAAATAAAGCGAACTGGATGGAATATGGGGAAAACTGCACCAAATTATTTTTAAATCTTCAACATAGAAATGCTACCAATTTTTTTTACTGAAACTTGTTACAAATGACGGAGACACCCATGATTCAACAAACAATATTTTCAAAGAGGAAGTACTTTCAGTCTCCTCCATCTCTATCAACCGAAGCTACAGTGCCTCGCAAAAGTATTCATCCCCCTTGGCGTTTTTCCTATTTTGTTGCATTACAACCTGTAATTGAAATTGATTTTTATTTGGATTTAATGTAATGAACATACACAAAATAGTCCAAATTGGTGAAGTGAAATGAAAAAAATAACTTGTTTCCAAAAATTCTAAAAAAATAAATAACGGAAAAGTGGTGCGTGCATATGTATTCACCCCCTTTGCTATGAAGCCCCTAAATAAGATCTGGTTCAACCAATTACCGTCAGAAGTCACATAATTAGTTAAATAAAGTCCACCTGTGTGCAATCTAAGTGTCACAAGATCTCAGTATATATACACCTGTTCTGAAAGGCCCCAGAGTCTGCAACACCACTAAGCAAGGGGCACCACCAAGCAAGCGGCACCATGAAGAACAAGAAGTTCTCCAAACAGGTGAGGGTCAAAGTTGTGGAGAAGTACAGATCAGGGTTGGGTTATAAAAAAATATCAGACACTTTGAACATCCCAAGGAGCACCATTAAATCCATTATTAAAAAATGGAAAGAATATGGTATCACAACAAACCTGCCAAGAGAGGGCCACCCACCAAAACTCACGGACCAGGCAAGGAGGGCATTAATCAGAGAGGCAACAAAGAGACCAAAGATAACCCTGAAGGAGCTGCAAAGCTCCACAGCAGAGATTGGAGTATCTGTCCATAGGACCACTTTAAGCCGTACACTCCACAGAGCTGGGCTTTAAGGAAGAATGGCCAGAAGCCATTAATAAATAAGCAAACACGTTTGGTGTTCGCCAAAAGGCATGTGGGAGACTCCCCGAACATATGGAAGAAGGTACTCTGGTCAGCTTAGACTAAAATTGAGCTTTTTGGCCATCAAGGAAAACGCTATGTCTGGCGCAAACCCAACACCTCTCATCACCCAGAGAACACCATCACAGTGAAGCACGGTGGTGGCAGCATCATGCTGTGGGGATATTTTTCATCGGCAGGGACTGGGAAACTAGTCAGAATTGAAGGAATGATGGATGGCGCTAAATACAGGGAAACTGTTGAGGGAAACCTGTTTCATTCTTCCAGAGATTTGAGACTGGGACGGAGGTTCACCCTCCAGCAGGACAATGACCCTAAGCATACTGCTAAAGCAACAGTTGAGTAGTTTAAGGGGAAACATTTAAATGTCTTGGAATGGCCTAGTCAAAGCCCAGACCTCAATCCAATTGAGAATCTGTGGTATACATTTAGATTTAGTAATTTAGCAGACGCTGGTATGACTTAAAGAATGCTGTACACCAGCGGAACCCATCCAACTTGAAGGAGCTGGAGCAGTTTTGCCTTGAAGAATGGGCAAAATCCCAGTGGCTAGATGTGCCAAAAAAAAAATCATTTCACTTCACCAATTTTGACTATTTTGTGTATGTCCATTACATGAAATCCAAATTAAAATCAATTAAAATTACAGGTTGTAATGCAACAAAACAGGAAAAACGCAAAGTGGGATGAATACTTTTGCAAGTATTCATCCCGGGGGGGCCAGTATGAAAAATAAAAAAAATAAAAAATGTATGCATTCACTAACTGTAAGTCGCTCTGGATAAGAGCGTCTGCTAAATGACTAAAATGAAAAAAAATTAAACTGTACCCCAAGAGACTTGCAGCTGTAATTGCTGCAAAAGGTGGCTCTACAAAGTATTGACTTTGGGGGGGTTGTCACGACTTCCTCGATCCCTCCATGTTACTGGATTTCCACCGTCGCCATCCGGCTCGCCCTGCTCCGTGTCCTCCTGGCCATCCCCGAGGCCGGAGTCAGCGCGCTGCTGGAGCCGCACGTCAAGGGGAGAGTACTGTCACAACTTCTGCAGAGGCTGCCTCCCCTCCTTGTTCTGGCAGGTTTCGGCGTTCGGCGTCACCGGCTTACTAGCTACTGCCGATCCATTTATCATCAATCCATTTGTCTTGTCTTCAATCACACACACCTGGTCCTTATTCCCTCATTAGTCATTGTATAAGTGTTCCCTCTGCTTCCTTGTCTGTGTGGGTGATTGTTTATTGTGGAGGTTAGTGAAGCTCGGTGGAGCTCGTGTTTTTTCTATCGATGGGAGTATTTTCCCGTGTGCCTTGTATTTTCCAGTGCGCCTGTTTTGTGCCCTGGAGTGTGTTTGACGCATTTCTGCGTAGACCTGTATTTTGCGGATTAAAGCCTGTTATTCTGTGATTTACCCTCCTGCGCCTGACTCCTTCAACACCACCTCATCACAGGGGTGAATAGTTATACACGCTCAAGTTTTCAGTTTTTTTGTCTTATTTCTTGTTTGTTTCACAAGAAAAAATATTTTGCATCTTCAAAGTGGTAGGCATGTTATGTAAATCAAATTATACAAGCGCCCAAAAAATCCATTTTAATTCCAGGTTGTAAGGCAACAAAATAGGAAAAATGCATAGTGCATTGAATTAAAAAGGTATTGTCGGATATTATTAATCCTAATCAGACAGGTTTTTTACATGGACAATATATTGGAGATAATACAAGTACTGGAAACAATAGAACACTATGAAAAATTTGGGAAACCAGGCCTGGTATTCATAGCTGACTTTGAAAAGGCTTTTGATACAGTACGACTGGAGTTTATATATAAATGCCTGGAATATTTCAATTTTGGAGAATCTCTTATAAAATGGGTTAGTTATGTATAGTAACCCTAGGTGTAAAATAGTAAATAATTGCTACTTCTCAGAAAGTTTTAAACTGTCAAGAGGAGTAAAACAAGGTTGTCCACTATCGGCATATCTTTTTATTATTGCCATCGAAATGTTAGCTGTTAAAATCAAATCCAACAATAATATTGAGGTGTTAGAAATCCAGGGCTTAAAAATAAAGGTGTCATTGTACTCTGATGATTTATATATTCTTTTAAATCCACAATTTGGATTTCTCCACAGCCTCATAGAGGATCTCGATACTTTTTCTAACCTCTCTGGATTACAACCAAATTATGAATAAATGTACTATATTATGTATTGGATTACAAAAAAATACAACTTTTACATTACTGTGTAGTTTACCAATAAAATGGTCTGATGGTGATGTGGATATACTCGGTATACATATCCCGAAAGAAAGAAATGATCTCACTCCAATACATTTTAATAGAGAGTTAGCAAAAATAGATAAACTCTTGCTACCATGGAAAGGAAAATACCTGTCTATTTGTGGAAAAATCACCCTGATTAACTCTTTAGTCATATCCCAGTTGACCTGTTTTTTTAATTATATGAGCAAAAAATATTTCATTTTGTTTGGAATGGCAAGCCAGACTAAATTAAAAGGGCCAATTTATATCCTGAATATGAATTCTAAGGGCAGAAATGATTAAATATTAAAGCATTAGACCTCTCACTAAAGGCGTCAGTCATACAAAAGTTATACTTAAATCCGAACTGGTTCTCTAGCAAATTAGTAAGAATGTTCACCCCATGTGCAAGAATGGCCTTTTTCCCTTTATTCAGATTACAACCTCTCACTTTCGGTTATTTGAAAATGAAATAATCTCCGAAATATTGCTATTTTTAAAACAAGCCATAGAAAGTTGGTTGCAATTTCAGTGTAATCCATCAGAAAGACAGAACAAATAATACAACCAATAATGTGGTTAAACTCAAATATACTAATTGATAAAGAAACATTATTTTTCGATACAATTTTTAGAAAAGGTATAATATTTGTAAAAGATATCATAAATAGGACTGGTGGAGTTATGTCACACATGCAGCTTACAAAAATATATGGAAATGTCTGCTCTACCCAAAATTACAACCAAATAATTGCAGCATTACCGCAAAAATGGAAGAGGCAAGTGGAAGGGGGAAAAAGTAAGGAACTTGTCTGTCGGCCCTGCATTAAAGGCCAAAATTGGTTAAAGAAAATTGTGATTAATAAAAAAAGTATACCAGTTTAATTTAAGGACCAAAATATTGACAGCTGTCAATTGCAAAATAGTTCAGAAGAGATTTTCGATATACTGATTCCATGGCATGGTTTATGAACTGATACGCAAAACGACGCCAGATTCAAAATTCTTGCAACCAATAGAATGTTATATATATGGGGGATACAACCTTCCCAGCTCTGCAGACTTTGCTGCGAAGAGACAGAGTCATTAGATCATTTATTTTGGTACTGTCCATATGTAGCTTGTTTTGGGTCACAGGTCCAGGAATGGCTGAAGAATTCCAACATTTACCTGGAGCTAACTCTGCAGATAGCACTACTTGGTGATTTGAAAAGTCATAGTCAATCAATCAATATTATAATAATACTCTTAACAAAGATGTTTATCTTTCATTTACAATCTGTAGAAACTATGAGAATAGAAAGGTTCAGAACGTTTGTCACAGCACAGTTGAAGAATATATGGCAAATAGAAATCAAATATGGATGGTGTTAAGAGATAGATGGGAGAGGTTGAATGGAGCTGAAGGGTGGGACTAATAACAACAAGATAACTAATGTAAAATATACTGTGTCCGTAAAATGTGTATAGGTTCAGAACTTATGTGAAACAGCACAGTTAAAAATATATGGCAAATTGAAATCAAACTGGAAGGACAGGTGTAAAAACAAACAATTGTAAAATAGCTTGTTTCCGTAAAATGTAAATAGTATGTATAAGCTGGACGTAGAAACATAAGTGTTGTTGTTCATTAGTTTACTCCAATTAGGGGAGGGGTATATGTATATGTATGTGTATACAGTGGGGGAAAAAAGTATTTAGTCAGCCACCAATTGTGCAAGTTCTCCCACTTAAAAAGATGAGAGAGGCCTGTAATTTTCATCATAGGTACACGTCAACTATGACAGACAAATTGAGAAAAAAAATCCAGAAAATCACATTGTAGGATTTTTAATGAATTTATTTGCAAATTATGGTGGAAAATAAGTATTTGGTCACCTACAAACAAGCAAGATTTCTGGCTCTCACAGACCTGTAACTTCTTCTTTAAGAGGCTCCTCTTTCCTCCACTCGTTACCTGTATTAATGGCACCTGTTTGAACTTGTTATCAGTATAAAAGACACCTGTCCACAACCTCAAACAGTCACACTCCAAACTCCACTATGGCCAAGACCAAAGAGCTGTCAAAGGACACCAGAAACAAAATTGTAGACCTGCACCAGGCTGGGAAGACTGAATCTGCAATAGGTAAGCAGCTTGGTTTGAAGAAATCAACTGTGGGAGCAATTATTAGGAAATGGAAGACATACAAGACCACTGATAATCTCCCTCGATCTGGGGCTCCACGCAAGATCTCACCCCGTGGGGTCAAAATGATCACAAGAACGGTGAGCAAAATCCCAGAACCACACGGGGGGACCTAGTGAATGACCTGCAGAAAGCTGGGACCAAAGTAACAAAGCCTACCATCAGTAACACACTACGCCGCCAGGGACTCAAATCCTGCAGTGCCAGACGTGTCCCCCTGCTTAAGCCAGTACATGTCCAGGCCCGTCTGAAGTTTGCTAGAGTGCATTTGGATGATCCAGAAGAGGATTGGGAGAATGTCATATGGTCAGATGAAACCAAAATAGAACTTTTTGGTAAAAACTCAACTCGTCGTGTTTGGAGGACAAAGAATGCTGAGTTGCATCCAAAGAACACCATACCTACTGTGAAGCATGGGGGTGGAAACATCATGCTTTGGGGCTGTTTTTCTGCAAAGGGACCAGGACGACTGATCCGTGTAAAGAAAAGAATGAATGGGGCCATGTATCGTGAGATTTTGAGTGAAAACCTCCTTCCATCAGCAAGGGCATTGAAGATGAAACGTGGCTGGGTCTTTCAGCATGACAATGATCCCAAACACACCACCCGGGCAACGAAGGAGTGGCTTCGTAAGAAGCATTTCAAGGTCCTGGAGTGGCCTAGCCAGTCTCCAGATCTCAACCCCATAGAAAATCTTTGGAGGGGAGTTGAAAGTCCGTGTTGCCCAGCGACAGCCCCAAAACATCACTGCTCTAGAGGAGATCTGCATGGAGGAATGGGCCAAAATACCAGCAACAGTGTGTGAAAACCTTGTGAAGACTTACAGAAAACGTTTGACCTGTGTCATTGCCAACAAAGGGTATATAACAAAGTATTGAGAAACTTTTGTTATTGACCAAATACTTATTTTCCACCATAATTTGCAAATAAATTCATTAAAAATCCTACAATGTGATTTTCTGGGGGGTTTTCTCTCATTTTGTCTGTCATAGTTGACGTGTACCTATGATGAAAATTACAGGCCTCTCTCATCTTTTTAAGTGGGAGAACTTGCACAATTGGTGGCTGACTAAATTCCCTTTTTCCCCACTGTATATGTACACTACCGGTCAAAAGTTTTAGAACACCTACTCATTCCAGTTTTTTATTTTTACTATTTTCTACATTGTAGAATGAAAGTGAAGACATCAAAACTATGAAATAACACATATGGAATCATGTAGTAACCAAAAAAGTGTTAAACAAATCAAAATATATTTTATATTTCAGATTCTTCAAATAGCCACCCTTTGCCTTGATGACAGCTTTGCACACTCTTGGCATTCTCTCAACCAGCTTCACCTGGAATGTTTTTCCAAGACTCTTGAAGGAGTTCCCACTTTTGACCGGTAGTGTATATATATTTATATATGTGTTAAAAGTTTGGGCACACCTACTCATTCAAGGGTTTTTCTTTATTTTTACTATTTTCTACATTGTCAAACAAACTGTCAGAAACCGTCTAAGGGAAGCTCATCTGCGTGCTTGTCGTCCTCACCAGGGTCTTGACCTGACTGCTGTTTGGTGTCGTAACTGACTTCAGTGGGCAAATGATAATGCACAGGCCCAGGTCGCAAGGATCTGTCGCGTGTCCTGATTGCGTCTGGTGTGGATGGACAAAATCAACATGCAGACGCACACGCGTGCCCGGTGTAGTCAGCATGTTACCATAATCCTTTAACATAACTCCTAACCTTAACCCTAACCCCTAGCCTAGCTAACGTTAGCCACCTAGCTAACGTTAGCGTTAGACACCTAGCTAACGTTACCGTTAGACACCTAGCTAACGTTAGCGTTAGATACCTAGCTAACGTTAGTTACAACAAATTGGAATTTGTAACGTATCATACGTATTGCAAATTCATAACATAGTTTACAAATTGCAATTTGTAACATATACGAATTGCAATTTGTAAAATATCATATGAATTGTAATTCATAACATATCATGCGAAATGGATGATACACATCCACAAATTAATACATACCATACGAAACGTAACATTTCATACTAAATGGAGTGTCTCGGATTTAAGTACAGAATAATACGAAATGCTATGAGATCAGGTTGCCGCCTGCAGCAGCACCAGTCAATAGAAAATGAAATGTTTTTTAACTATGTGATTAAATTAGTCTGTTTTCAACAAATCGACTGATTTAGACTATTGTATTTTAACCAAGCAAGAGAAATAAACGTGAAATCACTACTGAGTGAATGAACAAAATCATTTTGGAACGAACGCTTCCAGACATTTAAATGGTCTGTTGAAGTCAATGTGTTAAAAACAGGATTCATAGCATAATGGTTAGTTACCATTTGTAGATCAGAATATTGCGCGTTCGCCTCCCAGAGGAGATGTTTTGACAATTCTTTCATTTATAGTTTTGACAGCCCCCTCCCGACACACATACTTATTTAAACGTATTAGGTGGCTCTTAAGAGCCTTTGGGTTCGTGGAGTGGCAGGCAAGTGACAGTGAATGTGGTGGTGTGTACTACTGTGTGCGTCTTGCTAGAATGGAGGAGAGATCAGCTCTCAGACTCTCAAGGAAGAGGTCGTTGCCCTCATCCTTGAGATGTACGCTATCCCTACGGCAGGGTTTCCCAAACTCAGTCCTGGGCCCCCCCGGGTGGTGCACTTTTTGGTTTTTGCGCTAGCACTACACAGCTGATTCAAATAACCAACTCATCATCAAGCTTTGATGATTTGAATCAGCTGTGCAGTGCTAACGCAAAAACCAAAACGTGCACCCGGGGGGGGGGGCAGTACCGAGTTTTGGAAACCCTGCCCCACGGTACTGCCCTAGGGACACAGTAATTTATGGCAAAGTGGCGAATTGTGGGCATGCACCTGTCACGGAGAAATGCAAACACCAGCTGGTTGACAGAGCGCTGGGCCATCTCTATGCACTTGCTGATGTCCTCTTCCCACTGGAACATCCAACTCCTCCATCCAGGGCTGTCCCCTTTGTGTGTCCCAAGTCGTTTCCACCGAGGTGGATGACTATGATATATTCACGGTCACACCTCACTTTGGCGAGAGAGAATATTTCAGAACCCTTCCATAGAGAACAGCTAATTCATATTTTGCGCTCCTGTAGTCATCTAGCCAGCTACATTGTGTAATCGCATGTAAATATTTGCTTCAGTCTTTGTTTCCTTACTCTCGCCAATTTGCTTTAAGCAATGATCAGTAGGATTATGAGCTGGGATCTTATCAATAAATATAAGCATAACATTGTGAAGGTTCACAAGGAGAGCATGTGTTAAGCTGTATTATAATGTTGTAAAATTATGTTCCATAATCACTTTCCGGTGTAAAAACCATGAAAATTAAGAATAGGCATTGGTCTGAAGCCGAAAAAGAAAGGAAATACAGGAGCACCACAATGCCTATTCCACCCATGCTCTACCAAGGTTTTCCAGCACACAGCTTTGACCTACTACAGTAGCCATGTGGTATTGTACTTCAAACTATGTTTAGGCAGGCTGCTTAGGATTCAAACCTTCTCAAACCACCCAATTAATACTCTTCAGACGGATAATGGACTTTACAGTGTCCTGCTATTAAAATTATGTATACCAGTCTATATTTTTAGATATAGACCTATTGTAAATGTATATTATTGTTGCCTTGCCATCTTTATTACACAAATAAATACAAGTACAAACATAACTTTAAGCTACATATTATTTTGACAGAGGTAATGAACTGTCTATTGAGCAGCACAGCAATTGATAAAACAGGACCATGTTTGAAACAAGTGGTTCTGAGCTTAATTCAATATTGCACAGGTAAACTAAGTTACAGAAATCAGGAATGCAGACAGGCTCCATCTATCTGAGCTACTGTGTCCAACACACCACCACCTGTTGTTATGTTGGGCACCTACTTACCAAAAAATTATGTTATTCATTTACATGTTTTGCTAAAATAAAGGTTTAAGGAAATACAGGCATGCACCACATTACTACAAGACAAAACAGCTCAATCAAGCCTGATGGTCTTGTAAGTATAAAAGCAAAGCTTGCATTCATTTAATTTAAAAAAAACATGAAAAGATAGCATAATGGGATAATGTCTTACTGTGGTGTGTGAAGAATCCAATACTTTAACTTGTATGCGGTACAAATCACATTATTGTGGAAGCACCTCCTCTGAGAGTATAAATTAGGCTGTTTGAGAAGGTTTGAATCCTAAGCAACCTGCCTACACATAGTTTGAAGTACAATACCAACATAGCTACTGTAGTAGGTCAAAGCTGTGTGCTGGAAAAACTTGGTAGAGCATGGGTGGAATAGGCATTGTGGTGCTCCTGAATTTCCTTTCTTTTTCAGCTTCAGACCAATGCTTATTCTCACTTTGTTTTCTGTTTTTAATATTATATTGATCAAATTGGCAGACATTATGCATACTCAATCATGAAAATGATAATGCAATATCTATTTTTTCATTTCAAATTGAATTTTGTCACAAAAAATGTATACCCATTTAGGAAAATGAATTGCAAACATGATACTGATTTATAATTTCACCATTTGCATTTCCAATTGAGTTTCGGCAGCTATACTGAACAAAAATATAAACGCAACATGCAACAATTTCATAGATTTTACAGAGTTACAGTTCATATGAGGAAATCAGTCAATTGACATAAATTAATTAGGCCCTAATCTATGGATTTCACATGACTGGGAATACAGATATGCATCTGTTGGTCACAGATACCTTGAAAAAAAATGGGCCTCACAATGAGCCTCAGGATCTCGTCAACGTATTTTTGTGCATTCAAATTGCCATCGATCAAATGCAATTGTGTTTGTTTTCCTTAGCTTATGCCTGCCCGTACAATAACCCCACCACCATCATGGGGCACTGTTCACAACTTTGACATCAGCAAACCACTTGCCCACACAACGCCATACACATCGTCTGTGGTTGTGAGGCCGGTTGGACGTAATGCCAAATTCTCTAAAACGACGTAGCAAAATGAACATTCAAATCTTTCGCAATAGCTCTGTGGCATTGTGATGTGTGACAAAACTGCACATTTTAGAGTGGCCTTTTATTGTCCCTAGCACAAGGTGAACCTGTTTAATGATCATGCTGTTTAGTCAGCTTCTTTATATGCCACACCTGTCAGGTGGATGGATTATCTTGGCAAAGGAGAAATGTTGACTAACAAGGATGTAAACTAATTTGTGGCCAAAATTTGAGAGAAATAAACGTTTTGTGCATATGGAACATTTCTGGGATCTTTTATTTCAGCTCATGAAACATGGGACTAACACATTACATGTTGCGATTATATTTTTGTTAAGTGTAAATACTTCAACGTCATTATGGTGTCAAGGGACAGTCAAGGGACATTATAATAATAGTAAGGTGCGCCCCCTGCTGGTGAAAGACATTACTGCTTGGCTAGGGAAGTGCCACCGTGTCTCTAGCTAGCTTCTGTGTTTACGTTGGTTGTGAGCTATCAAGCCTGAGTCCACTTTGCGTTTTACTGTTTACATTTATTTTCCTTCAATGGTCATTATATGAAACCTCCAATCTGGATCGCGGCGGTAGCAACAGGAAGAAGATAGAGGAATTCTCTAGGTCTTCTCGTGATAAACTGGTCCAGTCAAAGAACAAAATGTTCTCAAAATTTACATCGATTCTACAGCACGCAGTCGAGGCGGTGAGTTTTTTAATTTCTATGGACAGATTTCAAACCTCTGAAAGAATGGTTCAGTCGAGGCCCAACTGGACGTTCAATTTAAGTTAGCCACGTAGCTTGTTAGCTAACGGTACTGTAGTTAACTATGTAATAACCTAGCTAATTAGCGTAGCTATGCTAACTTTGCCAAATGTGGGCCCGGCTGCTGAGTGCTAATGTTAACAACCGATGTCCTACAAAGCTTGGCTAGCTAAAGCTTTCCCTCTGGTTTCCGGGCTTGTGTTTCTGTTCAAGCAATGTGATTGAAATACTTAGCTAGTGTTAGCTAGCTAGCAATGGCATGCATACTATAGCTAAATCATTAACATTTGCTCTCCTAATGGCTCCTAATAGGTATATTAGCTAACTAGCTAGCTAAAGCTAACTAGCGGCTAGCGTTAGCATATCTGACTTGTTTATGCTGATGTCACATGAGCTAGCTAGCTGCTGTACGTCTATGAATATATAGGTGATTCTGGAAGTGAACTGTTGTTTCCTGTCAAGCGAGAAAGGCAAAGGAATTGTGATGTAGACATGTTAGTTATTCAGCTGCTCGACGTTTTCATCTGCTGTCAAACGTGAGCTAGGGTTCTATATCGTGGAGCTCCGCCCCATAGGGGAGCTCTGCTCCTAGTGGTTTACCCTCTGCCCTAAGGCAGAAACAGCCTGAAGCAAAATTATGCACACACCTACAGCCAATAGGAGTACAGGTGTCCCTATATAAGGAACCCCGTTCCCTCAATCTGCCTCCCTTTATCTTCAGCGACTGGACTAGAACTGAAGAAGCCATACGAAGACTCTAGAAAGAATTTCGCCGTTGACTGCCAGCCGTCAACGTCTTTCGCCATGAGCACACCTGGGATTTTCCCACCCCCAAAGGCCCTTTTAAGGGCCCTGTGTCGGTGTTCCACCATGGCTACCTCGGACCCCCACGACCTCTGCTTCGTGTGTTTGGGACCGCAGCACGCCGAGGATGGTCTCGACAACCCTCCTAATTGCGCCTCCTGCGCCCTCCTTACTATAAAGGAGAGGCAGCAGCGTCGGGCGTTCTTTATGAAGGACGTCCCTCTGGATGATGTAATGTCCTCACTCCTCTCTGCTTCAGAGGCGTCAGAGGACAGTGCGGTGTCGGAGGATGACAAGGAAGGCGCCGAGGCGGATATCCCAGTGGGACAATCCAGACCTCTGGCGCCTACCTTCAAAACCCCCTTTCATTCTGAAAGCGCGAGGTTAGAAGGATCCTTGTGCGATGACGACATGGGCTCTGCTAGGTCAGAAGCCCTGTCCTTCGCGGTAGCCTCTCTGCGCTCGGACTTTCCCGGGCTCATTGAGAAGGCTGCCACACGACTCGAGGTTGTGCTGCCCCCAGTTCCCCTTCCTATGGAGGTGGACCTGATGGAGGGCGGCCCTTACTCCAAGCCGAGGAGGGCAGCTGAGCCAATGGCTCCAGCCTTGCCCTCTCTCGGCAAGTATGTCGAGGGTTCGTGGGGGGCACCTCTGGCGGCGCGTTCGCCGGCCAGAGCGTATATCCCCTTCACCAGAGTGAGCGGCTATGAGTGGGCGGCTAAGGGAATCCCCAGGCTCGAGGGCGCCATGGCGGCGTTCCTAGTGCCGGGGTCGAGTCCCTGGGCAGCCTCCAAGAAGGCCACTCTGCCAGCACAAAAGAGATAGGTTCACAGCCCAGTTGGCTGAGAAATCCTTTACGCTGGGAGCCCAGAGCGTAGCAGCGGCAAACAATATCGCCCTCCTCGCGGCCTCCCTGTCCCGTCTCACAACGGACAGGTCGGAGATGACCAGTGAGGAAGTGGAGGAGGCCTCCAGAATATCTGGAGCCATTCTACACCTGACGCAGGCGGTTGCCATATGCGCGGGAAGGACCATGGCCACCTCCGTGGTCACAGAACGACACCTCTGGCTTTCGATGACGGCCATGAAAGAGACCGACAGAGCGTCTCTACTCAACGCCCCGTCTCCAGCGAGGGCCTTTTTGGCCTCGCAGTGAAGGATGCGACGGAACGAATCGCCAGGCTGGACGAGGAGAGGAGGCACCTGGCCAAGCATTTGCCGCTGGCAATGAGGTCCAGCAAAGCCCCAGCTAAACCGTCCATCTCCAACGCCCCCCAACAGAGCTACAGTGAGGCGTCGGGCCAGGCGACAGACGCACACCACAGACAGCAGGAGAGCGAGCTCGGCCCCTCCAGCAGCGACGGTGGCAGCGACGGTCCCGCCAGCTAGAGAGGTTGTCACGAGACCAGCTTGGCAGCACCAGAAGGCCTCCCAGAAGCGCAAGCACCTCTGACGAGGCGAGGGGAGAGGACGGAGAACGGCCCGGCGAGTTTCGCAGAAGGGCCTACTGTTCCCCCCACCCCACTGTTCAGGGCGTGGAGGGCTGTGTTGTACATTGTGTGAATAAAGAGATTGTTCTCATTGACATTGTCAAAGAAGGACATTTATTCCATAAGGTTCGGAACACTTCACGTTCTATGTTTCTCCCTCACCATCTTGAGCGCAGCCCAACCCACTTAGAGTGTGTAGCTGAGCGTGCTCAGGAGAGGAAAGGGGTAAAGGTAGCAAGGCGCAGCCTTAGCTCACCTAGTAAAGATCTCTTACTACAGACTCCTAGGAGCTCTGTAGTAAAGGTCTCACATAGTAGGCAGTTGCCTCTGTCCCAATGTGACATGAAGGCGCAGCCGCTAGCCGGGAGTGACGCCTTACTGCAGGCTAATGCCTCAGTCAGTGCAGATCAGACCCGTGCGACGTTCACGGAGAGCGGGAATACCAGGGCTACTAAGGTAGCCAAGGTATGGACGCCTCCGGTATATTCTGAACGTATCAATGCCCATGGCTCTGAGCGCAGCTCACCACACATTGAGTGTGTCGTTGAACAGCCGCATAAGACCAGTGAGGAGGCATTGTGGCTCCACCATGTGGTACCAGTCAGTGATCACATCTTTCAGACTCTGTTGAGTACTGCAATGGATGGGTCTCATGGCAAGCAGCAGTCTCAGTCAGACAATGACGTGATGACGCAATTGCTTTCCGGGGAGAGCGCTCTGTCTCAGGCCAATGCCTCAGTCAGTGCAGTTCAGAACCGTGCTGCGTTCACGGAGGGCCGGATTACTGGAGTTACGGTCGTAACCAACGTATCAAGGCCCCCGATTCACCCAGAACGAGCTGATGTTTCCTCTCCCTTTCGAGGGGGCCCGCCTTGGGCTATTCCACCAACTCAGTGCTGGGGAATAGCGGCGGCGAGGGCCATAGAGGAATACAGGTCCTTCCTACTGGATGCACCACAGCTTTGTGCGCGCCCGCTTTCTCTGCATCGCTGGCAGTGGCAACAAAGCTGTACCCTCTCACGCTGGCTAGATCAGACGTTGCAGAAGGGTTATGCCCTCCAATTCCATCGGACCCCACCCCCGTTCAGGGAGTGGTGGAAACGGTGATGAAAACGCCAGACAAAGTAGCCGCTCTGATGTCAGAGATTACGGAACTTTTGGCGAAGGAGGCGGTCACAGTAGTTCCCCGAGAGCAAAGGAACAAAGGGCTGTATTCGCCCTATTTCCTAGTACCCAAAAAGACGGGGGGAGTGAGGCCGATTTTGGATTTACGCATTCTCAACGAGAGCATAACCAAACGGCCCTTCCGAATGCTGACGACAAAACGTCTACTGGAATGTGTCCAGAAGGGAGATTTTTGTACAAGCATAGACCTAAAGGACGCGTACTTTCATGTGCCGATACAATCACGCCACAGAAAGTTTCTGCGGTTCGCATTTCAAGGGGTGGCGTACGAGTTCACGAGGATGCCGTTTGGGTACGCCCTGGCACCTCGAACTTTTTCCAAATGTGTGGAGGCGGCATTGGGACCACTGCGTCGTCAGGGGATAAGGATATTAGCCTACCTAGACGACCTGCTGGTTCTCGCCCGTCAGCAGAGCTGGCGTTCACTCACACGACACAGACGGTGATTCATCTCACGCGTCTGGGGTTCGCTGTGAATTGGAAAAAAGAGCGCACCCTGGCCCAGTCATCAGATTGTCTACCTGGGACTACAGCTAGACACTGTAATGATGAGGGCTCGAATTTCGGACCCTCGAAGGGCAGCATTGTTACTAGCCCTGAGGAGGTGTCGTCCGAATCACACAGTAACGGCGCTATCGATCATGTCACTTTTGGGTCTCATGTCGGCAGCCCACTCTGTGGTCCCGCTGGGGCTTCTGCACATGCGCAGAACACAGCGGTGGTTCGCCTAACTAAGACTAGACCCAGTGCGTCAACGTCATCGGTTGGTGGTGGTTCCTCTCTCGCTAAGAGCAGACCTGGACTATTGGAGGAACCCGTGCGTTCTCACGCACGGAGTCCCGATGGGCAAGGTGTCATTCCACATTCCAGTGTTTACAGATGCCTCTCTGACTGGATGGGGAGGGACATGTCAGTCTCAAGCGATAGGAGGTGCATGGCCTCAATCAGGTCGTCACATCAACCTCCTAGAGTTGGAAACGGTTCGACTGGTTTTGACCCACTTCGCGTCTACCCTTCGGGGTCGCGATGTGTTGGTCTGGTCAGACAACCGGACCACAGTGGCTCACATAAACCGCCAGGGAGGAGTCAGGTCTCCTGCTCTCCATTGGGCGGCAATGGAATTGTGGCTGTGGGCTCACAAGCACCTTCGCTCGTTGAGAGCAGCGCACATTCCGGGCTACTTGAACGTAGGGGCAGACCTCATGTCAAGAGGGGGTCCTCGAGACGACGAGTGGTGTCTGCACCCGGACATTGTTCTACGAATTTGGGAACAATTCGGGAGAGCCGAGGTGGACCTGTTCGCGTCACGTGTGAACGCGCAGTGTCCCCTATGGTTCTCTCTGAGAAACCAGGACGAACCGCCATTGGGAAGAGACGCATTTGCGCACTACCCGTGGCCGAAAGTTCTCCTGTATGCATTCCCTCCGCTGTCTTGCATTCTCCCACTGCTAGCCAGGGTGAGGTCAGAGGAGCTGTCAGTGATACTGATAGCGCCCGATCGCCCGGGGGCTCCGTGGTTTGCGGAGATGAGTCAGATGTTGATTGCGCCACCTTGGCCAATTCCACATCGACGAGACGCGTTGACCCAGGCGGGAGGCTCGATAGGGCAGTGGCCCATAATCGGCCAACCACTGAGGGCTTGGTTCCTGAATGGGACAGGTTGAGGCGCCGTGGGTTATCTGATGCAGTGATCAGAACCATACAGGGCGCAAGAGCCAGTTCCACTTCTAAGGTGTATACCAGCAGATGGAATGTTTTCTCACAATGGTGTGACACACAGGACGTGGACCCCATGAGCTGTCAGGTAGAGAGTGTGCTCTCATTCCTGCAGTTTGTTTGATAAGCAGAAATCGCCCTCCACCATTCGAGTGTTTGCAGCGGCAATTTCAGCTGGTCATGAAGGGTTTAACGGGAAAAACGTGTTCAGTCACCCATTAGTGAAACGTTTCTTATTGGGAACGCGACGGCTTAGGCCGAGGCCTAGAGCTACGCTGCCCAAGTGGGATTTGGACTTGGTTCTCGAAGCGCTATGTAAGTCGCCGTTCGAGCCATTGAGTCAAATACCCCTCAAGATGCTGTCTATCAAGACGGCGCTGTTGCTCGCCTTGACTACCGCTAAGCGAGTCAGTGATTTGTGTGCACTGTCGACGAGACCCGACTGCCTTGCCATCAATGGCGATCTGAGCAGAGCGGTGTTACGTCCTAACCCGGCATTTGTGCCGAAGGTTATTAACAGTGCATATAGATCACAGATCGTGGAATTGTGGGCTTTTTATCCCCCTCCCCATGGGGAGAGGAGTGAGGAAAAGCTTCATTGTCTGTGCCCAGTACGCGCTTTGGCGTGTTACGTTGAGCGCACAGCAGCGGTTAGGTCATCGCCTCAGCTGTTTGTGTGTCACGGTGCGGCTGCATTAGGTAGACCACTTTCAAAACAGCGATTGTCTCATTGGCTTTGTGAAGGAATTGAGACGGGCGTACGAGGCGGCGGGGCAACAACCGCCTCAGGGTATTAGGAGCGCACTCCACTCGTGGAGTAGCAGCTTCTACTGCTCTTTTCAGAGGAACAGAGGTAGAGGATATTTGTAGAGCAGCGTCATGGTCGACACCGTCTCCTTTTATCCGTTTTTATCTGTTGGATATGTCTTCTAACTCTTTGGCTCGGTCTGTACTCAGCGTGGCTGAAGGGAGACCTTGAGCAAGACAGAGAAGGAAAGCAGGATTGTGACCATGTTCATAAATCCGCTTTTATTAGAAGTAACATATTCTGGATGGACATGTTTTCTAACTTTTTAGCTCGGTCGGTATTCAGCAGAGCTGAAGGGCGACTTTGAGCTAGAGAACAAAGCAGGACATTGGACAGGTTCCAATCAGGTCCGCTTTGGTGAGGAAAACTTGTTATGGCAAAAAATAAGCTTTTTAACTCTCAAGCTCGATTGCACTCAGCGCAGCTGAAGGAGAATCTTGAGATGAAGGAGAGAGAAGCAGGACGATAGACAGGTCTCTATCAGGTCCGCTCTGGATGAAAAGCATATTTTGTGACATGTCTCCTGACTGACTGTATCAGTATGGTAGAGACATGTATTGAGTGGACAGAATATGAGGTCATCTATCTGAGGTTCAGTTTAGTATGACTGGTATTTTTTGTCCCTGCCTACTAATCTCTGGATTCCATTGAGTGAGTAAGGCGGTCTATTGGACACATAATGTAGAATGACATTTTATGTCATTTCATTAGTGGACGATAGCGTTGTCACAGAATATTGAAGCACGGCTATCTGCTAGTACAGATTAGCACGGCGTCTATTCTGATGATCTGCCCAATAGCCATTGCCATTGTCATTGAGCTAGATGGGGCGGGTCTATAACCGATGACGCGGTATATTGTGACGCCCTGATGGGTTTCTCAGTCGCAGTACTGCGGGAATTGGTTGCAGCCATTGCTGGGCTTGACCTTTTTTCATTTTTTAATGGGAAGTGTTAGGTTCGGCAGGGAGTACATTTTGGAGCGTTTCGCTCCGCCTTAAACCACTAGGAGCAGAGCTCCCCTATGGGGCGGAGCTCCACGATATAGAACGACTAGTTACCGGAGTGTAACTCCAGTTCTATGAGTGGAGCGGAGCCCCATAGGACTTAAGGCCCTGCCGACCCTCTCTAGTCTCGCTGAAGATAATATCTCGGGAGGCAGATTGAGGGAACGGGGTTCCTTATATAGGGACACCTGTACTCCTATTGGCTGTAGGTGTGTGCATAATTTTGCTTCAGGCTGTTTCTGCCTTAGGGCAGAGGGTAAACCACTAGGAGCAGAGCTCCCCTATGGGGCTCCGCTCCACTCATAGAACTGGAGTTACACTCCGGTAACTAGTCGTTCCATCTGTGGTGGATTTCTCCACACCCTTGTTGTTAGATGTGACTTGACTAGTCGATGTTGTGTAAACAAGATTGACCGTACAAAAAACTACAGATTGTTACACCAGATAATGTGATTTAAACAAATATTTTTGGTATCCATTATTGGGAGTTACAGGGTATGTACTGTTTAGTGTAGCACAGATAATTTTCGACCAACCTTAACTTGTCAATACTATCTTCGTTCTCGATTCGGCCAAACATGTATATTCTAAAATATCCGTGTCTAGATGCAGATGGTGTGTTTGAATTTAGAAAATGCTCCGTTATTAAATGTTTTATTTTTTTTGCTCCATGAAGTAATCCAACTGTGTACATTTTGTCAATTTCAAATCTTCTCACTTTGATCGAGACAGGTGAGTGTCATCATGACTGCAGCACTTTGGGGTGGACCCACCTGTCTCTTCTTCTGATTCTTCGTGTAGCTTTCTGGCATACTAGACGATGTGTTGCGTATTTCTGCCTTATGTAGGTTGGAGTGTAGATTGCACATTTGTCACCAAAAAAAAGGGGGAATTGGAAAACCATCTAACCTTGCACCTAACAATATCCCCCATAATCCACCACCCGGTCCCACTACTTTTGCCCTAAACGATCCTACACCAGGCCGTTGGCCTGGGCGGCTGGAACCCCTTCTCTCAAAACTTCCTGTAGATCTTCAGTACTAAAATCTCTCACCCCCAAATATTTCTCTGCTGCTGCAACTTTTTTTTACCACTTGTATCTAATGCGATTTCCGCTCCATCAGCGCAGTGCCATTGATCACCATGACTATAAACGCAAGAAATCCAACCTTACTAAAACTCATCCTTTCTGGATCTCTCTTCAGGCCTACTCAATGGGGGGCTCCCAGTCGAATCACTCACCCTTGGGCTATCCTCTACTCTCTTCACTGTCTCAGCATAGGGAACTTTTTGCCCCACTTGAACACTGGCGATCTCAACCGGTCTCTCTCTCTCACAGGGCACTTCGGATCCCCAGCTGCATGGGCACCCCCACAGTTGACACAGTGCTTTCTCTATCCCAACTGTACACTCCCTCTGACTATGCCATCCTGCACATTTCTCACATGGTGGGATCTCCCTTCTACACACTGCTGCAACATGTCCGAATCCTTGACACCTAAAGCACAGTAGCGGGTTCGGAACATAGGCCCTCACAAAATAGCAAATATAACCTAACCTTATCAGGTAAAAGCTCAACAAGATAGACAGGGTATTCTCAGTCTCTCCATTGCCACCGGGTCTACGTCTCACCAAACGGGGGGCGTCACAAACAAGGAATATTCTTTTTCATTTGATCCACCTCTACACTCAATGCCACCCCACTGCACACCCCTTTAAGCGGTGAGCAAAGCATGCCACAGGTTGAACCCAGATCCACATGACGCGAAGCGCCCGCTTCCTCATTAAAATGCAAATCAATTTATAACATTTTTGATATGCGTTTTTCTGGATTTTTATTTATTTAGTCTGTCTCTCACTGTTAAAATAAACCTACCATTAAAATGATAGACTGATAATTTCTTTGTCAGTGGGCAAACGTACAAAATCAGCAGGGGATCAAATACTTTTTTCCCTCACTGTATATAGTGTCAAAGGACACACGCAGGTGTCTGTAATCATGGCCGGGTGTGGCCTAATAGCATTGATTAATTCACAGATTAACAGAACATACAAAAACATGGATAGCATACGATCATAGATACAACTTGGCTACATAGGCCCACAAACATTTACAATGAATAGCAAAATCACAATAATCACAAGAATGGCTTCAAATCAAAGTCTACTTTGAGACCGAAGGGAGCAAGGGTCTTTAAATTAAAGATCCAGGCAGCCTCTCGTTTTAACAATAAGTTGTCGAGGTCACCCCCTCTCCTAGGGAGGGTGACATGTTCGATGCCGATATAACGTAGGGACGAAATCGAGTGGTTCGCTTCCAAAAAGTGGGCAGCGACTGGGTATGTCGAGTTTTTGCACCTAATGGTGATCTTTACCGGAAACCTACTGATCGTAACAGTTTGTTGAGAGTTGATAGTTGTCACCCGCTTCCCTTGAAAAACAGTTTGTCATACAGCCAATTCTGTGGAATCAAAATAATTTGTAAAAAACAATCAGATTTCGACCAAAATATGTCTGAGACAAAAGGTGAAACTTTGCACATACACTGTTGCCCTCTTGTAGACAACATCTAAATTACCTCCAGCTTCCTATCTGAATGTATGGCTTTTAATTTTCATGTCAAATACAAATATAATTTTTTTGTTTGTTTTATCTTTTACTAGATCTATTGTTATGTTCAACTACATTAATTTCACATTTCCACAAACTTCAAAGTGTTTCCTTTCAAATGGTATCAAGAATAAGCATATCCTTGCTTCAGGTCCTGAGCTACAGGCAGTTAGATTTGGGTATGTCATTTTAGGCGGAAATTGAAAAGAAGGGTCTGATCTTTAAGAGGTTAATGCTTGTCCGCTTGCCCGGGGCAAGTAAAAAAAATAAAAAATAAATGTCAGACAAGAAGAATATAGATTTAAGTTGTCCGAATGGACAAGTAAAAATAAATCACCCCAAAACATCACTATCATACAATTAGGCTACTCCGATCAGAATTGGATCAGATGCAATGTGTTGCACACTGTCCTCCCAATCTCTGCAGAGCGCATCGGAGTATAATTATTGTAGGCCTGCATTGACAGGCACGAGTGGTCTTTCAATCATGCAGTCACGAGGTGCATTTTTTTAGATCAAAGCGAGCCGCGTGTGCACATTTGTTGATATTCGTTGCTAGTTAGTAAGTTATTTGTCCAGTTATAGCTAATTGTTGGTCAGCAATACAAATCCTGGTAAAGTAATGGTGTGTGCATCACCTGCGTGTGCCAGTGGGCTGTTGCCAGAGGAGAGCGCGAAAGAGGGCAGGGGAGAGAGACATTTGCGCAGCAGTTAAAATAATGATATACAACAGACTAACTAGATAACCAGCCAAACCACACAAAAGGTTTTGAATTGGATATCTCGCTAGTTAACTACACTGAACAAAAATATGAACGCAACAATTTCAAAGATTACAGTCCATATAAGGAAATTAGTCAATTGAAATACATTAATTAGGCCCTAATCTATGGATTTCACATAACTGGGAATACAGATATGCATCTGTTGGTCACAGATCTTTAAAAAAAAGGTAGGGGCGTGGATCAGAAAACCAGTCAGTATCTGGTGTGACCACCATTTGCCTCATGCAGTGCGACACATCTCCTATGCATAGAGTTGATCAGGCTGTTGATTGTTGCCCGTGGAATATTGTCCCACTCCTCTTCAATGGCTGTGCGAAGTTGCTGGATATTGGCGGGAACTGGAACATGCAGTCATACACGTCGATCCAGAGCATTCCAAACATGCTCAATGGGTGACATGTCTGAGTGTGCAGGCCATGGAAGAACTGAGACATTTTCAACTTTCAGTAATTGTGTACAGATCCTTGCAACATGGGGCTGTGCATTATCATGCTGAAACATGAGGTGGTTGCGGCGGATGAACAGCATGACAATGGGCCTCAGGATCTCATCACGGTATCTCTGTGCATTCAAATTGCCGTAGATAAAATGCAATTGTGTTAGTTGTCCGTAGCTTATGCCTGCCCATACCATAACCCCACCGCCACCATGGGGCACTCTGTTCACAACGTTGACATCAGCAAACCGTTCACCGTCACATCTGCCATCTGCCCGGTACAGTTGAAACCGGGATTCATCCGTGAAGAGCACAGTTCTCCAGCGTGCCAGTGGCCATCGAAGGTGAGCAGTTGCCCATTGAAGTCAGTTACGAAGCCAAACTGCAGTCGAGTCAAGTCCCTGGTGAGGACAACGAGCACGCAAATGAGCTTCCCTGAGACAGTTTCTGACAGTTTGTGCAGAAATTATTTGGTTGTGCAAACCCACAGTTTCATCAGCCGTCTGGGTGGCTGGTCTCAGACGATCCCGCAGGTGAAGAAGCTCATCACTCCCCCTAACTGGGAGGGGGCCAGAGACAATTACTCGATGCCGACACATCTTTCTAGCTAATTTACAAGCTGAAGCTATGTTGCTCTTGGTGACCTCTGACTGTTTCATCCTAACATTGTTGGTGCCGACGTGGATAACAATATCCCTATACTCTCTACACTCCCCAGTTTTTCCTTAGCCAGCACCACCTTCAGATTAGCCTTTACGTCGGTAGCCCTGCCCACCTGGTAAACAGTGTATGATCGCTGGATGTTTCTTTTTAAGTCTAATATTGGGGGTAATGTAGTCGCCAATGACTAGGGTTTTCAATTTGTCAGAGCTAATGGTGGAAGGCTTTGGTGGCTCAGACCCCGTAACGGGTGGAGGAGAGACCTGAGAAGGCTCGGCCTCTGACTCCGACTTGTTGCTTAATGTGGAGAACAGGTTGAAAGTTTCTTTCCAGAAGCCTTGAGAAAATTGTCCGGCTGCGGGGACTGTGCTTATACTTATACTACTATCTGTACTTACTGGTGGCACAGATGCTGTTTCATCCTTTCCTACACTTAAATTGCCCTTGCTTAACGATTGCGTCTGAAGCTGGGCTTGCAGCATGGCTATCCTCACCATAAGGCGATAGTTTTCCTGTATTTTATGAGTACAGCGACTGCAATTAGATGGCATAGTGTTAATGTTACTACTTAGCTTCGGCTGGTGGAGGTCCTGTAGAACCATGTTCAGATAAAGCTTTTGGGGTTGAAAAAGTTTAAATGTAAAAAGTAGAACGGTTTTAAACCGTAAAGTTTGGCAGGTAGGCAAGTAGCAACAAACAGCACAGCAGCACGGAGAAAAGTGATGCACTCAAAACGCTATTCGCATTTTGTACATCTGCGCGGCACCTTCACCTTTCATATGCTTGTAAAATGGCTTTCACTATGTCAAATGATAGGCTTTTTTTGTTTTTTTTTGTTTTAGGGGGTAGATCAGCTTTAATATTGCAGATAGATTGTAACTTCCATCAATGTAATTGTCTGCATCACTTCCGTTTTTTTTCTTCTCGCAAATATATATATATATAGCTCTGGGAAAAATTAAGAGACCACTGCAAATTTTTCTTAAATCAGCATCTCTGCATGTATGACTTCCATTCCAGTGTCTGTTGAATTCCAACACAGGCACACCTCATTCTACTGAATTAGGTACTGATAAGGTGATCACCTAAACCAAATCTTATTTAACGAGGAAAAGTATAAAAACCACTGCTGTGGTCATCACTATCCTCTTGCAATAGGACCAGCTGGATGGCAAAAACAGTGCTAATAGTACATCAAAAGTAATATTAATCAAAAAATAACTATTGACCATGCCAAAAGAGTTGAAAAGGAAAGTTTTGAGTGAGGAAAAGAAGGGTTCAATTCTGGCTTTACTGGCAGAGGGATACAGTGAGCGTCAGGTTGCTTCCATCCTTAAACTTTCAAAGACGGCAGTTCATAAGAACAAGGTCAAGCAGCAGACATTGGGGACAACAAAGCTACAGACCGGCAGAGGGCGAAAACGACACTCTACTGACCGGGATGACCGCCAACTCATTCGAATGTCACTCAACAACCGTAGGATGACATCAAGTGACATACAAAAAGAATGGCAAACGGTAGCTGGGGTGAAGTGCACGGCGAGGACGGTTCGAAACAGGCTCCTAGGGGCAGGGCTGAAGTCGTGCAAAGCTAGAAAATAGCCCTTCATCAATGAGAAGCAAAGAAGAGCCAGGCTGATGATTGCAAAAGACCATAAGGATTGGACCGTAGAGGACTGGAGTAAGGTCATCTTCTCTGATGAGTCCAATTTTCAGCTGGTTGTCTAATGGTTAGACAGAGACCTGGAGAGGCCACAGTGTCTCGCACCCACTGTGAAATTTGGTGGAAGATCGGTGATGATCTGGGGGTGCTTCAGCAAGGCTGGAATCGGGCAGATTTGTCTTTGTGAAGGACGCATGAATCAAGCCACGTACAAGGTTGTCCTGGAAGAAAACGTGCTTCCTTTTGCTCTGACATTGTTCCCCAACACTGAGGATTGGTTTTTCCAGCAGGACAATGCACCATGCCACACAGCCAGGTCATTCAAGGTGTGGATGGAGGACCACCAGATCAAGACCCTGTCATGGCCAGCCCAATCTCCAGACCTGAACCCCATTGAACACTTCTGGTAGGTGATCAAGAGGAATATGGATGGTCACAAGCCATCAAACAAAGCCGAGCTGCTTGAATTTTTGCACCAGGAGTGGCATAAAGTCACCCAACATCAATGTGAAAGACTGGTGGAGAGCATGCCAAGACGCATGAAAGCTGTGATTTAAAATCAGGGTTTTTCCACCAAATATTGATTTCTGAACTCTTCCTAAGTTAAAACATTACTATTGTGTTGTTTAAAAATGAACATGAACTTATTTTCTTTGCATTATTCGAGGTCTGACAACACTGCATCTTTTTTGTTATTTTGACCAGTTGTCATTTTCTGCAAATAAATGCTCTAAATGACAATATTTTTATTTGGAATTTGGGAGAAATGTTGTCAGTAGTTTATAGAATGAAACAAAAATGTTAATTTCACCCAAACACATACCTATAAATAGTAAAACCAGAGAAACTTATATTTATGCAGTGGTCTCTTAATTTTTTCCAGAGCTGTATATATATATATAAAGCTGTATATATATACACACATAAACATATCCTTTAAAAAAATATATTTCTCTTTATTACTTTCCAACCCCACCACCCCTTCCCTAATTGGAGTAAACTAGTGAACAACAATGCTTAGGCCTCTACTTCCAGCTTATACATACTATATACATTTTATGGACACAGTCAATTTTACAATAATTCAATTTTGTTTGTTTTTACTCCTGAACTTCCTCTACCCTCAACCTCTCTGATCATTTTCATGATGTCCATCCGGTTTGCTTCTATATGCCATATCTTTCTAACTGTGCTCTTTCACAAAAGCTCTCAACCTGTAACCTATATACTTATTATGGACACAGTATGCTTACATTATTAGTTATCTTGTTGTTATTAGTTGTTGTTAGTTGTTATTAGTCCCATCCTTCAACTTCATTCAACACCACACATCTATCGCTTAACACCATCCATATTGGATTTCTATTTGCTATATATTTTTCAACAGTACTGTGATGTTTTACAAAAGTTCTGAACCTTTCTATTCTCATTGTTTCTACAGATTGTAAATTGAAAATAAACATTTTTGCTAAAAGTATTATTATTTTATTGATTGATTGACTATGACTTTTCAGATCACCCAGTAGTGCTATCTGCAGGGTTAGCTCCAGGTAAATATTGCAATCCTTTAGCCATTCCTGGACCTGTGTCCAAAAACAAGCTATAAATGGACAGTACCAAAACAAATGATCTAATGATTCTGTCTCTTTGCAGCAAAATCTGCAGAGCTGGGAAGATTGTATCCCCTATATAAATAACATTATATTGGTAGCAAGAATTTTATATAATAATTTAAATTGAAAAATTCTAAGTTTTGAATCCGGCGTCATTTTGCGTATCAGTTCATAAACACTATGCCATTTTGTACATCTGCGTGGCACCTTCAACTTTCAGATGCTTGTAAAATGGCTTTCACTATGTCAAATCATAGGCTGTATTAGTTGACTGACAAGCAATGTAATTTGTTTGTAACTCAACTAATTGTTACCAATTGCGCTGTAGAAAATTGTTTTACCGGGAGTTGTGTAGCCTACCAGAGTGGACGCAACTCCCATCCGCTGATTGGGGTTCAGTCATTCAGATTTTATTTAGATTGTTCAGGTTCACCATAAGAAATGGTTGAACAGGGTAATTTCATAAAGGACAGCAATACATTTTTGGAGCTTAGCATGGTCCCATTCATGGTCGGCGCGGGATAAACTCTCAGTAAAATTCCAAACGGTCTTAACCATTCACTTTTGAGATGGGGTAAAATCCAAAGCTGCATTATATTAATTGGCTAAATGCCATTATGATTTCTGAAGATAAATATTGTCATGTACTAGCTCACAATTTTTTTTAAATCTGCAATAATAACAAGTTAATCAGTGGGTGATGGTGATTTCAGATAAAAAAAGTAGGGGGACAAAAAGCATACATTTGACATTTTAGTCATTTAGCAGACGCTCTTATCCAGAGCGACTTACAGTTAGTGAGTGCATACATTTTCATACTGGCCCCCCGTGGGAAACGAACCCACAACATTGGCGTTGCAAGCGCCATGCTCTACCAACTGAGCTACACGGGGCCTACATTTACTTAATTGTGTACATGCGCACAGTCGTGAAGAAGGCTTGACAGCACACACACACACACACACACACTTAATTTAATCACACAAAACATGCACACACATTTATACTGACTCTACACACACACACACTCGCATACATACAATCATCATACATTGCATTCGGAAAGTATTCAGACCCCTTAACTTTTTCCACATTTTTTTACGTTACAGCCTTATTCTAAAATTGATTCAATAGTTTTCCCCCCACATCAATCTACACACAATACCCCATAATGACAAAGCAAATATAGCATTTACATAAGTATTCAGAACCTTTACCCAGTACTTTATTGAAGCACCTTTGGCAGTGATAACAGCCTCAAGTCTTCTTGGGTATGACGCTACAAGCTTGGCACACCTGTATTTGGTGAGTTTCTCCCATTCTTCTCTGCAGATCCTCTCAAGCTCTGTCAGGTTGGATGGGGAGCGTCGCTGCACAGCTATTTTCATTTCTCTCCAGATATGTTCGATCGGGTTCAAGTCCGAGCTCTGGCTGGGCCACTCAAGGACATTCAGAGACTTGTCCCGAAGCCACTCCTGTGTTGTCTTGGCTGTATGCTTAGGGTCATTGTCCTATTGGAAGGTGAACCTTCACCCCAGTCTGAGCGCTCTGGAGAAGGTTTTCATCAATGATCTCTCTGTACTTTGCTCCATTCAGCTTTCCCTCGACCGAACTAGTCTCCCAGTCCCTGCCGCTGAAAAACATCCCCACAGCATGATGCTGCCACCACCATGCTTCACTGTAGGGATGGTGCCAGGTTTCCTCCAGAAGTGACGCTTGGCATTCAGGCCAAAGAGTTCAATCTTCAAATCAAATCAAATCAAATCAAATTTTATTGGTCACATGCGCCGAATACAACAGGTGCAGACATTACAGTGAAATGCTTACTTACAGCCCTTAACCAACAGTGCATTTATTTTAAACAAAAAAGTAAGAATAAAACAACAACAAAAAAGTGTTGAGAAAAAAAGAGCAGAAGTAAAATAAAGTGACAGTAGGGAGGCTATATATACAATAAAATAAAGTGACAGTAGGGAGGCTATATATACAGGGGGGTACGTTGCATAGTCAATGTGCGGGGGGCACCGGCTAGTTGAGGTAGTTGAGGTAATATGTACATGTGGGTAGAGTTAAAGTGACTATGCATAAATACTTAACAGAGTAGCAGCAGCGTAAAAAGGATGGGGTGGGGGGGGCAGTGCAAATAGTCTGGGTAGCCATGATTAGCTGTTCAGGAGTCTTATGGCTTGGGGGTAGAAGCTGTTGAGAAGTCTTTTGGACCTAGACTTGGCACTCGGTACCGCTTGCCGTGCGGTAGCAGAGAGAACAGTCTATGACTAGGGTGACTGGAGTCTTTGACAATTTTGAGGGCCTTCCTCTGACACCGCCTGGTATAGAGGTCCTGGATGGCAGGGAGCTTTGCCCCAGTGATGTACTGGGCCGTACGCACTACCCTCTGTAGTGCCTTGCGGTCAGAGGCCAAGCAGTTGCCATACCAGGCGGTGATGCAACCAGTCAGGATGCTCTCGATGGTGCAGCTGTAGAATTTTTTGAGGATCTGAGGACCCATGCCAAATCTTTTTAGTCTCCTGAGGGGGAATAGGCTTTGTCGTGCCCTCTTCACGACTGTCTTGGTGTGTTTGGACCATGATAGTTCGTTGGTGATGTGGACACCAAGGAACTTGAAGCTCTCAACCTGTTCCACTACAGCCCCGTCGATGAGAATGGGGGCGTGCTCAGTCCTCTTTTTTTTCCTGTAGTCCACAATCATCTCCTTTGTCTTGGTCACGTTGAGGAGAGGTTGTTGTCCTGGCACCACACGGCCAGATCTCTGACCTCCTCCCTATAGGCTGTCTCATCGTTGTCGGTGATCAGGCCTACCACTGTTGTGTCGTCGGCAAACTTAATGATGGTGTTGGAGTCGTGCCTGGCCATGCAGTCATGGGTGAACAGAGAGTACAGGAGGGGACTGAGCACGCACCCCTGAGGGGCCCCGTGTTGAGGATCAGTGTGGCAGATGTGTTGTTACCTACCCTTACCACCTGGGGGCGGCCCGTCAGGAAGTCCAGGATCCAGTTGCAGAGGGAGGTGTTTAGTCCCAGGATCCTTAGCTTAGTGATGAGCTTAGAGGGCACTATGGTGTTGAATGCTGAGCTGTAGTCAATGAATAGCATTCTCACGTAGGTGTTCCTCTTGTCCAGGTGGGAAAGGGCAGTGTGGAGTGCGATAGAGATTGCATCATCTGTGGATCTGTTGGGGCGGTATGCAAATTGGAGTGGGTCTAGGGTTTCTGGGATTATGCTGTTGATGTGAGCCATGACCAGTCTTTCAAAGCACTTCATGGCTACAGACGTCAGTGCTACGGGTCGGTAGTCATTTAGGCAGGTTATCTTAGAGTTCTTGGGCACGGGGACTATGGTGGTCTGCTTGAAACATGTTGGTATTACAGACTCAGTCAGGGACATGTTGAAAATGTCAGTGAAGACACTTGCCAGTTGGTCAGCACATGCTCGGAGTACACGTCCTGGTAATCCGTCTGGCCCTGCGGCCTTGTGAATGTTGACCTGCTTAAAAGTCTTACTCACATCGGCTACGGAGAGCGTGATCACATAGTCGTCCGGAACAGCTGGTGCTCTCATGCATGCTTCAGTGTTGCTTGCCTCGAGCGAGCATAGAAGTGGTTTAGCTCGTCTGGTAGGCTTGTGTCACTGGGCAGCTCGCGGCTGTGCTTCCCTTTGTAGTCTGTAATAGTTTTCAAGCCCTGCCACATCCGACGAGCGTCAGAGCCAGTGTAGTATGATTCAATCTTAGACCTGTATTGACTCTTTGCCTGTTTGATGGTTCGTCGGAGGTCATAGCGGGATTTCTTATAAGCGTCCGGGTTAGAGTCCCGTTCCTTGAAAGCGGCAGCTCTACCCTTTAGCTCAGTGCGGATGTTTCCTGTAATCCATGGCTTCTGGTTGGGGTATGTACGTACGGTCACTGTGGGGACGACATCATCGATGCACTTATTGATGAAGCCAGTGACTGATGTGGTGTACTCCTCAATGCTGTCTGAAGAATCCCCGGAACATGTTCCAGTCTGTGCTAGCAAAACAGTCCTGTAGCTTAGCATCTGCGTCATCTGACCACTTTTTTATTAGCCGAATCACTGGTGCTTCCTGCTTCAGTTTTTGCTTATAAGCAGGAATCAGGAGGATAGAGTTATGGTCAGATTTGCCAAATGGAGGGCGAGGGAGAGCTTTGTATGCGTCTCTGTGTGTGGAGTAAAGGTGGTCTAGAGTTTTTTCCCCTCTGGTTGCACATTTAACATGCTGGTAGAAATGAGGTAGAACGGATTTAAGTTTCCCTGCATTAAAGTCCCCGGCTACTAGGAGCGCTGCATCTGGATGAGCGTTTTCCTGTTGATTAATGGCCTTGTACAACTCATTCAGTGCAATCTTAATGCCAGCATTGGTTTGTGGTGGTAAATAGACAGCTATGAAAAATATAGATGAAAACTCTCTTGGTAAATAGTGTGGTCTACAGCTTATCATAAGATACTCTACCTCAGGCGAGCAAAACCTTGAGACTTCCTTAGTATTTGATTTTGTGCACCAGCTGTTGTTTACAAATATACACAGACCGCCGCCCCTCGTCTTACCGGAGTCTGCCGTTCTGTCCTGCCGATGTAGCGTATAGCCTGCTAGCTGAATGTTGTCATTGTTGTCGTTCAGCCACGACTCCGTGAAACATAAGATATTACAGTTTTTAATGTCCCGTTGGTAGGATAACCGTAATCTTAAATCGTCCATTTTATTCTCAAAAGCTTGAACGTTGGCTAATAGGATTGATGGGAGAGGCAGTTTACTCGTTCGCCGTCGGATCCTTACAAGGCACCCGGATCTGCGTCCACGATATCTCCGTCTCTTCCTCACGCGAATGACGGGGATCTGGGCCTTGTCGGGAGTCTGTAGAATATCCTTCGCGAACGCCTCGTTGAAGAAAAAGTATTCGTCCAATACCAGGTGAGTAATCGCTGTCCTGATATCCAGAAGCTCTCTTTGGTTATAAGAGACGATGGCAGAAACATTATGTACAAAATAAATTACAAATAACGCGGAAAAACGGCAGCCATCTTCTTCCGGCGCTGTCCTTTGCCAACGTAATCTTGGTTTCATCAGACCAGAGAATCTTGTTTCTCATGGTCTGAGAGTCTTTTCGGTGTCTTTTGGCAAACCCCAAGCTGGCTGTCATGTGCCTTTTACTGAGGAGAGGCTTCTGTCGGGCCGCTCTACCATAAGGTAGAGTGCTGCAGAGATTGTTGTCCTTCTGGAAGTTTCTCCCATCTCCACAGACAAACTCTGGAGCTCTGTTAGAGTGACCATCGGGTTCTTGGTCATCTCCCTGACCAAGGCCCTTCTCCCCCGATTGCTCTGTTTGGCCCGGGTGGCTCTTGGTGGTTCCAAACTTCTTCCATTTAAGAATAATGGAGGCCACTGTGTTCTTGGGGACATTCAATGCTGCAGAAATTTTTTGGTACCCTTCCCCAGATCTGTGCCTCGACACAATCCTGTCTCGACGCTCTACGGACAATTCCTTCGACCTCATGGCTTGGTTTTTCCTCTGACATGCACTGTCAACTGTGGGACCTTTATATAGACAGGTGTGTGCCTTTCCAAATCATGTCCAATTAATTTAATTCACCACAGGTGTACTCCAATCAAGTTGTAGAAACATCTCAAGGATGATCAATGGAAGCAGGATGCAAATTCGCGTCTCATAGCAAAGAGTCTGAATACTTATGTAAATAAGGTATTTCTGTTTTATTTTATAAATTTTATAAATTTGCAAAAAAATCTGTTCGCTTTGTCATTACGGGGTATTGTGTGTAGACTGAGAAATGTTTCATTGAATACATTTTAGAAAATAGGCTGTAACTTAACAAAATGTGGAAAAAGTCAAGGGGTCTGAATACTTTTCGAATGCACTGTATACGCTGCTGCTACTCTGTTTATCATATATCCTGATGCCTAGTCACCTAACCCCTATACAGTGAGGGGAAAAAATTATTTGGTCCCCTGCTGATTTTGTAAGTTTGCCCACTGACAAAGACATGATCAGTCTATAATTTTAATGGTAGGTTTATTTGAACAGTGAAAGACAGAATAACAACAAAAAAATCCAGAAAAACACATGTCAAAAATGTTATAAATTGATTTGCATTTTAATGAGGAAAATAAGTATTTGACCCCTCTGCAAAACATGACTTAGTACTTGGTGGCAAAACCCTTGTTGGCAATCACAGAGGTCAGACGTTTCTTGTAGTTGGCCACCAGGTTTGCCCACATCTCAGGAGGGATTTTGTACCACTCCTCTTTGCAGATCTTCTCCAAGTCATTAAGGTTTCGAGGCTGACGTTTGGCAACTCGAACATTCAGCTCCCTCCACAGATTTTCTATGGGATTAAGGTCTGGAGACTGGCTAGGCCACTCCAGGCCCTTAATGTGCTTCTTCTTGAGCCACTCCTTTGTTGCCTTGGCCGTGTGTTTTGGATCATTTTCATGCTGGAATACCCATCCACGACCCATTTTCAATGCCCTTGCTGAGGGAAGGAGGTTCTCACCGAAGATTTGACGGTACATGGCCCCGTCCATCGTCCCTTTGATGCGGTGAAGTTGTCCTGTCCCCTTAGCAGAAAAACACCCCCAAAGCATAATGTTTCCACCTCCATGTTTGACGGTGGGGATGGTGTTCTTGGGGTCATAGGCAGCATTCCTCCTCCTCCAAACACGGCGAGTTGAGTTGATGCCAAAGAGCTTGATTTTGGTCTCATCTGACCACAACACTTTCACCCAGTTCTCCTCTGAATCATTCAGATGTTCATTGGCAAACTTCAGACGGGCCTGTATCCCAGCTGCCTTGAGATCATTGACAAGATCCTCCCGTGTAGTTCTGGGCTGATTCCTCACCGTTCTCATGATCATTGCAACTCCACGAGGTGAGATCTTGCATGGAGCCCCAGGCCGAGGGAGATTGACAGTTATTTTGTGTTTCTTCCATTTGCGAATAATCGCACCAACTGTTGTCACCTTCTCACCAAGCTGCTTGGCGATGGTCTTGTAGCCCATTCCAGCCTTGTGTAGGTCTACAATCTTGTCCCTGACATCCTTGGTGAGCTCTTTGGTCTTGGCCATGGTGGAGAGTTTGGAATCTGATTGATTGATTGCTTCTGTGGACAGGTGTCTTTTATACAGGTAACAAGCTGAGATTAGGAGCACTCCCTTTAAGAGTGTGCTCCTAATCTCAGCTCGTTACCTGTATAAAAGACACCTGGGATCCAGAAATCTTTCTGATTGAGAGGGGGTCAAATACTTATTTCCCTCATTAAAATGCAAATCAATTTATAACATTTTTGACATGCGTTTTTCTGGATTATTTTGTTGTTATTCTGTCTCTCACTGTTCAAATAAACCTACCAATAAAATGATAGACTGATCATTTCTTTGTCAGTGGGCAAACGTACAAAATCAGCAGGGGATCAAATACTTTTTTTCCTCACTGTACATATCTACCTCTATCACTCCAGTATCCCTGCACATTGTAAATATGGTATTGGAAATGACCCTGTATATAGTTTACTAATCCTGTTCTTCTTATTTTTTATTTACATTTTTAGTGTGTTTTTGTTCTACCTTATGTTATTTTTAGTACTACATTGATATTGATTACTGCATTGTTGGGTTTAGAGCTTGCAATAAAGGCATGTGACTTGTACACGTGACCTTGAAACTAAATTGCCCCACCCCTAATCTGATAGTGGGATGGTAGACGCTCAGTCTGCCCTATGGCTAAGCTCAGGTACCTACACACAACATTGACATTGGCACACACACACACACACACTGAGGGCCACTCAGCTTAGAGAAGTAATCTCAGACAGATCCAGCTCATAGGCCCAGCTCCTGAGCTCCCATCAGCAGCAGATATTAATCAAAAATGGAAATTGAATGTGTTCATGCAAAAAATGTTTTCGCAACAAACCGAATCGCATCAATTTGTTCCCTTAATCAAACCGAAACGTTTCAAACTAAAGCGTATCATTCCTGTAACGGACCCCTTGAATCTAGATGCGTATCAAATCGTTCATGAAAGGAGAGATGCACATCCCTAGTACCTATCATGTAGCTGCCAGTAATGGATACCAGAAATCTTTGCTTAAATCACATTATTGGGTGTAACAATCTGTAGCTTGATAGAAAAGTGATTTATACGGTTTTTAAGACACTACTTTTGGGGGCTACAAGGAGTAGGCCTACATGTCCAGTGTGCAGAGAAAGTGAAAACATCTGCTCAAGCAGATTACATGTTTGTGCATCTTGCCTGGACGAGAGTGCTTGCTTTACACAAACTCGATTCTCAAGTGAGATACGATTCTAAAAACATAAAGCCCTCTACTTTCATATCACATCAAAATAATTTGACATGCTAAATATACACCTACTGTACACTGTGATAACCAGTTTTAACACAGTTGCAGCGACAGTATTTTTCAGTGACAACACGTTTGTGGCGACAGTCTTCCGTTTACACACAGGTGTTGGGAGACACAGATAGCTAGGGCGTAATTAGCACAGCTACGACTGTCTTCTGTCTGTTTTCCATAAACAAGCGCAGTAACAAGGAAATATGGCAGTGTGCGAACCCTGACCCTATAAAGGTGTGTAGTAATTTAACCTTTTTGTTTTTTGAAAATGATTTATTGCGATGCATTTTAACGTCCAGAATGAGCGTCGGGGCTCTTAACAAAACTCCCCCGGCCAGAAAATACTATCGTCAATAGGCGCTAAAGGTAGTTTGTGTATATGAATGGGATAGGCCTATAGTAGAGATCTCTAAACTAATTAAGCAAACACTGGACTTATAAAAATAAATATCCCATCCTCATATCTCAATCTTGTGTGGTAAACATGGTTTTGATTTAATCTCTCTCTCTGTTTCAGCTTGCACCTTCACTGCCCTTGCAAGAGGACTTTGTGTATCACTGGAAAGCCATCACACATTACTACATAGAGACATCGGGTAATAAACAGCACTTAATAGAAATCCAGTATGAGTTTCAAATCACTATAAAAAGAGAATATGTTATTAATGATATATTACCTGTAACGACAATGTGCAGCGAAAGCAATGTTTGTTTGTTTATTTCTTCCTTGTCAGATGACAAAGCCCCCGTGACAGACACCAACATCCCGTCCCATCTGGAGCAAATGCTGGACATCCTGACACAGGAGGAGTCAGAGAGAGAGTCTGGAGAGACTGGGCCCTGCATGGAGTACCTGCTGCACCACAAGATCCTAGAGACCCTCTACACTCTGGGCAAGGCAGATGTAAGGGGAACAATGCCATTTTCACACTATCATGCCAACTCAAACTACACTGTGCTGGCTCAGATATTTTATTTTTACATTGTCCTTTTCAGCAACTTTAGTGGATGCGTAACCAGGCCAGCACAGTACAGCAAGACTTGGCTCAGAAGTGTGAAAATAGTAAAATACCTCACTGCGCTCTGTTGGATAGTTAGCCTATAACAAACCATGTAAGAAATACCAGATCAAGTATGAAAAGTACTACAATGTTTCCTCATCTTAATCTAGTGGTGTTGTTTTGTCTCCATCAGTGTCCTCCGGGAATGAAGCAACAGGTTCTGAGTTTCTACACCAAGCTGCTAGGACGCATTCGCCAGCCTCTTCTGCCACACATCAATGTCCATAGACCTGTACTGGTGAGATCCCAGAAGTTCTCATCTAACATGTAGATATGTTTACTAGAGTTGGGCGATATTATAATAGCGTAGTCTATCGACAATGATTGACAGCCATCGTCGATGGTGACGACATCTTGATATGGCAGACGGTGGTTTAGCCCATTTGATCTTGACTGGAGCCGCGCAGTAAAGGGTCGGGCAGCGCACAGCAGGGCAGCACACGAGTGACAAGCCGAGTAATTTGCATATTCCATTTTGGTATAGCAATAAATGTTATACGTAACGCAAGAGAGGAATGTAGGCTAAACAGAGTGGAGAATTCCACCAAAGCAGTGCAAAAATGTCCACTCTCTCTCTCTCTCCCGCATCTGCCAGTGTCGCAGGGGTGGCAGAGCTAGAGCGGTGTTTGTCAGACCATGAGACATCCCAAAAATCGTTTTTCTCAAGAAAATGTACAGTGGGGAGAACAAGTATTTGATACACTGCCAATTTTGCAGGTTTTCCTACTTACAAAGCATGTAGAGGTCTGTAATTTTTATCATAGGTACACTTCAACAGTGAGAGACGGAATCTAAAACAAAAGGGGTTGTTGGCCAAGATCTCGCGATACATGTCCCCATTCATCCTCCCCTCAATACGGTGCAGTCGTCCTGTCCCCTTTGCAGAAAAGCATCCCCAAAGAATGATGTTTCCACCTCGATGCTTCACGGTTGGGATGGTGTTCTTGGGGTTGTACTCATCCTTCTTCTTCCTCCAAACACGGCGAGTGGAGTTTAGACCAAAAAGCTATATTTTTGTCTCATCAGACCACATGACCTTCTCCCATTTCTCCTCTGGATCATCCAGATGGTCATTGGCAAACTTCAGACGGGCCTGGACATGCGCTGGCTTGAGCAGGGGGACCTTGCGTGCGCTGCAGGATTTTAATCCATAACGGCGTAGTGTGTTACTAATGGTTTTCTTTGAGACTGTGGTCCCAGCTCTCTTCAGGTCATTGACCAGGTCCTGCCGTGTAGTTTTGGGCTCATCCCTCACCTTCCTCATGATCATTGATGCCCCACGAGGTGAGATCTTGCATGGAGCCCCTGACCGAGGGTGATTGACCGTCATCTTGAACTTCTTCCATTTTCTAATAATTGCGCCAACAGTTGTTGCCTTCTCACCAAGCTGCTTGCCTATTGTCCTGTAGCCCATCCCAGTCTTGTGCAGGTCTACAATTATATCCCTGATGTCCTTACACAGCTCTCTGGTCTTGGCCATTGTGGAGATGTTGGAGTCTGTTTGATTGAGTGTGTGGACAGGTGTCTTTTATACAGGTAACGAGTTCAAACAGGTGCAGTTAATATAGGTAATGAGTGGAGAACAGGAGGGCTTCTTAAAGAAAAACTAACAGGTCTGTGAGAGCTGGAATTCTTACTGGTTGGTAGGTGATCAAATACTTATGTCATGCAATAAAATGCAAATTAATTACTTAAAAATCATACGTGATTTTCTGGATTTTTGTTTTAGATTCCGTCTCTCACAGTTGAAGTGTACCTATGCTAAAAATTACAGACCTCTACGTGCTTTGTAAGTAGGAAAACCTGCAAAATTGGCAGTGTATCAAATACTTGTTCTCCCCACTGTATGTAGCGTCCGAACGGTTTGACATACAAACTATTATGGAAAGGGGAGACTCTCACAAACACGATGTTGCTCTCCATTTCTGCTGTACAACCCCCACAAGTGTCACGGGACTTGTCTGAAGTTAACTGGTACCGGATAACACATGGAAGTACAGTATGAAGGTAGTTTTGTACCTACCCCCCCAAAAATGGGTTAAATATGTGTAAATATGTATATACAGTGGCTTTGCGAAAGTATTCACCCCCCTTGGCATTTTTCCTGTTTTGTTGCCTTACAACCTGGAATTAAAATTGATTTTTTTGGGGTTTGTATCATTTGATTTACACAACATGCCTACCACTTTGAAGATGCAAAATATGTTTTATTGTGAAACAAACAAGAAATAAGACCAAAAAAAACTGAACTTGAGCGTGCATAACTATTCACCCCCCCAAAGTCAATACTTTGTAGAGCCACCTTTTGCAGCAATTACAGCTGCAAGTCTCTTGGGTTTGTCTCTATAAGCTTGGCACATCTAGCCACTGGGATTTTTGCCCATTCTCCAAGGCAAAACTGCTCCAGCTCCTTCAAGTTGGATGGGTTCCGCTGGTGTACAGCAATCTTTAAGTCATACCACAGATTCTCAATTGGATTGAGGTCTGGGCTTTGACTAGGCCATTCCAAGACATTTAAATGTTTCCCCTTAAACCACTCGAGTGTTGCTTTAGCAGTATGCTTAGGGTCATTGTCCTGCTGGAAGGTGAACCTCCGTCCCAGTCTCAAATCTCTGGAAAACTGAAACAGGTTTCCCTCAAGAATTTCCCTGTATTTAGCGCCATCCATCATTCCTTCAATTCTGACCAGTTTCCCAGTCCCTGCCGATGAAAAATATCCCCACATCATGATGCTGCCACCACCGTGGTGTTCTCTGGGTGATGAGAGGTGTTGGGTTTGCGCCAGACATAGCGTTTTCCTTGATGGCCAAAAAGCTCAATTTTAGTCTAATCTGACCAGAGTACCTTCTTCCATATGTTTGGGGAGTCTCCCACATGCCTTTTGGCGAACACCAAACGTGTTTGCTTATTTTTTTCTTTAAGCAATGGCTTTTTTCTGGCCACTCTTCTGTACAGTCCAGCTCTGTGGAGTGTACGGCTTAAAGTGGTCCTATGGACAGATACTCCAATCTCCGCTGTGGAGCTTTGCAGCTCTTTCAGGGTTATCTTTGGTCTCTTTGTTAATGCCCTCCTTTCCTGGTCTGTGAGTTTTGGTGGGCGGCCCTCTCTTGGCAGGTTTGTTGTGGTGCCATATTCTTTCCATTTAAAAAAATAATGGATTTAATGGTGCTCCGTGGAATGTTCAAAGTTTCTGATATTTTTATAACCCAACCCTGATCTGTACTTCTCCACAACTTTGTCCCTGACCTGTTTGGAGAGCTCCTTCGTCTTCATGGTGCCGCTTGCTTGGTGGTGCCCCTTGTTGCAGACTCTGGGGCCTTTCAGAACAGGTGTATATATACTGAGATCATGTGACATTTAGATTGCACACAGGTGGACTTTATTTAACTAATTATGTGACTTCTGAAGGTAATTGGTATTTTTGGACTGTCCTTTTTGCCATTTATGAATGTGTTATTCAATACGTTTCTATGGGCTTTAGTAGTAAAGGCCAAAATCTATATTTGACCAAATAATTGTTGGAAATATGTTTTGGGTACCTTAAGGGGTCATAAAATTTAAAAATCAAATAGCTAAATGACCATCTTAAAACAATTCCATATGTCAGTTTAGCACCCCCCTCCCCCAACGTCTTACACTCTAAGGAATTAAGAAAAGAGGATGAGGCAAATAAAGCAATTATTGTTTGTTTGAATTTTGTTTGTGTTTTGTTTTCTACCTTATGCGCATTGAGCGTGGAAAATGCGCTTTACAAATTAATTATTATTATTATCCAGTTCTAAAGACGGTAGCTCCAGACCATGATTTATAACCTGACTCACTACGGTAAGTTCCTCATCAGTTGTCTGTCACTCCATCATGTGCATGACACACAGACGCACACCTAACCTGGCCATGTTGAAGCTCCACCAGAAATATTGGAAAATATTTGCTCCACTTACCCTCTGCCCTTCAAAAACATTATAATTCGTCATGATTCTTCTAGTTGTAGCATATACGATTTCGCGCTATAGCCCAACTGTGGTTTTAGCAGTTTTTTTGGGGGGTTGTTGGCCAATAGGGGGTGATATCATCGTATATCACCATTTTTTATGAGTACATAATCACGATAGGACAAAGGTTGACATCGCCCAACCCTAATGTTTACCATTGAAATGGTATTTGTACACTGTTTCAGTGTGAAGCAACGTTTCTCCCTGGTTGTCTCCTCAGAAACTAATCCGTCTGTGTGGAGAGATCCTGGCTGCTCCCACGGAGAACGAGGAGATCCAGTTCCTCTGTATCGTCTGTGCCAAACTGAAGCAGGACCCCTACCTTGTTAACTTCTTCCTGGAGGTACGTATGATGTCCATAAGATGCTACCTTTACAGAGACAGCAGGGTTGTGTTCATTAGTCAACAAATGCTCTGAAATGGAGTGAAATAGAGGTACTATCTGTTGCAAAATATTTTGTTACAGTGTGCTCTAATGAACACGACCCAGGAGGTTTCAGTAAGGAGACTTGAGAGAAAGCTGAACTGATGTCACACAGTGTTAATCCTTCAACAGTTTTTTTCTTGTTTCTCCTGGTTCACAGAATAAAGTGAAGAGTCCTGACCCAAAGAGTCCCGGTGCAAAGGGGGTCAGAGAGGATTTGGCTTCACCAGACACAGGTCAGCCCCAGGCAGAGGAACAGGCAGCTGAACCACCTGATGAGCCCAACGCTGCTGCTGACCAGTCCAACAACAACAACATCAACAACTACAACATAGTCAGGTCTCTCCTGAACCTCACCAAGAGCCCGGTCAGTACCTGCTCATACCACAGATCTGGGACCAGGTTACTCATACCACACTGAAGTGGAATATAGTCTGTTTTGATATGAGGTTGCAGTGGGAATAGGCTAAGTTGTGTTTTTAATGTAGATTTAACTGTGTTTGTGTTTGAGTAACATTTACAGTGGGGAAAAAAAGTATTTAGTCAGCCACTATTTGTGCAAGTTCTCCCACTTAAAAAGATGAGAGAGGCCTGTAATTTTCATCATAGGTACACGTCAACTATGAAAGACAAATTGAGAAAAAAAAATCCAGAAAATCACATTGTAGGATTTTTTATGAATTTATTTGCAAATTATGGTGGAAAATAAGTATTTGGTCACCTACAAACAAGCAAGATTTCTGGCTCTCACAGACCTGTAACTTCTTCTTTAAGAGGCTCCTCTGTCCTCCACTCGTTACCTGTATTAATGTCATCTGTTTGAACTTGTTATCAGTATAAAAGACACCTGTCCACAACCTCAAACAGTCACACTCCAAACTCCACTATGGCCAAGACCAAAGAGCTGACAAAGGACACCAGAAACAAAATTGTAGACCTGCACCAGGCTGGGAAGACTGAATCTGCAATAGGTAAGCAGCTTGGTTTGAAGAAATCAACTGTGGGAGCAATTATTAGGAAATGGAAGACATACAAGACCACTGATAATCTCCCTCGATCTGGGGCTCCACGCAAGATCTCACCCCGTAGGGTCAAAATGATCACAAGAACGGTGAGCAAAAATCCCAGAACCACACGGGGGGACCTAGTGAATGACCTGCAGAGAGCTGGGACCAAAGTAACAAAGCCTACCATCAGTAACACACTACGCCGCCAGGGACTCAAATCCTGCAGTGCAAGACGTGTCCGCCTGCTTAAGCCAGTACATGTCCAGGCCTGTCTGAAGTTTGCTAGAGTGTATTTGGATGATCCAGAAGAGGATTGGGAGAATGTCATATGGTCAGATGAAACCAAAGTAGAACTTTTTGGTAAAAACTCAACTCGTCGTGTTTGGAGGACAAAGAATGCTGAGTTGCATCCAAAGAACACCATACCTACTGTGAAGTATGGGGGTGGAAACATCATGCTTTGGGGCTGTTTTTCTGCAAAGTGACCAGGACGACTGATCCGTGTAAAGGAACGAATGAATGGGGCCATGTATCGTGAGATTTTGAGTGAAAACCTCCTTCCATCAGCAAGGGCATTGAAGATGAAACGTGGCTGGGTCTTTCAGCATGACAATGATCCCAAACACACCGCCCGGGCAATGAAGGAGTGGCTTCGTAAGAAGCATTTCAAGGTCCTGGAGTGGCCTAGCCAGTCTCCTGATCTCAACCCCATAGAAAATCTTTGGAGGGAGTTGAAAGTCTGTGTTGCCCAGCGACAGCCCCAAAACATCACTGCTCTAGAGGAGATCTGCATGGAGGAATGGGCCAAAATACCAGCAACAGTGTGTGAAAACCTTGTGAAGACTTACAGAAAACATTTGACCTGTGTCATTGCCAACAAAGGGTATATAACAAAGTATTGAGAAACTTTTGTTATTGACCAAATACTTATTTTCCACCATAATTTGCAAATAAATTCATTAAAAATCCTACAATGTGATTTTCTGGATTTTTTTTTCTCATTTTGTCTGTCATAGTTGACGTGTACCTATGATGAAAATTACAGGCCTCTCTCATCTTTTTAAGTGGGAGAACTTGCACAATTGGTGGCTGACTAAATACTTTTTTTCCCCACTGTATATTCATGCTTTTCTCTTTCCCTCCCTCTCTCTCTCTGTCTTGTCTCTCAGGATGGCAGGATAGTGGTGAAGGCTTGCGAGGGCCTCATGCTGCTGGTCAGTCTGCCTGAGCCGGCCGCGGCCAAGTGTCTGATGGAGAACACCGAGCTCTGTGAGCTCCTTACTGACAGACTGTCAGCCTTCTACAAGGCTCTCCCCACGTCCATTGATCCGCTGGACATTGAGACAGTGGAGTCTGTCAACTGGGGGTGAGGCTTCATTGTCCACTCTTCAAGCTACCTCTGCTCTGTCAGAGATCTGTCTGTAGTGCTACATCTGTGTCCCAAATGGCACCCTATATATTGCACTACTTTTGATCAGGGCCCATTATTAATGGAAACCCACAACTAAAATCCGTCAGATACTCAAAACGAAAATTCTGAGCCGAAGCATGGGCCAAATGTCTAACCAAATGTTTAATCTGTTGCTGTTTAGTAATATTGCATTAAAACAATTAAATGTGTGTGTGTGTATATATACAGTACCAGTCAAATGTTTGGACACACCTACTCATTCCAGGGTTTTGCTTTATTTTTACTATTTTCTACATTGTAGAATAATAGTGAAGAAATCAAAACTATGAAATAACACATATGGAATCATGTAGTAACCAAAAAATTGTTAAACAAATCGAAATATATTTTTTATATTTTAGATTCTTCAAAGTAGCCACCCTTTGCCTTGATGACAGCTTTTGCACACTCTTGGCATTCTCTCAACCAGCTTCACCTGGAATGCTTTTCCAACAGTCTTGAAGGAGTTTCCACATATGCTGAGCACTTGTTGGCTGCTTTTCCTTCACTCTGCGGTCCAACTCATCCCAAACCATCTCAATTGGGTTGAGGTCGGATGATTGTGGAGGTCAGGTCATCTGATGCTGCACTCCATCACTCTCCTTCTTGGTCAAATAGCCCTTACACAGCCTGGAGGTGTGTTTTGGGTCATTGTCCTGTTGAAAAACAAATGATAGTCCCACTAAGCGCAAACCAGATGGGATGGTGTATCGCTACAGGGTGCTGTGGTAGCCATGCTGGTTAAGTGTGCCTTGAATTCTAAATAAATCACCCACAGTGTCACCAGTAATGCACCCCCACACTATCACACCTCCTCCTCCATGCTTCACGGTGGGAACCACACATGCGGAGATCATCCGTTCACCTACTCTGCGTCTCACAAAGACACGGCGGTTGCAACCAAAAATCTCAAATTTGGACTCATCAGACCAAAGGACAGATTTCTACCGGTCTAATGTCCATTGCTCATGTTTCTTGGCCCAAGCAAGTCTCTTCTTCTTATTGGTGTCCTTTAGTAGTGGTTTCTTTGCAGCAATTCGACCATGAAGGCCTGATTTCATGCGGTCTCCTCTGAACAGTTGATGTTGAGATGTGTCTGTTACTTGAACTCTGTGAAGCATTTATTTGGGCTAAAATTTCAATGGCTGGTAACTCTAATGAACTTATCCTCTGCAGCAGAGGTAACTCTGGGACTTCCTTTCCTGTGGCGGTCCTCATGATAGCCAGTTTCATCATAGCGCTTGATGGTTTTTGCGACTGCAGTTGAAACTTTCAAAGTTCTTGAAATATTCCAGATTGACTGACCTTCATGTCTTAAAGTAATGATGGACTGTCTTTTCTTTTTGCTTATTTGAGCTGTTCTTGCCATAATATGGACTTGGTCTTTTACCAAATAGGGCTCTCTTCTGTATACCACCCCTACCTTGTCACAACACAACTGATTGGCTCAAACGCATTAAGAAGGAAAGAAATTCCACAAATTAACTTTTAACAAGGCACACCTGTTAATTGAAATGCATTCCAGGTGACTACCTCATGAAGCTGGTTGAGAGAATGCCAAGAGTGTGCAAAGCTGTCATCAAGGCAAAAGGGTGGCTACTTTGAAGAATCGCAAATATGAAATATATTTTAATTTGTTTAACACTTTTTTTTGGTTACTACGTGATTCCATATGTGTTATTTCATAGTTTTGATGTCTTCAGTATTATTCTACAATGTAGAAAATAGTAAAAATAAAGAAAAACCATGGAATGACTACGTGTGTCCAAACTTTTGACTGGTACTGTATATCTTTTTTATTTAATACATATTCTTTTTCGATCTGGCTACCGTCCCCCTGCAGTACATCAGAACCCCACTTTGAGAACCCCTGCCATAGACCTGGTGTAACGTATTGCACAATATACTCTCTAAATTTGTACTAGTAAATGGTCTGCCAAGGAAGAATTGATTTATCAATTCAGTGTAATGATTTATCAATGTTTGGTTGCACTGGATACTTAACAAGCTACTTTAGACCCCATCAGGCTAAAAGCCCCCCCCCTGAGAGAAACCTATAGCCAAACACTAGCCTCAGTTCAGAATAGAAACATTCCATGATTGCTCAGTTAAAACATACCAAATATCTCTATCCGAGTTAAGACAACTATAGAATTAATATGCATCTTGATCAATTATGGATCATATTTAAATTGTCTCTGTTGCAGACTGGATGTGTATAACATGAAGGATGATGCTGCCATCTTCACTGGGAAGCGAGCACTCATCTCCTTCCTATCTTGGCTCGATTACTGCGACCAGCTCATCAAAGAGGCACAGAAGGTAAAGAGCAACACCATTGACTGGTAAATGCTTTAAATAGAAGACACAGTGGCTTGACATTTTAGTTTAAAAAAAATTGGGGAACCACAAAGACAGAAGATGATACAATTAGCTATACATAAAAACTCACAAAGACTTACATTACATACATGTTCTATCATGAGATTTATATCAAACTGACTTCGGGAGTAATGAAATGTTTCCTGGTCTTGTACCCTCAGACGGCAGCTGCAGTGTTGGCTAAAGCAGTGAGAAAGAGGTTCTTTGTGACGGTCATGGAGCCCCAGCTGATGCAGACGTAAGTCCCCATTCAGAATCATCAGGGGAACACTCATAGATGCCTCTCTTCGTTTGTTTGTTTGTGTGTATGTCTGCCCCTGAATCGATCCATTGACAATGAAAGAAGAATTGGTCATATGCCAACACACATGTCCTTCAGTGATGAGACATTGTTATGAGGATGTGGGTATAATCTAGGGCTGACCCCAATTAGTCGACTGGTTGATTGTTTGGTCGATAGGCAGTTAGTCAACCAAGATTTTTCTTTAGTCGAGCAGGAGCAAATATATACAGTGGGGAGAACAAGTATTTGATACACTGCCGATTTTGCAGGTTTTCCTACTTACAAAGCATGTAGAAGTCTGTAATTTTTATCATAGGTACACTTCAACAAATTAAGTAATTAATTTGCATTTTATTGCATGACATAAGTATTTGATCACCTACCAACCAGTAAGAATTCCGGCTCTCACAGACCTGTTAGTTTTTCTTTAAGAAGCCCTCCTGTTCTCCACTCATTACCTGTATTAACTACACCCGTTTGAACTCGTTACCTGTATAAAAGACACCTGTCCACACACTCAATCAAACAGACTCCAACCTCTCCACAATGGCCAAGACCAGAGAGCTGTGTAAGGACATCAGGGATAAAATTGTAGACCTGCACAAGGCTGGGATGGGCTACAGGACAATAGGCAAGCAGCTTGGTGAGAAGGCAACAACTGTTGGTGCAATAATTAGAAAATGGAAGAAGTTCAAGATGACAGTCAATCACCCTCGGTCTGGGGCTCCATGCAAGATCTCACCTCGTGGGGCATCAATGATCATGAGGAAGGTGAGGGATCAGCCCAGAACTACACGGCAGGACCTGGTCAATGACCTGAAGAGAGCTGGGACCACAGTCTCAAAGAAAACCATTAGTAACACACTACGCCGTCATGGATTAAAATCCTGCAGCGCACGCAAGGTCCCCCTGCTCAGGCCAGCGCATGTCCAGGCCTGTCTGAAGTTTGCCAATGACCATCTGGATGATCCAGAGGAGGAATGGGAGAAGGTCATGTGGTCTGATGAGACAAAAATTGAGCTTTTTGGTCTAAACTCCACTCGCCGTGTTTGGAGGAAGAAGAAGGATGAGTATAACCCCAAGAACACCATCCCAACCGTGAAGCATGGAGGTGGAAACATAATTATTTGGGGATGCTTTTCTGCAAAGGGGACAGGACGACTGCACCGTATTGAGGGGAGGATGGATGGGGCCATGTATCGCGAGATCTTGGCCAACAACCTCCTTCCCTCAGTAAGAGCATTGAAGATGGGTCGTGGCTGGGTCTTCCAGCATGACAACGACCCGAAACACACAGCCAGGGCAACTAAGGAGTGGCTCCGTAGGAAGCATCTCAAGGTTCTGGAGTAGCCTAGCCAGTCTCCAGACCTGAACCCAATAGAAAATCTTTGGAGGGAGCTGAAAGTCCATATTGCCCAGCGACAGCCCCAAAACCTGAAGGATCTCGAGAAGGTCTGTATGGAGGAGTGGGCCAAAATCCCTGCTGCAGTGTGTGCAAACCTGGTTAAGACCTACAGGAAACGTATGATCTCTGTAATTGCAAACAAAGGTTTCTGTACCAAATATTAAGTTCTGTTTTTCTGATGTATCAAATACTTATGTCATGCAATAAAATGCAAATTAATTACTTAAAAATCATACAATGTGATTTTCTGGATTTTTGTTTTAGATTCCGTCTCTCACAGTTGAAGTGTACCTATGATCAAAATTACAGACCTCTACATGCTTTGTAAGTAGGAAAACCTGCAAAATCGGCAGTGTATCAAATACTTGTTCTCCCCACTGTAAATCTATATATATTTTTTTTTTATGGCACACGAGACACCGGTCGTATTCGCGCCCATCTCAGTGAACTAATCCATTGCGGAGGCCGAGACTAATCCTTTGCGGAGGCCGCAGGGATGGCACAGTCCAAGAAGAAGGGGAGTGTGGCTAAAATGCACAATGCACGTCTCTCTCCAGAATGCGCTCTCTCCCGCCAATTTGTGCACATTCATTGTTTCGTAACTTCACTGTGTGAAGTGTTTGCGTTTGATTGTTAGTTTCTATCAATTCCCCATTACATATATCACCAGTAGTACATTTACTGTTAATTCCTAGAATTTCTAATCTACAGTGTTTGTTTGGTTACGGTAATTTATGTTAATGCATTCAATATATTATTATTCCAGTCTTTTACTGTTCTCATTGTCGGAGTGGACACGTTGTTTGCAGAGTGCACAACCTATGCTACACTTGTGAGAAACACGTTTTGGTTTATTTCATTCCATTTACGAGTTTTGTCAATTTAGTCATTGTGCTTTGTTTGGAGCGCTCTTGTTAATGTTGAGTAAGGACGTGCACCTGATTACACATAGAAGTAGGCCTATAGGCTACCTGGCCTGGGCGCAAATGTAGGCATATAAATGTGCCCATTTGGGGATCTGATAGTATTTCTGATTGGTTTAACACACCACCACTAATGAGCTGTGGAGCTTCTCAATGTTTTCTTCACCTCAAACAGCAAGCAAACAAAGTCTGTTTTTACATCCATTGAGAATGACAATAGTTCCTCAATGTATTTAAAAAATATTTCCAGCTCTCTCCCTTTCGATAACCACTCAGCGTGAAAGGGTAACATGTCTTGCTCTGATCCAGTGGAAATGTAATAAAATAGGCCTACCTGATTACTTATCCTTTACGCAAATAGCCTACAGCTGTGTCTGTCCCGAGCTCACTGGAGCAGGAAACTCTGAGGGCCCAGAATATTTTATACAATGTTGCAAGTTTGCTAGCACAGCTTCAAGCTGGACCCAAGTTAATAGTTGATACAATGTTTCAAGTTCGTTGCAGACAGGCCATGCGTAGCCAATGGGATTTATTTATTTTTATCAGGATATTTTCTACCTGCAGGCTGCAATGTTTTTATTTGTTGGCTTTATAGGCTATTTTTACATAGTTTGTAATGGCAATAGAAGTTACTTTTTAGGGTTGTATAACTTTCATTTAGATTTGGATATCATTTTTATTAACCACTTGACAATGATCTTGAGATACGGCGTTATTATTAATTAAATGAAACTGTTTCACGAAAATGTGCATATAAAAACCATAACTGGCAGGCAAGATCAGTAGAAATGGTAAGATAAATTGGCATTCCAAATGAGAAAGGTTGCCGACTCCTCGTGTAGCCTATTACCGGCAACTTCAGGAGAGTAACTGCAGAATCTGCCAAAGCCAGTAGGAGTGGGAGGAGGATGGTCGGGTCAGGTTTTTTCTTCTGGTTATCTTGAATAATAATATAATATATAATAATATAATATGCCATTTAGCAGACGCTTTTATCCAAAGCGACTTACAGTCATGCGTGCATACATTTTTGTGTATGGGTGGTCCCGGGGATCGAACCCACTATCTTGGCGTTACAAGCGCCGTGCTCTACCAGCTGAGCTACAGAGGACCACGTAGACTCTTGAGTCATTGGCGTCTTATTTTATCAAACAGTGCGCTTAAAGCATCAGACAAGCTCAATGCATGTACAGTGATGGAAAAAAGTATTTGATCCCCTGCTGATTTTGTACGTTTGCCCACTGACAAAGACATGATCAGTCTATCATTTTAATGGTAGGTTTATTTGAACAGTGAGAGACAGAATAACAACAAGCAACTCGAACCTTCAGCTCCCTCCACAGATTTTCTATGGGATTAAGGTCTGGAGACTGGCTAGGCCACTCCAGGACCTTAATGTGCTTCTTCTTGAGCCACTCCTTTGTTGCCTTGGCCGTGTGTTTTGGGTCATTGTCATGCTGGAATACCCATCCACGGCCCATTTTCAATGCCCTTGCTGAGGGAAGGAGGTTCTCACCCAAGATTTGACGGTACATGGCCCCGTCCATCGTCCCTTTGATGCGGTGAAGTTGTCCTGTCCCCTTAGCAGAAAAACACCCCCAAAGCATAATGTTTCCCACCTCCATGTTTGACGGTGGGGATGGTGTTCTTGGGGTCATAGGCAGCATTCCTCCTCCTCCAAACACGGCGAGTTGAGTTGATGCCAAAGAGCTCGATTTTGGTCTCATCTGACCACAACACTTTCACCCAGTTCTCCTCTGAATCATTCAGATGTTCATTGGCAAACTTCAGACGGGCCTGTATATGTGCTTTCTTGAGCAGGGGGACCTTGCGGGCGCTGCAGGATTTCAGTCCTTCACGGCGTAGTGTGTTACCAATTGTTTTCTTGGTGACTATGGTCCCAGCTGCCTTGAGATCATTGACAAGATCCTCCCGTGTAGTTCTGGGCTGATTCCTCACCGTTCTCATGATCATTGCAACTCCACGAGGTGAGATCTTGCATGGAGCCCCAGGCCGAGGGAGATTGACAGTTATTTTGTGTTTCTTCCATTTGCGAATAATCGCACCAACTGTTGTCACCTTCTCACCAAGCTGCTTGGCGATGGTCTTGTAGCCCATTCCAGCCTTGTGTAGGTCTACAATCTTGTCCCTGACATCATTGGAGAGCTCTTTGGTCTTGGCCATGGTGGAGAGTTTGGAATCTGATTGATTGATTGCTTCTGTGGACAGATGTCTTTTATACAGGTAACAAGCTGAGATTAGGAGCACTCCCTTTAAGAGTGTGCTCCTAATCTTAGCTCGTTACCTGTATAAAAGACACCTGGGAGCCAGAAATGTTTCTGATAGAGAGGGGTAAAATACTAATTTCCCTCATTAAAATGCAAATCAATTTATAACATTTTTGACATGCGTTTTTCTGGATTATTTTATTGTTATTCTGTCTCTCACTGCTCAAATAAACCTACTATTAAAATTATAGACTGATCATTTCTTTGTCAGTGAGCAAATTTACAAAATCAGCAGGGGATCAAATACTTTTTTTCCCTCACTGTATAGGTTTAATTTTATTAAATCACTGTCTATATATGGAAAGATTCACGTTTTAACATTTCTACCAATCGATTGGTCGAAAGAACAGACGATTTTCGGTCGATGAAGCTTTTTTTTGGGGGGGGGGACAGCCCTATTATAATCATAGAATTAAATGGAATAGAACAGTCATTTAATTTATCTCTGATTATTTTGCTGTGTCAGTGGATGACAGTGTCCCTTCTGTCCCCTGTGTAGGTCGGAGGTGGGCATCCTGACCTCCACAGCTCTGCTGAATAGGATCATCCGCCAGGTGACCTCAGAGGCCCTGCTGCAGGAGATGGTCTACTTCCTGCTGGGGGAGGAGAAGGGACCAGAGACCCTCGCCACCATTGCCCAGAACCCCCTCCGACACAGACTCATCGAGCACTGTGACCACCTGTCAGACGAGGTACAGTGCCTAGTGAAAGACAGTTGTCACATTTTGCTGCCTAATATTTAAATCTAAAAAGGGATTACATTACATTTTTTTCCTACTGATCTATACAATCTACTTCACATATTTTAATTAATTAAAAAGAAAAAACAAAGATGTCTTAATTGCGTATGTCTTCACACCCCAGAGTTAATACTTGTTTGAAGCACCTTTCGCAGCAATTACTGCTGTGAGTCGTGTTGAATAAGATTCCACCAACTTTGCACAACTCTTGGAGCAACATATATCCATTGTTTTTGACAAAATTGCTCAATGTCAGTCAATTTGGTTGGGGATCATTGATGGACATCAATATTAAAGTATTATCGAACAGATTTATGTCAACACTGAGTGACACTGGACCACTCGGGAACCCTCAACACCTCTTGGAAAGCCATTCTGCTGTGTCTTTAGTCTTAAAATGTGCGTAATTGTTTCACTGAAAAATACAAGTATCTCCTTACCATACTCAAAGGGATATTCAGTGTCTTGGAATTATTTTGTAACCTCCCCTGATATGTGCCTGCCTAAAAATGTATCACTGACATGTTTTAAAAGCATTGGTGGCTCTGAGGTTGAATCATTGTTTGAAATTCACTATCCAACAGGGGGACCTTACAAAGATGGAGGAAGTTTTTATTGAATCATAAGAACCACTACTTATATAGACCTAGTGCTTATAAATATTTGCTCCTGAACTTGTTTAGATGTGCCTCAGCAAGGGGTGTGAACACTTTTAATTTATTATATTTCAGCAAATTTCTAGATTTTCTTTCGTACACTTTGAAAAGCCTAGATCATGTGTAGACCGTGATACACAAACTCTGGTGGTTGGGTTGTACATAGGACAGATGTAATGCCTTTTCAGTGCGATGCTGTTGTAGTAGAGAATAATGTTTGGACCAGTGCTTGAATCTGGTCTAGTGGTAGCACTGCCGACTCCAGACTATATAACCCCTCAGGTGACAATGGTTTGAGCATATAATAATAGAATCTCTATTGATTTGAGCCCCATCTCTGCCAATTTCATATCTATGCCCCTCTACCTTGTACAAATCCCACTATTAAGAACAAAATACAGTTTAGGCTTCCCACTTATAGCGTAGCTCCTCTATAGGTTTTCTCCTGTTTAATTAAAAGCCTTATCTCATTGCCTTGAACAATATTTCTCACAGATCAGCATCATGACCTTGCGGTTGTTTGAGCACCTGATCCAGAAGCCCAACCAGCACATCCTCCACAGCCTGGTGCTACGCAGCCTGGAGGAGAGGAACTACCTGGAGAACAAGCCCCAGGAGGAGAAGGAACCCCTGGAGAATGGCCAGCCCCACGACACTGTGTAAGGGATCCATCTGCCGAGACTATCCTCAGAGCTGGCTACATGGGCTCTGGGGGTCTAACTATCTAACCGCATTTATAGAGTGGAATATCACTCCTTAGTGAATTATGCCAACAATTTTTTCAATCGGTTAGCAAAATAACTAATAAGAGAGACTGCATCTCTCTGTGTAATCCACTGTCTCTTTGAATTAGAAAAGACATTACCCACGCCTAGTATCCAAACAATGTGAAAGCATATTGTCAGAAACCCTTCCTTTTGATATAAGATAGTTACCAATTTACATCCCTAAGCTAAAGTGTAAAATGTAATGCATTTTACAGTGAATGTGTGAACTGATGTGTGTTTTGTTATGTCTTTTTCAGAGACCTTGAAGAGGACCCTTTGTTCGGTGACGACCTCTCTGCCAACAACAGGTTGTCCAGCCCTGATTGGTTGAGGAACTCCTCAACACATAGCCCCGACCATGCTAAGCCTGATGGGAAGACTGAGGTCCACAAGATTGTAAACAGGTCCACAAGTCTTTCCTATGTAACATGTGCCTCATCTTGTTACATATTTAAAACTATTTTTAGCAAGTATTTTACAGGCATCATTACATTTACATTTTTACATTTTTGTCATTTAGCAGACGCTCTTATCCAGAGCGACTTACAGTTAGTGAGTGCATACATTATTTTTTTATTTTTCATACTGGCCCCCCGTGGGAATCGAACCCACAACCCTGGCGTTGCAAACGCCATGCTCTACCAACTGAGCTACATCCCTGCCGGCCATTCCCTCCCCTACCCTGGACGACGCTGGGCCAATTGTGCGCCGCCCCATGGGTCTCCCGGTCGCGGCCGGCTACGACAGAGCCTGGATATATAACCCTATTCTGTTTTAATTGTGTTTACTTCAGTTTCCTGTGTTTGGTGCCTGATGAGGCCAAATCCTCATCTCATGTGGAGGGAACTGGTTATGACACCTACCTAAGAGACGCACACAGACAGGTGAGTTCTCTCCAGGTCCCTCATGTTCATTTTCTCCAGGTCCCTCTCATGTTCCCTAGCTTTTACTTATTCACTGAAGTCAATAGAGATCTGGGTTGTGTTCATTAGGGTATACCATTGGAAACCGTTTGCACATGTTTCTAATTGTTCTTATATAAGTTCAGAGAGTATCTGCCCGTGTCACTTAGTTTTGGACTGTTGGCTTATGATTCGAGCCTACTGAACACTACCCTGGATCTCTGATTTGTAACTAACACTGAAAGGATGGCATGTTGTCTAGCGCTCCAGGCTGCAACCATTTAGTCGCATTTTGCGACCCTTTGACTTGTCTGTGCGAGTAAAAAATGTATTGGTCGCATCGGTGCAAGCTGCATATTCTGCATGGTCACCTCACTCAAAACATCCTATTGTTTTATGACGCTAAAACCATGATTTCGTCAAACAGTAAAGTAGCCTACATTATCCTCATGAAAGTGTCTGCCTGCCCCTGTACCTGCTGCTGTGTCGAGCTAGCCACTCTGTCTCCTTTCCCGGGGAAGAAAATGCTCTGGGAGAAAAAAATATGTTCTGCTGACCTGCACGTATTTTGCATACCATGCAGTCAATTTGAGGTCAAAGTACACTGGTACAAAAAACTACCCCTAAATATGCACATATGGGCTTCTAGTTGGCACATTGTGGTTTTGACTCAACTGTCCGAGGTTGAAGCTGAGCCAATCTGACGACTTGGGTGAGGAACAAATCTCTGCCCCCGATCCAGACATTAAAACGGAATTCAACAATATTCAACAATTTATTGAACTTAGTAGGAAATCAACTAAATGTATTGAACTTATTAGAAAATGCATTAATTTCCCCAAGTTAATCATAAGATATGAACAAAATGCATCAGTGATTCGTATTTTCCTGCAACTTCAGGAATGGCCCTGTCTGTGTGTGTGCGGTACAGCGTATGTCTACACTTTGTGTAGCCGTTAGCGATGATGCTAATGTTAACCTTCTTCTGGTAGAGATGGAAAGGCTTTCCCAAAAACCTTCTCAATTAAATGTTAACTGCAAAGTTGTCTATGCCTACCTGGCAGAATGATATCATGATTATTTGTATCAATCCAGGGGCCATTTGTTTAGCAAACTCTGCAATCACATGAGCGCTACAGAAACATCACTAACCAAACAAGATCTCTTGCTGGTGCACACTTGCATTAAAGGGTAACTACACCCAAAAAGTAAAATTTCTTAGATTTTTCCCAGACCTCGAAAGTGGTCTCCTGATGTGGTTTAAGCATTGTTGTGGACTTAGAACATCCAATGTTGTTGTTTTTATTAACCTGTCATCCCGTATGCGGGTTGAAAATGGCAGATTTTTTCATTGATAAGTGCCTAAATTGAAACGCATTGGCTGTACAGTAACATGCTATACATGACGTCAGAGCTCAGGTTCTCCGATTCACAGCGCTGGATGGGTTTGGACTGAAAGCTGTTATAAACATGAGTACCACACGTGACAAGAAGATTCCCCCATCCCTCCCGCTAATTGGTCTATTTTTGCACATTTGTTGTTGTCTGAGTGAGGGAAATGCTGTAAATCGATAGGGTCGATGTATTCTTAAAGATGAGACATTGAGCATTATAATAAATACCGCTTTGATGTCATACAAGCAAACCACACACCCATGAGTCCAAATGTGCTCTTCACATTTCCATATTTGGAAACTCATGTCATTTACAGTATAAACCTTTATGATCGCCATGTTTGATCCACAGTTACAAGGATGACATGCGTTACACCCTGGATTGTCCTGAACAGAATGAGCCTGTGTTTGTTGTATTGTGAAGAAAATTAGCCGTGGAACACGCACCTGAATGCACTCATGACTCCATTCTATGCGCACCAAAATTACAATCTGTTTGTCTTTAGTGCCTTTTGAAAGCCTAATACTGTAAGATCGTATTTTATAACTTAGCTAGCCATGTTCGTAATAGAATAAGCTTTCAAATGATGCCAACCTGACCCAGATTGCGATTTATAATGGAACGTTTTTGGATTGTGTAAAAACAACAACAGTGTTGATAAAAAACAAGTGTGCTTGCTTCAGTTCCTGAATGGCAAAACTAGGAGAGATCAAAAGCAACTTATAGTTGAAGGCTCTTTCCTTGAGTCATAAAAGTGCATTGAAATTACTTAGGAACTGTGCACAGTTTGGAGAGTTGTGTGGCCACTTGGAGACACCAGTTAGACATCTCACTCAAACCCGTGTAATCGTTTTTTCTTATCTTGCACGTACTCCAAAATGCCTATGAATATTCTTATTATGTTACTGAATGTATCCAGAGTATTTTCAGATTTGGTTATTGACAAATGCTGTGAAAAGTACAATAAATGTCAAATGCATGTAAAATCAAAGGTGTAATGTTTGTATTCAGTCTTGTGTCTGGTGAATGGTTGTGTGCTCACCTTTTGGGATGATAATTTCCCCATAATCTCCAAATTGTTCTCTTTCAATTGCTACCATGGTCATTCATATGCTTTTTATAGTTCTTCTGTTAGAAACATAAAAATGTGGCCCTATCCATATAGGCCAATTTCCAAGAGTGCAAGGGGTAAAAATAAGTGTGATTTAAAAAGAGCGAAAAACAAGTTTATTTGGTAAATATTTTCTTAACTCTTTCTTGAACTGCATTGTTGGTTAAGGGCTTGTAAGTAAGCATTTCACGGTAAGGTCTACCTACACCTGTTGTATTCGGCGCATGTGACAAATAAAGTTTGATTTGATTTGAATTAGCCCCAAATAAATGTGCCTATAAATATTTGCCTAGTGCACATAAAAATGCAGGCAAATTAATCTCTATTGAACCCCAAAAAAAACTTTCAATACTGGAGCCCTATTTTAACAGTAAAATATAACAACAATAGCCTAATTGTTGACCCAAAATGCATGACAGTCACTGTATTAGGTTGCACATTAAAATATTTTGAATTACAACATGAAAAGATGAAAAAAACGTTTTTCTTGAATACCATCTCAGTAGTCTATTACACTTATTAATAAAGCACTGTGAATTACTTTATAAGATGATACAACTTTTTTCTATTGCGTGATGCCGTTGGAAAAAATGTGTGCGACCAAATCATGGGCTGGTGCCGCCAACTGAAAAACTTAGTGGCACCAGTGCCACCAGGGGAAAATGTTAGTTTGAAGCCCTTTTGTCTACCCAATGTTATACTCAACATTTTATCATTGTCCTCATCTCTTTCAGTTCAGGGACTACTGTGGGGTCTGTCAGAGATGGGACTGGCGCGGCACACCCAAGGCCCTAGATAAGTGTAACCTGGACAGTCCCTTCTTCGAGGGCCACTTCCTCAAAGTCCTCTTCGACAGGATGGGCCGTATTTTGGATCAGGTGAGTTTGAAGTAAGGAAAGATCTCAGAGGGACATTTTCCCGGACACAGTTGTAGCCTAGTCCTAGACTAAAAAGCCTGTTCAATGAAAATTCTCAATTGAAAGTGCTTCTTAGTCAAAGACTAGGCTTAATTTGTGTCATGGAAACCAGCTCAGAATGTTCAGACGGGGCATCAATTGGATTAAACACTTAAATCTGCTTTGTGAGTTTAGCGATATTGTGGTGTCTAGATCTACATTCACCTTGGTGTACCTGAGCTCAATGACTGTCCCTTCTCTGTCCTCCAGCCTTATGATGTGAACCTGCAGGTGACGTCAGTGCTGTCCAAGCTGTCTCTGTTACCCCACCCACACATGCATGAGTCCCTGCTGGATCCCTACATCAACCTGGGCCCCGGCTGCAGGTCCCTCTTCTCCGTCATTGTCAGGGTATGTTGAGGAATCAACATGAGCAGATACTCAGATACCCAGTATTGATCTATCTTGAATTGATATTGAAGTGATTGTAGGAAGGTTGTTAAAGGGGCAATCTGTAGTTGCCGCGTCCATTTCTGGATTGATAAATTAATGATATGTACCTATTAATTCTTAAAGAATATAACTTAGGGCAGGGCGATGTTTTCAAATGCCTGTATTGCATTTTCCAGTTTTTATGAGTGTTTGTCTTTTTGGTCTCGTCTCCTTTGCTCCTTTGCTGTGTGCACTGTGCACCTTCCCACTCGCACACGGCTGTGCTAGCTGTCTAGTCTCTGTTTTATAAATGTGCAATGAGCATCAAAAGATGCATTTGTGTAAGGAATTGGCAACTCGTTCTCATTCTGAGAAATAAGCATATTTTTATCCAGGTAGGCTACTTGATTTCAACATCTAAACAAAGTGAACAGGCTATGTTGTTCAAACAGTTTGAGATGGATAGGAGGGTGTATTCATAACACTTCAACTGTTCTAGCTTGTTAGCAAGCAAATAGATCCAAATTGTCTAGACTTTAAATATAAAGATTAGCTGGCTACTCACTAGCATGTGTTTGAGAGATTGTTTATGAGACCTGTGTTAATTTTCTATAATGCCTGCTACCACTAGTTGGTCATTATTAGTGGATGTGCATGGTTCTGGTTATATTTGTAACAAAAAGGACATTTCCGTAGACAGACTTGAAAGCCAGATCAGTAATTATTGCAAAAAAAGTAGGTTAAACTATTTTTATAAAATAATTAAATTATACTGAAATAAAATATAAATGCAACATGTAAAGTGTTGGTCCCATGTTTAATAAAAGATCCCCGAAATGTTCCCATATGCACAAAAAGCTTATTTCTCTCAAATGTTGTGCACAAATTTGTTTACGTCCCTGTTAGTGAGCATTTCTCCTTTGCCAAGCTAATCCATCCACCTGACAGGTGTGGCATATCAAGAAGCTGATTAAACAGCATGATCATTCCACAGGTGCACCTTGTGCTGGGGACAATAAAAGGCCACTCTAAAATGTGCAGTTTTGTCACACAACACAATGCCACAGATGCTGACTGCAGGCATGTCCACCAGAGCTGCTGCCTCAACGTCATTTTAGAGAATTATGCTATATGTCCTACCTGCCTCACAACCGTAGCCCACGTGTAACCACGCCAGCCCAGGACCTCCACATCCGGCTTCTTCCCCTGTGGGATCTTCTGAGACCAGCCACCCGGGCAGCTGATGAAGCTGTGGGTTTGCACAACCGAAGAATTTCTGCACAAACTGTCAGAAACCATCTCCGGGGAAGCTCATTTCCATGCTCGTTGTCCTCACCAGGGTCTTTACGTGACTGCAGTTCGGCGTCGTAACCAACTTCAGTGGGTAAATGCTCACCTTCGATGGCCACTGGCTTGATGGAGAAGTGTGCTCTTCACGGATTAATCCCGTTTCAACTGTACCGGAAAGATGGTGTCGTGTGGGCGAGTGGTTTGCTGATGGAGACGTTGTGAACAGAGTGCCCAATGGTGGCGGTGAGGTTATGGTATGGGCAGGCATAAACTACGGACAACAAACAGAATTGCATTTTATTGATGGCAATTTGAATGCAGAGAGATACCATGACGAGATCCTGAGGCCCATGGTTGTGCCATTCATCCGCCGCCATCCCCTCATGTTTCAGCATGGTAATGCACAGCCCCATGGCACAAGGATCTGTACACAATTCCTGAAAGCTTAAAATGTACCAGTTCTTCCATGGCCTGCATACTCACCAGACATATGTCACCCATTGAGCATGTTTGGGATGCTCTGGATTGACGAGTACGACAGCGTGTTCCAGTTCCCGTCAACATCCAGCAACTTCGCACTGCCATTGAAGAGGAGTGGGACAACATTCCACAGTTCACAATCAATAGCCTGATCAACTCTGTGCGAAGGAGATGTGTCGAGCTGCATGAGGCAAATGGTGGTCACACCAGATACTGACTGGTTTTCTGATCCACGCCCCTACTTTTTTTTTAAAGGTACAGTTGAAGTTGGAAGTTTACATACACTTAGGTTGGAGTCATTAAAACTCGTTTTTCAACCACTCCACAAATGTCTTGTTAAACTATAGTTTTGGCAAGTTGGTTAGGACATCTACTTTGTGCATGACACAACTAATTTTTCCAACAATTGTTTACAGACAGATTTCACTTATAATTCACTGTATCACAATTCCAGTGGGTTAGAAGTTTACATACACTAAGTTGACTGTGCCTTTAAACAGCTTGAAAATTCCAGAAAATGATGTCATGGCTTTAGAAGCTTCTGATAAGCTAATTGATATCATTTGAGTCAATTGGAGAGTACCCGTGGATGTATTTCAAGGCCTACCTTCAAACTCAGTGCCTCTTTGCTTGACATCATGGGAAAATCAAAATAAATCAGCCTATACCTCAGAAAAAAAATGTAGACCTCCACAGGTCTGGTTCATCCTTGGGAGCTATTTCCAATCAAACAATAGTACGCAAGTATAAACCCCATGGGACCACGCAGCCATCATACCGCTCAGGAAGGAAACGCGTTCTGTCTCCTAGAGATGAACGTACTTTGGTGCAAATCAATCCCAGAACAACAGCAAAGGACCTTGTGAAGATGCTGGAGGAAACAGGTACAAAAGTATATATATCCACAGTAAAACGAGTCCTATATCGACATAACCTGAAAGGCCGCTCAGCAAGGAAGAAGCCACTGCTCCAAAACCGCCATAAAAAGCCAGACTACGGTTTGCAACTGCACATGGGGACAAAAATTGTACTTTTTGGAGAAATGTCCTCTGGTTTGATGAAACAAAAATAGAACTGTTTGGAGGAAAAAGGGGGTTGCTTGCAAGCCGAAGAACACCAGCCCAACCGTGAAGCACGGGGGTGGCAGCATCATGCTGTGGGGGTGCTTTGCTGCAGGAGGGACTGGTGCACTTCACAAAATAGATAGCATCATGAGGAAGGAAAATTATGTGGATATATTGAAGCAACATCTCAAGACATCAGTCAGGAAGTTAAAGCTTGGTCGCAAATGGGTCTTCCAAATGGACAATGACCCCAAGCATACTTCCAAAGTTGTGGCAAAATTGCTTAAGGACAACAAAGTCAAGGAATTGGAGTGGCCATCACAAAGGCCTGACCTCAATCCTATAGAAAATGTGTGGGCAGAACTGAAAAAGCGTGTGCGAGCAAGGAGGCCTACAAACCTCACTCTGTTACACCAGCTCTGTCAGGAGGAATGGGCCAAAATTCACCCAACTTATTGTGGGAAGCTTGTGGAAGGCTACCTGAAACGTTTGACCCAAGTTAAACAATTTAAAGGCAATGCTACCAAATACTAATTGAGTGTATGTAAACTTCTGACGCACTGGGAATGTGATGAAAGAAATAAAAGCTGAAATAAATCATTCTTTCTACTATTATTCTGACATTTCACATTCTTAAAATAAAGTGGTGATCCTAACTGACCTAAGACAGGGAATTTGTACTAGGATTAAATGTCAGGAATTGTGAAAAACTGAGTTTAAATGTATTTGGCTAAGGTGGTCAAAAGTTTTGAGAATGCCACAAATATTAATTTTCACAAAGTCTGCTGCCTCAGTTTACATGATGGCGATTTGCATATACTCCAGAATGTTATGAAGAGTGATCAGATTAATTTAAATTAATTGCCAAGTCCCTCTTTGCCATGAAAATGAACTTAATCCCCAAAAAACATTTCCACTGCATTTCAGCCCTGCCACAAAAGGACCAGCTGACATCATGTCAGTGATTCTCTCGTTAACACAGGTGAGTCTTGACGAGGACAAGGCTGGAGATCACTCTGTCATGCTGATTGAGTTAGAATAACAGACTGGAAGCTTTAAAAGGAGGGTGGTGCTTGAAATCATTGTTCTTCCTCTGTTAACCATGGTTACCTGCAAGGAAACACGTGCCGTCATCATTGCTTTGCACAAAAATGGCTTCACAGGCAAGGATATTGCTGCTAGTAAGATTGCACCTAAATCAACCATTTTTCGAATCATCAAAAACTTCAAGGAGCGAGGTTCAATTGTTGTGAAGAAGGCTTCAGGGCACCCAAGAAAGTCCAGCAAGCGCCAGGACCGTCTCCTAAAGTTGATTCAGCTGCGGGATCGGGGCACCACCAGTGCAGAGCTTGCTCAGGAATGGCAGCAGGCAGGTGTGAGTGCATCTGCACGCACAGTGAGGCGAAGACTTTTGGAGGATGGCCTGGTGTCAAGAAGGGCAGCGAGGAAGCCTCTTCTCTATAGGAAAAACATCAGGGACAGACTGATATTCTGCAAAAGGTACAGGGATTGGACTGCTGAGGACTGGGGTAAAGTCATTTTCTCTGATTAATCCCCTTTCCGATTGTTTGGGGCATTCGGAAAAAAGCTTGTCCGGAGAAGACAAGGTGAGCGCTACCATCAGTCCTGTGTCATGCCAACAGTAGAGCATCCTGAGACCATTCATGTGTGGGGTTGCTTCTCAGCCAAGGGAGTGGGCTCACTCACAATTTTGCCTAAGAAGACAGCCATGAATAAAGAATGGTACCAACACATCCTCAGAGAGCAACTTCTCCCAACCATCCAAGAACAGTTTGGTTACGAACAATGCCTTTTCCAGCATGATGGAGCACCTTGCCATAAGGCAAAAGTGATAACTAAGTGGCTCAGGGAACAAAACATTGACATTTTGGGTCCATGGCCAGGAAACTCCCCCGACCTTAATCCCATTGAGAACTTGTGGTCAATCCTCAAGAGGCGGGTGGACAAACAAAAACCCACAAATTCTGACAAACTCCAAGCATTGATTTTGCAAGAATGGGCTGCCATCAGTCAGGATGTGGCCCAGAAGTTAATTGACAGCATGCCAGGGCGGATTGCAGAGGTCTTGAAAAAGAAGGGTCAACACTGCAAATATTGACTCTTAGCATAAACTAAATGTAATTGTCAATAAAAGCCTTTGACACTTATGGAATGCTTGTAATTATACTTCAGTATACCATAGTAACATCTGAGAAAAATATCTGAAAACACTGAAGCAGCAAACTTTGTGAAGACCAATACTTGTGTCATTCTCAAAGCTTTTGACCACGACTGTATGTAAACTTCCGACTTCAACTGTAGCTGTGACCAACAGATGCATATCTGTATTCCCAGTCGTATGAAATCCATAGATTAGGGCCCAATTTATTTATTTAAATTGACTGATTCCCTTATATAAACTGTAACTCAGTAAAATCTTAGAAATTGTTGCATTTTGCGTTTATATTTTTGTTCAGTGTATGAGTGGGTCTTATGGTTGAAAGCTTATATTTAGCCTAGGTATAATTTTACATTAGATTATTCCCCACTGTTTGAAATGCAGTTTATTGACCTTTAATTGTGCAACAAAGCTTATTTAGAAAAAAAGAAAAAAATCGAGATACTGTATATCGTGAATCACCCATAAGTTTGAAAAAATGTAGATATGATTTTTAGGCCATATCACCCAGCCCTAATATAACATATAAATGCCTCATGAACTGAGTTCAACTGTTGTAGCCCATTAGAACCCAAAATAGAAGCTTGTTTATTTGAATGATTGTAAACAAAGTGAATGTAAACATGGTTAAAACTATAATTTTGATATCATGGACGATCAATCCTTGCATCCATAGCTTTGTCTATAAATTTGAGAGTGGTTACATTTCTCCATCCCCATCCCTCAGCTTATTACTGAAACAGTGGCGCTGAGAACGCTTTGATATTGTTTCAACTTCGGATTGCCCCTTTAAGATTGTGGGCCTATGGAGGAAGTCTGATGTTCTTGTTAAATAGAGTACATTTTGAGTAACAATTTAGTAATAGCAATTATGTTATAGTCACGTTTATGTTAACATAAAAAATTCCACATTGTCAGTATTGAACTTGCTCTGAGCCTTTATACTGATTTGTCCCTGTACATTTGACTCTGTCAGGTGGTTGGGGACCTCATGTTGAGGATTCAGCGCATCCCAGACTTCACACCCAAACTCCTGCTGGTGAGAAAGAGACTGCTTGGCTTGGAACCAGAGGGCTTGAAGTAAGTACTCTGTGAAAGGTTTCTGTTCTTCACAAAAGATAGTAAGATGTGTTGAATTCAGGCAGCATTCAGCTAGCCACTAGCCAGATGTATTTGAAGTGAATATGTTGAGGTTTGACACAGTGGGCTCTATTTTAACAAACCTAACGCAATGGTAAATCTTAGCGCTTGTGGTAGCGTTATAGGTTCGGAGGGGTGTCGGAAATATTTTTGCTATTTTCACAACCGGGCGGAGTAGCTGGCAGTGGCACGACAGGGCTAGGTTTGTATGAATAAATAAGTTGTGGGTGTGTTGAGACTTGGCCCCTCACTGGTCAATCAGAACGTACTCCATGGCTAAATATGTGGTTGCTTCAAGTTGTGTATCATCAACTCCAATTCAAATGTTAGTCCGTTATAGCCTAGTTCTTTAAATAGCCTGCCCCATATTTGCTAAATATGTTGAACATGTTTGCTGTCCACATTGTTCTAATTGCATTGCATCAAAATGGAAATACATTGTTAAACATAGGCTATAGCATTCTCACTGATAGCCAGTGGGGAGAACAAGTATTTGATACACTGCCGATTTTGCAAGTTTTCCTACATACAAAGCATGTAGAGGTCTGTAATTTTTATCATAGGTACACTTCAACTGTGAGAGACGGAATCTAAAACAAAAATCCAGAAAATCAAATGGTATGATTTTTAAGTAATTCATTTGCATTTTATTGCATGACATAAGTATTTGATACATCAGAAAAGCAGAACTTAATATTTGGTACAGAAACCTTTGTTTGCAATTACAGAGATCATACGTTTCCTGTAGGTCTTGACCAGGTTTGCACACACTGCAGCAGGGATTTTGGCCCACTCCTCCATACAGACCTTCTCCAGATCCTTCAGGTTTCGGGGCTGTCGCTGGGCAATACGAACTTTCAGCTCCCTCCAAAGATTTTCTATTGGGTTCAGTTCTGGAGACTGGCTAGGCCACTCCAGGACCTTGAGATGCTTCTTACGGAGCCACTCCTTAATTGCCCTGGCTGTGTGTTTCGGGTCATTGTCATGCTGGAAGACCCAGCCACGACCCATCTTCAATGCTCTTACTGAGGGAAGGAGGTTGTTGGCCAAGATCTCGCGATACATGGCCCCATCCATCCTCCCCTCAATACGGTGCAGTCGTCCTGTCCCCTTTGCAGAAAAGCATCCCCAAAGAATGATGTTTCCACCACCATGCTTCACGGTTGGGATGGTGTTCTTGTGGTTGTACTCATCCTTCTTCTTCCTCCAAACACGGCGAGTGGAGTTTAGACCAAAAAACTATATTTTTGTCTCATCAGACCACATGACCTTCTCCCATTCCTCCTCTGGATCATCCAGATGGTCATTGGCAAACTTCAGACAGGCCTGGACATGCGCTGGCTTGAGCAGGGGGACCTTGCGTGGGCTGCAGGATTTTAATCCATGACGGCGTAGTGTGTTACTAATGGTTTTCTTTGAGACTGTGGTCCCAGCTCTCTTCAGGTCATTGACCAGGTCCTGCCGTGTAGTTCTGGGCTGATCCCTCACCTTCCTCATGATCATTGATGCCCCACGAGGTGAGATCTTGCATGGAGCCCCAGACTGACGGTGATTGACCGTCATCTTGAACTTCTTCCATGTTCTAATAATTGCGCCAACAGTTGTTGCCTTCTCACCAAGCTGCTTGCCTATTGTCCTGTAGCCCATCCCAGCCTTGTGCAGGTCTACAATTTTATCCCTGATGTCCTTACACAGCTCTCTGGTCTTGGCCATTGTGGAGAGGTTGGAGTCTGTTTGATTGAGTGTGTGGACAGGTGTCTTTTATACAGGTAACGAGTTCAAACAGGTGCAGTTAATACAGGTATTGAGTGGAGAACAGCAGGGCTTCTTAAAGAAAAACTAACAGGTCTGTGAGAGCCGGAATTCTTACTGGTTGGTAGGTGATCAAATACTTATGTCATGCAATAAAATGCAAATTAATTACTTAAAAATCATACAATGTGATTTTCTGGATTTTTGGAAACAGGATGCACCTGAGCTCAATTTCGAATCTCATAGCGAAGGGTCTGAATACTTATGTAAATAAGGTGTTTCTGTTTTTTTATTTGTAATACATTTGCAAAAAAATTAACTGTTTTGGCTTTGTCACTATGTGGTATTGTGTGTAGATTGCTGAGGATTTTTATTTATTTAATACATTTTATAATAAGGCTGTAATGTAACAAAATGTGGAAAAAGTCAAGGGGTCTGAATACTTTCCGAAGGCACTGTATATAAAGGACTCATTGCCAAAATCCCGAAGTATCCCTTTAAGGACACACCTCAAATATTGTCACCCCTCCCACCTCATTGCAAAAAAAAAGAAAAGATGGAGAACAAGCTATAGGATTAAAAATACAAGGGGTTGGAACCAAAATTATTTTCCAATCGTTTCGTTCCGAACAGAAACATTATTTTGTTTCGTTACGTTCCACTGTTCCGATCAGCAAAATAAAGTTCTGAACCAGTTCGAACCAAAAACAAGTGCAGATTTATATAATTCCTTTCTGTTCCTTTTTAAACCTCTGAAATCAGCAAAAAAAACTACATTTTGGTCGACATTAAATTACTTCACCAATCAGTGCGGATAGAGCAGCTTGCTATGGAGCAGGTAAGTGATTTCATCTTTATAGGAAAGTCGTTAAGAGCTAATTGTATTTTGCCTTAACAGCATGGTTTAATCATAATAAAAGACAAACACACACGGACACACACTGTGCTGCCAGTCAAATTGTATGGCGCGAGGTGCAACAGACATTTTGCGGGTGAGGAAAGAGCGAGAGAGGATGGAGGAAGCTTGCCTTGAAGCGCTGGGCATCTTATGACATGCATTTTCTGAAATAGGCCCACAGAATTATACAGTACCTACGGAGGAGCGGCTTCTATGCAGGAACTTTGAATGTCTGAACTTCCGAGTTGGTTTAACGTTGGACCAGAGCAAACGCTAGCTAGCTAACAAGCTTGTGTGTGCAGAGCAGCACTAGGAAAAAAAAAAAACGTCCTACCTTTTTGTAGTTAATAAATCCAATGTGAAACGTGATAACTATAGTATCCTTAACTAGCATTGAAAAAGTGAATCCATTCTTCTCTAATTAAACATCTCTCCCTAATTTATGAACCACGCTTTTAACGTTGTCAGTAGGCTTCAGAGTGGAGGGGTAAGTAGCCTACACACACAAGTATATCCACTGGCAAAGATTTCAAATTGATACTTGGAGTCAAATATTGATATAATATCGTCCATAAATAATATTATGATATGTAAGTGTATGTCCCCCCCATCAATAGGGGAAACCAATTTTTGTTCTATGTTTCTAAATACGAGATTCATCTGCACAAAAGGCACATCTGTCCTTCCATGGGAACTGTGCATCATGGCTGGATAGGCTGCGCTTCTCCTCTCAAAATCCATGCCATTGTCAACTGCTTTACTGCTTTTTGTGGGTCTTAAAACTTCCCATTAGCATTGCATGAAATTGTAAGTTTTGCGCTTGTTTTTAAGGACACACCTCAAATATTGCCACCCCTCCCACCTCAGCGCAAGCGAGCTGATGTTAGACAGGTACATTTACAAACCTGGTGTTAGGGCTGAAAAATGCCAGTGCGACAGTTTTTACATTACGAAATTGCAAACGAATGTGCATTTGACACTTGCGCCTCTTTTTCGCCAGCCAAAAATAGAGCCCAGTGTTTCTCAGGCCTTTGCTGTGTAGCATTGACCACATAGACACATTTCGTTCAGATAGCCAGATGTATTTGACTTGAAGTGGATGTTTTAAGGTTTGACACAGTGTCTCTCTGGTCTCTCCTATGTAGCATCGACCACATGACCCTGCTGGAGGGGGTGATCGTACTGGAGGAGTTCTGCAAGGAGCTGGCTGCCATTGCCTTTGTCAAGTTCCACGCATCTGTCTCCAGCTCACCCTAACCCAGCTGCCAAGGCCAGGCAGGCAGGCCAGGACTGGACTCTCGGAGGGGAACAGGATGGCAAAGGACAGGATCAACAAACCACTGGTTACCTACCACTGGTCATCCCTATATAGATTTTGCCCCAAGGACATACTGTAAGCAGGACACGTTTCATCAAATGTCTCGGGGCTCCACCACAGAGAAAGTATTTTGCCCCTGCCCTACCCAGTACAGAAAAGAACAGTATGACTGGCCACCGGGGAAGGGACTAGTGTCTTCCTCTCAGGGTGAGGAAGAGGATGTGTGGATGGATGCGGAAGAGAGGGGACATTCGCTGGACGGTTTGAGCTGGGCTGGGCAGGGCCTGCGGAGTCCCTTCATGCTCTCTCTCTTCCTTTCTCTCTCTCCGTCTTTATCTTTCTTGCCAGCCAAAACAAGATGGTAGCCCCTTCACTATGTGTGTCATAGAGCGAGAGAAAAGGTTTATTGCGTATTTGTGCGTGTATTTATTTCTGGATTTCAGACTGCTGTTTGTAAGTGGCAATGCCTTAGTGTTGGATTATTACGCCTTTTCAGTTACACTTTTAGGGGATTGTTTCCTATTGAAACATTTTATCATGTCTAATATATTCATTTTCTGTCAGATTATAAATGTCTCAAAAAGTCTGGGGAAAATATAGACAAATTAGCCCTTCTATTGTTTACCAAAATCAGGTAATTCGCTCGATTTGTTTGAAAACAAGACATACAATACAATTAAAAAGTTGTATTTATTTAACTTCATTTTGTGATGGAGAAGTTTAACTGTAGTATCTGAGATACTAGAGTCGCTGTGGCAGAAATGGCCCCCATATTTATTCTCACCATTTTGCTTTCAGGTTGCCTTTTTAACTGATACGTATTTGTAATGAGAAAAAAAAAGTTTTTAAACCAAGTGAATATAATTCCCATTATATGGACTAACAGGAGAGACGAGCTCATAATGCTTTGTTTGCAACAAATCCATAAAGTTTTGAATTACCATGACTTGTAAACTTAACTGTGGAGATGTGTTAGTGTTACCATTGCTTAGGCTACCTACCTATCCATGTTAGTTGTTGTGCGTATTTCTTATTGCTTGCACCTTCAACCTCACTAGCAATGGGGTAACGTTAGAGTAATGTGGCTTCACATTTTGTAGAATGTGGATCCTGAAATGACAAATTCTGTGGATTTGCACATGGACCTATATATAAATAAATAAACTGGGTGGTTCGAGCCCTGAATGCTGATTGGCTGACAGCCGTGGTATATCAGACCATATACCACAGGTATGACAAAAAAAGATACGTTAGTGACCAGTTTATAATAGCAATAAGGCACCTCTGGGGTTTGTGGTATATGGCCAATATACCACACCACCTCGGACCTTATTGCTTAAATACAGTAAAGTAAAGTATTCAGACCCCTTTACTTTTTCCAAATTTTTTTACGTTACAGCCTTATTCTAAAATTGATTAAACATTTTTTTTTCTTCTCCTCATCAATCAACACACAATACCCCATAATGACAAAGCAAAAACAGGTTTTTAGACATTTTTGCTAATTTATAATGTAAAAAAAACGGAAATATGACATTTACATAAGTCTTCAGACCCTTTACTCAGTACTTTGTTGAAGCACCTTTGGCAGCAACTACAGCCTCGTCTTCTTGGGTATGACGCTACAAGCTTGGCACACCTGTATTTGGGGAGTTTCTCCCATTCTTCTCTGCAGATCCTCTCAAGCTGTCAGGTTGGATGGGGAGTGTTGCTCCACAGCTATTTTCAGGTCTCCAGAGATGTTTGATCGGGTTCAAGTCCGGGCTCTGACTGGGCCACTCAAGAACATTCAGAGACTTGTCCCGAAGCCACTCCTGCGTTGTCTTGGCTGTGTGCTTAGGGTCGTTGTCCTGTTGGAAGGTGAACCTTCGCCTCAGTCTGAGGTCCTGAGCGCTCTTGAGCAGGTTTTCATCAAGGATCTCTCTGTACTTTGCTCCGTTCATCTTTGCCTCGATCCTGACTAAACATCCCCACTGCATGATGCTGCCACCACCTGGCTTCACTGTAGGGATGGTGCCAGGTTTCCTCCAGACGTGACACTTGGCATTCACGCCAAAGAGTTCAATCTTGGTTTCATCAGACCAGAGAATCTTGTTTCTCACGGTGCCTTTTGGCAAACTCCAAGCGGGCTGTCATGTGCCTTTTACTGAGGAGAGGCTTCTGTCTGGCCACTCTACCAAAAAGGCCTGATTGTTGGAGTGCTGCAGAGATGGTTGTCCTTCTGGAAGGTTCTCCCATCTCCACAGAGGAACTCCAGAGCTCTGACAGAGTGACCATCGGGTTCTTGGTCACCTACCTGACCATGGCCGTTCTCCCCTGATTGCTCAGTTTGGCCGGGCGGCCAGCTCTAGGAAGAGTCTTGGTGTTTCCAAACTTCTTCCATGTAAGAATGATGGAGGGCACTGTGTTCTTGGGGACCTTCAATGCTGCAGACATTTTTTGGTACCCTTCCCCAGATCTGTGCCTCGACACAATCCTGTCTCTGAGCTCTACGGACAATTTCTTTGACCTCATGGCTTGGTTTTTGCTGTGACATGCATTTCAATTGAATTTACCACAGGTGGACTCCAATCAAGTTGTAGGATGATTAATGGAAACAGGATGCACCTGAGCTCAATTTCGAGTCTCATAGCAAAGGGTCTGAATACTTATGTAAATAAGGTATTTCTGTTTTTTTTCTAAAAACCTGTTTTTGCTTTGTCATTGTGGGTATTGTGTGTAGATTGCTGAGGATTTGTATTTATTTAATCCATTTTAGAATAAGGCTGTAACGTAACAACATTTGGAAAAAGACAAGGGGTCTGAATACTTTCCGAAGGGACTGTATACCTATGTACATTTGCACTCGTTACATTTCATATCCGATTCTTTGCTTTGTTATGGATCTTCAAGACAAGTCAGTGTTTGAGGAAAGCATTTGTTTTTATTTTGCCTCCGCGATAGTGTTTTATTTTGATTACCATAATGTCAGTTACAAAATGTACACTGCTAAATGTAACACTTGCTGTATGTTGTCTTTTTCTGTACTTCTGGCATGGCCATCTTTCAGCAATCTTACATTGAACACATTTTTTACCTGTTATTAATGACTTGTTTATAAGGTGAAATCTTAATTTCATAAACAGTGAAAGTGGTTGAGAGGTCCTGTCTTCATAATTCGTTATTTCTTGGTTAGCTTACATTGTAGCATGTAGGCCTACTATAAATGTATGTAAACACAATACATGCATTTAGTATAAGTTTCGTCATAAGCTACCATTTTATAAATGCAAGTATTTTCCGTAGAGGTATTGAATTTACCAGCAGTATTGTTTTTCAGCATGGTCTTTGAGGATGTGCCCTTAATGTTAAAGGATTGATGACTATTGTTTACTGTGTGTTGTGGTGTAGAAGATAGAGTGGAACCAGGGTTCCTTGCAAGTACCTGTTGGAGTCATTTTGTGGAATTTGAGCACTTGCACTTAATTTTTTAATTGTTCTAAATTAAGGAACTACTTGACAACTGATGCCGGGGCTGGGGATGTGTGTTGCCTGTCTGAATGCTTTGGGTTTGTACATGGATGGTGAGCAGATTGTGTCGTTGTGTTATAGGGGCTGAGTGTGTTGGTGTGTGTCTGCGTGAATGCTTGCTGTAATAACGCAGATGGATGGAGTCTTTCAATGAGGTCAGGAGTTGAAATACTCCAGACTACCCGGGACACTGAACATAGTGGCTAAAGCTGGTGTTCCAGCTAAGTTGAGATGGCTTCTGGATGTTCTGGTTGACCACCCTATACAGCACCTCGAGGTTATGTAACAAAACAGGGTCAACGAGTTGAATGTTCTTGCTTGAATGTTTTGAATAACTTTCTAGGAAGATATGCTTGAAATTGACATTAATTGATTCAAACAACAACCCATATTGAAGGTTATGCAAACGTTTGCATGAAATCAGATTAGCACATTGTCTTCATTCTTGGTCATTTGTTGTACATACACTGACTGTACAAAACATTAGGAACACCTTCCTAATATTGAGTCCCTCCCCCCTTTTGCCCTCCAAACAGCCTCAATTTGTTGTGGGCATAGACTCTAACAAGGTGTCGAAAGCGTTCCACAGGGATGCTGGCCCATGTTGACTCCAATGCTTCCCACAGTTGTGTCAAGTTGGCTGGATGTCCTTTGGGTGGTGGACCATTCATGATACACATAGGAAACTGTTGAGTGTGAAAAACCCAGCAGCGTTGCAGTTCTTGACACACTTAAACCGGTGCGCCTGGCACCTACTACCAAAGGCACTTAAATATTTTGTCTTGGCAATTTACCGTCTGAATGGCACACATACATACACAATCCACGTCTCAATGCTTAAAGATCCTTCTTTGGCCTGTCTTCTCCCCTTCATCTACACTGATTGAAGTGGATTTAACAAGTGACATCAATAAGGGCTCATAGCTTTCACCTGGATTTACCTGGACAGTCTATGTCATGGAAAGAGCAGCTGTTCCTAATGTTTTGTACACTCAATACTCTACACATATATATTTCCCCTGTAGCTCAGTTGGTAGAGCATGGCGCTTGCAACGCCAGGGTTGTGGGTTCGTTTCCCACGGGGGACCAGTATGAAAATGTATGCACTCACTAACTGTAAGTCACTCTGGATAAGAGCGTCTGCTAAATGACATAAATGTAATGATATTTTTATAAACCAAAAAAGGATTAGGCTGTACACTACATGGCCAAAAGTATGTGGACACCTGCTCGTCGAACATTCCAAAATCATGGGCATTAATATGGAGTTGGTCCCGAATTTGCTACTATAACAGCCTCCACTCTTCTGGGAAGGCTTTCTACTAGATGTTGGACCATTGCTGCGGGGACTTGCTTCCATTCAGCCTCGAGCATTAATGAGGTCTGGCACTGATGTTGGGTGATTAGGCCTGGCTCCCAGTCGGCGTACCAATTAATCCCAAAGGTGTTCAATGGGGTTGAGGTCAGGGCTCTGGGCAGGCCAGTCAAGTTCTTCCACACCGATCTCTACAAACCATTTCTGTATGAACCTTGCTTTGTGCACGGGGGCATTGTCATGCTGAAATAGAAAAGGGCCTACCCCAAACTGTTGCCTCAAAGTTGGAAGCACAGAATCGATCGTCTAGAATGTAATTGTATGCTGTAGCGTTAAGATTTCCCTTCACTGGAACTAAGGGGTCTAGCCCGAACCATGAAAAACAGCCCCAGACCATTATTCCTCCTCCACCAAACTTCAGTTGGCACTATGCATTCGGGCAGGTAACGTTGTCCTGGCATCCGCCAAACCCAGATTTGTCCGTCGGACTGCCAGATGGTGAAGCATGATTCATCACTCCAGAGAACGCGTTTCCACTGCTCTAAAGTTCAATGGCGGCGAGCTTTACACCACTCCAGCCGACGCTTGGCATTGCGCATGGTGATCTAAGGCTTGTGTGCAGCTGCTCGGCCATGGAAACTCATTTCATGAAGCTCCCGACAAACAGTTATTGTGCTGACGTTGCTTCCATAGGCAGTTTGGAACTCAGTAATGAGTGTTGCAACTGAGGACAAACGATTTTTACGCTCTTCAGCACTCGACGGTCCCGTTCTTTGAGCTTGTGTGGCCTACCACTTAGCGGCTGAGCCTTTGTTGCTCCTAGACCTTTCCACTTCACAATAACAGCACTTACAGTTGACCTGGGCAGCTCTAGCATGTCGGAAATTTGACGAACTGACTTGTTAGAAAGGTGGCATCAGTAAGGCCATTCGATTTTATACACCTGTCAGCAACGGGTGTGGCTTAAATAGGCGAATCCACTAATTTGAAGGAGTGTCCACATACTTTTGTATATATAGTGTACCTTTTAACAGTGACTTGTCTATTTTAATAGAAGAAAAAATTATGTTAATCATGCACATTTGTTTATCAACATTTCCAATTTTTCTGGACATTTGTGTGTGTATATATACGTGTACAATAGTAATGTTGCTGGGTGTAAATGCATGCATATCATTTATAGTAATGAGGAAAGCAGCCTCTTTCCTAGCCTAGTCCCAGATCTGTTTGTGGGGTCTGGCCAACTCACTAATGACCATAGGAATTGGGAAGACGGCACAAACAGATCTGGAACCAGGCTATCTCTTTCCATCCATAACGCTTTCTTAGCTGTCAGCACTGCTCCTCTTCTGAAGACACTGACAGGGAATACAACAATGCCTTACTTCACACTGTAGTTCTCAATGACAACTTTTAAAAATAGACAATTGTTTCACTGCTTGTTTGTTTGTTACACAGGATGCTCTATATTTTGTGTTACACGTTTGACTTGTATTTCCTTGTCTGGGCAAGATTCTACTATTATTATCCCAAAATCTGATGCCAACTTATTTTGTTTCCTTTCCTGTTATGTATCAGCTTAGACCAATCACTGTATATCTTTGGTAAACAAAAATCCTTGTTGCATTTAATCGTTAAAACCTCCATTGCTGCTTAACACGGAGTGAAATGGGGTATGATGTTTTTCAACTTTGTTTCATGACCAGTATGATTTCTTCAGTGATTAGTGCAATGCTATTTAAATGTAAGAAATTGCATGCTCATTCCTCTCGATGCTTATAATCAGTGTCGAAGGTGACTCGCTGATGGGTGGGTTATTTTCTGCAGTTTCTCTCATGCACTCAGGGTATCACATCTTTACTCGCATCTGCCATTTCTGCTTTATGCCTGCTTCTTTTCGGTGTGTATTAGAAATTATACAGGACATTATGGCTTTGTTTTAACATTTTCCGTTCCCAATAAAAAGTACTTTCATCAAGTTGTTTGGTTGTTATTGCTGAATCAAATTATCATGTGGGATTAAGGACAAAATACATTCAAAAGGTTTAATTCGGGTTTTATTACAAAAGTTCTGTACATATACTATTACATTTAGATTCAAAAGTACTAAAACAAAACAAATGCACAAAATAACCATTTATATTTTGCCATGACTGAGTGGACTGCACGTTACATTTATTCATAATCACCTTTAAAATGTACAATTCTTATGTTTGTAAGATCCATTGGAGGGATCTGAGTATCTGTGGGTCAACTTCTAATGCATAAGAGACTTTGGACGGGATTCAATCCAAAACCACGCTTGGTATTAAATTGTTTTCTCCAATTGAGCCGACATCTGCAGCGTTTACCTTGAAGGCGATCTCTGCGAATGCAGTAAGTGCCTTTAAAATACACATTGTCTACAAACGCGATCGGATTGAATCCCGGCCTTTGCAACTTTAGGAAAATAAAATCAAAGCATTGCATGACCCTGCTCAACACATCTTGTGTCAGCCCAGTCCATACACAACAAAAAACACACTTTATCAAGATTCCACTGACTGGTGAAACAAATTCCTGGGATGGGAGAAATACATGACAGTTTTAATGTACAGTATAAGGTAAGGTCCAAGGCTCTTGTGATGGTATGCAGAATAAAGATGTTTAAATTCCCTTCATGTGAACGTAAACGCACAATTATTAAAGAGGCATTGTGGTATAGAAAGAAAGAAAATGGTGCTTTCACTACACCCAATCCCCCTTGGTAAAGTGGATGCTAACTACCATAATTTCTCCAAATAAATACTACGAAGTCATGGATATAAGGGCTTTCTTTAATACTTGTTGGGGGTTGACAGTAAACATAACTTTATGAAGTACTCTTTAAAACATAACTATTTTTCATCAACACAGTTAACCATGTTATAAGCAGACCTGTGTTCAAACACTATTTGAAGTCATTTCAAATACTTAAGCTGTGCTTGAGTGAGCTTGCCTGTTGCGATGGAACCAATAGAAAAGTCCCAAAAGTGCAAACCACACCCACCTAGCACTCCAGACAGGCTAATGCAAATGCTTAAAGTATTTTCAAGATTTCAAATATAATATATATATATATATATATATAATACCTGAACCCAGGTATGGTTATGACACTAACAAACCCTTCATACAGTAGTGACACCTATAGAAAGTGGATATACACTTTTTATTTCAGCTTATGAGAATAGTAGAAAACCATTGAAAAGTTCAGTGTTTTATCCTGGCATTATGTCTAACTCTTAACCAACACAGGAGTAGAGGTCTTCACGGATCCGGGTAGGTAGTCCTTTTTAGTTGTCATCGGGTCTCGGGGAGAGACTCGACCACTGCTCTGCATAGCCTATACGCAGTGGTTCCCAACCAGGGGTACCAAGACTCCTGGGGGTACTTGGCCTAGCCACAGGGGGTACTTGAAAAGGCTCATGAGACCATAGGCTTACTGGTAAAATGCACATGATGGGGTACTTCAGTGGTACTCCGGGCAAAGCAAAATTCAGTTGGTGGTACAGTAACCGAAAAAGGTTGGGAACCACTGGCCTATAGCATATTTATTTTACGCTAATAAAGTGAATTTATTGACTTATAGAAGGCCTAGCTAACCTATTCATTAACCAGAAGAGCAACTTGGCTGATAAAAATAGTTGATTTGCCAATCTGGTCTGGTTAATGTTGTCTTCGGGTCGGGTCTGATTGCCCTCGGGTTCGGGTCCAACTTTTTGGACCCGTGAATACCTCTACACAGGAGCTTGCCAGTGCCCTGCTCACATCTGCCCTGATTAGAGAACATAAAAGTAGCTTTCAGTAGCCTACATGGCCATACAGGCACCAGTAGACGCAGTCCTTCAGCAAAGCAAGGGGTCATTGTGGTTCACTCTAAAAAGAGGTCGTCACTAGGGAAAATGCATTTCTTCACCACTGTCATTGTCAGTTTGGCACAAGCTGGCTTGTATTTCACAATGCAGGATCATTACCTTATCCAGCTAACTCATATCTTACTCAATATTCATATTTTTCAAGATGTAAAAATGTAAAAATAGTTATTGAAATCAAAATACTACTCATTACAGATCAAGCGGGAAGTCCAGTAAGTGGCTGTTTCAGACTATATTATCTAGTAAGGTTTAGTTGGCCAACTCGTTAATCCTGCTTTAAGAAATACCCCTCAGATGTCAAAATGGAAAACATCAACAAATATCCAGCGTCTTTACACTGACTTGTAAAGAATATATTGTCAATTCCCATCCGCATATATAAATCAACATAATATGCACGAATATTACATTAACTTACATACATAGTGTGTAAATAATTCATTTATTTTATATGCAAATTAGCTGCATATATATATATATATATACATACACAAAACAACTAAATAGAAAACAACTACATGCCATCGCACAACAGGCTAAAAATACAATTTGATTCAATTTAAAAAAGAACTATGTACATTTCCAAATGTCTTTATAGCCTCAATGTCCTCCATTTCTTACGTTACAGCCTTATTCTAAAATGGATCAAATAAACATTTTCCCTCATCAAATCTACACACAATACCCCATAATGACAAAGCGAAATCAGGTTTCTAGAATTTGTTGCTAATTTATGAAAAACAAAACACTGAAATACCTTATTTACATAAGTATTCAGACCCTTTGCTATGAGACTCGAAATTGAACTCAGGTGCATCCTGTTTCCATTGATCATCCTTGAGATGTTTCTACAACTTGATTGAGGTCCACCTGTGGTAAATTCAATTGATTGGACATGATCTGAAAAGGCACACACCTGTCTATATAGGGTCCCACAGTTGACAGTGCATTATCAGAGCAAAAATCAAGCCATGAGGTCGAAGGAATTGTCTGTAAAGCTCTGAGACATGATTGTGTCGAGGCACAGATCTGGGGAAGGGTACCAAAACATTTCTGCAGCATTGAAGGTACCCAAGAACATAGTGGCCTCCATCATTCTTAAATTGAAAAAGTTTGGAACCACCAAGACTTTTCCTAGAGCTGGCCGCCCGGCCAAACTGAGCAATCGGGGGAGAAGGGCCTTGGTCAGGGAGATGACCAAGAACCCGATGGTCACTCTGACAGAGCTCCAGAGTTCCTCTGTGGAGGTGGGACAACCTTCCAGAAGGACAACCATCTCTACAGGACTCCACCAAATCAAGCCAGACGGAAGGCACTCCTCAGTAAAAGGCACATGACAGCCCCCTTGGAGTTTGCCAAAAGGCACCTAAAGGACTCTCAGACCATGAGAAACAAGATTCTCTGGTCTGATGAAACCAAGATTGAACTCTTTGGCCTGAATGCCAAGCGTCACGTTTGGAGGAAACCTGGCACCATCCCTACAGTGAAGAATGGTGGTGGCAGCATCATGCTGTGGGGATGTTTTTCAGCGGCAGGGACTGGGAGACTAGTCAGGATCGAGGGAAAGATGAACGGAGCAAAGTACAGAGAGATCATTGATGAAAACCTGCTCCAGAGTGTTCAGGACCTCAGACTGGGGCAAAAGTTCACCTTCCAACAGGACAACGACCCACTCCTGCCAAGACAACGCAGGAGTGGCTTCGGGACAAGTCTCTGAATGTCCTTGAGTGGCCCAGCCAGAACCCGGACTTGAACCTGATCGAACATCTCTGGAGAGACCTGAAAATAACTGTGCAGCTACGCTCCCCATCCAAATTGACAGAGCTTGAGAGGATATTCAGAGAAGAATGGAAGAAACTCTCCAAATACAGGTGTTCCAAGCTTATAGTGTCATACCCAAGAAGAGTCGAGGCTGTAGTCGCTGCCAAAAGTGCTTCAACAAAGTACTGAGTAAAGGGTCTGAATACTTATGAAAATGTGCTATTTCAGTTTTTAATTTGTAATACATTTGTAAAAACCTGTTTTTCCTTTGTCATTATGGGGTATTGTGTGTAGATTGATGAGAAAAAAAAAAGATTCAATCAATTTTAGAATAAAGCTGTAACGTAACATGTGGAACAAGTCAAGGGGTCTGAATACTTTCCGAATGCACGGTTTACTTACAGTATTGTACTGTAAAGCAACAGAGGTGTAAAATGAAATGCTGTGGGAAGGCATCAATAAATAGAGATCTGTCTGTGTCTATTTGGCCGGTTTTCGTGTGTCTGTCTGTCAGTCGTTCTTAGCGCTCTGTGTGTTGTCCAGGTTGACCACCTGTAGCTCTGTCAGGTTACTGCTGTTGCCGCTCGACTGCTGACTAATCACCATCTGCAACACAACACATCAACATCAGCATGTGCCACTGAAGACCAGTCAAAGAAAGTGAAAGTGGCATTCAAAGAGAACATAACTATGCTCAGCACGGTTCCACTTTGCATGCCTTAATTTGTGCTGTTGAGTAGCCTTCTGCTAGACAATACTACCGCCTAACAAGGTTATGGTCAATTCCATTTCAATTCCAGTAAATTCATGAAGTATGCCAAATTCATAAAGTTAACCAAATTACAATTATAATTTTTCCTTATTGAAAAGCATTGATACCACCCACACATTCCTGCACGCATATACACATCCACTGTTTTTTTTTGCTCTTTGTACTGTTGCCAGCGTCTTCGGTCTGTGTTGTCCGTTTTGTCTTACATTGTTGTTGTCTTTCAGCCCCCGTCCCCGTAAATAGGAATTTGATCTTAATTGACTTAATTTATATTTGTTAAGACAATATCCAGAATGGATGGAATTGAAATTGAATTGACCCCAACCCTGCTGCCTAAGCACCAAATTATTTACATGAAATGTATTAACTTAAATAATCTCTTTTAGATAAGAAAGCCTTTTCTAAAAGCATCACTTTGCACGAGTTTGGTCATTTATGTTGTTACAGTGTAACTATTGTACTCTAACTATAAACTAATGGTTTATATTCTGTTCCTAAACTTTAGTCATTCACTCAAACAAAAACCTCTATACAAAAACAATCTGTTGAAATCTCAATCTTGCATGACATTAAATGACTTTCTCAATTATAGTAACAAAACAAGTCTTCCAAATAACTTATGGTTTTCAATCATTTTCATGCAGTACTTGGGTTGGCGGATGTTTGCTTTGCTTGTGTCACACGTGTTGTCCAAATGTCATAGGACTATATCATCCACATACAGTAACAGTACAGGAGGCAGGCCAAACCCTATCCCTCCACAGTGATAAGACCGTGCTCTGTCCGGATGCATTAGTGCAGGTCAGTGGCATGCTGGTTGCAGATAGAATATGAGAGTTTCACTTGTAAAATGTAGGTCTTGCCGTACTGGGTGTAGCTGCACTGCCGAGACTGGGATCTGCATGGTGCCTGAGGGTGCCGTAAGGAATACCTGAGGGACAGCACCTAGCCAGAGAGAGACGGACACAAACATGAAGAACACAGCCCGCTCATCTAAACTAACATTTTACCACCGAATATGTACAGACACTATGTGCATGGTGTGTAAGCTATACCACCCCACTTTGGGTCAGGGTCAAACCCACTACCCTGTCATAGTCAACCTCCTAACTATGTAGCTATATTCATAGCAGACCTGGGTTCAAATAGTATGCGTTTTCATCCTTTGAGCATTTGATTGAGCCTGCCTGGAATGCCATATAGGAGGGCTTTGCACTTTTGGGAGCATTTTGAAGGTTCCAAGCTTAGGAGGGCTTTGCACTTTAGGGAACATTTTGTAGGTTCCAAGCTCAATCCGCCCAGCTAAAAATATTGACAAGAAAATAATACTAATTGAACCCAGGTCTAATTCATACATCAATCAACATCCCCCTCCCTGGTTTCCCCATTAACCCACGACTGATGTAATCTCACCTGTGTCCCAGCGTAGCCTACTGTAGTCTAGCGTGGTCTCACCTGTGTCCTGGCACTGTCCATGGGACACCTGCATGGCCGAGGGGCCCTGGGAAAAGGTGTTGAGCACAGCCAGGCCACCATCGGCCAGCGTGGGCGTGGACGCGTACATCACTGTATGGGGGCTGGTGTACATCATGTGACCCGCCATAGACGTGGGCACTGACGATGTGACGATTGTCGCTGGGGGGAGTAGAAAAGAAAGTGTGTGTGAGACAAATAAATATTAGTTTATAAGAGACATTGCCCACCAGATGGCACTGTATCACTGAGGATAAAGTCCATTCTTTTCAACTATAGTTGACCCCTCATAACAGTATTGTAGACTTCAACCCTTCACCCACTCAGCTCACTCAGAGAGATACATTAGAGTTAAGTTAGACTATGGCTACAACTTATCACACATAAACAGGGTTGTACAGCCCTGTGTTAGTCAAAGGATAGTTACCAGTGGAGACAGAGGAGGTCTGGGAGATCTCCGAGCTGCTGTCATTAGCATGTGTGGTGGGGTGCACCTGGATGGCCTGCAGCTGCTGGGTCATCCCTTCCCCTGGAGGAGAACATGCAACACAAAACAGCTGCTCACTCACCTGTGCACTATTCTATCTTAATGTCAAACACTCTAATAAATGATAAGAATATTACAATTTCATACACCTACGTATAATCAACTGAAGTTCATGCCTGCCTCAAGCCTGTTATCCATTGTACATCCCGTCTGCAGCCACAGACAAACAGACAGACAGACTAGTCTCCCTATTTTTTCCCGGAGCACAAATCCGAACATGAGTAACTACATCCTCACCAATGAAACATGAATACTAGTCCTTTATGGAAATATGTAGTAAGGCCTATTCTTGATGCCTCCCTCTTACAATCAAATGTTTTTAATAAAGCCCACAAGACATCGGCCTTATCCTGCGAATCTCAAAAAACACAACTGGGGCAGGGCCTTCTCTTACAGAGCTACGGAATGCCCGCTTACCCATTGATATAGGAAGGGGAAGAAAAGGGCCCTGTGTTTCTGTAGCACACATCTTACACCCAGCACCACACTGACACGACTGCGCCAGGCTCTAACGGTGTGCAATACTTTTCTCTCAACAGACAGACTAGTCTCTTGGCAGACACAGACTAGTCTATCGACAGACACAGACTAGTCTCTTTCTTTCACTCGACAGACTGACTGACCTAGGGAGACTGCAGCGGGGAAGCGGAAGACGGCCTGCTGGCCCTGCTGTGTCAGTTGCGATGAGGTGAGCGTCTGCCCCTGGATGGCCAAGGAGTGCTGGTGCAGCTGGCTGAGCGGAATGGTGGGGGTGCCGGGGGGGAGTGGTGTGCCTGCTGCAGGATGGAGAGGAGAAAAGGAAGAGTTAAATAGGGGGAGGGTGTTGCATAGCCACACTTGGTCATATGGTCCATTGACATTGTTTTTTTTTTGAAAGAGTGTGTTGTTCCACCTGGCACTGCGGTCATGTACCAGACAGGTGGTACAGAGAGAGTGGGGTAAAGGGATAGAGAAAGGGAGAGAGAGGCTCCCAAGCTGCCCTTCAGCCTGCGGTCATAATGGGAGAGAAAATAGAGATGGAGAGAAAGATATGCTACCTCGGCACGCAGAACAAAATCTCTGAGCTACTCAGTCTGTCACCAGAGACTAGCTACAGCTTCGGCCACACTGTCACTACATACAGACCTCACCCAGCAACAACAAGGGTAATGCCTTACTGTCAGTGACTGCACCACTACATGACAAAATACTTTCTAAGCTTTAAGGTGGTTATTGCCCAGTATTGCATAGTTGTAAGAGACCTGGACCTCCTGTACTAATTTGACCTATTTGAATATAAATATTCCAGTGAGAGTAATACAATGAATTTATGGCAATGCAAATATACAGAATCTAAGACTACTTTATAAAAATTAGTCTAGAGGAATCGTGACAGCCAGCTTATATTACAAAAGTTTTCAAAAACTCTAAACCAGAATATGTACAAATGCCTTCCTTGGGGTTGGTGGGCTAACCACAGATTGAGATATGCAGTGCATTCGGAAAGTATTCAGACATTTTGTTACGTTACAGCCTTATTCTAAAATTGATTAAATTAATATTTTTCCTCATCTATCTACACACAATACCCCATAATGACAAAGCGAAAACACCACATTTTTTTATTTATTTATTGAAATAGCTTATTGATATAAGTATTCAGACCCTTTACTCAGTACTTTGTTGAAGCACCTTTGGTAGCGATTATGACCTCGAGGTGGTTTGTTGCAGTAGCGTGACTTCCGTCTCCACAACAACTGTTTACCTTATGGCGCGTTTCCCATCTCCAGGAAGTCCTCTCAGCTTGGCTATGTTTTACATGTATTACAAAACCACAGTATCCAGGAAGGAAACATCTACATCTATGGGCTCAGCAGCTCCTGCCTTTGATTTCCATTTTAGTAGAGGAATAATTAGAAGGTCCAACACAATGGCCATTGTGGAGAGGGCTGCCGAGCTCTGCCTATAATTAGTAAATGAATATTCAATGAAGATTGGGTAGCTAGTGCTGAGATAATAATTTAGTCCTACTTCATGGAGCCCCGGCTCAGACGGAGTTGTGGAGCCAGGCGTGGCCCCTCATTACAGAGACTTCACAGTCACATCGTGTCAGACAAGTTACAGTATCTTTCTAGAGAGATGGTCTATAAAGTTGCCCCTTGTAACAGGATTTACTACACAGTGCATTCGGAAAGTATTCAGACCCCTTGACTTTTTCCACATTTTGTTTTACGTTACAGCCTTATTCTAAAATGGATTAAATTGTTTTTTCCCCCTCATCAATCTACACACAATACCCCATAATATAACCCATAATGACAAAGCAAAAAAATTAAAATGATGTTGACCAACCAGACCTGGATTCAAATACATGCTTATTTGTGGTCCTCTGTAGCTCAATTGGTAGAGCATGGCGCTTGTAACGCCAGGGTAGTGGGTTCGATCCCCGGGACCACCCATACATAAAAATGTATGCACACATGACTGTAAGTCACTTTGGATAAAAGCGTCTGCTAAATGGCATATTATTATTATTTAAGTATTTGTATTTGAAATACTTATATTCTGTATATTTGAGTATTTTAAAATAAATTTGGCAGAATTACCTACTTCTATTTGAAATATTTTGAAATATTTCCTATAAATACTTGTTTCCAAATAGTCTGTGTATTTGAGTATTTTCAAATACATGCCAATACTTACCGAGTGTATTTTTCGAATACATTTCCAAATATCCAAATACTTACTTTGAAATATATGTGAAAGTAATTGAGATACTTTTAAAAGTATTTGAACCCAGGTCTGTGAAGGACAAACCCTCTTGAGCGACACACAAGCATGGTACACAAGTGTCACGTCGAGTTGATCCCGGTGAACCCAAACTCCATTGTAGAGAATGATGTCTATGTATCCCAGTAAACAAACAAACAAACTGCAGTAAATGGTATGTGTTTCTCCTTAGAGATGGTTTGTGTTCATAAAGGCACAGACAACCAGTAGGATTGTCGAGCTTCTACTGTCCAAGAGTACTTAGCACCGCTGAACAGAGTGCCAGACATAATTTGCAAACCAAGTGCCAACCGATTCTACATGTAGAAGTGGGCGAAAATGACGTCCGTCAGTCATCCACCGCCTATAACACACCAGTCAGCAAGCGAATGGCCCCCTACTGTACAGACCGAGAATTGGTCTGGTGAGTTTTCTCCTTTAGGCAGAAGAATACAGACGCCCATTTTCATTTTCTGTTGCAAAATATTTCAAAACATGACCCTGGATGCTGACTGGTATAGTATAGTACCGCATAGCATAGTATTTTTTATTATAGTATACCATAGCTATAGTTACCTGACATGAAGGTGAAGCCGCTGGGCAGCTGCATGACCTGCCCTCCGGAGGCACCGGTGGTCTTGAGGATGGTGCCGTTGGCATTGACGTTGCTGCTGGCCGAGACGGGCGCCAGGTAGTTGGTGATGGGGAAGGAGGGCCCGCTGCTCACCTGCATGCTGGTGGAGGTGGTGGGGGCCGTGGGCGCGTGGGTACTGGTGGTGCCCGGGAGGCTGGCCACCGTGAACGCAGGCTTTAGCTGGTCCTGGGAAAGGAGGAAAAATATGAATTATGAGTGGGGCTGTCGAAATAGCAAGTTTCATGCTTCCATCAGAAAGCCCAAAAAATGTTTTCTTTTTTTTGGCTTACTAACTCACTAACTGAAAATTGTTGAGTGAGTAACAGACATTTTAAATTCCAAACCTTAGCCCGTGGCAGCACCATTCACTAGAGCTAGTGGGGTAGAGAGGAAGTTCATAGCCAAGCAATTGCCATTGATTTACTCTCAGCCCTATGTTCTCAGCAGGTAGCTAGTTTCCCCCTTTAATATAATGTATGTATGTATGTATGTATGTATGTATGTATGTATGTATGTATGTATGTATGTATGTATGTGGAAACTATTCAGACCCCTTGACTTTTTCCACATTTTCTTATGTTACAGCCTTATCCTAAAAATGATTAATTTGTTTGTTCCCCCTCAATCTACACACAATACCCCATAATGAAAAAGCAAAAACAGGTTTTTAGAAATGTTTGCAAATGTATTACAAATAAAAAACTGAAATACACATTTACATAAGTATTCAGACCCATTACTCAGTACTTTGTTGAAGCACCTTTGGCAGCGATTACAGCCTCGAGTCTTCTTGGGTATGACGTGACAAGCTTGGCACACCTGTAATTGGGGAGTTTCTCCCATTCTTCTCTGCAGATCCTCTCAAGCTCTGTCAGGTTGGATGGGGAGTGTCGCTGCACAGCTATTTTCAGCTCTCTCCAGAGATGTTCGACCGGGTTCAAGTCCGGACTCTGGCTGGGCCACTCAAGGACATTCAGAGACTTGTCCAGAAGCCACTCCTGCGTTGTCTTGGCTGTGTGCTTAGGGTCGTTGTCCTGTTGGAAGGTGAACCTTCGCCCCAGTCTGAGGTCCTGAGCGCTTTGGAGCAGGTTTTCATCAAGGACCTCTCTGTACTTTGCTCTGTTCATCTTTCCCTTGATTCTGACTAGTCTCCCAGTCCCTGCCACTGAAAAACATCCCCACAGCATGATGCTGCCAACACCATGCTTCACCGTAGGGATGATGCCAGGTTTCCTCCAGACGTGATGCTTGGCATTCAGGCCAAAGAGTTAAATCTTGCTTTCGTCAGACCAGAGAATCTTGTTTCTCATGGTCTGAGAGTCCTTTAGGTGCCTTTTGGCAAACTCCAAGCGGGCTGTCATGTGCCTTTTACTGAGGAGTGTCTTCCGTCTGGCCACTCTATCATAAAGGCCTGATTGGTGGAGTGCTGCAGAGATTGTTGTCCTTCTGGAAGTTTCTTCCATCTCCACAGAGGAACTCTGGAGCTCTGTCAGAGTGACCATCGGGTTCTTGGTCACCTCCCTGACCAAGGCCCTTCTCCCCTGATTGCTCTGTTTGGCCGGGCGGCCAGCTCTAGGAAGAGTCTTGGTGGTTCCAAACTTCTTCAATTTAAGAATGATGGAGTCCACTCTGTTCTTTGGGACCTGCAATGCTTTTTGGTACCCTTACCCAGATCTGTGCCTCGACACAATCCTGTCTCTGGTCTCTACGGACAATTCCTTCGACCTCATGGCTTGGATCTTGCTCTGACATGCACTGTCAACTGTGGGACCTTACATAGACAGGTCTGTGCCTTTCCAACTTACGTCCCATCAATTGAATTTACCACAGGTGGACTCCAATCAAGTTGTAGAAACATCTCAAGGATGATCAATGGAAACAGGATGCACTTGAGCTCAATTTTGAGTCTCATAGCAAAGGGTCTGAATACTTATGTAAATAAGGTATTTCTGTTTCTTCTTTTTAATAACATTTGCAAAAAAATCTTAAACCTGTTTTCATTTGTCATTATGGGGTACTGTGTGTAGATTGCTGATAAAAAAAAATATTTAATCCATTTTAGAATAAAGCTGTAACGTAACAAAATGTGGAAAAAGTCAAGGGGTCTGAAGGCACTGTATATATGGCAAAATACAAGTTTTAAAATTTTGACCAGTCGATTGGTCGAAAGAACAGCCTACTTACTCTTGGTCGACCAATATTTTTTTTTGTTGGGGACAGTCCTAAGCTGCATATACACACCTGAACATGTCAGTAGCAGAATGTCAGTCAATACAGTTTCAGGTACACCCCCCTTGCTTGAACATATCAAATGCTTGTAAATGCATGGGGGGGATTGAACGAGTCAAGTACACACTTCTCATTAAAGAGAATCGGAACCCAACCACTTACTGCACTTAGGCCTACTGGACATCAATGCCACAGCATTTACTCCAGTGGATGGAAAAGTAGTGTCAAAAAGGAATAATCATTACAGGACGTCAAAGTTGTCACGAATAAGTTGACATGTTTTAACAGAGCCTAAATGCTTTGCCTTGATTCTATCTCTGTCCTCAAAGAAATCATCGGAGTGGAATCATACCAATCCAACAACAAACATATAATGACAGAAATAACGAATGCAAATGATTTTGCTAAGCTGTGTAATGAGTTGGCAAGAAGTGGTAGTATAATGTATACCATAATAGTAAAACATAAGCATGATTATGTGAGGATATACAATAGGGCCGGGACGATACCAGTATCGCAATACTCATTAGTATGCTGACAATGAAACAAAACACGAAGTGGATTTAACTCCTTTAGGAAAAGCCCTAATGTTGGAAACAAAAAATATGTTTCCATCCAGAGTCACATGTATTTATTTTCCAAATTATAGCACACAATATTTTACATACAGCAGGTTTTTAAAAGGACCAAAGAGTTATTGTGATGTGTATCGTCACAGCCCTAGTATACAACAGTAAACATTGTTGTAAGTGGGCTGCAAGGAGAGGTAGGTATTAGGTAGAGAAAAGCTACATATCAAACACACCCACCCTGTTGATAGGGCTATTTCAGAGATCCTTGTTGGTCATGACCAGTAAATAATATAATAATATGCCATTTAGCAGACGCTTTTATCCAAAGCGACTTACAGTCACGCGTGCATACATTTTTTTTGTGTATGGGTGGTCCCGGGGATCGAACCCACTACCTTGGCGTTACAAGCGCCGTGCTCTACCAGCTGAGCTACAGAGGACATCAGTATTATTACAACACACACTGGATGGATGGACTGTCATTGAGGGACGGGTTTAAGCCTAGTCGTGGACTGAATAGTAAACTCAATGGAGAATGCACATACTTTTTAGTCCAGGACTAGGCTTAATCTGTGTCCAGGAAACCGCCCCTAAAAGTTTGATTTCATGCTGCCACTGCCATTCATATAAGACAGACAACACTACCAAAAGATAGGGAAGGCAGAGCAAACTGCATGCTGAATGCAGAATAAATAAGTTTCCTATGACCGAAAAGAGCTTCTGGATTTGGATGAAGATTTCCACTTCAACGGGTCAGCGGCACAGGACATACTGCTCACCCCAGACCAGGCCCTAATCCCCAACACTCGGAAGAGAAACAGACGGCAATATAGAGGCCGATGTGCGGGCACCCTGATGAAACTCGGCTGCGAGTAAATAAACCACCTCTACCCTCTGGTCTATTGGCGAATGAATGTACAATCACTGGAGAACAAACTGGACGTGCTCCATTCGAGACTATCCTATCAACTAGCTGGTTTTTCTATGCATCGGCAGGACAGAACGGCAGCGTCGGGTAAGCTCAAGGGGGGTGGTGTGCGCCTTTTTGTTAACAACAGCTAGTGCGTGATCTCTAATATTAAGGAAGTCTCGAGGTTCTGCTCACCTGAGTTAGAATACCTCATGATAAGCTGTAGACCATACTATTTACCAAAATATTTTTCGTAGCGGTCTATTTACCACCACAAACCGATGCTGGCACTAAGACCGCAATCAATGAGCTGCATAGGGACATAAGCAAACAACAAAATGCTCATCCAGAGGCGGCGCTCCTAGTGACCAGTGATTTTAATGCAGGTAAACTGAAATCAGTCTTACATCATTTCTACAAGCATGTCATCTGTGCAACTACAGGCGGAAAAACACTAGATCACCTTTACTCCACACACAGAGATATACAAAGCTCTCCCTCACCCTCCATTTGGTACATCTGACCATAACTCTATCCTCCCGATTCCTGCTTACAAGCAAAAACTCAAACAGGAAGTACCAGTGACGCGCTCAATACACAAGTGGTCCGATAAAGCAGATGCTAAACTACAGGACTGTTTCGCTAGCACAGACTGGAATATGTTCCGGGACTCATCCGATGTGACACTACGTACACATCACAACCAGAAGCCATGGATTACAGGCAACATCCGCACTGAGCTAAAGGCTAGAACTGCCGCTTTCAAGGAGCGGGACACTAACCCGGAAGCTTTTAAGGAATCCCGCTACGCCCTCCGACGAACAATCAAACAGGCAAAGCGACAATACAGGACTAAGAACGAATCCAACTACACCGGCACTAACGCTCATCAGATGTGGCAGGGCTTGCAAACTATTATGGATTACAAAGGGAAACACAGCCATGAGCTAAATGCTTTCTATGCTCGCTTCAAGGCAAGCAACACTGAACCATGCATGAGAGCACCAGCTGTTCCGGACGACTGTGTGATCACGATGTGAGCAAGACCTTTAAACAGGTTAACATTCACAAGGCCGCAGGGCCAGATGGATTACCAGGACGTGTACTCAGAGCATGCGCTGACCAGCTGGCAAGTGTCTTCACTGACATTTTCAATCTCTCTCTGACCCAGTCTGTAATACCTACATTTTTCAAGCAGTCCACCATAGTCCCTGTGCCCAAGAACACCAAGGTAACCTGTCTAAATGATGATCGTCCCGTAGCACTCATATCTGTAGCCATGAAATGCCTTGAAAGGCTGGTCATGGCGCACATCATTACCATCATCCCAGACACCCTGGACCCACTCCAATTCACATACAGCCCCAACAGATCCACAGATGACACAATCTCTCATTTTTTTTCTTTCTATATATATATATATATATATATATATATATATATATATATATATATATATATATATATATATATATACACATACATAAAGTGGGGAGAACAAGTATTTGATACACTGCTGATTTTGCAGGTTTTCCTACTTACAAAGCATGTAGAGGTCCGTCATATTTATCATCATAGGTACACTTACTGTGAGAGACGGAATCTAAAACAAAAATCCAGAAAATCACATTGTATGATTTTTAAGTAATTAATTTGCATTTTATTGCATGACATTAGTATTTGATCACCTACCAACCAGTAAGAATTCCGGCTCTCACAGACCTGTTAGTTTTTCTTTAAGAAGCCCTCCTGTTCTCCACTCATTACCTGTATTAACTGCACCTGTTTGAACTCGTTACCTGTATAAAAGACACCTGTCCACACACTCAATCAAACAGACTCCAACCTCTCCACAATGGCCAATACCAGAGAGCTGTGTAAGGACATCAGGGATAAAATTGTAGACTTGCACAAGGCTGGGATGGGCTACAGGACAATAGGCAAGCAGCTTGGTGAGAAGGCAACAATTGTTGGTGCAATTATTAGAAAATGGGAGAAGTTCAAGATGACGGTCAATCACCCTCGGTCTGGGGCTCCATGCAAGATCTCACCTCGTGGGGCATCAATGATCGTGAGGGATGAGCCCAGAACTACACGGCAGGACCTGGTCAATGACCTGAAGAGAGCTGTGACCACAGTCTCAAAGAAAACCATTAGTAACATACTACGCCGTCATGGATTAAAATCCTGCAGCGCACGCAAGGTCCCCCTGCTCAAGCCAGCGCATGTCCAGGCCACGCTGAAGTTTGCCAATGACCATCTGGATGATCCAGAGGAGGAATGGGAGAAGGTAATGTGGTCTGATGAGACAAAAATATAGTTTTTTGGTCTAAACTCCACTCGCCGTGTTTGGAGGAAGAAGAAGGATGAGTACAACCCCAAGAACACAATCCCAACTGTGAAGCATGGAGGTGGAAACATCATTCTTTGGGGATGCTTTTCTGCAAAGGGGACAGGACGACTGCACCGTATTGAGGGGAGGATGGATGGGGCCATGTATCGCGAGATCTTGGCCAACAACCTCCTTCCCTCAGTAAGAGCATTGAAGATGGGTCGTGGCTGGGTCTTCCAGCATGACAACAACCTGAAACACACAGCCAGGGCAACTAAGGAGTGGCTCCGTAAGAAGCATCTCAAGGTCCTGGAGTGGCCTAGCCAGTGTCCAGACCTGAACCCAATAGAAAATCTTTGGAGGGAGCTGAAAGTTCGTATTGCCCAGCGACAGCCCCGAAACCTGAATCTGGAGAAGGTCTGTATGGAGGAGTGGGCCAAAATCCCTGCTGCAGTGTGTGCAAACCTGGTCAAGACGTACAGGAAACGTATGATCTCTGTAATTGCAAACAAAGGTTTCTGTACCAAATATTAAGTAATGCTTTTCTGATGTATCAAATACTTATTTCCCTCATTAAAATGCAAATCAATTTATAACATTTTTGACATGCGTTTTTCTGGATTTTTTTGTTGTTATTCTGTCTCTCACTGTTCAAATAAACCTACCATTAAAATTATAGACTGATAATTTCTTTGTCAGTGGGCAAACGTACAAAATCAGCAGGGGATCAAATACTTTTTTCCCGCACTGTATATATTTTACAATACAAAATCATACACATGACAACATATAGACACTCACAAACATCCACAACATCACCCCTGCCAAGATCCACCTGCTCACACCCCCATCTCCAGCGACCGCGTCACTCTCCGCCACATGGCATCAAACTGCACCATTTTGTTTCTCTCCGTCGCCCACACACTTTCAACATTTTGATAATAAAGCATTTGACCATTCCATTGTGTTAAAAATTGTATACGTTATTTCAAGATGATTGACGAGAAAAGTATCGTCCAACCCATCAGTATCTCACTGCACCCTGATATACCATGTCTTAAAATATGCCGACAGATGGATAAAAAGTTAATTTACATTGTAATACTTCTGACTGCCAACTTTCTAACTCCACCCATAACTTTTGGACTTCATAGCATTCCCAGAAGGCATGGATTATTGAATCATTATTAGTTTTACACTTCAGAAATGACTCTGCCGTTGTGCTGTAGAATTTGTGAATTTTGTCTCGTGTAGTAAATTCTATACATTCATTTATACTGGATTAAGCACACATTTTCGTTAACAGTAATTTCGTTGGTTATGTTCCAACATTCCCTCCATCAGTTATTTTAAAGTCTTGGTTCCAATAGTTTATAAGTTTATATTTTTGTTCTAAAAGATTGTCAGTTGGATAGGCTCTCTACAAGGTTTTGTATATCTTACCTATCATATGAATATCCTTTACTGACTCAAATAGGATTCCCTCAAGTTTGCTCTGATGTCCAAAATATTTCAAATAAAAATGATATGAAACTTAAGTTGCATGTACTGTATTTGAAAATATCTACATTGGTCAGTCCAAAATTGCTTTTAGAATTATATCATGGAAATAAATGTATTACCAAGTCATTTACAGTTTCTTTAGTTTCCCATGTGGACCAATTTATCTGTGAATTCTGAAATGCTATCCAAGGATTGTTCCAAAGGGTTGTGTTTTTAGGGAGTGATATTGGTTCTTATAGAATAAGTTTCATTTTCTTCCATATTGTTATAGTGTTCTTAACTATGAAGTTGTTAATGTTCTTAGCTTTATCCTTTGAAAATAGACATGTGAAAATATTCTGGGGATGAGCATGCACATCTTCAATATGTACCTATTGTTCCTCTTTAGTGCATTTAACTATATGTCGCAAATAAAAGCCCTGGGTGGCGAGTTGATACAATTCTAAGTCTGGAAGGTTAAAACCACCCTCAGACTCAGGAAGATGTCAAACTTTCCTTTTCATTCTATGAGTTTTATTTGCCCATATAAAGTCAGTTATGACAGAGTATACTTTTGTAAAGAATGTCTTCAGTGGGGTAATTGATATTACCGAGAATAAATATAAAAACTTTGGGAGCCATGCCATTCTGAAGAGGTTTATGGGAAGATTATTCCATTTCATATAGTTAAGTAATGGAATAAAGTTATCTTTATATATTTGTTGTTTGTTGTGACTTATTAAGAATCCTTAGTATTTGATATTTTTTGTGGTCCACTTAAAGGATCATTAGTTATTATTTTTCCTATTGCCATTATTTCCGTTTTTTTCCACATTAATTTTATATCCTGAGATTTTAGAGTATTCTGAAAATATGCTTAGCAAGGGGGGCATTGAGTTTTCACTATTGGTCACGTATATCAGGAGATCATCTGCAATTAAGTTTAGTTTATATTCATGTTTACCAATACTTGTTACGTTTAGGTCCTGTCTAATTCTTTCTGCAAGCGGTTCAATTGCCAGTGCAAACAGGAGGGGGGAGAGGCGACATCCCTGTCTTGTGCCCCTTTCTAAAGCAATTTCATCAGATGTATTATTTGTGTATATTTTTACTTTAGGAAATGTCATTAATATTTTTTATCAAATGTATTATTTCAGCTGGAAAGCTGGATTCCAAAGTTTTGAACAGAAAAGGCCATTCAAGACGGTCGAAAGCCAATTGATAAATCTATATATCTTGTTTTTTAGCGTATTGCATTAAACTGAAACATGTTCTTTTATTTGTTTGTGTCTATTTTTAATAAACCCAGTTTGATTGATATGTATCAAGTCTGGTAAGACTTTTGCCATTCTATTGCTTATGAGCTTTGCTATTATTTTATTGTCACAATTTATTAAACTTACGGGTCTGTAATCAGCAGGGGACTCTCCAGATTTTCCTGGTTTTAATATAACTGAAATAACTGTTTGACACATGGAACTAGGAAGCACTGAATTGAGTGACGTGTGTTGTCATTTGTGTAAATAGGGTCGCTACTTTATGCCAAAATGTTAAATAGAATTTTATGGGAAAGCAGTCTATTCCTGGTGCTTTTCTCTGCTCTAATGTTTTAATAGTGTCTAATATTTATTTTCGGGTGAGCTCTGTTTTAGTGATTATTTTTAGTGATGACGCAATCTCTATTGAACTCCACATTGCCCTTTCCCACTTGGACAAAATGAACACCTACGTGAGAATGCTGTTCGTTGACTACAGCTCAGCGTTCAACACCATAGTGCCCTCCAAGTTCATCACTAAGCTAAGGACCCTGGGATTAAACACCTCCCTCTGCAACTGGATCCTGTACTTCCTGACAGGCCGCCCCCAGATGTTGAGGGTAGGCAACAACACATCCGCCACGCTGACCCTCAACACGGTGCCCCTCAGGGGTGCGTGCTTAGTCCCCTCCTGTACTTCCTGTTCACACATGACTGCGTTGCCGCTCATGACTCCAACACCATCATTAGGTTTGCCGATGACACAACGGTGGTAGGACTGATCACCGACGACGACGAGACAGCCTACAGGGAGGTCGTCAGACACCTGGCAGTGTGGTGCCAGGAAAACAACCTCTCCCTCAACGTTAGCAAGACAAAGGAGGACTACAGGAAATGGAGGGCCGGACACGCCCCCATTCACATCGACGGGGCTGTAGTGGAACAGGTGGACAGCGTCAAGTTCCTCAGTGTCCACATAACTATGGACCTATCATGGGCCAAACACACCAACACAGTCGTGAAGAGGACTCGACAATGCCTCTTCCCCCTCAGGAGGCTGAAAAGATTTGGTATGGGCCCTCAGATCCCAAAAAAGTTATACAGCTGCGCCATTGAGAGCATCTTGACTGGCTGCATCACCGCTTGGTATGGCAACTGCTTGGCATCCGACCGCGTTGCGCTATAGAGGGTAGTGCGTACGGCCCAGTAAAAAAATTTGCACTGACTCTTGCACTGGCTCTATGCACACTCACTGGACTCTACCCACACACTCATACATACTACACTGACATTCCAACACACACACTCACTCAAAACACACATGCATATTGACGCCACTCACACAGACACACTTTCACACTCTTCACATACGCTGCTGCTACTCTGTTTATTATCTATCCTAAATGCCTAGTCACTTTCATCCCTACCTACACTACCGTTCAAAAGTTTGGGGTCACTTAGAAATGTCCTCGTTTTCAAAAGAAAAGCAATTTTTTTGTCCATTAAAATAACATCAAATTGATCAGAAATACAGTGTAGACATTGTTAATGTTGTAAATGGCTATTGTAGCTGGAAACGGCTGATTTTTTATGGAATATCTACATAGGCGTACAGAGGCCCATTATCAGCAACCATCAGTCCTGTGTTCCAATGGCACGTTGTGTTTTGCTAATCCAAGTTTATCATTTTAAAAGGCTAATTGATCATTAGAAAACCCTTTTACAATTATGTTAGCACAGCTGAAAACTGTTGTGCTAATTAAAGAAGCAATAAAACTGGCCTTCATGAGACTAGTTGAGTATCTGGAGCATCAGCAATTGTGGGTTCGATTACAGGCTCAAAATGGCCAGAAACAAATAACTTTCTTCTGAAACTTGTCAGTCTATTCTTGTTCTGAGAAATGAAGGCTATTCCATGCGAGAAATTGCCAAGAAACTGAAGATCTCGTCCAACGCTGTGTACTACTCCCTTCACAGAACAGCGTAGTAGTAGTGTTTTACTTTTCTATTATTTCTCTATTTTCTTTCTCTCTGCATTGTTGGGAAGGGACCATAAGTAAGTAAGTAAGCAAGCAAGCATTTCACAGTTAGTCCACATCTGTTGTTTACGAAGCATGTGACATTTACATTTTACATTTTAGTCATTTAGCAGACGCTCTTATCCAGAGCGACTTACAGTTAGTGCATACATTATACATACACTACATCCCTGCCGGCCATTCCCTCCCCTAGCCTGGACGACGCTGGGCCAATTGCACGGCGCCCCATGGGTCTCCCGGTCGCGGCCTGCTACGACAGAGCCTGGATTCGAACCAGGATCTCTAGTGGCACAGCCTTAGACCACTGCACCACTCGGGAGGCATATAAAATGTGATTTGTGAACAGTGCAGGCTAGTGCAGCAGCAGCAAACCTGAGTAACACCCCTGTTGGTTTTTATATGTGACTGATTGAGTGGGTGAGAGGTACTGGATGCACCATGGACTACAGAAGCTGTACTGATAAGGCCCTCCCCTCTCTCACACGCACACACACAATCTGCACGTGGGCGAGACACACATGCTTGCAACCACCCACACACACACTAACATAAACCCACAGTCCCAAGTCGCAGACAGGAAAATAAGGGGGGTATTTTGGGACTATCACAAACTCAAGTTGCAGAGGTTCAATAAATTACATCTATTCTCAAATATTTCCATTGAGAATATAATCTACATACCAAAACGCATAGTATATGAGTAGTGACCACTACCAGACATTTATCATTTGTAAACATGCTCCTTATCAGAGACTAGACAAATGAGTATTCCTGACTGCCAAACAGACAGAAGGGAGCAGCATAAACTTGATACAAATGCAAAGCAGAGCAGTGTCCATCCTCTCCAAACCACAAGTCTAATCCACACAGAGAGAGGGAGCTCTGCTAGGCCAAGGTCCTTTCCCTCTCTAGTTAAACAGAAAAGGGGGAGGGGGCGTGAGAGGTGTGTCATGCTGCTTCTCTACTAGAGAGCTAATCTCGTCCGCAGCCCGGCTTGGTAGCAATTGAGCCTGGGGTCGAGGTTACTAGAGAGCAAAAATTGATTGATACATAATTTAGGCTAGCCAATATGTGCCATCATATCATGTAATCACAGTTGTGTGTCTATCATATGGCCATTATTTAAGTGCATGTGTGTCTGTGTGTGTGGGATAGGATAACAGTAGGTCTAGACGAGAGACCACTGTGCCTCTAGTGTTTGGGTTCAATCACATCAATTCAACAGAGATATATCGACCCGAGAGGCATAGCCCAAAAAGCACTGAATAACTACTATACTGCTTTAGCCAGGGGCTAAAAGGAGAGAGTGACAGGGTGATGAGCATGAGCACTGATGACCAGTTGTTAGCCGGCGAGACCAGGGGGTGAATGTGAGGAGTGTCTAAGGTATTCAGGAGGGAGGGCCATGCGGGCCGGGGTTGGGACAGGGAGAGGACAAGGGTGAGTGCATGAACAGCTGAGGGGGCAGTAGACAGCTGGTGGGAGGGGGTAACCAGAGCACCTCGGGAGGGGAGTTAACCCTTTCCACACCAGCTGGGACGACAGGACAGGAGGCTGGCCGGCGTGAGGAGCCACAGGCCACAGCCTGAACAGATGTCATGTCGCAGCCCTTTGGTCTGACAGGAGCGGTATGAGAAGAAGACTGCATTCTTGTGAAACTCAAAAGCATCCTGCTTCAGTAGTAGCATTAAGTAAGCCTTGTCTGAACATTAGGGCAGGAGTGCATCTCCTGTTTCTGAAGTGTGAGGTAGCTTGATGAAGTACATCCCCTGGACAGGATGCTAGTCTGTCGCAGGGCCTTACCCCCAATACCAAACAGAGAGACATTGGGTCCCAATTTTAAAGTCCACCAACCTTACAATCTCAGGGCGGACACTGCTTCAGTACAGGCCTGGGATTCAAATACTACTTTAAGTATTTCAATTACTTTCACATACATTTCGTAGTAAGTATTTTTGACCATTTTTCTTTGAAAGTACAAGTAGACAAATATTGGAAACTATTTGAAAATACTGAAATACACAGATAAGTGTATTTTCAAATACAAATGTTTAAATACGCTATGCATTTGAACCCAGGTCTGTTTGGCAATGTTTTGTTCAAGACCACCTAAAGCGAAACCAATTCAAGACCAAACCAGAGCAAATCGAGTCCGAGTCAAGACCAAGACCGGAGGGGGGGTGAGACAGAGTCAAGACCGAGAGGGGGACAAGGGGTCCGAGACCGAGTCAAGACAGAGACCATGAAAGAGTCCAATTCAACACCATGATTGTAATTCTGTCAAATCGCCACCATAATAACAGTTTAAAATGTCCTGTGTTCATATTTCCGAAAAACATATGGATTCTTTAGACATTCAGAATGGTGAAAAAATGCATGCTGAGGGAAAATAGAGCCACTCTACATTTACATTTTAGTCATTTAGCAGACGCTCTTATCCAGAGCGACTTACAGTTAGTGAATACATATTTTTTTATACTGGCCCCCCGTGGGAATCGAACCCACAATCCTGGCGTTGCAAACGCCATGCTCTATCAACTGAGCTACATCCCTGCCGGCCATTCCCTCCCCTACCCTGGACAACGCTGGGCCAATTGTGCGCCGCCCATGAGTCTACCGGTCGCGGCCGGCTGCGACAGAGCCTGGATTCGAACCAGGATCTCTAGTGGCACAGTTAGCACTGCGATGCAGTGCCTTAGACCACTGCGCCACTCAGGAGTACAAATTATTACAAATTATTACTACCCCAAACACAGTGGGGAACAATGAGGGCCTTCTACGCCTTCAGAGAAGGCCTAAGGATTTATAAAATAATAATAATTCTAATTACATTATTCTTTTCAATGATGTTCTGATTTAATCTCTTCAGTTTTTGTTGGAAAGGAAAGCGTTAACATTGAAGAGGAAAAAAAGATCCAATCAGGATTTTTCTTTAGTGGTCTCTGGGGAGATAAATCTAGCTAGCTAAGTCATCCATTGGCTAGGCCATCAGAAGCTAGATAGAAAGCATCTGCCATTCAACTGTATTAGGGCAACATTTTGGAGTGACAGTGGATTAAACCAATGACATTTTGACTTGTAATGGGTGGGACCGTTTAAAAAAATATATATATATTCTGTGAGCTGTTCCATGCCAAAACCAGTTGAGCTGTACACTCTTGCTGCCTGCAGATGATATTCAGCTGAAACTAGGCTATGTGTGCGTGCTTTGCGATTGTGTAGGCTACTTTGTGCATGATTTCCCTATTGTACTACATAATTGCTAAGTCGTATCCCTCCACTACACTACTTTGATACGCATCAGTTGGGATTAAGTAGTGAGTATACGCAATGCCCATAAAAAAAAAGTGTGTATACGGCGTATACCTGCGTATAGCCTCCACTACGCCACTGGCCATTTGTGTTTTACAAAAAGTGCACTCTCCTACATGAGTGTGCTGGTATTACCGTTGCTGTCCTTTCAGCAACACAAGCCTGTCACACACTGAAGGTCCAAAAGGTTTGCCACTGTGCAAACATGTCTATAATAGATATAAAGACTGCAGGTATTAATGTTTCAAGAAAGGAGTGTATATACAGTGGGGAAAAAAAGTATTTAGTCAGCCACCAATTGTGCAAGTTCTCCCACTTAAAAAGATGAGAGAGGCCTGTAATTTTCATCATAGGTACACGTCAACTATGACAGACAAAATGAAGAAAAAAAATCCAGAAAATCACATTGTAGGATTTTTAATGAATTTATTAGCAAATTATGGTGGAAAATAAGTATTTGGTCAATAACAAAAGTTTTTCAATACTTTGTTATATACCCTTTGTTGGCAATGACACAGGTCAAACGTTTTCTGTAAATCTTCACAAGGTTTTCACACACTGTTGCTGGTATTTTGGCCCATTCCTCCATGCAGATCTCCTCTAGAGCAGTGATGTTTTGGGGCTGTCGCTGGGTATACGGACTTTCAACTCCCCTCCAAAGATTTTCTATGGGGTTGAGATCTGGAGACTGGCTAGGCCACTCCAGGACCTTGAAATGCTTCTTACGAAGCCACTCCTTCGTTGTCCCGGGCGGTGTGTTTGGGATCATTGTCATGCTGAAAGACCCAGCCACGTTTCATGTTCAATGCCCTTGCTGATGGAAGGAGGTTTTCACTCAAAATCTCACGATACATGGCCCCATTCATTCTTTCCTTTACACGGATCAGTCGTCCTGGTCCCTTTGCAGAAAAACAGCCCCAAAGCATGATGTTTCCACCCCCATGCTTCACAGTAGGTATGGTGTTCTTTGAATGCAACTCAGCATTCTTTGTCCTCCAAACACGACGAGTTGAGTTTTTACCAAAAAGTTATATTTTGGTTTCATCTGACCATATGACATTCTCCCAATCCTCTTCTGGATCATCCAAATGCACTCTAGCAAACTTCAGACGGGCCTGGACATGTACTGGCTTAAGCAGGGGGACACGTCTGGCACTGCGTAGTGCGTTACTGATGGTAGGCTTTGTTACTTTGGTCCCAGCTCTCTGCAGGTCATTCACTAGGTCCCCCCGTGTGGTTCTGGGATTTTTGCTCACCGTTCTTGTGATCATTTTGACCCCACGGGGTGAGATCTTGCGTGGAGCCCCAGATCGAGGGAGATTATCAGTGGTCTTGTATGTCTTCCATTTCCTAATAATTGCTCCCACAGTTGATTTCTTCAAACCAAGCTGCTTACCTATTGCAGATTCAATCTTCCCAGCCTGGTGCAGGTCTACAATTTTGTTTCTGGTGTCCTTTGACAGCTCTTTGGTCTTGGCCATAGTGGAGTTTGGAGTGTGACTGTTTGAGGTTGTGGACAGGTGTCTTTTATACTGATAACAAGTTCAAACAGGTGCCATTAATACAGGTAACGAGTGGAGGACAGAGGAGCCTCTTAAAGAAGAAGTTACAAGTCTGTGAGAGCCAGGAATCTTGCTTGTTTGTAGGTGACCAAATACTTATTTTCCACCATAATTTGCAAATAAATTCATAAAAAATCCTACAATGTAGTTTTCCAGAATTTTCTTTCTCAATTTGTCTGTCATAGTTGACGTGTACCTATGATGAAAATGACAGGCCTCTCTCATCTTTTTAAGTGGGAGAACTTGCACAATTGGTGGCTGACTAAATACTTTTTTCCCCCACTGTATTTGGCCTGGTGAAGCGGTTGTATGTGCTAACTGAATGGAAGCTGATAATTATGAGTTTTTTTACTCCGCTGGTCTCGGGAAGAAATTACGAGTCCTCACTGTCCGAGACCGAGTCAAGGCAAGTACAAATGTATCTGACACGACTCAAAATGTTGTCTCAAGACCGGACTCGAGTACTACAACACTGCTGTTTGTTCCTAGGGGTATTTGAAACAAGTAGGCTATTTGAAAATACTTTGAAATACTTAAAATAGAAGTAGTTGATTCGGCCACATTATTTGAAAATACTCGATTTACTATAGGGCAGCCCATCATGCTGTAAGACATGGTAGGCCATGTAAGACACATCATTATCAACATGACGCAATCACATTTTCCACAGGTCTTTGTCTGAGCAGGAAACTCCTACAGAAATGGGGCACTGGACCGAATAGAAGTCAGTCAGATATTGCCATCAGTCACGAATACTCTGTCAGTCCAGCCACGCTATCTCTATGGCCCACTTATCATTGTTCCTCAAACATGTTTGTTTGACCATCTCCCTCTGCCTCTACTTTCTGCTCTGAATTCCTCACCACAGGTTGATTGAACCATAATATCTGCATCGGCTTTTGGTTCAGACCAACCTGAAAAAATATGTTAAACCAAGTTTCTTTTCAACATACTGATGTTGAACATCAGTTACATTTTTGGCTGTAAACACTAAAAGTGGTGAAATACACTAATTTGAACCAGATTTCAACTACAAATCAACGACAGGATTTCAGAGCAGCATTACATTTTCTTGAAACTCTCCTCCAGTTCCCTTTATTCTCTACCTGAACCCTGTCTCTTTCTGTCATTCTATCAAACAGTACTCACGTCACACAGCTGCATTTATTTATCAAGGGCGTACAACCAATGCACTACATGCTTTTGTCATTTCTCCATGGGACCTCTGTGAGAGAAGCTTAGTCACTAATGGAACCTCAGGCCCCACACCCCCTACTCCTTTACTTCATCTCCAGCACTGCAACCATCTCTAAGGAAACCAAGACTAACGCAGAGAAACACACCACTTAATATAATGGAGCAGCAACAGGATTTAACAAATTACGTCCAAAGTTATTGTTTGGGGTAAAAAAACAAAACAGGCTGTACTAGTTGGGACAGGAGTTATGGATGGATGGGTGGGTCCTCTCTGGGATAACGTATCAGTCTGCCCCCTCCAGTGAGAATGCATGTACTTAAATACCCTCTTACATCTGAGGAACATTATTATACTACTTAAGCCAGGAGAGATATTACCAATAATTGTTACACACACAGACATGGTCAAATTTCCACTTAAAGCATGCACAGCACGCATGCACGGCGCACACACACACACACACACACACAAACACACGATGGCCTGTCTATTAAACTATAAGTAATGTTGTGATCATGGATAAGGTGAAGGGAAAGGAGAATGGGTCCATACTCCATAGACCTCCATGGGGGCTTGTGAGATGATTCAGTATTCATGGGAGGTTAAATAAATCCCAAATGAAGGTGGCAACTGGCAGCCCACCACTACTTCAGCCCCTTTTCTGCTTTGAGTGCCCATTGTAGCTAGCTACAACTTCACTGGTGGCTGTCTGTCCCCCTAATAATCTCCCATTTGCTGGCTCCGAAACTCGCGCACTGGCACCCTGCCAGCAACATGGAATTCACGGCTCCTTTTGGGATTTCTAAAAAAGGCAAGGCAGCCCAAGTGTAGGAGGTGCAGCCAATGGCAGCTGACCTGTCCACTTGCTCGCTGTAAAATAAGGGGGGTGACAGAACGTCGCAGCCCTCCCTCTCTGGCACAGCGACACATTGCTCTCACCCCCCCCCCCCATCCACCCACCTCCACTAAATGTGTCACAGACCCCCTCTCCCTCTCTCTGTGTCCATCTCCCCCTCTCCCTTTCACCAGACACCCTGTTTAGGAGTAACCTTGTGATAAGGCTGCATATCTGAGCAAATTAATTTTCCATTATCTCAATGACACTCAATTGTCACAGGATGCTTTAGCCCCTTGCCCTGCTGCAGCCCTCCAAAGGCAAAGCTCACCTTCTGTCCAGAGAGACACAGTGGTACAGTGGTGGGAGAGCAGAAGTAGAAAAACGACATTCTCCTACAGCAGTTTTCTATCGACATTATAATTCAATATTATTCATCCCTGATTGGCAATTATTTCTGGGGAAGTTCGGGAAATATTTACAACTTAACTAATTGATCACCAATATCTAGAAAAAAAACATTTTAAATCTTAGTTGGCATTCTCTTGCCTAGTGGTGTCTTTGTGTGGGAGCTCTGGTGAGAAGAATGCAACAATGTTATAACAGTGGTGGTGAGGAAACACAATCTGCACTAACGACGGCTGGGAACAAATAAAACCACCCCAATTACAACTACGACAGAACTAGCAGCCAGGCAGAGAGAGAGGGAGCGAGAGCAAGAGAGGGAGCATGGCATCACTAGGATGCTACCCTTACACACAGATCTAGGATCAGTTTACCCTCCCCAAATCCTAACTATAACTGTTATGGAGAAAAACACTTGCCTTAGATCAGTGTCTTGAGTAACTTACTTCACCCCACTAACAGACGGAACAGAGAAATACACAAAAAGCTAAAGGAGCCAGAAGTGACAGATGCAGAGAAAACCTATTGAAAGAGAGTGGTCAGAAATAATCATATGATGTACAGTAGTAAACACATCTTAAGCTACGACAGGTTTCCAAATGTCACATGATGTTCGCAGCATGGCTCAACTGCATCTTGTCACGTGGCTACTGCTGACCTAACTCTTCTGCTTCACCTTGCACCCGGCCCTCCCTTCATCTCCCCCCTCTCCCTCCACCAACCAGACCAAAAGGTGAAATGTTTAGAGTAGTTTCTACAGTATATATGACATACTGTTCTCAAGACCAGTGGTATCTAGATACTTCAGGGAAGCATAAAGCAGCAGCCTTGAAAACTAAAGCAAAAGGATCCAGAGTTCATCATGGCTACAGTAACCATCTGCCAGGGTCTAACAATATGAGTGCTTATCCCCACATGTATTAAACTTGGATGGCCTTTACAATGACAAACCATACTCATCACACACACACACACACAATAACTGCACAAGACCCAAGTTCCTGGAAACATCACCAACCAACCTCAAAGTCTCAATGACATCCAAGGGGACATATCACTGATAACAGCCAAATGTTTCCATTCCATTGGGCTTCTTTAATACATCCCTATCTACACCCCCCCATCCCCCCACTCAAATGTACATACAACCCACCACCACATCACTGTTGCAGGACTCCAAAGACAGCTGCAGCTTATAAGGAATGTGAGGAGCCTCAGCCAAGAGAACAGGCAGGGAAACCATACCATATATGGCCATGGAGGCAGAATACATTTTTTTTTTACCAATGAGTGAAGCGGGCATTAGTGACTTAACAACCCAAAAGGTTGATCACCATCCTCAAGGTAGACAGCAAGTAACTGGCTTGTGAAAACATTAAATGAGCACATAGGGTATGGTCCTCTTCAAAGGAGTGTACTTGCATCAAGTCAACAGCGGAGGAAATCCTGGTGGCTAGCACATGACTGTGTGAGCAACAACAGCACAGTGTTCCATTGGGTAATGAAGCACATCTGACTATAAAGAATGTCCAAATGGCTTTAAAACATTGTAATCTCTTTCCACTGCACATCACAAAGCCTACTACTTTTTTAGAACAGTATCAGGTATATCACTGCACTGTTAGAATAGCGATATTGAGTTTCTCATGAAAAACCCTTCTTCCACTGATACAGTGAGGAACTAGAGTGAGGTGCTCATGCTGGATCAGCATGCAAAATTAAGAAAAAAAAACATTTGTTCAAAAGATTAAAACATATGTATAGTATTTCATTATGGGACATGACATGAATAAATCTTAATATAAAAAAAACAACCACACATATATACAACCGGCTGTATCCTTCTCCTTTTAATACAACCCAGACCTGCCTTGATCTACAGGTTTATAGACAGGGGTTTGGAGGCTTTTCTGTGACAAAGTTCAGCGAGGTAGAGTGAAGATAACTTCTAATCCATCCTGTTGAGTGATTTCGTGTTCCACTACTTTGGTCTGTCTTTACACCCCTGCTTCCTGCCACAAGAGACGTAACCAGGCTGTTTGAGCCAATTAAAAAATATTTAGTAGACAATCAAACAAAACCGCGAGCAACAAGCCAAAAGAGGTTGCCTTGAGTTTGACACAGAGGTTTAAAACCTGTGACAAACCGCAGCTCATTCTATACATACCAGTAAGCTGAGTTTCCATAACTGAATGTGAATCTGATGAACTAGTCTAGTACTCCTCTGCTGTGCTTGGCTGTAATATTCTGGGGAGATTTGACTGAGAATCTATTATAGTAGCTCTCTGGTGCTATATATTTTTTAAGTAAGCGGCTATGTTGACTGCAATTACTGTATTCCTTTAGCATCGAAACACAGTCAACAGTTCACAAAAAAAATTTAAACAAATAAGTAGCAATGCCATTCTTTGTAAACACTTGGGAACCGGACAGCACGTACAGTACAGGTAAACTGATGAGCAGAACATGCAGATGTGTTCTGTTCCTGTTCCAAAGCCAGTTTGTTCTGGGTCATTTTCATTAGGGCACTCTATAGCAAAAAGTTTTGCAACGGAAAATGAAAATGAGCATTTCTTATTGGTCAAGTTCATGTACTCCCTCCTTGTTTCAGTCCATTTTTTAAATGTTTGTTGCCTAATGAATACGACCCTGGTCCTTATGGTGAAGAGCAGCAGCAGAACTCACCTTGGTCTCCCCAAGGCTCTCTGACTCAGACACCTGGTAGGTGAGGTCCGTCTCCTCGAAGCCCGTGGCGCTCATACGCTGGTCAGTGGAGGGGTCATTGCGGGGCGGGGAGTCCGGAGAGTTGAGGCATGTCTGGATGAGGGCCTTGCCCGTCTCGCTGGTGATCATGGGCTGGAGCTTCCGCGTGGCGAACGTGTAGACGTGGCCTGTCTCGCTGGCCACCAGTAGCAGGACCTGGGTTCCTGTCAACGTGGAGAGCTCATAGGCCTGTCATGGCGGGGAGGGAGAGGACAATGTCAACATCCAAAACAGCTTTAGAATCAGCATTAACATCCAATATCAGTTTCAACATCAACATTCATATTAGCTTCAGTTTTAGCATGAGCATCAACATCAGTCTCGGAGCAATGTGCCAAAATAAACAGGGTAAGCTGACATCCAACCACGTTCTTAATAACTGAAACAAACTGTTTTTAAACTTTCCTTACCAACATAGACAATACTCAATGGGAATAGGAAAAAACATAGTTCTTGATGGTGTTACCCACAGATAACAGGTTAAAATTGTAGCCAACTAGCCAAGAAACACACAGCAACTCTAAAAATACCTCCCTGGTGAACTCTAACGTATAGCACAAATGTAGCTAAAATAACATGAGATAAGGGTCCAAGAATAGACTGTGATATAGTGAGAATGAATAAGTTCCTTGCGACGGGTGTCTTGGTTGTAAGGGAGAGAAAGTAAAGGGGTCGAAATAACCATGTACAGTGCCTTCAGAAAGTATTCAGACCCCTTGACTTTTTCCACATTGTTACGTTACAGCCTTATTCTAAAATTGATTAAAAATAAATAAATAAAATCAGCAATCTACACACAATACCCCATAATGACAAAGGGAAAAAAGGTTTTTAGAAATGTTTGTACATTTATTACAAAAAAAAAAAAAGTATTCAGACCCTTTGCTATGAGACTCGAAATTGAGCTCAGGTACATCCTGTTTCCATTGATCATCCTTGAGATGTTTCTACCACTTGATTGGAGTCCACCTGTGGTAAATTCATTTGATTGGACATGATTTGGAAAGGCACACACCTGTCTATATAAGCTCCCACAGTTGATAGTGCATGTCAGAGCAAAAACCAAGCCGTGAGGTCGAAGGAATTGTCCGTAAGGCTCAGAGACAGGATTGTGTCGAGGCTCAAACATTTCTGCAGCATTGAAAGTCCACAAGAACACAGTGGCATCCATCATTCTTAAATGGAAGAAGTCTGGAACCACCAAGACTCTTCCTAGAGCTGAAGGGCCATGGTCAGGGAGGTGACCAAGATCCCGATGGTCACTCTGACAGAGTTCTAGAGTTCCTCTGTGGAGATGGGAGAACCTTCCAGAAGGGCAACCATCTCTGCAGCACTCTACCAATCAAGCCTTTATGATAGAGTGGCCAGACGGAAGCCACTCCTCAGTAAAAAAAGGCACATGACAGCCCACTTGGAGTTAGCCAAAAGGCACCAAAAGACTCTCAGGACCATGAGAAACAAGATTCTCTGAACTATTTAGCCTGAATGCCAAGCTTCACGTCTGGAGGAAGCCTGGCACCATCCCTACGGTGAAGCCTGGTGGTGGCAGCATCATGCTGTGGGGATGTTTTTCAGCGGCAGGGACTGGGAGACTAGCCAGGATCAAGGAAAAGATGAACGGAGCAAAGTACAGAGAGATCCTTGACGAAAACCTGCTCTAGAGCGTTCAGGACCTCAGACTGGGGCGAAGGTTCACCTTCCAACAGGACAATTACCCTAAGCACACAGCCAAGACAACGCAAGAGTGGCATCGGGACAAGTCTTTGAATGTCCTTGAGTGGCCCAGCCAGAGCCCAGACTTTAACCCGATCGAACAATCTCTGGAGAGACCTGAAAATAGCTGTGAGGCAACGCTCCCCTTCCAACCTGACAGGATCTGCAGAGAAGAATGGGAGAAACTCCCCAAATACAGGTGTGCCAAGCTTGTAGCGTCACACCCAAGAAGACTCAATGCTGTAATCGCTGCCAAAGGTGCTTCAACAAAGTACAGAGTAAAGGGTCTGAATACTTATGCAAATGTGATATTTCAGTTTTTTATTTTTAATAAATTAGCAAAAAATTCTAAAAAACGGTTTTTGCTTTGTCATTATGGGGTATTGTGTGTAGATTGATGTGGAAAAAACAATTTAATCAATCTTAGAATAAGGCTGTAACGTAACAAAATGTGGGAAAAGTCAAGGGCTCTAAATACTTTCCGAAGGCACTGTAGATCTTAAATGGAGCACATGATCAATGACTCCTCTCACAAGCTGTGAAACATTAGAACATGAGCTGACCCGCCTTGTCATTCATTACACCAGACTTCACACACACACACACACCTTCAGTTGTGTAAGTAAGTAACCTTGCACGAGCGAGCCGGAACAGCTCATAGGAGCAGGAGCCTATCTCCTGTTTCTGTAGCGTGAGGCAGCTTGATGTACAAGTACACCCCCTGGACTGGATGCTAGTCTATCACAGGGCCTTACCCCCAATCTATCTCCTTAATAATGAGTGCCAATCAGGGACGCATCAGGTCCCATTTTTACAGTCTTTGGTATGACTCGGTCAGGGATCAAACTCCCAACCCTCCAAACTCAGGGTGGACACTAACCACAAGGCCACTGAGGCCAGTCGTGTAGTGTCCCACAAATACAGCAAAGGTCTTGCATCAGATATGCAACCCACACCATGTGCTATTCTCACACAGATTTATTGTTGCACTTGGAGTGAACCTTGTGCACTCCACAAGAGAGCCTTTTGATTTACTTCAGTCATCGGTAAAGTGTAGGATGCTTATGTTTTGGTGGCACGTTTTTCAGCTTTCAAGGAACTTTCAAACGTCACAAGGTTTGGAAGTGTGGTAACGCGTTACTTTGTTCATTATTGGCTGGTCATCTCATTTTCATATATGATGTACTGTATTCATTTAATGTAGCAATTGGACAATGCTGAAGCTACTCATCTGATTATCTTTAGGTGAACAGTGTTTCCTCCAACACATTGGTGCGGCTGGCTTCGGGGTTAAGCGGGCGGGTGTTAAGAAGTGTGGTTTGGCGGGTCATGTTTCGGAGGACGCAAGACTCGACCTTCGCCTCCCGAAATTGGAGAGAAAAAGGGAAAAATAAATAAAGGTAGAAGGGCAGGGAGGGTATGAGCAACTTCCAACACGCTTTCTCTGGGTCCGTAACACTTTCCAGTGCAGGCTTCACCTCTAGAGCTGAGGTGTCTAGCGAACGAATCAAAGACAGCCAGCCTCTGGAAATGTATGCATGCTCTGAAAACCAGCGAAGATGAGACCTGTGGTTGGCTGGACTCACTCAACCATTTTATTATTCAGCTTCAGTGGGCTCTGCAGAAATATTCTTAGAAATGGAGCGCATAGAGCATGCAGCGCTCAGTAGCACTTCCAATGGATTTTCACCATAATTCAATGACAGAGGATGTCTCGCTGTACCAAGAACTGTGTGGCGAGCTTGTCTCAGCCATCCCAGGTCTATATGTGTGTGTGTCAGGGTGGCTTGGTCAATACCCAAGTGCACGGCTTGATAACTACGTAGTGTTGAAAATTTATTTGCAAATTATGGTGGAAAATAAGTATTTGGTCAATAACAAAAGTTTCTCAATACTTTGTTATATACCCTTTGTTGGCAATGACACAGGTCAAACGTTTTCTGTAAGTCTTCACAAGGTTTTCACACACTGTTGCTGGTATTTTGTCCCATTCCTCCATGCAGATCTCCTCTAGAGCAGTGATGTTTTGGGGCTGTCGCTGGGCAACACGGACTTTCAACTCCCTCCAAAGATGTTCTATGGGGTTGAGATCTGGAGACTGGCTAGGCCACTCCAGGACCTTGAAATGCTTCTTACGAAGCCACTCCTTCGTTGCCCGGGCGGTGTGTTTGGGATCATTGTCATGCTGAAAGACCCAGCCACGTTTCATCTTCAATGCCCTTGCTGATGGAAGGAGGTTTTCACTCATAATCTCACGATACATGGCCCCATTCATTCTTTCCTTTACACGGATCAGTCGTCCTGGTCCCTTTGCAGAAAAACAGCCCCAAAAGCATGATGTTTCCACACCCCCATGCTTCACAGTAGGTATGGTGTTCTTTGGATGCAACTCAGCATTCTTTGTCCTCCAAACACGACGAGTTGAGTTTTTACCAAAAAGTTATATTTTGGTTTCATCTGACCATATGACATTCTCCCAATCCTCTTCTGGATCATCCAAATGCACTCTAGCAAACTTCAGACGGGCCTGGACATGTACTGGCTTAAGCAGGGGGACACGTCTGGCACTGCAGGATTTGAGTCCCTGGCGGCGTAGTGTGTTAATGATGGTAGGCGTTGTTACTTTGGTCCCAGCTCTCTGCAGGTCATTCACTAGGTCCCCCCGTGTGGTTCTGGGATTTTTGCTCACCGTTCTTGTGATCATTTTGACCCCACGGGGTGAGACCTTGCGTGGAGCCCCAGATCGAGGGAGATTATCAGTGGTCTTGTATGTCTTCCATTTCCTAATAATTGCTCCCACAGTTGATTTCTTCAAACCAAGCTGCTTACCTATTGCAGATTCAGTCTTCCCAGCCTGGTGCAGGTCTACAATTTTGTTTCTGGTGTCCTTTGACAGCTCTTTGGTCTTGGCCATAGTGGAGTTTGGAGTGGGACTGTTTGAGGTTGTGGACAGGTGTCTTTTATACTGATAACAAGTTCAAACAGGTGCCATTAATACAGGTAACGAGTGGAGGACAGAGGAGCCTCTTAAAGAAGAAGTTACAGGTCTGTGAGAGCCAGAAATCTTGCAGTTTGTAGGTGACCAAATACTTATTTTCCACCATAATTTGCAAATAAATTCATTAAAAATCCTACAATGTGATTTTCTCAATTTGTCTGTCGTAGTTGACGTGTACCTATGATGAAAATTACAGGCCTCTCTCATCTTTTTAAGTGGGAGAACTTGCACAATTGGTGGCTGACTAAATACTTTTTCCCCCCACTGTATAGACAGTATGGACAATATACAAGTAGGAAAAGGTATCTACAGTAGTGGTTTATAGGATTAGTTGAGAATACAGTATGTACCTATAAACTGTGTAATCAATTAATTGTATTTTCTCTGAGAAATAAAGCTAACAAAATATTGCAGGAATGCTACTCTTATCTGTTTCCAACTACAGAAACGATTTCAGAACAATAATAATTAATAAGTGATCAGTGTTCAATGACTATAGGCAGTAGACTAAAATCCATGGTAGAGTACCGTGCAGTAGCCGGCTAGTGACAGTGTCTAAGGTGCATGGCAGGGAACCGGGTGGAGGTTCTGTTCAACAGTCTGATGGGCTGGAGATAGAATCTGTTTTTCAGTCTCTTGGTCCCAGCTTTGATGCACCTGTACGGTCTCCGTCTGGTAGCAGGGTGTGACAAGCTGTGGCTCGGGTGGCTGAGGTCCTTGATGATCTTTTTGGCCTTCCTGTATCACCGGGTGCTATAGATGTCCTGTAGGACAGGCAGTGTGCCCCTGGTGATGTGTTGGGCTGACCTAACTACCCTCTGGAGAGCCCTGCGGTTGCAGGCGGTGCAGTTCCATACCAGGCTGTGATACAGCCAAACAGAATGCTCTCGATGATGCATCTGTAGAAGTTTTGGAGGGTCCTAGGGGCCAAGCCGAATTTCTTCATCCTGCTGAGGTTGAAGATGCGCTGTTGCGCCTTCTTCACCACAGTGTCGGTGTGGAGGGAGCATTTCAGGTACTCAGTGAAAAACGTGGAGCTTTTGACTCTCTCCACTGCGGCCCCGTCGGGCATGCTCGCTGCAGTCTCCTGTAGTCCACGATCAGTTCCTTCATTTTGCTGACATTGAGGTTACACCTCCTCCTTGTAGGCTGTCTCGTCGTTGTTAGTAATCTGGCCTACCACTGTTGTGTTGTCAGCAAACTTAATGATGGTGTTGGAGTCCTGCGTGGCCACGCAGTCGTGGGTGAACAGGGAGTACAGGAGGGTACTAAGCACACACCCCTTAGGGGCCCCGTGTTGAGGATAAGTGTGGTGGAGCGGTTTTGTTGCCTACCTTCACCACCTGGGGTCGGTCCGTCAGGGTTCAGACTCAGGGCCCTGAGCTTTGTGATGAGCTTGGAGGGCACTATGGTGTTGAAGGCTGAGCTGTAGTTGATTAAACAACATTCTCACATAGGTATTACACTTGTCCAGGTGGGATAGGGCAGTGTGTAGTGCAATGGCGATTGCAATATGAAAACATCCTAGAAGGGGTGCTCATTGCAAACCTTAACCAGGAAGCGGAATTCAAAATGGCCACCAATGTAGATGGTAATGACTCCATAGTCATGTTTAAAATAGCTTCGTAAGTGAGATTTTCATAAGACAAACATGAAATGAAGTGATAATACATCAAATGTATTCTTAAAGAGGCAATCAGCAGTTGAAACAATAACAAAGCGTCCTCCTCGCCCCTGTTGTTTCAGTAAAAAGTGGGATGGAGCTGGAGAAATGTAACCAATTAAATTCATAAACAGAGCTTTGGATGCACGGACTGACCATCCAGGATATCGAAATTATAGTTTTAACAGTGTTTTGTATAGAGTTCGTTTACTTTTACTTTGTATACCAACATTGGAGTAAAACAAGCTTATATTTTGGGTTCTGATAGAGTATGACAGTTGAACTAAGCTAAAATAGGTATCAACATTTTTGCTTTGGGGAGGGCTGTGTTTTTTTTCTTAGGCACAGGGGAGGGTAGTGTGTTTTTTCCCTGCTTTACATTCGTTCTTTTACAGGGTTTACTATATAAAATGTCTTCCATCCTAGGCACATTTCCTCACCTGCTTGTATGCGCCTCCCCTATATAAAAGGTGTTTTGGTACTTGCATTATGCACTACACTTTTCCATGCGGTACCTTTTACTATATCAGAGATCAACAGTCTGTCTATCCTGCCCTCTATCCACCATTCATAGTGACAATAGTGGTAGGTGGATTGTTTGTCCAGATTTACATTTGCATTTTAGTCATTTAGCAAACACTCTTATCCAGAGCGACTCACAGTTAGTGAGTGCATACATTTTCATACTGGCCCCCCGTGGGAAACGAACCCACAACCCTGGCGTTGCAAGCGCCATGCTCTACCAACTGAGCTACAGATTTGCAATAGGCTGAACTAGCAATCATACCACACATAAAAGCATTCAAAGCTGCATACATTTTCAATATGAATGCACAAGAACAAATATAGCTGATAGGCAGCGCAGAGGCCAGGTGCATCATTGTTGCATGAAAGAACAGTGAAGACAAAAAGCTCCCCTATTGATCTTGTTGAGGGACAATACAATTATCCTACCTAGACTAGCCTACAACACCACAATGCAATGCATAATTGCATTATTGTTTATAAGTGAGTACAAAATTCTACTCTAGGTTGCAGTGAAGATTTCATTTGAATAATGGCGCAAAAGCCCAGTGATTTGAATGTTTCATTCCATTTGGATCAGTCGTGGGTCTACTCAACAGTTTAAGGTCTAGAAAGGCACAGTAGCAGGCCAGTCTGGCTGTATTTTTACTTCTGATACCCATAACTGCGTGGCCACGCACCTCTCGAACTCAATCATCAAGTTTGCTGACAACATAACAGCGGTAGGCCTGATTACCAACAACGACGAGACAGCCTACAGGGAGGAGGGGAGGGCCTTGGCGGAGTGGTGCCAGGAAAATAACCTCTCCCTCAACGTCAATAAAATGAAGGAGCTGATCGTGGACTTCAGGAGACAGCAGAGAGAGCACTCCCCCATCCACATCGACGGGCCGCAGTGGAGAGGGTGAAAAGCTTCAAGTTTCTTGGCGTGCACATCACTGAGGACCTGAAATGGTCCACTCACACAGATAGTACGTTGAAGAACGAGGCAGGAGGCTGAAAAAATTCTGCTTGGCCCCTAAGACACTCACATACATCTACAAATGCACCATTGAGAGCATCCTGTCGGGCTGTATCACCGCCTGGTACGGCAATTGCACCATCCAGAACCGCAAGGCTCTCCAGAGGGTGGTGCGGTCAGCCCAACACATCTCCGGGGGCACACTGCCTACCCTCCAGGCCACCCACAGCACCTAGTGTCACAGGAAGGTCAAGAAAATCGTCAAGGACCTCAGCCACCCGAGCAACGGCCTGTTCACCCCGCTACCATCTAGAAGGAGGAGACAGTACAGGTGCATCAAAGCTGGGACCGAGAGACTGAAAAACAGCTTCCATCTCCAGGCCATAAGACTGTTAAATAGTCACCACTAGCCGGCCTCCGCCCAGTAACCTGTAGAGGTCTTCACGGACAGACCAGAGGACAATCAGACCTGACCCGAATGAACCCCCCAATTTCGTTTATAAAATAACAAAAATGGGGACCCGGACAGACCAGAGAATAATCAGACCCGAACCTGAATGGACCCGAGGACAACTCGACATAGGGTACAGGTCGGGTCTAACGGGTCCGGGTCTAGACCAGACTGGACCCGGGTGTCCATTTTTTTTGTTTATCAGCTAAGTTGCTCTTCTGGTTAATGAATTAGTCTTTATATGTTGGCTAGGCTTTCTATATGTCAAAATATGCAAAAATTAAATATGCTTTAGGCTATGCAGAGTCGTAGTCGGGTCCATTCGGGTCTATCAGCTGTATTTACATACAGTGGGGACAAAAAGTATTTAGTCAGCCACCAATTGTGCAAGTTCTCCCACTTAAAAAGATGAGAGAGGCCTGTAATTTTCATCATAGGTACACGTCAACTATGACAGACAAATCGAGAGAAAAAAAATCCAGAAAGTCACATTGTAGGATTTTTAATGAATTTATTTGCAAATTATGGTGGAAAATAAGTATTTGGTCACCTACAAACAAGCAAGATTTCTGGCTCTCACAGACCTGTAACTTCTTCTTTAAGAGGCTCCTCTGTCCTCCACTCGTAACCTGTATTAATGGCACCTGTTTGAACTTGTTATCAGTATAAAAGACACCTGTCCACAACCTCAAACAGTCACACTCCAAACTCCACTATGGCGAAGACCAAAGAGCTGTCAAAGGACACCAGAAACAAAATTGTAGACCTGCACCAGGCTGGGAAGACTGAATCTGCAATAGGTAAGCAGCTTGGTTTGAAGAAATCAACTGTGGGAGCAATTATTAGGAAATGGAAGACATACAAGACCACTGATAATCTCCCTCGATCTGGGGCTCCACGCAAGATCTCACCCCGTGGGGTCAAAATGATCACAAGAACGGTGAGCAAAAATCCCAGAACCACACGGGGGGGACCTAGTGAATGACCTGCAGAGAGCTGGGACCAAAGTAACAAAGCCTACCATCAGTAACTCACTACGCCGCCAGGGACTCAAATCCTGCAGTGCCAGACGTGCCCCCCTGTTTAAGCCAGTACATGTCCAGGCCCGTCTGAAGTTTGCTAGAGTGCATTTGGATGATCCAGAAGAGGATTGGGAGAATGTCATATGGTCAGATGAAACCAAAATATAACTTTTTGGTAAAAACTCAACTCGTCGTGTTTGGAGGACAAAGAATGCTGAGTTGCATCCAAAGAACACCATACCTACTGTGAAGCATGGGGGTGGAAACATCATGCTTTGGGGCTGTTTTTCTGCAAAGGGACCAGGACGACTGATCCGTGTAAAGGAAAGAATGAATGGGGCCATGTATCGTGAGATTTGGAGTGAAAACCTCCTTCCATCAGCAAGGGCATTGAAGAAGAAACGTGGCTGGGTCTTTCAGCATGACAATGATCCCAAACACACCGCCCGGGCAACGAAGGAGTGGCTTCGTAAGAAGCATTAAGGTCCTGGAGTGGCCTAGCCAGTCTCCAGATCTCAACCCCATAGAAAATCTTTGGAGGGAGTTGAAAGTCTGTGTTGCCCAGCGACAGCCCCAAAACATCACTGCTCTAGAGGAGATCTGCATGGAGGAATGGGCCAAAATACCAGCAACAGTGTGTGAAAACCTTGTGAAGACTTACAGAAAACGTTTGACCTGTGTCATTGCCAACAAAGGGTATATAACAAAGTATTGAGAAACTTTTGTTATTGACCAAATACTTATTTTCCACCATAATTTGCAAATAAATTCATGAAAAATCCTACAATGTGATTTTCTGGATTTTTTTTCTTCTAATTTTGTCTGTCATAGTTGACGTGTACCTATGATGACAATTACAGGCCTCTCTCATATTTTTAAGTGGGAGAACTTGCACAATTGGTGGCTGACTAAATACTTTTTTTCCCCACTGTAGACCCGAGACCAAAGTTAGAATTTCAGACCCAAACCCAATCGAGCCCGGGTTGAGTCTCGGGTATATCGTTCCACACGGACCATGAAGATGTCTAGTACCCTGCCCTGAACCTTAGTCACTGTTACTAGCCGGCTACCACCCGGTCCTCTACCCTGCACCTTAGAGACTGCTGCCCTATGTACATAGTCACTGGTCACTTTAATAAATGTTTACATACCGTTTTACCCACTTCATATGTATATACTGTATTCTAGTCAAGGCTCATCCTATATAACTATTGCACACACCTTTTCTATTCATATACAGTCCATACTCACTGGCCAATATATTTAGGTACACCCATCTAGTACTGGGTCGGACCCCCCTTTGCATCCAGAACAGACTAAATTATTAGGGGCATAGATTCCACAAGGTGTCAAAAACGTTCCACTGGGATGTTGTTCCATGCTGACGCGATGACATCACGCAGTTGCAGCAGAGTGGACAGTGGTACATTCATGCTGCGAACAGCCTATTCCGAAGATGCTCTATTGAGTTTGGTCAGCAACAATGTTCAGATACACCATGGTGTTCAATCGTTGCTCAATTGTTATATCCTGACTCAGCATGATGCAACAGGAACAGGGATTCGTCGGACCAGGCAATCTTTTTCCACTCCTCAATTGTCCAGTGTTGGTGATCGTGTGCCCACTGGAGCCAGTTTTCTTTTGTTTTTAGCTGATAGGAGTGGAACCCGGTGTGGTCGTCTGCTGCAATAGCCCATCTGTGACAAGGATCGACTAGTTGTGTGTTCCGAGATGGAATTCAGCACACCACTGTTGTCCTGTGCCATTATTTGTCTGTTTGTGGCCCGCCCGTTAGCTTGCCATTCTCCTTCGACCTCTCTCATCAACAAGCGGTTTTTACCCACAGGACTGCCGCTGACTGGCAAATGTTTACTCCTGAACTTATTTAGGCTTGCCATAACAAAGGGGTTGAATAATTATTGACTCAAGACATTTCAGGTTTTCATTTTGTATTAATTTGTAGACATTTCTAAAAACATAATACCTCTTTGACATTATGGGGTATTATGTGTAGGCCAGTGGCACATTTTATTAATTTTTTTATTCAGGCTGTAACTGAACAAAATGTGGAGAAAGTCAAGGAGTCTGAATGCTTTCTGAAGGCACTATATGCTCTGTTTCTGGCCTTACATGTAAAGCTTTGGGGCATGTGGCTCCATTGAAGCAGCCCATGTGTCACACAAATTAGCACTGTTGTGATGAACAGTCATACAGATCTATGTAAACTGTGTGCATCTGTAGATTAAATCTCAGGGGCATGAGAATTTTGAGCAGTAGTAAAATCCTGGTCTTGGAGAAATAGACTTGCTATAGGGTGTGCAGGCTTGACATTGCCTTTGAATGAGCCTGCACATCCTTTTACAAACCAGAGGCAGATTTCTGATCTAGAAGTCCATCAATTGCAACCATATCACACTGCCCTGGCCTGCACCCTCAGAGATCTGAAACCCAACTGCTGAATGCTGTCATACTTTGTCAAAACCAGAATGCACAGAACAATCAGTCATGCTGCTGCCTACTGTACAATATACAGAAACCTCCGTTTCCATGACAACAGTGGAGGATGCCAAAAGGAAACAAGCACAAGCAAGGCAGGGCCTTGCTTATCAGTCAGAACTCAACCTTTTTACAAAGATCAAACAATGCAGTGGCATTGCAATTATTTTGGTGAAACAATCTAAAAAAGACTATCTGCACTGCAGCAGTTCTCCAACTGTTATCTTTTGTGAGAGAGAACTGCTGTCTCAACAAAATGCTGATCTGCTTCAGACGTATGGATTTAAAAAAATTTAATACATTAAAAATGTACACCTTTATTTCAACAGGGAGTCCCATTGAGACAAAGGTCATGGGAGTCCCATTGAGACAAAGGTCTATTTTACAAGGGAGCCCTGCATTTTACAATTTTATAGAACACAAGCAACAGTTAAAATACACAAAAATACAACTCATGGATAACATCTACATCTCTCAGCTACCAGGTCTTCAATCAATACCCTAAACTGCCTGAGCGGCACCAGCACATCCAATTTCAACGAGATCTGCAGATTGTTCCAGCAGTTGGGCACATCAAAACTAAAAGCGGATCTACCCAACTCGGTGGAGACCCAAAGAACCTCACGAGTTAACCAACCCTGCGAATGTGTTTTGTAACTCATGTCTTTATACTTCAACAACGAAGAAGTGAGGTATGTTGGAAACTTGTACAGTAGAGCTTTGTAAACAAAGAGAGAGTAATGAAATAACCTATGGGACATTAATGAGGACAAAAACAAACTTGTAATACAGGATGCAGTGATGTCTATTAAAATATATATATATATATAATAATAATATTTTCCCTGTATTTTACAAATGTTCCATCCCGACAATAAATCACTTTTATCCTGGCTAACCCGGTATTTCCCGACAAAACCAGAAGTGTCATTCAAAAGCATTATAAAGCATATAACTGTCTGGATTTGATTAGAGCTTTGCTCAGCATGAGAATTTAAACCTGATGCTACCTGAGCCTGATGAGCCATATATTAAATACATTTTATGAGCCCTACATTAACGACATTTAAATGAGCCCAAACCCCCAAAATTGTGCCGTTATCCAATACATACAGCACCAGTCAAAGGTTTGGACACACTCACTCATTCAAGGGTTTTTCTTTATTTTTACTATTTTCTACATTGTAGAATAATAGTGAAGACATCAAAACTATGAAATAACACATATGGAATCATGTAGTAACCAAAACAGTGTAAAACAAATCCAAATATATCTTATAATTTTTGATTCTTCAAAGTAGCCACCCTTGGCAGGGTTGGTCATACAAAGCCAGAGCCCCCTGATGGGAGAGCATTATATACAAGGAAATTCTCAAAGCTGCTAATGAGAACCTTGACAACCTTGTACCTAGCCGGTGGGGATTCCGGTGGGGTAACCCCACCCAGGTAGTAGCAGTGCTGGCAACACTGGCTGCAGTAACCCATGGGGAGGGGGTCACACTCGGACAATCAGAGTGGGGTTTATTATTGTGGCCCAGGTGGCACAAAATAATCAAAGGTCTGACTGCACGGAGATGCTTGGGAAAAATGGTTACAACGGGGGACCAGAGAGTCTGTGTCTCAGGTGAAGAGGGTGGATCTGATCTCCATCACCTAGGACTTAGATTAATCAAATCTCACATTGTTGTCAATTTCAGCTCAATCTTGCATGCTTTCTCAATCAGCTGTAACTGTATTTGCACTCGTAAATCAGGTCCTTTCTCGAGTTGGCCTCCGGGATGTAACAACCGTTGAGCATCTGATTTTATGGTTGATTGTGGAAGAAGGGGGTTGAGTGTGTTGGAGTATGTGAGTATGTGCGTGTGTGTTTGTCCCGAATCTGTTGTGGGGGGGGGTGAGGATGTTGGGGGGGGTATGGGATGGACCATGGTAATTATTTGCTAGGATAATAATTGCTTGTCAATAAATTAAAATGTAATACAATGGCAATCCGGGTTGTATGTTGAGATCCTGCGCATGAACTGCCGACATTTTTACGCATATTAATTGCTAATGATGGAAAATAAGATATGCAGGATATTTGAATACATACATATACAGTGGGGAGAACAAGTATTTGATACACTGCCGATTTTGCAGGTTTTCCTACTTACAAAGCATGTAGAGGTCTGTAATTTTTATCATAGGTACACTTCAACTGTGAGAGACGGAATCTAAAACAAAAATCCAGAAAATCACATTGTATGATTTTTAAGTAATTAATTTGCATTTTATTGCATGACATAAGTATTTGATACATCAGAAAAGCAGAACTTAATATTTGGTACAGAAACCTTTGTTTGCAATTACAGAGATCATATGTTTCCTGTAGGTCTTGACCAGGTTTGCACACACTGCAGCAGGGATTTTGGCACACTCCTCCATACAGACCTTCTCCAGATCCTTCAGGTTTCGGGGCTGTCGCTGGGCAATACGGAATTTCAGCTCCCTCCAAAGATGTTCAATTGGGTTCAGGTCTGGAGACTGGCTAGGCCACTCCAGGACCTTGAGATGCTTCTTACGGAGCCCCTCCTTAGTTGCCCTGGCTGTGTGTTTCAGGTCGTTGTCATGCTGGAAGACCCAGCCACAACCCATCTTCAATGCTCTTACTGAGGGAAGGACGTTGTTGGCCAAGATCTCGCGATACATGGCCTCATCCATCCTCCCCTCAATACGGTGCAGTCGTCCTGTCCCCTTTGCAGAAAAGCATTCCCAAAGAATGATGTTTCCACCTCCATGCTTCACGGTTGGGATGGTGTTCTTGGAGTTGTACTCATCCTTCTTCTTCCTCCAAACACAGCGAGTGGAGTTTAGACCAAAAAGCTCTATTTTTGTCTCATCAGACCACATTACCTTCTCCCATTCCTCCTCTGGATCATCCAGATGGTCATTGGCAAACTTCAGACGGGCCTGTACATGCTCTGGCTTGAGCAGGGGGACCTTGCGTGCGCTGCAGGATTTTAATCCATGACGGCGTAGTGTGTTACTAATGGTTTTCTTTGAGACTGTGGTCCCAGCTGTCTTCAGGTCATTGACCAGGTCCTGCCGTGTAGTTCTTGGCTGATCCCTCACCTTCCTCATGATCATTGATGCCCCACGAGATGAGATCTTGCATGGAGCCCCAGACCGAGGGTGATTGACCGTCATCTTGAACTTCTTCCATTCCACCAAGCTGCTTGCCTATTGTCCTGTAGCCCTTCCCAGCCTTGTGCAGGTCTACAATTTTATCCCTGATGTCCTTACACAGCTCTCTGGTCTTGGCCATTGTGGAGAGGTTGGAGTCTGTTTGATTGAGTGTGTGGAGAGGTGTCTTTTATACAGGTAACGAGTTCAAACAGGTGCAGTTAATACAGGTAATGAGTGGAGAACAGGAGGGTTTCTTAAAAGAAAAACTAACAGGTCTGTGAGAGCCGGAATTCTTACTGGTTGGTAGGTGATCAAATACTTATGTCATGCAATAAAATGCAAATTATTTCTTAAAAATCATACAATATGATTTTCTGAGATTTTTGTTTTAGATTCCGTCTCTCACAGTTGAAGTGTACCTATACATGCTATGTAAGTAGGAAAACCTGCAAAATCGGCAGTGGATCAAATACTTGTTCTCCCCACTGTATACACTATATATATATATATATATATACAGTGAGGGAAAAAAGTATTTGATCCCCTGCTGATTTTGTATGTTTGCCCACTGACAAAGACATGATCAGTCTATAATTTTAATGGTAGGTTTATTTGAACAGTGAGAGATAGAATAACAACAAAAAAATCCAGAAAAACGCATGTCAAAAATGTTATAAATTGATTTGCATTTTAATGAGGGAAATAAGTATTTGACCCCTCTGCAAAACATGACTTAGTACTTGGTGGCAAAACCCTTGTTGGCAATCACAGAGGTCAGACGTGTCTTCAAATCAAATCAAATCAAATTTTATTGGTCACATGCGCCGAATACAACAGGTGCAGACATTACAGTGAAATGCTTACTTACAGCCCTTAACCAACAGTGCATTTATTTTAAACAAAAAAGTAAGAATAAAACAACAACAAAAAAGTGTTGAGAAAAAAAGAGCAGAAGTAAAAATAAAGTGACAGTAGGGAGGCTATATATACAATAGAATAAAGTGACAGTTGGGAGGCTATATATACAGGGGGGTACTGTTGCATAGTCAATGTGCGGGGGCACCGGCTAGTTGAGGTAGTTGAGGTAATATGTACATGTGGGTAGAGTTAAAGTGACTATGCATAAATACTTAACAGAGTAGCAGCAGCGTAAAAAGTATGGGGTGGGGGGCAGTGCAAATAGTCCGGGTAGCCATGATTAGCTGTTCAGGAGTCTTATGGCTTGGGGGTAGAAGCTGTTGAGAAGTCTTTTGGACCTAGACTTGGCACTCGGTACCGCTTGCCGTGGCGGTAGCAGAGAGAACAGTCTATGACTAGGGTGACTGGAGTCTTTGACAATTTTGAGGGCCTTCCTCTGACACCGCCTGGTATAGAGGTCCTGGATGGCAGGGAGCTTTGCCCCTGTGATGTACAGGGCCGTACGCACTACCCTCTGTAGTGCCTTGCGGTCAGAGGCCAAGCAGTTGCCATACCAGGCGGTGATGCAACCAGTCAGGATGCTCTCGATGGTGCAGCTGTAGAATTTTTTGAGGATCTGAGGACCCATGCCAAATCTTTTTAGTCTCCTGAGGGGGAATAGGCTTTGTCGTGCCCTCTTCACGACTGTCTTGGTGTGTTTGGACCATGATAGTTCGTTGGTGATGTGGACACCAAGGAACTTGAAGCTCTCAACCTGTTCCACTACAGCCCCCGTCGATGAGAATGGGGGGCGTGCTCAGTCCTCTTTTTTTTCCTGTAGTCCACAATCATCTCCTTTGTCTTGGTCACGTTGAGGGAGAGGTTGTTGTCCTGGCACCACACGGCCAGATCTCTGACCTCCTCCCTATAGGCTGTCTCATCGTTGTCGGTGATCAGGCCTACCACTGTTGTGTCGTCGGCAAACTTAATGATGGTGTTGGAGTCGTGCCTGGCCATGCAGTCATGGGTGAACAGAGAGTACAGGAGGGGACTGAGCACGCACCCCTGAGGGGCCCCCGTGTTGAGGATCAGTGTGGCAGATGTGTTGTTACCTACCCTTACCACCTGGGGGGCGGCCCGTCAGGAAGTCCAGGATCCAGTTGCAGAGGGAGGTGTTTAGTCCCAGGATCCTTAGCTTAGTGATGAGCTTTGAGGGCACTATGGTGTTGAATGCTGAGCTGTAGTCAATGAATAGCATTCTCACGTAGGTGTTCCTCTTGTCCAGGTGGGAAAGGGCAGTGTGGAGTGCGATAGAGATTGCATCATCTGTGGATCTGTTGGGGCGGTATGCAAATTGGAGTGGGTCTAGGGTTTCTGGGATTATGCTGTTGATGTGAGCCATGACCAGTCTTTCAAAGCACTTCATGGCTACAGACGTCAGTGCCACGGGTCGGTAGTCATTTAGGCAGGTTATCTTAGAGTTCTTGGGCACGGGGACTATGGTAGTTGGCCACCAGGTTTGCACACATCTCAGGAGAGATTTTGTCCCACTCCTCTTTGCAGATCTTCTCCAAGTCATTAAGGTTTCGAGGCTGACGTTTGGCAACTCGAACCTTCAGCTCCCTCCACAGATTTTCTATGGGATTAAGGTCTGGAGACTGGCTAGGCCACTCCAGGACCTTAATGTGCTTCTTCTTGAGCCACTCCTTTGTTGCCTTGGCCGTGTGTTTTGGGTCATTGTCATGCTGGAATACCCATCCACGACCCATTTTCAATGCCCTGGCTGAGGGAAGGAGGTTCTCACCCAAGATTTGACGGTGCATGGCCCCGTCCATCGTCCCTTTGATGCAGTGAAGTTGTCTTGTCCCCTTAGCAGAAAAACACCCCCAAAGCATAATGTTTCCACCTCCATGTTTGACGGTGGGGATGGTGTTCTTGGGGTCATAGGCAGCATTCATCCTCCTCCAAACACGGCGAGTTGAGTTGATGCAAAAGAGCTCGATATTGGTCTCATCTGACCACAACACTTTCACCAAGTTCTCCTCTGAATCATTCAGATGTTCATTGGCAAACTTCAGACGGGCCTGTATATGTGCTTTCTTGAGCAGGGGGACCTTGCGGGCGCTGCAGGATTTCAGTCCTTCACGGCGTAGTGTGTTACCAATTGTTTTCTTAGTGACTATGGTCCCAGCTGCCTTGAGATCATTGACAAGATCCTCCCGTGTAGTTCTGGGCTGATTCCTCACTGTTCTCATGATCATTGCAACACCACGAGGTGAGATCTTGCATGGAGCCCCAGGCTGAGGGAGATTGACAGTTATTTTGTGTTTCTTCCATTTGCAAATAATCCCACCAACTGTTGTCACCTTCTCACCAAGCTGCTTGGCGATGGTCTTGTAGCCCATTCCAGCCTTGTGTAGGTCTACAATCTTGTCCCTGACATCCTTGGAGAGCTCTTTGGTCTTGGCCATGGTGGAGAGTTTGGAATCTGATTGATTGATTGCTTCTGTGGACAGGTGTCTTTTATCCAGGTAACAAACTGAGATTAGGAGCACTCCCTTTAAGAGTGTGCTCCTAATCTCAGCTCGTTACCTGTATAAAAGACACCTGGGAGCCAGAAATCTTTCTGATTGAGAGGGGGTCAAATACTTATTTCCCTCATTAAAATGCAAATCAATTTATAAAATTTTTGACATGCATTTTTCTGGATTATTTTGTTGTTATTCTGTCTCTCACTGTTCAAATAGACCTACCATTAAAATTATAGACTGATCATTTCTTTGTCAGTGGGCAAACGTACAAAATCAGCAGGGGATCAAATACTTTTTTCCCCTCACTGTATGTGTATATATATATATATATATATGAGAGAGGTGACAGCATTGGAAATGCTTTTGGCGGTTAATCTGCTTCCGTTTTGTGGGTGGCACTGTGTCCTGTTGTCGATGGATGGGTCCTGGCCTCTCGGGGCCCTAGGGATCCGGAGGGACGTGGGTGGGATGCCGATCACTGGGATGATGGCTCAACTTGGGATAGGGAGGGGCTTTAGCGGGGGAATTAGTGGAGAACAATTGAAGGGTTACTTAGTAGCAATGCAAATATCACGGTACAGCTATATGGACACTCAATCATTACGGTATTTTTTATTGGTAAATTTACAAACATATATAATGATAAATAGACTTGAAACTTGTATCTCATTATGGTGTATGGTGAAATAAGTATAACCAGTTATAATTGTAATGGCTTAGCTGATAATAACAAAAGAAGAACAATATTTACATGGCTCAAAGAGAAGGAATATAATATCTATTGTTTACAGGAAACTCATTCAACAATTCTTGATGAAGTTGCGTGGAAAAAGGAATGGGGGGGCGAAATATACTTCTCCCATGGGCAAAGAAATTCAAAAGGGGTGATGATATTAATTAATAGTAATTTCGATCCGAATGTGCAAATTGTCCAAATAGATACGCAAGGTAGATGGATTATTTGAAATATGTTATTGGACCATAAACAGATATGGCTCATTAACCTTTACGGACCAAATAATGATGATCCACACTTCTTTGACAATATATATAATACATTATCAACCCTGCAAGCAATTCAAGACCATATTATTATGGTGGGGGATTATAATACTGTTTTAAATAGCTCAATGGACCGTATAGGAAATCACACCACAAACAATCTCCCACATGCTCTTAAGGAAATTGTGAATGTCATGGATACATTAGAACTAGTAGATATATGGAGGCTTAAATATCCTGATCTAGTGAGATATACATGGAGGAGACTCAATCAAGATAGTAGTCTTGACTTCTTTCTTATCTCGTTCTCGTTGACACCAAAAGTTTAAAAAGTGTTGATAGGGGACAGAATGTGGTCGGATCATCATATAATTGGCATATACATTACTCTTACTGAATTTCCACGTGGGCGAGGATATTGGAAATGTAATCAAAGCCTATTGGATGATAATTTATTTTTAACTAGGACAAAGGAATTTATAACTGACTTTTTCCGACATAACATAGGTACAGCAAATCCCCTTATTGTATGGGACACCTTTAAATGTGCCTTTAGAGGCCATGCAATTCAGTACTCATCTCGAAAACAAAAGCAATTTAGGTCAAAAGAGTTTATACTAACAAAGGAAATAGAAAGTCTAACAGAACAGATAGATGGCAATAAAAACTGTAACATAGAGGCTCAGAATAAATTAGAGGAAAAACTAAAAGAAAGAGAAACTTATTCAAGAAAGATCAAGTGTAATATATTATAAAAATAAAGCAAACTGGATGGAATATGGGGAAAAATGCACCAAATTATTTTTTAATCTTCAACATAGGAATGTTACCAAAAATAATTTACTGAAACTGGTTACAATTGACGGAGTAACCCATGATTCACCAAATGATATTTTGAAGGAGGAAACAAAGTACTTTAAGCATATGTTTTCATTTCAGTCGCCTCCATCTCCTCTAACTGAAGCTAATTGTAGCGATTGTTTTTCTATTGATAATGTAAAATTAACAGCCATACAGAAATACTCATGTGAAGGTGAAATTACAGAGGAGGAACTTCTGGATGCAATTAAAGACTTTAAGTCCGGGAAAACTCCAGGGTTGGATGGCATACCAGTCGAGGTATACCAAACCTTTTTGATATACTAAGAGGACCGTTATTAGCATGTTTTAACCACTCCTATGTAAATGGTAGATTATCTGACACTCAAGAAGAAGGTCTGATCTCATTATTACTGAAACAGGATACAAGTGGAAAATATAAAGATCCAGTCCATTTAAAAAATTGGAGGCCCCTTACACTTCAGTGTTGTGATGCAAAAATTCTAGCAAAATGTATAGCTCATTGAATTAAAAAGGTATTGTCGGACATTATTCATTCTAAATCAGACAGGTTTTTTACATGGAAGATACATTGGAGATATATACATTTACCTCCCGAGTGGCACAGTGGTCTAAGGCACTGCATCGCAGTGCTAGCTGTGCCACTAGAGATCCTGGTTTGAATCCAGGCTCTGTCGTAGCCGGCCGCGACCGAGAGACCCATGGGGCGGCGCACAATTGGCCCAGGGAATGGCCGGTGTAGCTCAGTTGGTAGAGCATGGCGTTTGCAACGCCAGGGTTGTGGGTTCAATTCCCACGGGGGGGGCAGTATGAAAAATAAAAAAATGATGTATGCACTCACTAACTGTAAGTCGCTCTGGAAAAAGAGCCTCTGCTAAATGACTAAAATGTAAAATAATATAAGGCAAGTACTGGAAACAATAGAACACTATGGAACATCAGGGAAACCAGGCCTGCTATTCATAGCAGACTTCGAAAAGGCATTTGATAAAGTACAACTGGGGTTTATATATAAATGCCTGGAGCATTTCAATTTTGGAGAATCTCTTATAAAATGGGTCAAAATCATGTATAGTAACCCTAGGTGTAAAATAGTAAATAATGGCTATTTCTCAGAAAGTTTTAAACTGTCAAGAGGAGTGAAACAAGGTTGTCCACTATCGGCATATCTATTTATTATGGCCATCGAGATGTTAGCTATTAAAATCAGATCCAACAATAATATCAGGGGATTAGAAATCCAGGGCTTAAAAACAAAGGTGTCATTGTATGCTGATGATTCATGTTTTCTTTTAAATCCACAAATATAATCCCTCCACAGCCTCATAGAGGATCTAGATACATTTTCTAACCTCTCTGGATTACAACCAAAGTATGACAAATGTACTATATTACATATTGGATCACTAAAAAATAAAATTTTTACATTACCATGTAGTTTACCAATAAAATGGTATGATGGTGATGTGAATATACTCAGAATACATATCCCAAAGGAAATAAATGTTCTCACTTCAATACATTTTAATAGAAAGTTAGCAAAAATAGATTGGAAAGGTAAATACCTGTCAATTTGTGGAAAAATCACTCTGATTAACTCTTTAGTATTATCCCAGTTTACCTATTTGCTTATGGTCTTATATTGAATTTTATTTGGAACGGCAAGACAGACAAAATTAAACGGGCCTATTTATATAATGAATATGAATTCGGAGGACAGGAATTATTAAATATTAAAGCATTAGACCTATCACTAAAAGCTTCAGTCATACAAAAGGTATACTTAAATCCGAACTGGTTCTCTAGCAAATTAGTAAGATTGTCTCACCCAATGTTCAAGAATGGCCTTTTTCCCTTTATTCAGATTACAACCACTCACTTTCAGTTATTTGAAAAGGAAATCATCTCCCAAATATCACTATTTCTAAAACAAGCCATAGAAAGTTGGTTGCAATTTCAATTTAATCCTCCAGAAACGACAGAACAAATCATGCAACAAATATTGTGGTTAAACTCAAATATACTAATTGACAAAAACCCTGTTTTTTTACAACATGTTTAAAAAAGGTATAATCTTCGTAAATGATATCATCGGTAGGACTGGTGGAGTTGTGTCGCACATGCAGCTAACAAAAACATATGGAAATGTCTGCTCTACCCAAAATTACAACCAAATAATTGCAGCCTTACCGTAAAAATGGAAGAGGAAAGTGGAAGGGGGAGAAAGTAAGGAACTTGTCTGTCGGCCTTGCATTAAAGAACATAATTGGTTAAGGAAAAATGTGATAAATAAAAAAGTATAACAGTTTCATTTAAGGACCAAAGGATTGACAGCCGTCCCATATAGATTGCAAAATAGTTGGGAAGAGATTTTTGACGTACCGATGCAATGGCATAGTGTTTATGAACTGATACGCAAAATGACACCGGATTCAAAAATTAAGAATCTTTCAATTTAAATTATTATATAAAATTCTTGCTACCAATATAATGTTATTTATATAGGGGATACAATCTTCCCAGCTCTCCAGATAATGCTGCGAAGAGACAGAATCATTAGGTCATTTGTTTTGGTACTGTCCATTTGTAGCTTATTTTTGGACACAGGTCCAGGAATGGCTAGAGGATTGCAATATTTACCTGGAGCCAACTTTGCAGATAGCATTACTGGGTGATCTGAAAAGTCATAGTCAATCAATCAATAATATAATAATACTTTTAGCAAAAAAATATATTTTCAATTCACAATCTGTAGAAACAATGAGAATAGAAAGGTTCACAACTTTTGTAAGACATCACAGTACAGTTGAAATATATATGGCAAATAGAAATCCTATATGGATGGTCTTAAAAGATAGATGGGAGGTGTTGAATGGAATTGAAGGATGGGACTAATAACAACTAACAACAAATAATAACAAGATAACTAATAATGTAAGCATACTGTGTCCATAATAAGTATATAGGTTGTAGGTTGGGAGCTTTTGTGAAAGAGCACAGTTAGAAAGATATGGCATATAGAAGCAATCCGGATGGACATCATGAAAATGATCGGAGAGGTTGAGAGTAGAGGAAGATCAGGAGAAAAAACAAACAAAATATAATATTGTAAAATTGACTGTGTCCATAAAATGTAGATAGTAGGTATAAGCTGGAAGTAGAGGCCTAAGCATTGCTGTTCACTAGTTTACTCCAAGTAGGGAAAGGGTGGTGGGGTTGGAAAGTAATAAAGGGGAATATATATATTTTTAAAGGATATGTATGTATGTACGTATGTACAGTGGGGAGAACAAGTATTTGATACACTGCCGATTTTGCAGGTTTTCCTACTTACAAAGCACAGCATCAGATAGATGGCCTACACGTAGAGAGACAGAGAGGCGCTGTTTTGCTCACTCGGATGCTTTCTCCTGTGAGATACATTCAGCCTCTTGCGAATTTAAGGAAAATTATGAAACACAGAGAGACGAAAGATACATACATGTATTTTTTTTCTTGGTCCATTTTTTGGGGAAGCCTGACTTCCCTTAGCATCCATGAATACATGCCACTGATGAGACATACAGTGGGGAGAACAAGTATTTGATACACTGCCGATTTTGCTGGTTTTCCTACTTACAAAGCATGTAGAGGTCTGTAATATTTACCATAGGTACACTTCAACCGTGAGAGATGGAATCTAAAACAAAAATCCAGAAAATCACATTGTATGATTTTTAAGTAATTAATGTGCATTTTATTGCATGATATAAGTATTTGATACATCAGAAAAGCAGAACTTAATATTTGGTACAGAAACCTTTGTTTGCAATTACAGAGATCATACGTTTCCTGTAGGTCTTGACCAGGTTTGCACACACTGCAGCAGGGATTTTGGCCCACTCCTCCATACAGACCTTCTCCAGATCCTTCAGGTTTCAGGGCTGTCGCTGGGCAATACGGACTTTCAGCTCCCTCCAAAGATGTTCTATTGTGTTCAGGTCTGGAGACTGGCTAGGCCACTCCAGGACCTTGAGATGCTTCTTACGGAGCCACTCCTTAGTTGCCCTGGCTGTGTGTTTCGGGTCGTTGTCATGCTGGAAGACCCAGCCACGACCCATCTTCAATGCTCTTACTGAGGGAAGGAGGTTGTTGGCTAAGATCTCGCGATACATGGCCCCATCATCCTCCACTCAATACGGTGCAGTCGTCCTGTCCCCTTTGCAGAAAAGCATCCCCAAATAATGATGTTTCCACCTCCATGCTTCACGGTTGGGATGGTGTTCTTGGGGTTGTACTCATCCTTCTTCTTCCTACAAACACGGCGAATGGAGTTTAGACCAAAAAGCTCTATTTTTGTCTCATCAGACCACATGACCTACTCCCATTCCTCCTCTGGATCATTCAGATGGTCATTGGCAAACTTCAGACGGGCCTGGACATGCGCTGGCTTGAGCAGGGGGACCTTGCGTGCGCTGCAGGATTTTAATCCATGACGGCGTAGTGTGTTACTAATGGTTTTCTTTGAGACTGTGGTCCCAGCTCTCTTCAGGTCATTGACCAGGTCCTGCCGTGTAGTTCTGGGCTGATCCCTCACCTTCCTCATGATCATTGATGCCCCACGAGGTGAGATCTTGCATGGAGCCCCAGACCGAGGTTGATTGACCGTCATCTTGAACTTCTTCCATTTTCTAATAATTGCGCCAACAGTTGTTGCCTTCTCACCAAGCTGCTTGCCTATTGTCCTGTAGCCCATCCCAGCCTTGTGCAGGTCTACAATTGTATCCCTGATGTCCTTACAGAGCTCTCTGGACTTGTCCATTGTGGAGAGGATGGAGTCTGTTTGAGTGTGTAGACAGGTGTCTTTTATACAGGTAACGAGTTCAAACAGGTGCAGTTAATACAGGTAATGAGTGGAGAACAGGAGGGCTTCTTAAAGAAAAACTAACAGGTCTGTGAGAGCCGGAATTCTTACTGGTTGGTAGGTGATCAAATACTTATGTCATGCAATAAAATGCAAATTAATTACTTAAAAATCATACAATGTGATTTTCAGGATTTTTGTTTTAGATTCCGTCTCTCACCGTTGAAGTGTACCTATGATAAAAATTACAGACCTCTACATGCTTTGTAAGTAGGAAAACCTGCAAAATCAGCAGTGTATCAAATACTTGTTCTCCCCACTGTATACCCTTCATAATACTTCCCCTAATGTTATTAACCTACCTCCCCTTCTTCTCTCGATTGTTGCTTCATTCCTTTCAACAGTTAAATTAAATACGTTTTGTTGTCCTCATCTTATTCATTCTAATGGCATCCTTGAAGAACATAAGACTAGAATTAGATGCAGAAGGCTTTCACTTCTCTTCACGAAGATTGAATGGTTATGGGTCTGAATAAATAACTGCTATAGCCTACCGCCATCGCGCATTCACTCTTCTTTCAAACTACCGGTGAGTTCTATTGGCTGCTGTATTTAACATTCAGCAAAAAATAACTTGCGTCCCTCTTCGAATAGTCTATTGGTATAAGAAAAGCTAAATCAAAAATAATGTCCAGCAAGCTATTCTAGTCTAGCTTTTCCTGCATGGGACTCCAAGAGCTAAGGAGCGTTTTTTAAGAAGAGGCCAGCTAAGCACAGGTGCTTGCGTATTGCGCAAGAGACAGAAGCTGTAAGTTGAAAGTATATTATGCATAACCCATCATTAATTAGCTAAATATAAAGGCTAATACTGCATAAAATGTGTTACCTGAAAGAGGTAGGCTAGGACATCTAAATATAGGGCTACATATGAATCTAGAACAGGATTATCTATTTTAAATGCAATTTGAATGGAATTGATGGAGAGAAAGAAAGACAGCGAGAGTAATCGCACGTGCACTAATTTAAAGCAAAGATATTCGAGTGATAGGCTGATTTAAAAAACTTGAGCTGCAATTAAAGATATATACAGTGGGGGAAAAAAGTATTTAGTCAGCCACCAATTGTGCAAGTTCTCCCACTTAAAAAAATTAGAGAGGCCTGTAATTTTCATCATAGGTACACATCAAATATGACAGACAAATTGAGAAAAAAAATCCAGAAAATCACATTGTAGGATTTTTTATGAATTTATTTGCAAATTATGGTGAAAAATAAGTATTTGGTCACCTACAAACAAGCAAGATTTCTGGCTCTCACAGACCTGTAACTTCTTCTTTAAGAGGCTCCTCTGTCCTCCACTCGTTACCTGTATTAATGGCACCTGTTTGAACTTGTTATCAGTATAAAGACACCTGTCCACAACCTCAAACAGTCACACTCCAAACTCCACTATGGCCAAGACCAAAGAGCTGTCAAAGGACACCAGAAACAAAATTGTAGACCTGCACCAGGCTGGGAAGACTGAATATGCAATAGGTAAGCAGCTTGGTTTGAAGAAATCAACTGTGGGAGCAATTATTAGGAAATGGAAGACATACAAGACCACTGATAATCTCCCCTCGATCTGGGGCTCCACGCAAGATCTCACCCCGTGGGGTCAAAATGATCACAAGAACGGTGAGCAAAAATCCCAAAACCACACGGGGGGACCTAGTGAATGACCTGCAGAGAGCTGGGACCAAAGTAACAAAGCCTACCATCAGTAACACACTACGCCGCCAGGGACTCAAATCCTGCAGTGCCAGACGTGTCCCCCTGCTTAAGCCAGTACATGTCCAGGCCCGTCTGAAGTTTGCTAGAGTGCATTTGGATGATGCAGAAGAGGATTGGGAGAATGCCATATGGTCAGATGAAACCAAAATATAACTTTTTGGTAAAAACTCAACTCGTCGTGTTTGGAGGACAAAGAATGCTGAGTTGCATCCAAAGAACACCATACCTACTGTGAAGCATGGGGGTGGAAACATCATGCTTTGGGGCTGTTTTTCTGCAAAGGGACCAGGACGACTGATCCGTGTAAAGGAAAGAATGAATGGGGCCATGTATCGTGAGATTTGGAGTGAAAACCTCCTTCCATCAGCAAGGGCATTGAAGATGAAACGTGGCTGGGTCTTTCAGCATGACAATGATCCCAAACACACCGCCCGGGCAACGAAAGAGTGGCTTCGTAAGAAGCATTTCAAGGGCCTGGAGTGGCCTAGCCAGTCTCCAGATCTCAACCCCATAGAAAATCTTTGGAGGGAGTTGAAAGTCCGTGTTGCCCAGCGACAGCCCCAAAACATCACTGCTCTAGAGGAGATCTGCATGGAGGAATGGGCCAAAATACCAGCAACAGTGTGTGAAAACCTTGTGAAGACTTACAGAAAACGTTTGACCTGTGTCATTGCCAACAAAGGTTATATAACAAAAGTATTGAGAAACTTTTGTTATTGACCAAATACTTATTTTCCATAATTTGCAAATAAATTCATTAAAAATCCTACAATGTGATTTTCTGGATTTTTTTTCTAATTTTGTCTGTCATAGTTGACGTGTACCTATGATGAAAATTACAGGCCTCTCTCATCTTTTTATGTGGGAGAACTTGCACAATTGGTGGCTGACTAAATACTTTTTTTCCCCACTGATATATATATATATATATATATATATATATATATATATATACACACACACACAGTGAGGAAAAAAGTATTTGATCCCCTGCTGATTTTGTAAATTTGCCCACTGACAAAGAAATGATCAGACTATAATTTTAATGGTAGGTTTATGTGAACAGTGAGAGACAGAATAACAACAAAAAAATCCAGGAAAACTTATGTCAAAAATGTTATAAGCGCAGAGTTTCATGTTTGGGGAAGATAATTTGTGCCATTAAAATGCACCTTTATAATATAAGCATTACATGCATAATCACATTTATCCAGAGCGACTTACAGTTTTAAGCGAGTGCATACATTTTCATACTGTCCCCCGTGGGAAACGAACCCACAACCTTGGCGTTGCAAGTGCCATGCTCTACCAACTGACCTACAGGGGACCACTTTTGATAATGGTGTTTTCCACTAATGGAACATTTGTGCCGTGTGTGCATTGCTGTGCTTATAATGTGAATAAATAGCCTAATAGTTTATCAACATTCTGATCTGTTGCGTCAGCCTCATTGCGTAAAAATATTAGTGGTTGTATTAATTTGGGATCTATCGCATCCCACATCTGTTCCAGACTATGTTTGGAATATGTATTTATCGCACAGAATAGGTCAACGTTTGTATTATGGGGGATAGTAGATTGACATAGGCTAGTGATTTTGCTGTTCATTAGGCCTACTCATCTTGTTGGCTGACAAAAAGTAAATCTGGACAGTTCTTCCAATATGCATCTCGGAATTGGATAAGGACGCACGCAGTTGCATCCCGATGTGTTGGTCTTCACTTGTAGCCTGTGAGAAAGACCCGATCAGGTGATAGAGAGCCTTGTGAGTGAGATGAGAGGTGCTTCGGAGCAGGCAGCACTCAGCGAGAAGGGCTGCAAAAGGCATGGATTTTTTTAGGGTGCATTACGGCCACACAAAGGGGATATCTTTGTCTCACAATGAGAGACTGACCAAGTCTGTACAGCCTGCGCAAAAAACTAAGCAGAGCTCATGCCTTTCAAGCAACTTTTTTCAAATCATCATTAGAGTCGCATCATGCAGCCTTACAATGTATTCAAAATCAAAACATATAGCCCAACGTTTGTAGAACAACTAAAGTTACATTAACAACTCTAAATTCAGCATATAGGAGTACCTATTTCTTTGTTAACCGCTCAACACAGAATAGCCGCATGTGAGCACTCCCTCAAATCCTTTGGAGAAAATATCCTTTCTATTTTATTCAGCTTTGTTCAATTGTTTTCTTCATACTATAAAATAATGCCACGGAATTCTTAGCAAATCTTGTCTGCTAAATGTACTAGTGTAGCCCACAGCCATATGGCATAGCCAGATCAGGACAACTCAGAGTATGCTATTCTGTTCTTCTGAAATAGACTACATTTTCTTCATATCATGTTTCTTTAGACCAGTCTAAAATAAATAATGGTTTATTGTGAAGGTGTAGGCTATATTACATGGATTTATTATACTTTTTTAAATGTAGATGTTCCAAAAGTCTGCATCAGTGGCTTATAATATAATATAATATAATATAATATGCCATTTAGCAGACGCTTTTATCCAAAGCGACTTACAGTCATGTGTGCATACATTTTTACGTATGGGTGGTCCCGGGGATCGAACCCACTACCCTGGCGTTACAAGCGCCATGCTCTACCAATTGAGCTACAGAGGACCATGTAGGCTGTGTGTAAATAAGAATTTGTTCTTAACTGACTTGCCTAGTTAAATAAAAATAAAATAACTCCCTACTAGAAAATACCATGTGGTTTGCTTGAATTGGATACAAGATTGCCTAGAATTGAACCATGAGGCCTATGCCTCGAACTATGCTCAGTTGTTAACCCCTTATTTGAAAATACCATAAGGATAGCTTGAATTGGTATACAGTATATACAAAATTGTCTAGAACTGTACCATGCCTCGAGGTTGTGGGTTAAAACAAGAGTCAATGATGGTTACTTGTTGCGGACCTTCAGTACGATGATAATACTGATCATGTATGGTTGGGATTACCAAAGCGGGACTTGGGGTGTTGATAAGTCAATGTCTCAGCGCAACCTTGAAATGCGAGGACAGGGTCCAGGCACCAAGATGATTTGGATGGACCCCATCCTCTGTAGAAGATCTTCTGTTTCCAAAAGGTGTCAAAGTTATCCACAAAAGTAACTCCAACAGAGCTACAGTAGACTTGTAGCCAGTCGTGTAGTGCCAGCAACCTACTAAATCTTTTGCTGCCACGACTCAGTGATGGCACTGGGCCTGAAATAATTGGACATTTATTGGAGTCTTTCAGAGTTCCAATCAGTTCTATAAAATCCAGTTTCAGACGTTCCAAGCTAGCCATCCTAATGTCATTAGATCGCACATGGATTACGACAGCGACAGACTCCATGTTCTGGCGTAAAACAGTAGGAAGCAGCCTAGTAATGTCCTGTACCTGAGCCCCAGGATAGCGCAAGGTTTTTGCCCCCAGGAACCGAGATGTTTCTCACCATAGAGCTGCCAATTATAATGGCTGGTGAGATGGCAGAGGAGATCCTGCAGTTTTTTCGCCTCGAGCCGGCCGCCGAACCCATTGTGGCTGACGGAGGAGCCGGTGCATCAGACAACCTCAAGGTCCGGTGATCTGAGTCCAAGGCAGAATCCGGGGAAGAATCACCCTGGGAAGGAGTCAGGATAGGGGACGATGGTGCTGGAACCTCCAAAGCCAAGAGGACAAAGCTGTTCGACAACTGGAATTGGGTCGGGCTTCCCAACGCCAAAGAAGCCCCACTCGCCACAGGCCGCTTCTCTCCATTGGCCTACGGCGGGTGACGTGCTTCCATGGCTGGGCAGCAGGAATGGTGACAGTATCATCCACTAAATCCATCAGAAGCGACAGTCCTGCTCCATTTTCCAGGGAAGTGGGAGACTTCTTCAGGGAGGAGTCCCTGGAAGGCATTGGCCATTTAGTCAATGAGTGTTGACATGGCGGTGATACTCTCAGCACATCGGAACAGCATCCAGCCTGTGGAGTAGAGAAGGAGAAGGTAGGCAGGGGGTGCTTTTCCCAGTAGATTGTGCAAGTTCTTAATCTATTTGTTAATAGTAGCCACTTCTTCTCTATAGTCCTCTGCGAATAAACAATTGTTGCATTGGAATTCCGGTTGGTCCACATTGTCCCGGAAGAGCGCATAGTAAATACAGTTCCTGCAGCGCACAAAATGCTAAATTTTTTCTCTGAACGGGGAAGCCTCCATGAGAATAGACATAGCAACAGAATCCATGTTGCAGAGATAACGATTTACAGGTAGAGTAAAAAAAGAAGAGACAATAACTGATGTATTTTTCCGGACCTATACAGGCCGTTGGTATATACACCCAATTTTTGGGGGTTTAAATGAAACAAATAGACTCTAGCCTGTTAAACTTATCTTTCTGCAACAAACAATTCACTCAACAATTTGTGCACTCCTTCCAGTATGCCTAGCAATCAACAAATGCACATTGTTTAAAGCACACTTTTACAAGGCTCAGTCACAAATGAAAGCTCCAATAAGCCCCTTATGGTAAACAACATGTGAATGAGAAGCTCGTAGAATAATGACTCTTACGAGTTTTCAGTTCATTGTTCGCCAGAGTGTAGTGAGTAGCCTACGTTCCATGTGCTTGCATGGTCAGAAGTGTAACACTGAAAAGGGGAGAGTTGTTGCAGTAAATGCTGAACTGAATCAGTCACCCAACCCTGGCCCGAGATACAGATTCAGGTGCACCCATGGAGTTTCCACTTTCAGACCTCCTCTGAGCCCTCGGATGACTTGCTGTATGACAGAGAGCTAGAGCATGATGAAGGAATCATGTGTTCATTACAGTGGTGCACAGTGGCCCGTTTGGTCTGCTTGAGTGCCCTTTGACTGTCCTCTGATCTCTGTCCCTGGGGTTTAGTCAGCTGTTGGCTCTGCCTGACACACTTCAGGACAGGAGGGCTGTGATCTGAACTGCTGCTGACCAGAGGCTGCAGTAGTGAATGTATAATAGAGTGTGAGTTCAGTCATTTACCAACCTTAAGTTTGCAGAACTCCTACCTAACACATTATATTAACTTATCTTACTCAATCTGGTACTATAGTTACTTTAAAGGTTGAATGAGAAACATTAAAATGTACGGAGCACAAACTGCTCTTTGTAAATGTGATAAAAATGTATGTCAATTGAAAATAGTTTAATATAAATTTAGATTAAAAGTATGTTACTGCAACTACGCCTACCGGACACAGAGGTGTGTGTGTGTGTGTATAGCACGGGTGAGGTCGTGGTTAGAAATAGGAATGTCAGTTGCTCTAGTCTATTTAAAGCACAGAGCCAGTCATGAATGTTGTGACTTCCAGTCACTCAGTGCCAGGACAGAGATGATATGTCCCACTTGGTTCTTTACACATTATGTCTGGGAGTTTTATTACATCAGATTAGGGCAAATTCTATGTGTGATTTTGGGTTGAATGGGCCTTCCACGGGTTAATTAATATATAAGTCAAAGTGACACAAGGGAAGGTTATTGTACAGGGAAGTTGAAGTCTATCTAATAATGACATTCTTGGTCAGTGTTGGTGTAGCCTACACGTCAGGGTTCCCCAACTGGTTGGACATAAAATACTAAAAACACCAGCAAAATCAGCTCTAAGTGATTATAATTTTGGAAATCTGTTCCAAAGTATTCCCACGCATAATAGAGAGATGTGATCATACACAAATGGAAGCAAGGTTTGAAATGATTATGTTTTAGTCAAATATTATATCCGTTTGGGCTTCTTGCGGTCAATTTGCAGTCTACAATTTATTTGTAATTATGTTGGTCCTCTGTAGCTCAGCTGGTAGAGCACGGCGCTTGTAACGCCAAGGTAGTGGGTTCGATCCCCGGGACCACCCATACACAAAAAAAAAAAGTATGCACACACGACTGTAAGTCGCTTTGGATAAAAGCGTCTGCTAAATGGCATATTATTATTATGTTCCGGCACCCTGACCATCCGCTCAATAATTTGTTATTTTATTATTTTTTAAACTGCCCGCAGCTGAATCTAGTTGATGATCCCTGCTATAGGAGAATTATGGGGTTTTACAGACTCACAGGACTTGATGATGCCCTGTACACGTCAAGCAATGCAACATCTAGTCTGATTAATCAGGCTGTAATACACAATTAAATGGTATATACTAGGCTTGGGCGGTATACCGGGGTATTTGGAAATAGCCACGGGAAGGTTTTTCAATACCGTCAAGTTTTTTAAAATACATTTGAATATCTGTAGCTACTTTTAAGTAAATAACTGCAGTCAACTTGTGAAATTAACGTATTGTTAGGAGATATAGCAGATCACGTTCTTTATTTCACTTGTCACATTATGAGGCTTAGTGATAGTCCCTAGTCACATGTTGTTTGCTTACATTTACATTTTAGCCATTTAGCAGACGCTCTTATCCAGAGCGACTTACAGTTAGTGAGTGCATACATTATTTTTTTTATACCCCCCGTGGGAATCGAACCCACAACCCTAGCGTTGCAAACGCCATGCTCTACCAACAGAGCTACATCCCTGCCGGCCATTCCCTCCCCTATCCTGGACGACGCTGGGCCAAATGTGCGCCGCCCCATGGGTCTCCCGGTCACGACCGGCTACGACAGAGCCTTACAAGCACACAATGATGAGAGACCGGAGTCTTGTGAGTAACTCACTCACTGTTGTGCACCACACACTGATCTAGTTAGAGTATGGAATTCACAACTAAATGTTTGCCAGTTAGATATCTTATTAGGCAGGGCAAACCAGTTTTGGTGATTTCTGGTAGATCATCAAAATAAATAAATCACAACACGTTTTTGGTCTCATTCAGCAGTTTTTACCTGATTAAGTACAATACCATTGGAAATTAATGTTGAAAGTTCAATTTATATTCTTAAAACATAAATTGAAAATGATGCAGTCGCTGCTTCCTGTTGACAAGACATATTGATAATGACAGTTTATTGACATTCCCGTTTTAAAGTGTCCAAATCAATAACCAATATGCAGAAACAGTTTGTGATATATTAGAAACCTAAACATAACATTTACTATCTACACATGTGCAATAATAGTAATCATATTGCTTGTATTTGTTTAAACGAGCACATTATAAACTGCAAACGCACCAAAAACCCTGTTATTTTGTTGCAAAAGTGGCAAAAAACACATGGAAACTGGATATATTTTTACATCAATGGTTAGAGGACAACCTGCAGAACAGTCACCTATATTTTAGAATGTTGCATTTTGTTATGGGGTCACCAAAACTGAAAGAGAAACACAACACTTTTGTCAATCACTCCTATCAATTATCACGTTGAAATCAATTGTGCGAGAGGGGGGAGATGAGGCTGCATATCCTGTTAAAACTAACACAGCTCAAAAACCACATGGAATCTGGCAGTGGTTTAAAATGTACCCAATTGTCATACTTGAGTAAGAGTAAAGATACCTTCATAGAAAATGACTCAAGTAAAAGTGAAAGTCGCCCAGAAAAATACTACTTGAGTAAAAGTCTAAAAGTATTTGGTTTTAAATATACTTAAGTATCAAAAGTAAATGTGATTTAAAAAATATACTTAAGTATCAAAGTATAAATAATGTCTAATTGCTTATAATAAGCAAATTGGACAGCACAATTTTCTTGTTTTTTATTTTATTTACGGATAGCCAGGGGCACACTACAACACGCAAACATAATTTACAAACGAAGCATTTGTGCTTAGTGAGTCCTCCAGATCAGGGGCAGTAGGGATGACCAGGGAGGTTCTCTTGATAAGTGAGTGAATTGGACCATTTTCCTGTCCTGCTAAGCATTGAAAATGTAACGAGTACTTTTGGGTGTCTGGGAAAATGTATGTAGTAAAAAGTACATTATTTTCTTTAGGAATGTAGTGAAGTAAAAGTAGTCCAAAATATAAATAGTCAAGTAAAGTACAGATACCTAAAAAAACTACTTAAGTAGTACTTTAAAGTATTTTTACTTAAGTTCTTTACACCACTGGAATCTAGGAATAATGTGTACATCACTGGTTCGTGGACAATTTGTAGAAGACAGCAAGCTACATTTTGAAGTGTTGCATTTTGATTCAAGTGGGTCGCCAATGCGGTAAGTGCAACCCAACACTTTTGTTGAATCACTTCCATCGATATCGCGTGGAAATCAATAGTACAGGGGGGCAAACGTTTGGGGTGTAGCGTTGTTTAAACGAACACTATTCAAAGACCACATGGAACTTGGAATAACCTATACATGGTTGGTTAGCTGAAAATGTATAGAAGGCTTCCATCTATATTTTGGAATGGCGGATGTTGATTTCGGGAGGCTGCCATCATGGAAAAGGAACAAAAAATATGTTCTGTTAGTCAACTTGAACGAATCACGACCCGCCATAGGATATTAACAGTGACAATGGTTGGCTGCTATTTCAGTTATAGTTTGACTGTCAACTATGTTTTGGTGTGTGGCCAGTGACTTTTATAGAGAGACCGCCCTGAATTATCCAGTCCTGCGACCCCCAGCACGTATGATCAAATCAACAGTACAAAACCAAAGATATTGATCAATTTTAAGCAATTGATCGTGTCATTATGTTGACTATAAACATTTATACTAACATCACCAATCTGAGGTAAAAAGGATATGTAACTCCCCCCAATTCGATGTGGTCAAAACATCCGCTTGTGTACACATACAGTCCACATCATGGAAAGTATTGTAATATACAGTGCCTTCAGAAAGTATTCATACCTCTTGACTTATTCCACATTGTTGTGTTACAGCCTGAATTCTAAATGGATTAAATATATGTTTTCCCCCTCACCCATCTACACACAATATCCCATAATGACAAGGTGAACACATGTATTTAGAAATTTAAATACAGAAATCTCTCATTTACATAAGTATTCACACCTCTGAGTCAATACTTTGTAAAAGCACCTTCGGCTGCGATTAAAGCTTTGAGTCATCTTGGGTATGTCTGTATCAGCTTTGCACATCTGGATTTGGGGATTTTCTCACATTCTTCCTTGCAGATTCTCAAGCTCTGTTAAGTTCGATGGGGAGCGGCATGAATAGCAATCTTCAAGTCTTTCCACAGATGTTCAATGGAATTCAAGTCTGGCCTTTGGCTAGGCCACTTGAGGACTTCCACATTCTTGTTCTGAAGCAATTCCAGCATTGCTTTGGCTGTATGCTTGGGGTCGTTGTCCTGTTGGAACGTAAATCGTCGCCCTAGTCTAAAGGTAGTTTTCACTCTGAAGCAGGTTCTCATCAAGGAATTGCCTGTATTTGGCTCCATTCATTGTTCCCTCTATCTTTACCAGTCTCCCAGTCCCTGTCGCTGAAAAGCATCCCCATAGCATGATGCTGCCACCACCATGCTTCATGGTAGGGATGGTGTTAGAAGGTTGAGGAGCTGTGCCTGGCTTTGCATTCAGGCCAAAGAGTTACATCTGTCTCATCATACTACAGAATCTTTTGCCTTATGATCTGAGTCTTTCACGTGCCTTTTTGCAAACTCCAGACGGGCGGCCATGTGCCTTTTTCTCAGGAGTGTCTTTCGTCTGGCCATTCTCCTATAAAGCCCAGATTGGTGAAGTGCTGTATAGACTCTTGTCCTTCTGGCAGGTTCTCCCCATCTCAGCCAAGGAACTCTGTAGTTCTGTCAGAGTGGTCATTGGTCACCTCCCTGACCAAGGTCCTTCTTGCCCGGTTGCTCAGTTTAGTTGGAAGGCCAGCTCTAGGCAGAGTCTGGGTAGTTCCATATTTTTTTACATTTCCGAATGATGGCCACCACTGTGCTCTTGGAAACTTTCAACACTCCAGAAATTGTTTTATACCCTTCCCCAGATATATGTGGTCCTCTGTAGCTCAGCTGGTAGAGCACGGCGCTTGTAACGCCAAGGTAGTGGGTTCGATCCCCGGGACCACCCATACACAAAAATGTATGCACGCACGACTGTAAGTCGCTTTGGATAAAAGCGTCTGCTAAATGGCATATTATTATTATTATTATTATATGCCTCATCACAATTCTATCTATCTCAGAGATCTACGGACAGTTCCTTGGACTTCATGGTATAGTTTCTGCTCTGACATGCACTGCCAACTGTGAGACCTTATATAGCCAAGTGTTTCTTTCTAAATCATGTCCAAACAATTGAATTGGCCACAGGTGGACTCTAATCAAGTTGTAGTGACATCTCAAGGATGATCAAAGGACTCTGGATGCGCCTGAGCTCAATTTGGAGTGTCATAGCAAAGGGATGTGAATACTTATGTCAATTAGATATTTCTGTATTTCATTCTCAATAAATGTGCAAACATTTATAAAAACATGTTTTTACTTTGTCACTATGGGGTATTGTGTGTAGATGGGTGAGAAAACTCCACAATTTATTCAATTTTAAATTCAGGCTGTAACACCACAAAATGTGGAATAAGTCAAGTGGTATGAATACTTTCTGAAGGCATTAATTATATATGGCAAAATAACTATATATATATCTTAATTTAGGATGATAGTAAATGAAACAAACGCTGATTGTTTCAATAATCACATTTCTCTCACTGAGATTTTAAAAAATGCTCCTAAACCCAATTTAACCAGTCACTCTAAACTAGAGCGTCCATAGGGTCTGTGCATCAAGCTGAACGTTTGACGTCCCTAATCTTATAACTATTAGGTTAATTGTCTAAAATGTGCTAAATGCTCTATAGTTTGGTGTGCATTTGGTTGGCTAATTTAGTAATCTAGCTAGCTAAGTGGTTAGCTTCTTGCAATCAAGCTCTTCTTGGTACAGCAGAGAATTCCCCCGGATCAAGAGACTTGCAGTCTAACATTTGTTTTGTGTGTGCAGCAAACTGTCAGTAGCATTTTCGAGTTGCTTGTATAACTTTATGTGCTGGGATGACTGTCCTGCAAACAGTTTATGTCAGGGGATTTTACATGTACTTGTTAGCGTTGCCAATCTTCGGATTGAAAATAGCGTCCCTTGTGTTCAGTGCCTGTATTACCGAATATCCCAGGATGGCACAAGGTTGGCATGACAATCTGGATACCGCCCAAGCTTAGTATATACAGCCTGAAACTAATGCCTGCAAAATCGTGTAAATCAGTAGAGGCTGCTGAGGGGAGGACGGCTCATAATAATGTCTGGAAAAGAGCGAATAGAATGGCATTAAACAAATGGAAACAATGTGTTTGATGTATTTGATACCATTCCACCAATTCCGCTCCAGCCATAAAATTGCATTTAAACTTACTCTACAGGTTGACTGTGCGGTTTGTCTGTCAGCTGCTCGAAATTTGAGACAAAATATCCACAGGAAAGTATTGTTTACCAGACTTTCTAGAGAGCCTGTAGGTAAATGGTTCAGTTCAGCACCAAGATAAAATTAGTTTTATATTGGATAAATCGGTTCTCTCATCAATAGCTTTGAACCAAGCATGCCATGACAATGAACATTTTATATTCTGAATCAGGGGAGGATGAAGAACAATCCACACTTTAATTGTTTTAACATTGAAATCCTAATACAAAATAAATACAAAAGTCACACTAAAAAAATACATCAATTGTTCTCCATCCAACCTGATTCATTGTCATGGAATGCTTGGTTCAAAAGCTATTCGAGAGAACCTAATATCCAATATAAACCACATTTTACCTTGGCTTTCCAAAAAGTCGGGTAAACAATAGCCTACTTTCTTGTGGATTTTTGGTCAAATTTCGAGCAGCCGAAGGACAAACCACACAGACACCCGGTAGAGTAAGTGCAAATGTAATTGTATTCAACATTCTGGCTTGTAAGGATTATTTACACGATTTTGCAGGCATTAGTTTCAGGCTGTATATAGACTATGCAACATCATGCATGACCAAGTGACACTTTGGAGTGGACACACTAGGCTACTGTGTCCCATCACACCTGAGTGTCACGTGTGATGAGAGATGCAACAGCTGGAATCTTCACTGTGATTACTCACCTTCTTCATTATGCCAGTCTTCCTCTTGCTAAAAGTTGTGTATCGCCTCAACTTGTTGTCGATAAATTCCATTTTTATCTTCACGCGTCCACGTGTCTTCTTCCCTGGCTTTGCGCCAGCAACACCTCCAGGGACTACACCGTAAGCCCCCGGTGGTACCCCGGTCCCCTGCCCTGTCACCGCAGCCTCCATCTCCAGTCTCTCCCGCTTTACACCTCTTCTGTTGTCCCTGATTGAACCCATCGTGTCGTCATCATCCCCCGAGTCCGAATCAGCGTCTGACCCACTGCACCCCATCGGCGCACACTTTTTGTCCGGGTCGTACCGGCTGCCTCCGTGAACCCCAACTCCCGTGTTCAGACTTCCGATGCCTCCCTGGCCGGCGGTCTGTAGAGTCGTCAGTCCCGTCCCGCTCACTGGTCTTGCCCCACCTCTTGGACCCACTTCTGGACCATTGCCCCCCAACATCCCAACCGCACCGGTGCTGTCTCTGACCCCAGTTGTCGTTTGCACTGCTCTGACCAACACTGGGCGAATCCCACTCCCAATTACCCCAGAACCGTGACCTGTGTTACCCCTGACAGACGCTGACCCGTTTCCAGATGGTGCTGATCCAGCCTGGCTTGGTAACATTCTATTTAGAGGACCCGGTTTCTGAATTCGCCAGCCGACTGCTGGAGCGCGTGTTAGTAAAATTACAACACAGCTCATGCAACCCAACCACCAAAAAGGTAAACAAACAGCGAAACTGCGGATACTGCAAAATTGGCGTCTGTTTGAAACCACCAACGCAAACTTTCAAAAGTGATGCTGCCCCTAGAACTCTTCAACCCGGTTCAGTTTGGCTCAACCTCCTCTATTTCCAAAACTCAGAGCAATTTCTCAAAAAGGAAAAAGCGAAGAGCCCATTCGTTATTACTCCGCCATGTCATGTAGTTCACACTGTAAACGCTTAAAATGTCGTCGGTATCCGCCTTCAATTCACACACGCTGCAAATATTTAATCGAATATCAGTCTTTTAGCTGTGCATTTGCACACAAACATGATGCCTTTTGAAATAACGTATCAGAGAGTGGACTAATATTACAACCCAAGAACTACTTTCCTCCTTATAAAGAGATACAATGTTTCCTTTTATGGAGTTGTCTCTCCTTATTTGGCGAGTCACAGCGCCGTCTACGGATTGGCGGATGAGGATCTGAGTAGAGCTACCATTGGTCAATACAGCATGTTTATTAGAATAAATACCAAAATGGTTGCGCTGTACACGACGTCAGGCAATGAGATATTGAAATAACAAAACATGCATGCCCTCAAAGCAGCATAGTATTTAATTTGTATCAAGACAGTAAATTAAGGGGTATAATAATAGTATAATAAACGTGTTATTGACGATAATAAACGTGTTCTACATAAGAACAGGATAGTGGGTCTAAGAAATTTACTACATTTATCTTAGCTGAATAAATGGTGGTACTATCTAAAATATCACATTTAGAAAATAATTCAAAAGCAGATTGAATTTGAAAATGTTGATAAAAACTTTATCTGATGTTAATAGCCTAAATCATTTTGGTATAATCTTGTTAGACTGAGTGATATTGGATGTTGTTAAACGCTTAGTAATAAAAGGTTATAACTTTACATATTAGAGGGAATTAACACTCATCCTTACATAAATCACCTTCAATCAAGGGCCATGGACAACAAGCCCAGTAGATCATTGTAGAAAAAATCAGGCCAATCAAGGGTCAATGTCATCATTATTGATAAGCTGTAGGCCTACCTATCACAGGCAACAGAATATTGGGAGCACAGTAGGATCACAGTATTACACCTAAATATCCTCTATACCTATGCAGATACTCCATGGGGAAAGTATTTGTAAGTATGAGTCCAACTAGCTCACCCCATATCAGTTCCCCCCCCAAAAATGTTTGGTTGTTGAGGAGGATGCACATTTACAGCCTGAACCATACACTGCTTAGGCTCTCATTACATGTTTTTTAAAGCTTTGTCCTTCTAGGAAGGGGTAGCAACAAAATTGGGATGTGAAGTTCTGTGTCAAGTTCTGTGTCATCCCAAGATCCTGTTGCCTCCAGCCTCGATCCTGTGTGACCTTCCATTCATGTAAACACACATCAGAGACAACACAGCTCTTATAGACCCACAAAGTACAGACCTACAATGCCACCTCCCTAAAGCCTCAGAGGGGAATTTGTCAAACAATCTTTCTTTAACTTCTACAAAGTTCCTTACACGGCTGGCTCTTCAGTGTCTCCAATCTCTCCAGTCTACATGGCCCTGTACACATAAATTCAGGTTGGTCAACTGATGTACAACCCATTTGACACAATGGCTGTGGCACAACTGATATTTTTGTGATACAGTGGAGAGTTAGTCTGCACAAAATGTGTACACAACCATTGTGTGGCGTCTCCACAACACTAGTGTAATTATTTTTGTACAGAAAAACGCTCCAATTTATCACAACCATCCACTATTAGAGAAAAGGGTTCCAAAATAGTTATTTGGCTGTCCCCATAGGATAACCCTTTTTGGTTCCAGGTAGAATAACCCTTTTGGGTTCCATGTAGAACCCTGTGTGGAAAGGGTTCTACATTAAACCCAAAAGGGTTCTACCTGGAACAAAAAAGGGTTCTTCAAAGGGTTCTCCTATGGGTACAACCAAATAACCCTTTTAAGTTCTAGATTGCACCTTTTATTCTAAGAGGGTACATGCAAAATGTGTTGTACATCAGTTTTACAACGTGAGTGTGTATGGGGCCAATCAGAGTGAGTTCTATGTAACACAGCAATTAGAAAGACGAGACACCTTGTTTAAAAACACGTGAAACTTTATTGATAGCAGCTTGTATACATTGTGGTTACTGTGGCCATTAGCTGAAGCGGATTCAAAAACAGCCTAAGTGTGAGCATCTAGCGTTCATAAAAAACTAAAAACAACTTTGCACTAAAAACCATATAAAAAAGCAAGGTCTTTACAAACAAAATAGGCCATTGCATTTTGATTAGACATTGTGAAAAGGGAAGGAGCGAAAACAGCTAATAATTCTTCATTTACCAGGCACTTAAGAGTCCCTTGAAGAGCATTGGTGACTTGTAGTCAGACTCTCTCATCCATCTTTCTTCTTTGTAACAACACATGTATTACCATACTGACTGCATTACTGAGATGAATCATAAGATACTGAATACATATGCAACTGCATTAAGTGATCAAAGTACCTTTTTATGAAAAAAGACTGTTAAAAAAGACAGGACCTTCATAATAAATAAACAGGTTCCCGTAAGTACATCCTTCACAATATGATAGTAATAAAAAGGGATATTTTTAAGTGAAGTTAGTGCATGGATTCTACATTATGTACACATCGCCTGGTGGAATGGTCCACGTCGCAACATTGCACAAAATCATTGGACCAGATAGAAAGGAAGGGGAATTGTGATTGGACCTCTGAAGATAGCATGGTAATACATGTAATATGTGGTCTATTATATGGTAAATTCCATCAATGATGGTCACCATTGAGCACCTCAGAGTTCAAATGGCATGCTCAGAAGAGATTAAAAAGTGCACACAAACAAAACTCTCACTCACTCTAAATATTCCTTGGCTATAAATTTGATAGGACTTTTGTTCATGTGAAGTTCATATTTCACACAGACAAGTTAATCCACTGAGTTCCCCAGACACAATATGTAACTGACTATAAAATAAAGTTAAAACTTTAATATTACAGTTGAAGTCAGAAGTTTACATACACCTTAGCCAAATACATTTAAACTCAGTTTTTCACAATTCCTGACATTTAACCCTAGTAAAAATTCCCTGTCTTAGGTCAGTTAGGATCACCACTTTATTTTAAGAATGTGAACTGTCCGAATAATTGTAGAGATAATTATTTATTTCAGCTTTTATTTCTTTCATCACATTCCCAGTGGGTCAGAAGTTTACATACACTCAATTAGTATTTGGTAGCATTGCCTTTAAATTGTTTAACTTGGGTCAAACGTTTCGGGTAGCCTTCCACAAGCTTTCCACAATACGTTTGGTGAATTTTGGCCCATTCCTCCTGACAGAGCTGGTGTAACTGAGTCAGGTTTGTAGGCCTCTTTGCTCACACACAGTTTTTCAGTTCTGCCCACACATTTTCTATAGGATTGAGGTCAGGGCTTTGTGATGGCCACTCCAATACCATTGACTTTGTTGTCCTTAAGCCATTTTGCCACAACTTTGGACGTATGCTTGGGGTCATTGTCCATTTGGAAGACCCATTTGCGACCAAGCTTTAACTTCCTGACTGATGTCTTGAGATGTTGCTTCAATATATCCACATAATTTTCCTACCTCATGATGCCATCTATTTTGTGAAGTGCACCAGTCCCTCCTGCAGCAAAGCACCGCTACAGCATGATGCTGCCACCCCTGTGCGTCACGGTTGGGATGGTGTTCTTTGGCTTGCAAGCACCCCCTTTTTCCTCCAAACATAACGATGGTCATTATGGCCAAACAGTTCTATTTTTGTTTCATCAGACCAGAGGACATTTCTCCAAAAAGTACGATCTTTGTCCCCATGTGCAGTTGCAAACCGTAGTGTGGCTTTTTTATGGCGGTTTTGGAGCGGTGGCTTCTTCCTTGCTGAGCGGCCTTTCAGGTTATGTCGATATAGTGTAAATATAGGACTCGTTTTACTGTAGATACTTTTGTACCTGTTTCCTCCAGCATCTTCACAAGGTCCTTTGCTGTTGTTCTGGGATTGATTTGCACTTTTCGCACCAAAGTACGTTCATCTCTAGGAGACAGAACGCGTCTCCTTCCTGAGCGGTATGATGGCTGCGTGGTCCCATGGTGTTTATACTTGCGTACTATTGTTTGTACAGATGAACGTGTTACCTTCAGGCGTTTGGAAATTGCTCCCAAGGATGATCCAGACTTGTGGAGGTATACAATTTTTTTCTGAGGTCTTGGCTGATTTCTTTTGATTTTGATTTTACATTTAGATTTCCGTCATTTAGCAGATGCTCTTATCCAGAGCGACTTACAAGTTTTCCCATGATGTCAAGCAAAGAGGCACTGAGTTTGAAGGTAGGTCTTGACATACATCCACAGGTACACCTCCAATTGACTCAAATTATGTCAATTAGCCTATCAGAAGCTTCTAAAGCCATGACTTAATTTTCTGGAATTTTCCAAGCTGTTTAAAGGCACAGTCAACTTAGTGTATGTAAACTTCTGACCCACTGGAATTGTGATACAGTGAATTATAAGTGAAATAATCTGTCTGTAAACAATTGTTGGAAAAATTACTTGTGTCATGCACAAAGTAGATGTCCTAACTGACTTGAAAATAAACTATAGTTTGTTAACAAGAAATTTGTGGAGTGGTTGAAAAATGAGTTTTAATGACTAAGTGTATGTAAACTTCCGACTTCAACTGTATAAACCTTCATGCGAAACCTTGTCCATTTGTGCTTCTACCCTGATCTTTGCCTCTTCAACAGATATCAGAACAACAGTTCAGACAACAGCATCAGTGGCACACATTAGACGCTGCAAATTCCAAGTCCGAAACAAACTACAGTGCCGTGAAAAAGCATTTGCCCCCTTTCTGATTTTCTCTATTTTTGTATATTTTTGATACTGAATGTTATCAGATCTTCAACCAAAACTAAATATTAGATAAAGGGAACCTGAATGTACAAACAAATATATATACAGTTCATGCTTGAAAACCCACAAATGTCGCTGAGTTACAGCAGTTCTGCGTGGAATTCCTCCACAGTGACTTGACAGACAGATCAACAACTACATGAAGCGTTTGGTTGGAGTCATTGCAGCTAAAGGTGGCACAACCAGTTATTGAGTGTAATGGGGAAATTACTTTTTCACACAGTGGCACTGGGTGTTGCATAACTTTGTTTATGAAATAAATGAAATAAGTATGTCATTGTTGTGTTATTTGTTCAGTCAGGTTCTCTTTCTCTAATATTAGGTTTTGGTTGAAGATCTGATAATGTTCAGTATCAAAAATATGCAAAAGTAGGGCCTCCCGAGTGGCGCAGTGCATCGCAGTGCTTGAGGCATCACTACAGACCCGGGTTCGATCCCAGGCTGTGTCACAGCCGGCCGTGACCGGGAGACCCATGAGGCGGAGCACAATTGGCCCAGCGTTGTCCGGGTTAGGGGAGGGTTTGGCCGGCCGGGTTAAGCGAGCAGTGTGTCAAGAAGCAGTGCGGCTTGGCAGGGTCGTGTTTCGGAGGACGCATGGCTCTCGACCTTCGCCTCTCCTGAGTCCGTACGGGAGTTGCAGCGATGTGAGAAGACTGTAACTACCAATTGGGGAGGAAAAGGGGTAAAAGTACACCCCCCAAAAAAATATATAATAAATAAATATATATATATATATATGTAAAAGTAGAGAAAATTATAAAGGGGGCACATACGTTTTCATGGTACTGTACATACAGCATTCAGGTGGTGAGTCCAGTGCGACACATACACAAAGTGCCCCCTGCTGGACAAAAATATCTTAAATTCTCCTCCTGGATTAGTTGTGGGGATTTAAGGGTTGGTAGATTGAGGTCCAGGTAGGCAAGTAGAGGCACTGTAGTACTTATGGTTCCTGTGCTGCAGGGTCATAGAGGAGAGGGAGAGCATATCTGGGACACCCCCTGAGAGACCCATGCCAGGCATGGGTACAGTAAAACCACATGAGCCAAGAGGGACAGTGTCAGTGGGCATGCCTTCCATGCTGCAATTAAGGCAAATGTAAACTCCTGGCACTCCTCCTCACATGAAACCATCTACACACATGCAAGGGTATAAAAAAGTATTATCTTCTTCTTCTTATCCACACGTCCTTAGAAATAATAACTCCTCGCCACCCCCCTCGTCCCTGAAATGTGTGTGACTCAGAATCCAGCATTTCTGTGTTCATTTGGGAGGGGGTGGGGGGCAGATGTCACCCCTGGAGGTGGGGTGGGGTCAGTTTTCCTCCTCTCAGACTTTGCTGTCTGAGGGCAGCTCCTCCAGGGCGTTGACGACCTCGCTGAAGGAGGGGCGCTCTTTGAGACTGGGGGCCCAGCAGCGGCACATGAGCTTGTAGACTTTGGAGGGGCAGCCGTAGGGCATGGGCAGCTTAATATTGCCTGCCTGAAGACCTGAGGAGAGAAGAGTGGAGCAGAGAGACAGGGGAGGTTAGACTTGGGAGACAGAATGTACAGGTCAATGTGATTTGACTCATTCACTCCATTCTTATAGAGCAATGAGTCAAATCATCAAAAGAATGGAGTAAAGCTGGTTCTGGTAGGGATTTCATAAGAATGATTGGGCAGACAGCCTGCCCTCAGCTTGATAATAACATGATCATACTGTATGTGCCACTTAGCAGACACGTTGTCAAGGTGACCTACAGTACAGTGTATCTCAATACAATGTCAAGCAAATACAAGTTGTTCTCTTAACAGAACCATACAAATTATTCATCACAGTTCTGCGATTGTCACTCGAGAATAGCTTGAAGTTACCCCAAGAATAGGAGAGTGGCCGTGTCCGAAATCTGTCTTGCCTACTACTTACTAAAACTGTATACTGTGCACTAATTGTACTACATACTATTTAGAATGTACTGTTTAGTAAAAACATAAGTACACTACAGTATATTGATATTTTACATATGTAAAATATCAACATTCTAGGCTCATCCATACTGAGAATGCGTAATCTAATGCACAATTGCGTTGTTTCCTTTTGGTACAGCTCATCACCATATCTGATTATAGGCTGTTGTTAAACGCACGTCGGTCTGGAAAGATGATTCTCTTACTCAATAGTGTGGAGCGAATTCATACTAGATGAAAAGGCCAAATTAGTATGACATCCTGGCTTTTAAAACATACAACATTCTTGAAATTTCACATACCATAATAGGATAGGATAGGATTAACTTTAATGTCCCAAGGGGAAAATTGTCTTAGACACACAGTACTACTGTATACAACATAGACACTACATTACACAGTCAACATAACACATACATTGCACGTTACCCTTATCATCATACACTTCTCATATAGCCACATAAATAATACTGTGCTTATTCCCTTATTCTGTCAGTGGCGTACTAATACAGCTCAGCTTTACTTATTGCCGTTTAGGTATTTGATGGACATGGGAATGAAGGAGTGCTTACACCTGTTCAACTTAGAGAGGAGGAAGGACCCTATAGCGTCTGCCTGTGGGGAGGAGGGACCCTATAGCGTCTGCCTGTGGGGAGGAGGGACCCTATAGCGTCTGCCTGAGGGGAGGAGGGACCCTATACCGTCTGAGGGGAGGAGGGACCCTATAGCGTCTGCCTGTGGGGAGGAGGGACCCTATAGCGTCTGCCTGAGGGGAGGAGGGACCCTATAGCGTCTGCCTGAGGGGAGGAGGGACCCTATAGCGTCTGCCTGAGGGGAGGAGGGACCCTATAGCGTCTGCCTGAGGGGAGGAGGGACCCTATAGCGTCTGCCTGAGGGGAGGAGGGACCCTATAGCGTCTGCCTGAGGGGAGGAGGGACCCTATAGCGTCTGCCTGAGGGGAGGAGGGACCCTATAGCGTCTGCCTGAGGGGAGGAGGGACCCTATAGCGTCTGCCTGAGGGGAGGAGGGACCCTATACCGTCTGAGGGGAGGAAGGACCCTATAGCGTCTGCCTGAGGGGAGGAGGGACCCTATAGCGTCTGAGGGGAGGAGGGACCCTATAGCATCTGCCTGAGGGCAGGAGGGACCCTATAGCGTCTGAGGTGATACTCAGAGTAAAGGACATGGGAGGGATCTGGTCTGATCTGATCTGAAATAATTTTCTGCGCTTGTCTGATAACGGTCTGTTCAAAATAGACTGCAGGGAGGGATGTTGCCTCAAACCCATACAGTGACCTGTGAAAGTATTCACCCCCCTTGGCATTTTTCCTATTTTCTTGCCTTACAACCTGATTTTGGGGGGATTTGTATCATTTGATTTACACAACATACCTACCACTTTGAAGATGCAAAATATTTTTTTTCTTGTGAAACAAACAAGAAATAAGACAAAAAACTGAACTTGAGCGTGCATAACTATTCACCCCCCAAAGTCAATACTTTGTAGAGCCACATTTTACAGCAATTACAGCTGCAAGTCTCTTGGGGTATGTCTCTATAAGCTTGGCACATCTAGCCACTGGGATTATTGCCCATTCTTCAAGGCAAAACTGCTCCAGCTCCTTCAAGTTGGATGGGTTCCGCTGGTGTACAGCAATCTTTAAGTCATACCACAGATTCTCAATTGGATTGAGGTCTGGGCTTTGACTAGGCCATTCCAAGACATTTAAATGTTTCCCATTAAACCACTTGAGTATTGCTTTAGCAGTATGCTTAGGGCCATTGTCCTGCTGGAAGGTGAACGTTCGTCCCAGTCTCAAATCTCTGGAAGACTGAAACAGGTTTCCCTCAAGAATTTCCCTGTATTTAGCGCCATCCATCATTCTGACCAGTTTCCCAGTCCCTGCCGATGAAAAACATCCCCACAGCATGATGCTGCCACCAACATGCTTCAGGGTGGGGATGGTGTTCTTGGGGTGATGAGAGGTGTTGGGTTTGTGCCAGACATAGCGTTTTCCTTGATGGCAAAAAGCTCAATTTTAGTCTCATTTGACCAGAGTACCTTCTTCCATATGTTTGGGGAGTCTCCCACATGCCTTTTGGCAAACACCAAATGTGTTTGCTTATTTATTTCTTTAAGCAATGGCTTTTTTCTGGCCACTCTTCCGTAAAGCCCAGCTCTGTGGAGTGCACGTCTTAAAGTGGTCCTATTGACAGATACTCCAATCTCCGCTGTGGAGCTTTGCAGCTCCTTCAGGATTATCTTTGGTCTCTTTGTTGCCTCTCTGATTAATGCCCTCCTTAACTGGTCCGTGAGTTTTGGTGGGCGGTCATCTCTTGGCAGGTTTGTTGTGGTGCCATATTCTTTCAATTTTTTATAATGGATTTAATGGTGCTCCGTGGGATGTTCTAAGTTTCTGATATTTTTTAGAACCCAACCCTGATCTGTACTTCTCCACAACTTTGTCCCTGACCTGTTTGGAGAGCTCCTTCGTCTTCATGGTGCCGCTTGCTTGGTGGTGCCCCTTGTTTAGTGGTGTTGCAGACTCTGGGGCCATTCAGAACAGGTGTATTTATACTGAAATCATGTGACATGTCATGTGACACTTAGATTGCACACAGGTGGACTTTATTTAACTAATTATGTGACTTCTGAAGGTAATTGGTTGCACCAGATCTTATTTAGGGGCTTCATAGCAAAGGGGGTGAATACATATGCACGCACCACTTTTCCGTTATTTATTTTGTAGAATTTTTTGAAACAAGTTATTGTTTTCATTTCACTTCACCAATTTTGACTATTTTGTGTATGTCCATTACATGAAATCCAAATAAAAATCCATTTAAATTACAGGTTGTAATGCAACAAAATAGGAAAAACACCAAGGGGGATGAATACTTTTGCAAGGCACTGTACGTGTGTGTATAGCGCGTATGTTATCATGTGTGTGTATGCATGTGTCTGCGCCTATGTTTGTGTTGCTTCACAGTCCCCGCTGTTCCATAAGGTGTATTTCTATTTGTTTTTTAAAATCTGATTCTACTGCTTACATCAGTTACCTGATGTGGAGTAGAGTTCCATGTAGTCATGGCTCTATGTAGTACTATGCACCTCCCATAGTCTGTTCTGGACTTGGGGACTGTGAAGAGACCTCTGCTGGCATGTCTTGTGGGGTATGCATGGGTGTCTGAGCTGTGCTAGTCGTTTAAACAGACAGTTCGGTGCTTTCAACATGTCAATACCTCTCACAAATACAAGTAGTGATGAAGTCAATCTCTCCTCCACTTTGAGCCAGGAGAGATTGACATGCATATTATTAATGTTTGCTCTCTGTGTACATCCAAGGGCCAGCCGTGCTGCCCTGTTCTGAGCCAATTGCAATTTTCCTGAGTCCATCTTTGTGGCACCTGACCACACGACTGAACAGTAAGCCAGGTGCGACAAAACTAGAGCCTGTAGGACCTGCCTTGTTGATAGTGCTGTTAAGAAGGTAGAGCAACGCTTTATTATGGACAGACTTCTCCCCATCTTAGCTACTGTTGTATCAATATGTTTTGACCATGACAGTTTACAATCCAGGGTTACTCCAAGCAGTTTAGTCACCTCAACTTGCTCAATTTCCACATTATTTATTACAAGATTTAGTTGAGGTTTAGGGTTTAGTGAATGATTTGTCCCATATACAATGCTTTTAGTTTTAGAAAAATGTAGGACTAACTTATTCCTTGCCACCCATTCTGAAACTAACTGCAGCTCTTTGTTAAGTGTTGCAGTCATTTCAGTCGCTGTAGTAGCTGACGTGTATAGTGTTGAGTCATCCGCATACATAGACACACTGGCTTTACTCAAAGCATGTCGTTAGTAAAGATTGAAAAAAGTAAGGGGCCTAGACAGCTGCCCTGGGGAATTCCTGATTCTACCTGGATTTTGTTGGAGAGGCTTCCATTAAAGAACACCCTCTGTGTTCTGTTAGACACAATATAGCAGGGGGTGTAAAGCCATAACACATACGTTTTTCCAGCAGCAGACTATGATCGATAATGTCAAAAGCTGCATTGAAGTCTAGCAAAACAGCCCCCACGATCTTTTAATCATCAATTTCTCTCAGCCAATCAGTCACTTGTGTAAGTACTGTGCTTGTTGAATGTCCTTCCCTATAAGCGTGCTGAAAGTCTGTTGTCAATTTCTTACTGTAAAATAGCATTGTATCTGGTCAAACACCATTTTTTCCCAAAACTTTCCTAAGGGTTGGTAACAGGCTGATTGGTCGGCTATTTGAGCCAGTAAAGGGGGCTTTACTATTCTTAGGTAGCATAATGACTTTTGCTTCCCTCCAGGCCCACACACTTTCTAGTAGGCTTAAATTGTCAGATCCTGGTATCTTGTCATTGTTGATAGAGAAAAATAATTTGTTCACCTCTTCCACACTCACTTTACGGAATTCGAAATTACAATTTTTGTCTTTCATAATTTGGTCAGATATACTTGGATGTGTAGTGTCAGCGTTTGTTGCTGGCATGTCATGCCTAAGTTTGCTAATCTTGGCAATGAAAAAAATCATTAAAGTAGTTGGTGTGGTGATGTGATTTGAAGGAGTCAGGCACAGGAGGGTAAATCACAGAATAACAGGTTTATTCTGTTGACACAGCGGTACGCAGCAATGCGTCAAAAACTCCAGTGTGGAAAATATACGGCGCACTGGATACAACAAGGCACACGGGTGAAATTTCCCGGCGATACAAAATACAAGAGCTCCACCGAGCTAAACTAACCTCCACAATAAACAATCACACACAAAGACAAGGGGGCAGAGGGAACATTTATACAGGTACTGATGAGGGGATATGAACCAGGTGTGTGTAATAAACAAGACAAAACAAATGGAATGATGAGATGAGGAGCGGCAGTGGGTAGAAGGCCGGTGACGACGAATGCCAAAGCCTGCCCGAACAAGGAGAGGCAGCTTCGGAGGAAGTCGTGACAGTTGGCAATATCAGTCAGTTTTGTGATGAATGAGCCATCTGATTCAATGAACGATAGAGCGGAGTTTGCCTTTTTTCCCAAAATGTCATTGAAGGTGTTCCAAAGCTTTTTACTATTATTCTTTATGTCATTTATCTTTGTTTCATAGTGTAGTTTCTTCTTCTTTTTAGTCACATGATTTCTCAATTTGCAGTACGTTTGCCAATCAGTTGTGCAGCCAGACTTATTTGCCATTATTTTTTCCTCATCCCTCTCAACCATACTATTTTTAAATTCCTCATCAATCCACGGGGATATAACAGTTTTTAAAGTCATTTTCTTAATGGGTGCATGCTTATTAGTAACTGGGATAAGCAATTTCATAAATGTGTCAAGTTTGTTCTGTTTGCTCCTAATTACACACCACAGACCAACAAATATTATTTACATCAACAACATAGGAATCACTACACAACTTATTTTATGATCTCTTATACACTATATTAGGCCCAGCCTTTGGAACTTTGGTTTTCCGAGATATGGCTACTATATTTCCTTGACTCCCTGAGCTTTTGGTTGAGCTCCTTTTGCACACATTTCAGTTGTTGTTGGTCCTTGTTTTTGAATGCTTGCCTCTTGCGGTTGATACAGTCCTTTACCTCCTTTGTGTAGTCCCCTGTAGCTCAGTTGGTAGAGCATGTCACTTGCAACGCCAGGGTTGTGGATTCATTTCCCACGGGGGGCCAGTATGAAAATGTATGCACTCACTAACTGTAAGTCGCTCTGGATAAGAGCGTCTGCTAAATGACTAAAATGTAAAAAAAAATGTAAATTATGTACGGTTTGATGTTTGGGTATGCCTTTGTTGTCTTTTGGGTATCACAGAGTCAACAAAGAAATGTATGTAGTCTGTGACAATCTGTGTTGACTTGTGCACGTCTAACTCATGAAAAATGTCCTGTACACAAAAGCTGTACACAAAAAACATCCCTTAAGTGATTCTATGCTGTCCTCAGTCAACACATTCACAGATTTCACAAGGGGTTTACTATTTGAGATCTGTACGGTAGGTGGGAATGAGCTGGACAGTGTTGTGATCAGAGTTAGACAGGTGTGGTTTGGCTCTACTGTATATGCATTTTTAACATTTCCATAACATTTGTCAAGGATTCTGTTATTTCTATTGTCAGATGTAATATATTGTTCATATCCAGGTAGTGACATTTCCAGTTTGCAATGATTGAAGTCCCCCAAAATAAGAATAGGGGCTTTTGGGGTGCGTTGTATACAGTATGTTGGTGGACACAGTCAGCCACTTGGGCAGCAGCCCTCGCAGCCTTGGCACTAGGGGGTACGTACACAGAGCAGATAAGACATATTATTTTGTCATACCCAATCAGCCTACTATTTAGAACGTAAGTACGGGTATTCAGACAGGCCCAGTACTCTTTGCAGGACTGATATCTCAAAAGTGATTGCTCAGCCATTGGAGCACAAAGATTGGTGGGCACTAAGTAGTCTGGTAAATTGCTCTAGTCAAAGTACTTCATTTCTACATTTCTATTGATTTATACTAACCTTCCAGCACCTCGTCATCACTGAGTTTGGTGTATGGCAGTTTCCCGTGGCTGAACACCTCCCACATGAGCACCCCGAAGGCCCAGATGTCTGACTTGGTGGAGAAGTCATCCTCAAACACAGACTCGGCCGGGAGCCAGCGCAGGGGGATCCACACCTGCTGGTAGTGGTAGTACTCACTGCAGACAGACAGTCGGATGGAAGGACACAGACAGACAAATGTATAGAGGGTCAGACAGACAGATACAGACTAATGTCAAGAGAGTTTACTTATGTGCATGATGTTACTATTTTGTCTTGACTTTATGCTTAACCATGGCTGCATACATTATCCTAGTACAAATGTGCTATACTTTCTATTCACATGATGGACCGTAACTACACGTGGCAGGCCCCATCTCTTACTTGTTGTAAACGTCCTTGCTGAGGCTGAGAGCTGAGATTTTGACGCTGCGTTGGCCGCTGATCAGGCAGTTACGGGCAGCCAGGTCCTTGTGGACAAAGCGGTGATTGGACATATGCTCCATCCCATAAGCCACCTGGACACAGATGGATACCTGGGTAGACAGAGAAAGAGAGACAGAGAGAGAGAAAGGGCATTGGCATATAATACAAAGCTGCTCAACTCAGATCCAGGATGGTATGAATCAGGCAGGTTTTACATAGTAGGGTTTTTAAAAGCTGTCTAAAGCCCCATTAGACAAAGCAATCCAATTACTGATTTCCTCTAAAGAGAAAAAATGACTAATTTGCATCAAAATGCGGACACCTGTGTGCCCTCCAGCTGGTACATAATGTTTCCAACAGAGCATAATGATTGTGTTGTGTGCTTGTTTTTCAAATGAAATGAGCAAATTGCATCCAACATGTAGTGAACGCTACTTACTTTGGTCTTGGTGCTGATAGGTTGAGACTTGATTTTCTCATCTTTGCTTTTGTAGATTCTCAAGAACTGTTTCAGATCTCCCTATTTCCAAAGAAACCGAAATATAAAAAAAAGAGAGAAAAATAGAGAATCAAAAATCAAAAACATGTTAACTTTGTAAATGTAGAAAACAGCAGCATAACAATAAAAATAACACACTTGGAGGCATGTCTCAAGGTTAGTTACGTAATCTATTAGAGTACTCAAATTTAAAATGCATAACTTAATAAACATTGCATAGATAATTGCTATAGTCTATATCAGTGGTATCAAACTCATTTTTCCCCAGGGGCCGCATTCGGTCTTCAACGAGGTCCGGAGGCCCGCACACAAAATTTATTATATTTCCTCCCCATCAAAATTAGCAAAAAACTGTCCATCGTTTTAAGATTTTTGGATGCTCCCTTACTGTCTAGCTTTCATTTCGGTGATTATTAGTGAGCTGGACACAGTCAAGAAACTGTATGAATGTAGGTCCATTATCATTTCTTCATAGTGCCGATTTGGTTTTAGTCATTATAAAGTACAGTGGGGAAAAAAAAGTATTTAGTCAGCCACCAATTGTGCAAGTTCTCCCACTTAAAAAGATGAGAGAGGCCTGTAATTTTCATCATAGGTACACGTCAACAGAAAATCACATTGTAGGATTTTTAATGAATTTATTAGCAAATTATGGTGGAAAATAAGTATTTGGTCAATAACAAAAGTTTCTCAATACTTTTTTATATACCCTTTGTTGGCAATGACACAGGTCAAACGTTTTCTGTAAGTCTTCACAAGGTTTTCACACACTGTTGCTGGTATTTTGGCCCATTCCTCCATGCAGATCTCCTCTAGAGCAGTGATGTTTTGGGGCTGTCGCTGGGCAACACGGACTTTCAACTCCCTCCAAAGATGTTCTATGGGGTTGAGATCTGGAGACTGGCTAGGCCACTCCAGGACCTTGAAATGCTTCTTACGAAGCCACTCCTTCGTTGCCCGGGCGGTGTGTTTGGGATCATTGTCATGCTGAAAGACCCAGCCACGTTTCATCTTCAATGCCCTTGCTGATGGAAGGAGGTTTTCACTCAAAATCTCACGATACATGGCCCCATTCATTCTTTCCTTTACACGGATCAGTCGTCCTGGTCCCTTTGCAGAAAAACAGCCCCAAAGCATGATGTTTCCACCCCCATGCTTCACAGTAGGTATGGTGTTCTTTGGATGCAACTCAGCATTCTTTGTACTCCAAACACGACAAGTTGAGTTTTTACCAAAAAGTTCTATTTTGGTTTCATCTGACCATATGACATTCTCCCAATCCTCTTCTGGATCATCCAAATGCACTCTAAAAAACTTCAGACGGGCCTGGACATGTACTGGCTTAAGCAGGGGGACACGTCTGGCACTGCAGGATTTGAGTCCCTGGCTTCACTAGGTCCCCCCGTGTGGTTCTGGGATTTTTGCTCACCGTTCTTGTGATCATTTTGACCCCACGGGGTGAGATCTTGCGTGGAGCCCCAGATCGAGGGAGATTATCAGTGGTCTTGTATGTCTTCCATTTCCTAATAATTGCTCCCACAGTTGATTTCTTCAAACCAAGCTGCTTACCTATTGCAGATTCAGTCTTCCCAGCCTGGTGCAGGTCTACAATTTTGTTTCTGGTGTCCTTTGACAGCTCTTTGGTCTTGGCCATAGTGGAGTTTGGAGTGTGACTGCTTGAGGTTGTGGACAGGTGTCTTTTATATTGATAACAAGTTCAAACAGGTGCCATTAATACAGGTAACGAGTGGAGGACAGAGGAGCCTCTTAAAGAAGAAGTTACAGGTCTGTGAGAGCCAGAAATCTTGCTTGTTTGTAGGTGACCAAATACTTATTTTCCACCATAATTTGCAAATAAATTCATTAAAAATCCTACAATGTGATTTTCTGGACTTTTTTTCCTCAATTTGTCTGTCATAGTTGACGTGTACCTATGATGAAAATTACAGGCCTCTCTCATCTTTTTAAGTGGGAGAACTTGCACAATTGGTGGCTGACTAAATACTTTTTTTCCCCACTGTAATTGTTCAGGATCTATCATGTAGTATGTGTGTGTTGTGCATGTGCAGGGTTGGGTAGGTTACTTTTTTAATGTAATCCATTACAGTTACTAGTTACATGTCTAAAATTGTCATCAGTAACGTAACATTTGAATTACCTAAACTCAGTAATGTAATCTGATTACTTTCAGTTACTTTTGGATTACTTCACATAAGAAGATTATTACCAATTTAACAACATTTATTGCAGGATGTTTGAGCCACTAAGCAGAGTCACATTAGAACGTGTCACAAAACGTTGTGACAAAAATGTATTTAAGCCCTGTATACCTGCCTCTAACATGCGTCCTTCATCCTGATCTTGTCCATTTACACCTATAAGATCTGATAACAGTCAGACCACAATGCGACTTTTAATCATGTACACCTGTCTAAAAATGTGGGCACAAACACAATGTGCAGGACAAAGGATACATGTTAAAACCAGGTATAAGTAAGGGCTTAAGTAACACAGCAACATGGATGGTGCTAAACACTTATCCAACGGGACATCAGTACAAAACAGTATGAAAATGTATGCACTCACTACTGTAAGTCTGGATAAGAGCGTCTGCTAAATGACAAATGAGAAATAGAAATACGAAGAAAACATTTTATTTTACAACATGCACAGTGTAATCACACATTTAGTCCACCAAGTAGTTTTTTAAGTTTAAGCAGAAAAATAAACCCACATATCAGACATGGCATTGCAGTAGGCCTATTCTGAAGCTAGCCTACTCAGATGATTGAAGGCAGAAATTGCTGTTGTATCGCAGCAAGAGGACATGCTCTAGATGAGCATCAGACATCTTGTTTCACTGAGGGGTAAACAGGTTTCCACCATAGCTGAAAAGGCGCTCAACTAGGGCACTGGAGGGCAGAGTAGTCGTACTTCAGAAACAAGTTCCGGACTATGGGGAACGATTTTAAGGAGTCCAAAGACTTGTCTTTGTCTTCGAGGTACTTCCTCACCTCATCCTCTGCAGTGCCACTGGCCCTTGTTGTTGCACCTCTGAACCCCAAAAAATGGTGTTCTGACTCATCAGACTCGTTCTGTGCTCCCTCATCAACCTCTTCGGAGTGTTTGTTCTCCATAGAAGCTGCTTCTTGAACTAATGTGCTCCGCATCTCCTCTCTCTTTCCAGGGTTGAGCCAACATAGTCAAAACTTTGGCACGGTAGCAGTTGCAATTTTTGCTTCATGGGTGCTTAGCATAGGTCCAAACCGGCAGTCTATGGCCTGTTGTCTGGACCTCTGGCCGTCTCGATGGGCGTGCCACAGGGTTCAATTCTCGGGCCGACTCTATTCTCTGTGTATATCAATGATGTCACTCTTGCTGCTGGTGACGCTCGGATCCACCTCTATGCGGACGACACCATTTTGTATACATCTGGCCCTTCATTGGACACTGTGTTAACAAACCTCCAAACGAGCTTCAATGCCATACAACACTCCTTCCGTAGCCTCGAACTGCTCTTAAACACTAGTAAAACTAAATGCATGCTCTTCAACCGAACGCTGCTTGCACCCGCCCACCCGACTAGAATCACTACTCTCGGCGGGTCTGACCTAGAGTATGTGGACAACTACAAATACCTAGGTGTCTGGTTAGACTGTAAACTCTCCTTCCAGACTCACATTAAGCATCTCCAATCAAAAGTTAGATCTAGAATCTGCTTCCTATTTCGCAACAAAGCCTCCTTCACTCATGCTGCCAAACATGCCCTCGTAAAACTGACTATCCTACCGATCCTTGACTTCGGCGATGTCATTTACAAAATAGCCTCCAACACCCTACTCAGCAAATTGGATGTAGTCTATCACAGTGCCATCCGTTTTGTCACCAAAGCCCCATTTACTACCCACCATTGTGACCTGTACGCTCTTGTTGGCTGGCCCTCACTACATATTCGTCGCCAAACCCACTGGCTCCAGGTCATCTATAAATCACTGCTAGGCAAATCCCTGTCTTATCTTAGCTCACTGGTCACCATAGCAACACCCACCCGTAGTCTGCGCTCCAGCAGGTATATCTCACTGGTCATCCCCAAAGCCAACACCTCCTTTGGCCGCCATTCCTTCCAGTTCTCTGCTGCCAATGACTGGAACGAACTGCAAAAATCTCTGAAGCTGGAGACTCTTATCTCCCTCACTAACTTTAAGCGTCAGTTGTCAGAGCAGCTTACCGATCACTGCACCTGTACACAGCCTTTCTGAAATTAGCCCACCCAACTACCTCATCCCCATATTGCTATTTATTTTGCTAATTTGCACCCCAGTATCTCTATTTGCACATCATCTTTTGCACATCTATCATTCCAGTATTATACGAAATGGTAACTATTTTGCACTATGGCCTATTTATTGCCTTACCTCCATAACTTACTACATTCGCACACATTGTATATATATTTTCTGTTGTATTTTTGACTTTATGTTTTGTTTACCCCATATGTAACTCTGTGTTGTTGTTTTTATCGCACTGCTTTGCTTTATCTTGGCCAGGTCGCAGTTGTAAATGAGAACTTGTTCTCAACTGGCTTACCTGGTTAAATAAAGGTGAAATAAAATAAATTGAAAATTACCGCAGTGATGATGTGTGCAGAGAATGTCACAAGAGGTCTTTTCTCTGAGAGCTTAGACTTCAAGCTTGGGATTGTTGGGATAAGAAAGCCAAGAAAACACTTCTTCTCTCCCTGAAGAAGATCAATAGAGAATGCTTGTGGCTGTAGGACTGTACTGTACTCCTTGAGAAAAGCAATCTCACAAGGATGTAGTTTGCTGCTCACACCCAGGTCTTCACAGATTTGCCCCAGCTGGTCATCATGAGTTTGGAGATGGCTCCATCTTGTCACACATGGCACAGTTACTTTCATGCTTGCAATGTCCTCTATTGCCTCTGAAGCGAATGTGGACCTGTGTGCTTTGTTCCAAATGCTGGAACATTTTGACATTGCACTTCTGTACAATTTTCGTGATGGACCTTGGGATGCAGCTTTGTCCACCTCATTGGTGGCGATGAGGTTGAGGGTGTGTGCCACACAACGTTGATGTGGAGGGAGAAAAAAGTTCAGTTCTTGCTCAACCTCCTCAATAAATCGCACCCACATCATCAAACCTCACTCCATTATCCGTCTCATCTTGCTCCTCTTCATTTCCACTGAACTCCCGGAATGCCTTTACAAAGTTGCTTCCATTGTCTGTCATGGTGGCCCTCACTTTGTGCTGAATTTTAAAGTCTGCATGTATTTCACTTAACTTGGCAGCAATCACATCGTAGGTATGACGTCCTCTCAGTCTCGCACAAGCCAAAGCAGCTGACTTCTTCTCCAATGTGTCCTCCTCGATCCAGTGGCATGTCATGCCGAAGAAGCTTCTGTTATGAGCAGACCAGATGTCTGATGTGGTGCAGACTGATTTTACGCTCTGGAGTTTGGTGGAGCGAGCTTCTTTCATGGAATCAAATTCCCTTTCAATTCGTTGCATCAAAGTCTTTCTACACATGACCTTTCTCCCACCACTGATTCCTTCTACTAGCTTGCAGAATGAAGGCACTTCTACTAGTGAAAAGGGTTGCACATCCTCTATGATGAGGTCAAATACCAGATGATTAACCCGGCTTTGTGAGGTGTGTGGTCCTCCTGGTTGTTGTTTTGCTTGTTTCAGTGGTGTACAAGATGTCCCTTTTTGGCCATCTGTAGATGACTGTGCATCTCTGCACTCTTCCATGTCATCTGGCTGCCTTTTCCTGCTCAGGGTCTTCCATTGATTGTTATGCATCCTCTGAAAAAACTAAATGTAATTACTTAACTATGACACTACAGTATACTATAAGTAAAATAACAGTGGAGTGAGCACCTTGTTATTGTTTCAATTAAGGATTGTAGCTTTACCCAACTTTTGGCCACCCTTTTGAAACATATGTTTCACTTTCTATAGCCTGCCCCTGTCTGATAAACACAGGGCTGGGGTTGGAACAACCACTCACACATGGACAAAGCTGTGGATGCAAGGAAGTCTATGGTGGTTTATATTGTTTGTCTAGAAATACTCAAATATAAAAAACAACAACAATGGACTAATACAGTATTATACTTTGAGTTATGATTGAATAATACAGGCATTTATTTGGGTTGAAAAAACAATTGAACAGCAGGAAAACTGCAGTGTGGCCTTATTGATTTGGGTAGCATGTTATCAATCAATCAATTTTATTTTATATAGCCCTTCTTACATCAGCTAATATCTCGAAGTGCTGTACAGAATGCAGGTGTAATGCAGGTGTAGAAGCACGGTGGCTAGGAAAAACTCCCTAGAAAGGCCAAAACCTAGGAAGAAACCTAGAGAGGAACCAGGCTATGAGGGGTGGCCAGTCCTCTTCTGGCTGTGCCGGGTGGAGATTATAACAGAACCATGCCAAGATGTTCAAAAATGTTCGTAAGTGACAAGCATGGTCAAATAATAATCAGGAATAAATCTCAGTTGGCTTTTCATAGCCGATCATTAAGAGTTGAAAACAGCAGGTCTGGGACAGGTAGGGGTTCCATAACCGCAGGCAGAACAGTTGAAACTGGAATAGCAGCAAGGCCAGGCGGACTGGGGACAGCAAGAAGTCACCACGGCCGGTAGTCCCGACGTATGGTCCTAGGGCTCAGGTCTCTCAGTTGGCTTTTCATAGCCGATCATTAAGAGTTGAAAACAGCAGGTCTGGGACAGGTAGGGGTTTCGTAACCGCAGGCAGAACAGTTGAAACTGGAATAGCAGCAAGGCCAGGCGGACTGGGGACAGCAAGGTGTCAGCATGCCCGGTAGTCCTGACGTATGGTCCTAGGGCTCAGGTTCTCAGAGAGAAAGAGAGAACGAGAGAATTAGAGAGAGCATACTTAAATTCACACAGGACACTGGATAAGACAGGAGAAGTACTCCAGGTATAACCAACTAACCCCAGCCCCCCGACACATAAACTACTGCAGCATAAATACTGGAGGCTGAGACAGGAGCGGTCCGGAGACACTGTGGCCCCATCCGAAGAAACCCCGGACAGGGCCAAACAGGAAGGATATAACCCCACCCACTCTGCCAAAGCACAGCCCCCGCACCACCAGAGGGATATCCTCAACCACCAACTTACAATCCTGAGACAAGGCCGAGTATAGCCCACAGAGGTCTCCACCACAGCACAAACCAAGGGGGCGCCAACCCAGACAGGAAGATCACGTCAGTAACTCAACCCACTCAAGTGACGCACCCCTCCTAGGGACGGCATGAAAGAGCACCAGCAAGCCAGTGACTCAGCCCCTGTAACAGGGTTAGAGGCAGAGAACCCCAGTGGAGAGAGGGGAACCGGCCTGGCAGAGACAGCAAGGGCTGTTCGTTGCTCCAGAGCCTTTCCGTTCACCTTCACACTCCTGGGCCAGACTACACTCAATCATATGACCTACTGAAGAGATAAGTCTTCAGTAAAGACTTAAAGGTTGAGACCGAGTCTGCGTCTCTCACATGGGTAGGCAAACTGTTCCATAAAAATGGAGATCTATAGGAGAAAGCCCTGCCTCCCGCTGTTTGCTTAGAAATTCTAGGGACAATTAGGAGGCCTGCGTCTTGTGACCGTAGCGTACGTATTGGTATGTACGGCAGGACCAACTCGGAAAGATAGGTAGGAGCAAGCCCATGTAACGCTTTATAGGTTAACAGTAAAACCTTGAAATCAGCCCTTGCCTTAACAGGAAGCCAGTGTAGGGAAGCTAGCACTGGAGTAATATGATCAAATTTCTTGGTTCTAGTCAGGATTCTAGCAGCCGTATTTAGCACTAACTGAAGTTTATTTAGTGCTTTATCCGGGTAGCCGGAAAGTAGAGCATTGCAGTAGTCTAACCTAGAAGTAACAAATGCATGGATTAATTTTTCTGCATCATTTTTGGACAGAACATTTCTGATTTTTGCAATGTTACGTAGATGGAAAAAAGCTGTCCTAGCTAGCTAGCTAGCTAACTACGTTAGCAACAACCCTGACAGTGAGCATCTTATGTTGGGTTACGGAGTGCAACTAGCTTTCAAAAATGTTTTTTTCGAAACTTTTGATTTAGCTAGCTAGCTAGGCTATGTAGCCCAGTGAACCTCACCCAACTATCTACAACTGATTTATCTGAGCTAAAATAGATTTAATTAGCGAAATTGTTAACAAATTAGCACAATAGCATACTTGCTATGATATCTTGCTAACTACAGTAGCTAGCAACAGACAGAACAACCTTAAGTGAGCAGCATACCACATAGTGTAGGAGAGTTGGCAAGCAAATTAGCAAACTAAACAGGCTAGCTACCTAGAAATCTGACTAACTAGCTACTAGTACTCTCTGAAATCTCCGACCTATGCTGGAACATTGGTAACATTGTGAAGACAACCTGTCTGTCTCTAGAGACTAGCTAGCTTAGCAAGCTAACGCACCACACCTGCCAATCGTCATCCGTGTGTGTTTACCAGGTCTAAGTGTTTCTTTAGGTTCGAAGTTGAGTCTCTGGATGTCGACAGCTGCTTTACCGTGGGTAAACATAGTTTGCATTGAACTGTTACATTCCTGCCCTTTTCTTCTTCTTTGAACACAAATTGTTATTTGAAACGCCATCCAAAACATGCACTGCGTTGGCGCGCCATACCCTTTTCTTTTGTGACCGTGTATGTAATTAAGAAAACAGGCAATTGTTTCATGGACATTTTTTTTTTCTGCAAACATCCCTTCTAAATTTGAAAGTAATCCTAGAAGTAATTATCTACTTTTTCAAAAGTATCGGTAATCTGAATACAATATTTTTGCTGGTAATATAACGGTTTACAGTTAAAGTTTTTGTGTTATCGATTACATCTAACTGATTACATGCAATCCGTTACTCCCCAACCCTGTGTCAAATCAAATCAAATCAAATGTTATTTGTCACATACACGTGTTTAGCAGATGTTATTGCGGGTGTAGTGAAATGCTTGTGCTTCTAGCTCCGACAGTGCAGTAATATCTAACAAATAATATCTGTGTGTGTGTGTGCTCATTCTCGTGTGTACGTGTGTGTGCTCACTCATGTGTGTATCTGTGTGTGTGTGTGTCTTTGTGTGCACGTGTGTGTGTGTGTGTTTACCAGGTCATAGTACTCCAGGATCATATAGTGGGGCTCAGCCTCCCTACACAGTCCCAGCAGTCGCACCACGTTGTCGTGGCTCAGCTTGGAGAACATGTCGGCCTCGCGGCGGAAGTCTAACTGCAGCTTCTCGTCTCTGCTCTGCAGGCTCTTCACCAGCACCACCGTCTCCTCCTCGCCCTCCTCGATGGCCTTCGCCTTGGCCAGCAGCACCTCGCCAAACTCCCCCTTCCCTACACACACACACACACACACACACACACACACACACACACACACACACACACACACACACACACACACACACAAGACAGGTAGGTAGGCACGCACGCGCGCGCACCCACATACAAACACACACAGGGTCAAAGGTCAGAGATTAGAGGGTCACTCTTATAGGCCAACATTCTCTTCCAGGGTTAGGGTTAGGTTTAACTGCTGACACTACTACTATTTAAAACTAAAGAAAAACTTGGTAAATAGAGGTGAAATTAAGTAAGTGAATGAAAATGTGTCCAAGTGTTTACTCCAGCTATTGCTGTACAGTGTATGGCTGTACTTCACGCTCTTAATTACGACTTACTCCTCATACAGGTGTAACCACCTTACCCAGTGTAGTGATGGTGTGTAGGTCTGCCCTGGGGAAGTGAAGCTTATCATTGGCACTGCTATGGCGTTTCTCTGCTGCTGCCGTGGTGCCCACGCTGGTCAGAGCCACCTCTTCCTGGATCTCAGCTGTGGTGTGGCCGTTCTGCTGCACAGCTCCTCCTGGTGGACAGCAACCACATTACACAATTTGTATGTTTGAGATTGACTACATTGCTGTCAAACTGCACAAAATCACTGATCTACAAATCACCTTGCATCCCAAATAACTACTCATTATGTGATCAAGATAAGCGATTCTGCACCTCGCCTTGGTCAAACTGATCCCCTGAAACACTGTGTCATGTAATGTCAACATTAAAGATGAAGAAAAGGAGGAGAAGATTGGGAAATCTGTTTCTCAGGGTAAGAGCAGATTCTATCCAATTAAGTTTGTTGGACATGATTTGGAAAGGCACACACCTGTCTATGTACAGTGCATTCGGAGAGTATTCAGACCCCTTGACTTTTTTTAGATTTTGTTACGTTACAGCCTTATTGTAAAATAGATTTAATTGTTTTTTTCCCTCATCAATCTACTCACAATACCCCATAATGATAAAGCCAAAACTGATTTTTGTTCAATTGTTGCAGAAACAACATCTGAACGATCACATTTACAAAATGTCTTTCTACTCTGCGAGTGTCTGGACCAGGGTTCTTCAATTCCGGTCCTGGAGGGAGGAAACACCTCTGTTTTTCATCCTCTCCTTCTAATCAGGGGCTAATTCAGACCTTGGACACCAGGTGAGTGCAATTAACTACCAAGTAGAAATAAAGAACAGAGGTGTTTCGACCCTCCAGGACCGGAATTGAAGAACCCTGGTCTAAACCATGATCACCTTGATTTCATTCATCTCAGTCTCATTGCAAAGGGTGTTTATTATAATACTTATGTAAACAATATATTTTTGTAGTTTTTAATACATTTGCAAAAATGTCTAAGAACTTCTTTTCACTTTTTCATTATGGGGTATTGTGTGTAGATTGATGAGGAATTGTTTTATTTAATTCATTTCGGAAGAGGGCTGTAACGTAACAAATTGTGTAAAGGATCAAGGGGTCTGAGTACTTTCATAATGCACTGTACATATCCAAAAGTGGACCTAGAAGTTTGTCCTTAAATATCTATTGGGAGCCCATCTGGACCTTCCGCTTAACCTCCCTTCATATCGAAAATAGCATCAGATTTTTCAACACCATCCAATTCCTTTTCCAGATCCAATTTAGTGTCTTCTGAAGTAGAGGGAAAATCAAGACCTGACTAGTTCAGTTCTCATGAGATTCAGAGTTGTAAAGTGTGTTGTAGTAGGAAGCAAATGTTTGGTTTATTTCTACAGGATCCATTGATAATTGTCCTTGTAAATTATGAATTGCATTAAAGGCTGAATTTTACTTCTTACTGTGCCAGGCCAGCAATTTACCAGGTTTTTCACCTTGATCATAGGACTGTTTCAGCCTAGTTAAGCTGTTTGCAGCCTTTGAGGTGGGAAGTTCTTCATACTGAGCTTTAAGACCAAATCATTCCTTGTTTACTTCTACTGAGTTATCCAATTCTCTGATTGTGCTGTCCATCTCTCATTTTCTGATTTTTATTTTATTTTAAACTGGTAAACTCCTGAGTGGCGCAGTGGTCTAAGGCACTGCATCGCAGTGCTAACTGTGCCACTAGAGATCCTGGTTCGAATCCAGGCTCTGTCGCAGCCGGCCGCGACCGGGAGACTCATGGGCGGCGCACAATTGGCCCAGCGTCGTCCAGGGTAGGGGAGGGAATGGCGGCAGGGATGTAGCGTTGATAGAGCATGGCGTTTGCAATGCCAGGGTTGTGGGTTCGATTCCCACGGGGGGCCAGTATAAAAAAATATGTATTCACTAACTGTAAGTCGCTCTGGATAAGAGCGTCTGCTAAATGACTAAAATGTAAATGTAAATTTGAAATCCACAAGAACTTAGCATAGTAAAAAGTACAGACAGTAATGTGGGCAGATATTTCCCAATACAAATTAAACATACTCAAGCCTTTATGATTGGAAATATGATAATGATAATATTTTGAAATCAGAGAAAAGTTCCTTGAGTGTACAACACCTACTTTAAGCGCTGAGCACTTTAATGCCAAAACTGAGATTAGTGTTGGGTTGTACAGATGAGAGGGAACAAGTGGAGCCATTATATGTGGATTAACTTCACAAACAAATTATTTAAATTTGTAAAGAGAGCACCCCAGTTAATCTTATTTAATCTTAAAGACTCTCACCAAATTACATAAGACCACGTAACACTCAAAACCCAGGTATGTGACTATGGTGACTATTGCACATTCCTTGCAATGCTCTTGGCAGCCACATGGTGGTGGCATGTCAACTGGATATGAGTGAGTACAAAATGTTCAACATAGGGGCAGAGTATGATGTAGGTATGAGCATTCAGACTAATAAATACATGTTTATTCTATGACTTACACGGACACAACTACTTGCCAGACACGTAGCCTACACAAGATGATAGCAAACATTGCATTTACTCAGAAACCCTCTGCCAATTGACTCTCCCTATCCATACTATTAAACTTGAATGCACGCACACATACACGCCCACCCGCCTACACCGATCCCACACCCACCCACCAACCCACCCAGCACCATGTTACCCAACACACACCCCACACCTACCAACCCACCCCGTCAACCCCCTCACTTAATTGGCACCTTAATTGGGGAGGAGTGGCTTATGGTAATGGCTGGAGCAGAATTGGTGGAATGGTATCAAATACATCAAACATATGGTTTCCATGTGTTTGGTGCCATACTATTTGCTCCGTTCCAGACATTATTATGAGCCGTCCTCCCCTCAGCAACCTCCACTGCCCCACACACACACACCCATCCCCCCAACTCACCGTTAAGACACTCCATCTCAGGCTCCTCTCCCTGCTGGCCCTTCTGCAGTCTCTTGGCGTTACGTCTCTTCTTGCAGTAGAACATGAGGCCCAGCACCACTATGATGTAGGCCACGGCTGCCCCCACAGACAGACCTATAGTCTGGATCATTTTATAGGGTGCCTTCTCCTCATGATCCACCAATGTCTGCACCGGTTTCTCTGCAAAAGACAGAGGAAAGAGGACATATGGTTATTTATTTTATTTATTCAGGTAGGTTGATGAGAGCAATTCTCTTTGTTAAACATAGTGACGTGTTAAAGTTGAAGTGATAGTTCATCAGATGTTACATGTAGGTTTATTGAGAATACATTCCCTTTAACAATAACGGCCTGGTTGACTGTAACAGAGCAGTTTGTTCGTTAAGTTTGTCTGATTTTTCAGAATCTCAAAATTGGTCATATGGCAAGATGAGTCCATGATTTATGCCATCTGTTGAGTAGATCCAACTATATGCCTTAATCCCAAATGAATTACAAAGATAGGCAACGTCTGATTTCTTCATTATCATTTTAAATAGTGCTCTTTTCCAGTCATTTAGGATTGAGACGTCGTATACACAACAGATGGCATGGGACATGGTTGGACAGATCTCAGCTTGGAATGTTTTTTAATCAGGTACCGACTGCTTGAGAAAATAGTGTTTTGTGTCCATCCAAGTAATATTGAATAGACAGCATATGGTTTATTAAAGTTCAGAACTGTTTCTTTTCTTTAATGTCTTTGTTCGGCAAACTGGCCCAGAAAAAAAAGATCCAAAGATTTCACACACATCATCCATTCATAACCAGAGACTTAAAAACTGGAAGAAAATGAATTGTCTCCTACAATGAACTACTTCAGCAAACTAAATTGTCTCCTTAAGAAGAGACCCTTATCAACCTATTTGGATAAGAAGAGACCGTTATCAACCTATTTTAAGCTACGAGCCAAGCACAAGAAGGAGTCACAGTGTGTGAGAGAGGGTTGATTAAATCTAGGGTCTGTCCAGTCCATGTCACCTCACTGACTGTCACGATCGTTGACGAACGAGAAGGACCAAGGCGCAGCATGATAAGCATACATGTTTATTTAACGAATAAACACCACGACAAAACAACAAACGAAACGTGAAGTCCAAGGTAGTATACACACAACATACCTTACACGGAACAAGATCCCACAACTAACTAATGCCAAAAGGCTGCCTAAGTATGGTCCCCAATCAGAGACAACGATCTACAGCTGCCTCTGATTGGGAACCACCCCGGCCAACATAGATCTACACATTCTAGATCTAACACATAGAAAACCACATAGCAAACCCAACACAGAAAATACACACCCTGACTCAACAAATACAAGTCCTCAGAGTCAGGGCGTGACACTGACGCCCCTGGCGTCACAGGTTATTAGAATGCTCAGATGGCTGAGTGGTTAATTACAGTCCTCATCCAGTCTTCGTGATTACTGCTCGCACATACACACACACACACACACACACACACACACACACACACACACACACACACACACACACACACAGTAACATGGTGTTGGTGGCATCCCGTTTCAGCCGTGTGTGTCTATGTGTGTGTGTGTGTGTGTGGACGTGTTTAACTATACTTGTGGGGACCATAAGTCCCCACAAGAATAGTAAATGAACAACAATTTGACCAACTGGGGACATTTTGTTGGTCCCCACAAGGTCAAATGCTATTTCTAGGGGGTTTAGGGTTAGCATTAGTGTTAGGGTTAGAATTAGGTTTAGGGTTAGGTTTAGGAGCTAGGGTTAGTTTTAGGGTTAGGAGCTAGGGTTAGGTTTAAGGTTGGGGTTAAGGTTAGGTTTTCGGGTTAAGGTTAAGGTTAAGGTTAGGGTTAGGGTAAGAGGACGGGTTAGGGTTAGGGATTAGGGAAAATAGGATTTTGAATGGGACTGAATTGTGTGTCTCCACAAGGTTAGTTGTACAAGACTGTGTGTGTGTGTGTGTGTGTGTGTGTGTGTTTGTGTGTGTGAGAGATAGACTCACCCACTACATAGAGCTGTGCCACGCAGTCACTGATGCTGCAGCTGTTTCCGGCAATGCAGGTGTACTTGCCTGTGTCGTCCGTGGTGACATCAGTTATCACCAGAGAGTCATTGGGCATTATCTGGAACCTGAGAAAGAAAGAAAGAAAGAAAGAAAGAAAGAAAGAAAGAAAGAAAGAAAGAAAGAAAGAAAGAAAGAAAGAAAGAAAGAAAGAAAGAAAGAAAGAAAGAAAGAAAGAAAGAAAGAAAGAAAGAAAGAAAGAAAGAAAGAAAGAAAGAAAGAAAGAAAGAAAGAAAGTAAGAAAGAAAGAAAGGAGTGGGGGGATAGAAAGAGAGAGAAAAAAATTGTGATAGAGAGGGAGAGAGAAAGAAAGAGCGTGAAATAAAGTTACACAGTATGGAGGCTTTATCCCTTGTTCCCTTGATTGCCTCCTTCCGATACAAAAAATATATCTGGGGTAATTGGCTTGGACTTATTCACATGCTCCACATCAAGTCACTACTTCACTGTTCGGTAGTGATTGATTCCTGAAAGCTATCATGGAACATTATTCTCCGGTTCACTGCAGTACCTGTATCGCAAATAGTATCCAAGAGTAAATTACATTCTAGTAATTTAGCAGACACTCTTAGTCGCCTCAGTGTGCAGTGTCTGTCCTTTCACGTTGTGCAATATACTTTTCAGCTCTGCATCTTTATTTGTTGATGTTTCAGTCAACAAGTTAAAGACTATCTTGTTTTTGTGATTACACCTTTCATAGATTTTCCAAAACATACACAAAGACACTTTATGGTGCAATGCAATCCAGTCCTTTTTATTCCCAGCACCACAAAGGGAGAAAATGTTGTTGTGTGTGTTATTATTGTCTCTCTAAGACTGTGTGTAAAGCCTTACCTTCTCCTGCTGGTGTCCAGCACCTTGTCCTTAACCATCCACTGGATGTGGGGCTCAGGGTCTGCTGTGGCCTGGCAGTGTAGGATGGCTGTGTGGCCCTGGTAGACTGTGGTGTACTCTGGCTCCAGCTTGAAGGTGATATACACTACACACACACACACACACACACACACACACACACACACACACACACACACACACACACACACACACACACACACACACACACACACACACACACACACACACACACACACACACACACACACACACACACACACCACCGTTAATACAGTATACCATACATCTCCAAACACAGTTCAGGAAACTGACTTATTCTACAGACTTACTGTGGTGACATTGTGGTTGGCTTTTCTGTGTGTCAACCACAAGTGTCTACAACACCTAATGGAGTTCTCACGCCCTGGCTCTGGGACTCTTATATGTTGAGCCAGGGTGTGTAGTTCTATGTGTTTGTGTTCTATGTTAATTATCTAGCTCATGTGTTTCTGTGTTGGCTGGGGTGGTTCTCAATCAGAGGCAACGAGTATCAGCTGTTGCTTGTTGTCTCTGATTGGGAACCATACTTAGGCAGCCTGTTTTCCACAGTGTATGGTGGGATCTTGTTCCGTGTATGGTTTGTGTCTGTAACCGAGGACTTCTCGTTTCGTTTTGTTGTTTTTGTTTCGTGTGGTAAATATAATAAAGTATGTTCGCATATCACGCTGCGCATTGGTCTACTCCCTACGACGATCGTGACAGAAGATCCCACCAACACAGGACCAAGCAGCGTGCCCAGGAGCAGACAGCCTGGACGTGGGAGCAGATATTGGACGGGCAGGGGTCCTGGACTTTGGAGGAAATCCAGGCCGGGATGGATCGCCGTCCGTGGGAGGAGACGGTGGAGAAGCGCCGGAGAGAGGAGCAGCGGCGCCAACCGGGTCGTCGTCGGACAGGCGAGAGGCACCCCCAAGAAATGTTTAGGGGGGCGCACATGGCCTGGACGACGGGGCTGCTGGAGGCAGATAAGGGGCGAGTTAGTGGACGAGGAGAGAAGGCCACCGGGTTACGGGAGCCATTGGCGAGTAGAGGGAAGGAAAATGTAGAGGCACGGCGAGAGGTACTGAGGTGTGTTGCCAGTCTGGTCCGGCCCGTTCCTGATCCCCGTGTAAGGCCAGTGGTGTGTGTTCCCAGTGCGGTCCGGCCTGTTCCTGTCCCTCGCACCAAACCTACGGTGCGCGTCGCCAGCCTGGTCCGGCCTGTTCCTGCCCCTCGCACCAAGCCTACGGTGCGCGTCGCCAGCCCGGCCCAGCCTGTTCCTGCCCCTCGCACCAAGCCTACGGTGCGCGTCGCCAGCCCGGCCCGGCCTGTTCCTGCTCCCCGCACCAAGCCAATGGTGCGCGTCACCAGCCCGGCCCGGCCTGTTCCTGCTCCCCGCACCAAGCCAATGGTGCGCGTCGCCAGCCCGGCCCGGCCCATTCCTGCTCCCCGCACCAAGCCTGTGGTGCGCATCGTCAGCCCGGTCCGGCCCGTTCCTGCTCCCCGCACCAAGCCAGGGGTGCGCGTCGTCAGCCTGGTCCGGCCCGTTCCTGCTCCCCGCACCAAGCCTGTGGTGCGCATCGTCAGCCCGGTCTGGCCCGTTCCTGCTCCCCGCACCAAGCCAGGGGTGCGCGTCGTCAGCCTGGTCCGGCCCGTTCCTGCTCCCCGCACCAAGCCTGTGGTGCGCTTCGTCAGCCCGGCACAGTCCGTGCCTGGGTCACCGGTGCCTGGTCAGGTACCGGTCAGCTGCTCCACATCGGAGCCTAAGCAATCTGCTCCACCGATGTCCAGTCCCGCTCCAGCCAGCGGGGCCAGACCGGACCAGGGGCGCTACGGGGGGATTGTTGGAGGGTGGTGGTCAAGCCCGGAGCCGGAACCGCCTCCGAGGAGGAATGCCCACCCGGCCCTCCCCTGTTCGGTGTTTGTTTGGCGCGGTCGCAGTCCGCGCCTTTGGGGGGTACTCTCACGCCCTGGCTCTGGGACTCTTATATGTTGAGCCAGGGTGTGTAGTTCTATGTGTTTGTGTTCTATGTTAATTATCTAGCTCATGTGTTTCTGTGTTGGCCGGGGTGGTTCTCAATCAGAGGCAACGAGTATCTGCTGTTGCTTGTTGTCTCTGATTGGGAACCATACTTAGGCAGCCTGTTTTCCACAGTGTATTGTGGGATCTTGTTCCGTGTATGGTTTGTGTCTGTAACCGAGGACTTCTCGTTTCGTTTTGTTGTTTTTGTTTCGTGTGGTAAATATAATAAAGTATGTTCGCATATCACGCTGCGCATTGGTCTACTCCCTACGACGATCGTGACAGGAGTTTATTACACTGCAGCGAAATTTTCTTCTAATTCATGAATTAATGAAATAGACTACACAACCACATAGACCAGTGGTCATTGGAAAGCTGATTATAAAACAGTGCATACAGTACTCCCAATGGATTGCCATTATGATGAGGATGCTAAGGAGAATACAAACTAGGGCTGTCCCAACTAAAACAAATCTTGCTTGACCGAGACTTGGCTGTTCTTTCAACCAATCGATTGGTAGACATTTTTAAATGTATATTTTTCCATATACATTGCCTTCAGAAAGTATTCATAGATTCAATACTTTAGTCCGCAAAAACACTACAGTGAATACTGTAGTATTTACTGTAGTGTTTGTGCGGACATTACTGTAGATGCTGTAGTATTTACTGTAGTGCTTTTGCGGACATGATTGTATTATTTACTACAGTGTTTTTTGCAGATAATACTGTAGTATTTAATATAGCATTCTAACAGCATCCTACAACATTCTTTAGTAAGTACTACACATGATCGAGGGATACGGGGGGGTGGTTAGCAGGCGTGGCCAATGGTGCGGCCTCTGACCAAAAAGACCCTTCACTTGGCCGTAGAGAAAGCTGTTTTAAAGCAAATTTCCTGCAATTCTACACATTTTGCCATGGCTTATGCCGTGTTCTTATGTTATCTGAGTGACTCAAACATAACAAAATCATCTTTGACATGACATTTTTGGAATTTAAGATTTTCCCTGACTGTCTAGTTTCTATTTTGGTGATTGTTAGTCCTCAAAGATGATCTTATAAAAAAATATACTGTATATAGCTCCATTATATTTTTTACATACTTTACAGTGCCCTGCAAAAGTATTCATCCCACTTGGCGTTTTTCCTATTTTGTTCCATTACAACCTGTAATTTAAATGGATTTTTATTTGGATTTCATGTAATGGACATACACAAAATAGTCCAAATTGGTGAAGTGAAATGAAAAAAATAACTTGTTTAAAGAAATGTAAAAAAAACAAAAAAAAAACAGAAAAGTGGTGTGTGCATATGTATTCACCCCCTTTGCTATGAAGCCCCTAAATAAGATCTGGTGCAATCAATTACCTTCAGAAGTCACATAATTAGTTAAATAAAGTCCACCTGTGTGCAATCTAAGTGTCAAATGATCTGTCACTTGATCTCAGTATATATAAACCTGTTCTGAAATGCCCCAGAGTCTGCAACACCACTAAGCAAAGGGCTCCACTAAGCAAGCGGCACCATGAAGACCAAGGAGCTCTCCAAACAGGTCAGGGACAAAGTTGTGGAGAAGTACATATCAGGGTTGGGTAATAAAAAAATATCAGAAACTTTGAACATCCCACGGAGCACCATTAAATCCATTATAAAAGAAATGGAAAGAATATGGCACCACAACAAACCTGCCAAGAGACGGCCGCCCACCAAAACTCACGGACCAGGCAAGGAAGGCATTAATCAAAGAGACCAAAGATAACCCTGAAGGAGCTGCAAAGCTCCACAGCGGAGATTGGAGTATCTGTCCATATGACCACTTTAAGCCATACACTCCACAGAGCTGGGCTTTACGGAAGAGTGGCCAGAAAAAAAGCCATTGCTTAAAGAAAGAAATAAGCAAACACGTTTGGTGTTCGCCAAAAGGCATGTAGGAGACTCCCCAAACATATGGAAGAAGGGTTGTGGGTTCGATTCCCACGGGGGGCCAGTATAAAAAAAAATATGTATTCACTAACTGTAAGTCGCTCTGGATAAGAGCGTCTGCTAAATGACTAAAAATTTAAATGTAAATGTACTCTGGTCAGATGAACACTAAAATTGAGCTTTTTGGCCATCAAGGAAAACACTATGTCTGGCGCAAACCCAACACCTCTCATCACCTTTCACTGGGAAACTTGTCAGAATTGAAGGAATGACAGATGGTGCTAAATACAGGGAAATCCTTGAGGGAAACCTGTTTCAGTCTTCCAGAGATTTGATACTGGGACGGAGGTTCACCTTCCAGCAGGACAATGACCCTAAGCATACTGCTAAAGCAACACTCGAGTGGTTTAAGGGGAAACATTTAAATGTCTTGGAATGGCCTAGTCAAAGCCCAGACCTCAATCCAATTGAGAATCTGTGGTATGACTTAAAGATTGCTGTACACCAGCGGAACCCATCCAACTTGAAGGAGCTGGAGCAGTTTTGCCTTGAAGAATGGGCAAAAATTCCAATGGCTAGATGTGCCAAGCTTATAGAGACATACATTTACATTGACATTTTAGTCATTTAGCTGACGCTCTTATCCAGAGCGACTTACAGCTGTAATTGCTGCAAAAGGTGGCTCTACAAAGTATTGTCTTTGGGGGGGTGAATAGTTATGCACGCTCAAGTTTTATTTGTTTGTCTCACAAGAAAAATTATTTTGTATCTTCAAAAAGTGGTAGGCATGTTGTGTAAATCAAATGATACAACCCCCCCCAAAATCCATTTTAATTCCAGGTTGTAAGGCAATAAAATAGGAAACATGCCAAGGGGGGTGAATACTTTCGCAAGCCACTGTATATCTGGTTTTAGTCATTTAAATTTACACTGAAAATATTTTATCATACAGAAAATTATTCCCTGAGTGTACAAAACATTAGGAACACCCCCTTTTGCCTTCATAACAGACTCAATTGGTTGGGGCAAGGTGTCGAAAGCGTTCCACAGGTATGCTGCCCCATGTTGACAACCATGCTTCCCACAGTTGTGTCAAGTTGGCTGGATTTGCTTTGGGTGGTGCACCATTCTTGATATACACGGGAAACTGTTGAGCATGAAAAACCCAGCAACATTGCAGTTCTTGACATAAACTGGTGCGCCTGGCACCTACTACCATACCCCGTTCAAAGGCACTTAAATATTTTGTCTTGCCCATTCACTTACTGAATTGCACACATACACACGTCTCAATAGTCTCAAGGCTTAAAAATCCTTCTTTAACCCGTCTCCTCCGCTTCATCTACGTTTTGAACACTCAGTGTATACAGTGCATTCGGAAAGTATTCAGACCCCTTGACTTTTTCCCCTTGACTGGGAGACTAGTCAGGATCGAGGGAAAGATGAACGGAGCAAAGTACAGAGCGATCCTTGATGAAAACCTGCTCCAGAGTGCTCAGGACCTCAGACTGAGGCGAAGGTTCACCTTCCAACAGGACAACGACCCTAAGCACACAGCCAAGACAACGCAGGAGTGGCTTCGGGACAAGTCTCTGAATGTCCTTGAGTGGCCCAGTCAGAGCCTGGACTTGAACCCGATCGTACATCTCTGGAGAGACCTGAAAATAGCTTTGCAGCGACACTCCCCGTCCAACCTGACAGAGCTTGAGACGATCTGCAGAGAAGAATGGGAGAAACTCCCCAAATACAGTTGTGCCAAGCTTGTAGCGTCATACCCAAGAAGACTCAAGGCTGTAATCACTGCCAAAGGTGCTTCAACAAAGTACTGAGTAAAGGGTCTGAATACTTATGTAAATGTATATATTTCTGTGTTTAAAAATAAATAAATTAGAAAACATTTCTAAAAACCTATTTTTGCTTTCTCATGATGGGGTATTATGTGTAGATTGATGAGGGGAAAAAACAATTTAATCCATTTTAGAATAAGGTTGTAACGTAACAAAATGTGGAAAAGGTCAAAGGGTCTGAATACTGCTCGTCGAACATCTCGTTCCAAAATCATGGGCATTAATATGGTGTTGGTTCCCCCTTTGCTGCTATAACAGCCTCCACTCTTCTGGGAAGGCTTTCCACTAGATGTTGGAACATTGCTGCAGGGACTTGCTTCCATTCAGCCATAAGAGCATTAGTGAGGTAGGGCACTGATGTTGGGTGATTAGGGCTGGCTCGCAGTCGGCGTTCCAATTCATCCCAAAGGTGTTCAATGGTGTTGAGGTCAGGGCTCTGTGCAGGCCAGTCAAGTTCTTACACACCGATCTCAACAAACCTTTTCTGTATGGACCTCGTTTTGTGCATGGGGGCATTGCACAGGGGCATTTTTAAAATCATTTTGGAGTGGTGGCAACAATTTAGCAGCGGTGGGAAACACTGATACTACAACATTCTGTATTAAGCACTACACAATCGAGGGATACTACAGTGTGTAGTATAGTATTGTATAGTATACTACAAAATTGCTTCAGAAAATATTCACACCCTGACTTTATCCACATTTTGTTGTGTTACAGCCTGAATTTAAAATCTACACAATACCCCATTATGTCAAAGTGGAATTCTGTTTTTAGAAATGTTTACAAATTAATTAAAACTGAAAAGCTGAAATGTCTTGAGTCAATATGTATTCAACCCTTTTGCTATGGCAAGCCTAAATACGTTCAGGAGTAAAGATGTGCTTAACAAGTCACATAATAAGTTGCATGGATTCACTCTGTGTGCAATAATAGTGTTTAACATGATTTTTAAATGACTACCCCATCTCTGTACCTCACACATACAATTATCTGTAAGGTCCCTCAGTCGAGCAGTGAATTTCAAACACAGATTCAACCACAAAGACCAATGGTTCGCAAAGAAGGGCACCTATTGGTAGATGGGTAAAACAAAAAACAGACATTGAATATCCCTTTGAGCATGGTGCAGTTAGTAATTACACATTGGATGGTGTATCAATACACCCAGTCACTAAAAAGATACAGGCGCCCTTCCTAACTCAGTTGCTGGAGAGCAAGGAAACCACTCTGGGATTTCACCATGAGGCCAATGGTAATTTTAAAACCAAGTGTTTAATGGCTGTGATAGGAAATAACTGAGGATGGATCAACAACATTGTAGTTACTCCACAATTCTAACATAAATGACAGAGTGAAAAGAAGGAATACAAATATTTCAAAACATGCATCCTGTTTGCAATAAGGCACTTCAATCCGGCCCGCAATATTTTTTTTATAAATGTATTAAATATGATTATATTTCAGTTACAATTTTTGCCCTAAAATTACTCATTCCATGATATACAAACAACCTCCGATAGATGGCGCTGTAGCCTGGCAGCGCGCCCTGTATTAGGGCCTACAGTCAGATTCAGAATGCGCTCAGTCATCATAGCCACTTCATTGTTTGACGACTTTTGACGTGAAAAATGAGTGCTGCGAAAATGAGAAAAGTGGACTCTGAATGTCGTGTGTTTAAAGAAGAATGGACAGCAAAATACTTTTTTTACTAATATTGGACATAAGGCGGTCTGATATGCCGTTTTTAAGGAATATAATCTCAATCGTAATTTTTCAAGCAAGCATGCCAACTACGCTAGCAATCTGTCCTCTCAGGAAAAGGCAAGGAAGGCCTCAAAACTTACCACAGACTTAAAAGCCCAACAAAATAAGTTTACTAAACGGTGCTCTACTCCGTAACTAAGGCAAGCTACGTAGTGGCACATAAAATCACAAAGCATAGCAAGCCTTATGCTGAAGAGGAGTTTGTGAAAGAGTGTATGGTGGAGACTGCTTGTATACTTTGTCCTGAGAGTAAAAGCCAAATCGAGAAAATTAGCTTACAGTGGGGAAAAAAAGTATTTAGTCAGCCACCAATTGTGCAAGTTCTCCCACTTAAAAAGATGAGAGAGGCCTGTAATTTTCATCATAGGTACACGTCAACTATGACAGACAAAATGAGGAAAAAAAATCCAGAAAATCACATTGTAGGATTTTTAATGAATTTATTTGCAAATTATGGTGGAAAATAAGTATTTGGTCAATAACAAAAGTTTCTCAATACTTTGTTATATACCCTTTGTGGGCAATGACACAGGTCAAACGTTTTCTGTAAGTCTTCACAAGGTTTTCACACACTGTTGCTGGTATTTTGGCCCATTCCTCCATGCAGATCTCCTCTAGAACAGTGATGTTTTGGGGCTGTCGCTGAGCAACACAGACTTTCAACTCCCTCCAAAGATTTTCTATGGGGTTGAGATCTGGAGACTGGCTAGGCCACTCCAGGACCTTGAAATGCTTCTTACGAAGCCACTCCTTCGTTGCCCGGGCGGTGTGTTTGGGATCATTGTCATGCTGAAAGACCCAGCCACGTTTCATCTTCAATGCCCTTGCTGATGGAAGGAGGTTTTCACTCAAAATCTCACGATACATGGCCCCATTCATTCTTTCCTTTACACGGATCAGTCGTCCTGGTCCCTTTGCAGAAAAAACTGCCCCAAAACATGATGTTTCCACCCCCATGCTTCACAGTAGGTATGGTGATCTTTGGATGCAACTCAGCATTCTTTGTCCTCCAAACACGACGAGTTGAGTTTTTACCAAAAAGTTATATTTTGGTTTCATCTGACCATATGACATTCTCCCAATCCTCTTCTGGTTCATCCAAATGCACTCTAGCAAACTTCAGACGGGCCTGGACATGTACTGGCTTAAGGAAGGGGACACGTCTGGCACTGCAGGATTTAAGTCCCTGGCGGCGTAGTGTGTTACTGATGGTAGGCTTTGTTACTTTGGTCCCAGCTCTCTACAGGTCATTCACTAGGTTCCCCCTTGTGGTTCTGGGATTTTTGGTCACCGTTCTTGTGATAATTTTGACCCCACGGGATGAGATCTTGCGTGGAGCCCCAGATCGAGGGAGATTATCAGTGGTCTTGTATGTCTTCCATTTCCTAATAATTGCTCCCACAGTTGATTTCTTCAAACCAAGCTGCTTACCTATTGCAGATTCAGTCTTTCCAGCCTGGTGCAGGTCTACAATTTTGTTTCTGGTGTCCTTTGACAGCTCTTTGGTCTTGGCCATAGTGGAGTTTGGAGTGTGACTGTTTGAGGTTGTGGACAGGTGTCTTTTTTACTGATAACAAGTTCAAACAGGTGCCATTAATACAGGTAACGAGTGGAGGACAGAGGAGCCTCTTAAAGAAGAAGTTACAGGTCTGTGAGAGCCAGAAATCTTGCTTGTTTGTATGTGACCAAATACTTATTTTCCACCATAATTTGCAAATAAATTCATAAAAAATCCTACAATGTGATTTTCTGGATTTTTTTTCCTCATTTTGTCTGTCATAGTTGATGTGTACCTATGATGAAAATTACAGGCTTCTCTCATCTTTTTAAGTGGGAGAACTTGCACAATTGGTGGCTGACTAAATACTTTTTTTCCCCACTGTATCACACAGAACCATCACCAGGCGCATGGATGTGATAGTTGAGGAGCTAATCTCTGAGTTGAAGAAAAAAGCAGATGGCTTCAATCTTTTTTCTATAGCACAGGATGAGAGTACTGACATCAGAGACACCACTCAACTTTTAACTTTTGTCAGAGGAATAAATGAGAACTTTGAAATAAAAGAGGAACTTCTTCCAATGGACTCAATGATGGGAACAACCAGGGGCTCTGACATATATGACAGGGTGTCTGCCTGCTTGGAAAAAATTAATCTATCGTGGAGCAAACTGACAAACGTCACAACAGATGGATCACCAAATCTAACCAGTAAAAACATTGGCCTACTAAAAAGATTACAAGACAAAGTAAAAGAAGAAAGCCCTAACTTGGAGGAATTGATATTTCTTCACTGTATTATTCATCAGGAAGCCCTGTGTAAAAGTGTGTTATAGCTGGAAAATGTTGTCAAAGTGGTTGTAAAACTTGTCAACTTTATACGGGCAAGGGGGCTTAACCATCGTCAGTTCATTCAGCTGCTCAATGACACAGAGGCAGAGCACCAGGACTTGTTGTACCATTCAAATGTGCGCTGGCTAAGCCTGGGAAAAGTATTTTGCTGTGTGTGGGAACTGAGAGGGGAGATAGGTATGTTCCTTGAAACGGTTGGTAAAGCTGATGACTTCTCTGAGTTGAAAGACACAGACTGGCTGGGCGACTTTGCTTTCGGTGTGGACATAATGGGGCATCTGAACGATCTAAATGTAAAACTGCAGGGAAATTGTGTTTTTGTGTATGAACTATATTCCAACATGAAAGCATTCAAGGCCAAACTTATGTTGTTCTCCAGACAAATGAGCAGCTGGTCTCTCGCTCATTTTCCGACACTGGCCGCACTGAACACGCCCACATCGCTGTGCCACACTGAGACATACAGTAGCACTTTGATCGACCTGCATGCTGAGTTTTCCCGCCGCTTCTCAGACTTCACCAAGATTGAGACTGAGCTGGAGCTTGTATCATGCCCCCTGTCTTTTGACAGTGAGAAAGCACCACCAGACACACAATTGGAGCTCATCGACATCCAATGTGACAGTACTTTGAAGGAGAAGTACAAAACAGAAACAATAGACCAGTTCTATGGCTCACTGAATGAAACAAAGTTTCCAAACATTAAAAAGCACGCCCAAAGTATGCTTGTTTTATTTGGGTCCACATATGTGTGTGAACAAACATTCTCAGTCATGAATTACAACAAATCCCGTCACAGGTCAAATTTAACAAATGTCCACTTGTCAGCTGTTCTGAGAATCTCTACATCAAAGATGACAGCAGACTTTGATGCCCTTGCCAAGAGAGGTGAACAGACCCATTGTTCACATTAAGACTTGAATAACCGTGACTGGGGTAGGCAAGGATTATGCTTTTTCATGGCGATGGTTATGCAGTGAGAATTATCCAGCAATGCACTTGGATACAGGTAATAACTGTAAATATGGCTCACAATGGAGATGAGAATTGTTCCTTAATATGCTTTCAAAAACAGACCATTCCAAATTAAACGGATGCTCTTACCATATGTTTCACTGAAATTTTAGAATAGTTGCTGTTACATTTTGCACGTCTCCAGTCATATAATATATATATATTTTTAAGTTTGCATATGTAACTGTAAGTTTGATTGTACTTTACAAGGGTAGAGATGCAGGATCTGTGTGTGTTTGACTGTGTCTGTGATGTTATAAATTCTATAAATTTTGTGAAGATTTTGTGAAAAATGTGTTCACAAAAAACAAGGGTAGAGATGGTACAAGGGTAGAATTGTTCTGCAAGCATATGTACACCTACAGTACACTAGTAGTTCCGTGTCAATGTGAAAATGAATAAAGGCTTCACGTTTTGTCACGCACATAGTATGTGGCCCTTCAATAAAATGCTAAAGTAAGCACTGCATGATCGAGCGATTCTACAGTGCGTAGTGTAGTATTCTACAATATACTACAACATTCTATAGTAAGCGCTACACGATCGAGTGATATAACAGTATGTAGTATGACGACGTTCTGTATCTTGGAAATAATGGACGACGCAGCGGGTGCGAGTCCCTTTGTGGAGTCCATTTTTCCAAGGTAATGTACAGAACAGAGGCATTTATCCCATTTATACCACATTTGCCAAATAAAACAATACTAAACCACAAATGTATTAGTAGAAATACAAAAACATCGTTGATATTTTCATTTTTATAAGCAAATTAATACTCTCATTGTTTGGTTGCTAGAGACTCGACCCAGTCGTTCGTTCGATTAGTTCTATATTTATAGACGCGACCCAGTTGTTTGTTCTATATGTTCCGTTGCCATGGTTGCTGGCAACATTCTTATCTCTTGCTTGCTAGCTAGCCAACTAGCTACGGCTAACCCCAGTCACAACCTCTGCAGCCAGCATAACAGCAAAGTAGCTGCATTGTGGAGTACAGTATACTACAGTTTACTACAGAATCCTATAGTAAGTACTAGACTATTCTATAGTAAACTGTAGTATTTTCCATGTGGGCTCAGTGCAGCTCAAACCATTTTTCCAACCGTCATCACATTCACGTTGGTTGGGAATTGTGGGGAGGTGCGCATTCGGGCTGTGCGTTTCCCGCGGATTATGGTCTCAGAGCCATGTAGCTATGTCACAATGGGACGCCGGACTATCACGTCTTAGCGTCTGTGGACTATGACTTACGCTTTAGGCACACTCCCCTTTTTCTTGACTCAACATTTTAAATTATACCCAAGACACATTATCTTCACACATACTGTAGGCCTAAGGAATACTCTCACAAACGGTTTCAGGTCCAAAGCAGTAGCCATTTATGGAAAAAACTAATGCAATTTCTAAACAAATGCAATTTCACTTATTTTCAAAATGTTATCAAAAAAGGCAAATGCCCTTGCGTGCCTTATGTTGCCGATGCCTGTCTTAGAGTGACGGACTGTGCCAACCTGTGGGGTTTCCCTCCTTTAGGGAACAGTAGTTATAGTAATAACATTATGTTCCCTACAACATACTATTGAGAAATATAATAATGCACCAAGCCGACACCAACGGATACTAAATTAAACGGCCCATGGCAGACCACCCAGACCTGATCACGCCAGATGCGGCAGTCTGGATATTGCACACACTGCGCGCTGCCTAGTGACTTTCCCCTGTCCCAGCCATAAGCACGCTGTGGGCTACACTGAGAGCAGTGACATCCAAGCGATAAAACCTCACAGAAGTCTCGCTGCAGCACTCCTATAGTCAACCCTTTAAAACAGTGGTTCCCAAACTTTTTTACTCAGGGGCCCCCCTTCCAGCATTGGGGAACATCCCGCCCCCGCCCCCCAAAAGCGCCACGTATATTTCTATGTGCACAAGCACTGTTCATGACACAAACTATTCACACCCCTCGTTGGTGGAGAGAATTTTGCAGGTTAAAAGCTTATTTCCAGCTATTCTACAGATTTTGTCATGGGGTGCAAAGAAATTGTTGCAGTTTCAAGGCTAGTTTTCTTGCAATTCTATACATTTTGCCATGTCTATTGTGTATTCATGTGATATTTGAGTGACAAAAAAATTACAACAATATCTATGGGCTAATAACCCTAAATAAAAAAACGTTAGTTGACATGGCCTAGTTGATCTGGACATTTCTGACAAATTAGAAATAGCTCTTTAAGGTATGCAATGACTAACATGACAAGAGGAACTGATGATGCACTACCCAATTTCGAAATTCCACATTGTGCATTTTACTATTACAACTTTCAAGAGTAAGTTTAAAGCTGGACTGAGTTCCTAGATTATTATTTTTTTAAAACTTTGTATCTTTTTTTGGGGGGGGCAGGGTTTGCCCCCCTTGCCGACCCTCGCACCACTGCTTTAAACAATGCTCAAGGTGCTGCCAGACCCCTGGTGGAGTGGGCGCATACACTGCTAGGTAACCTTTGTCCCTTGCTGTTATATGGAAGGGAGATGGCCTCCATAATCCAGTGGGAGAGGCACTGTTTAGAGAGCACCCTGCCACGAGCTGGATTAGCAAAACAGACAAAAAAAACTGGTCACATAACAAGATATCCTGGGTCCGTTCAATGTTTGTGCGTAAAGCTCGCACCGGACACAGGGCATGTAACATCTATTGCTCTTCAGAAGCAAACGGAGGAGACAAAAAGGAAAATAGCTCAAAAACTAAGGACCTGTAGGACATAGCCATGACTTTCGGGGCGAAGGCCGCATTTGGACGCAATGTCACCTTAGAGGTCCCCAGCACATTTAGCCAAGGCCAAAGCCATAAGCAGGGAGGTTTTGTAGGAGAGGGTCTTCAGATCCACCAACTCCAGAGGCTCAAAGGGGGAAGCACACAGTGCCTCCAAAACCAACGGCAACTCCCATGCGTGCGCAATAGGTTGAGAGACCAATCGGAGATGCCGTACACCATTCAGGAACCGCACCACCAGAGGGTGAGCCCCCGGTGAGGCTCCGTCAATTCCCACATTACACGCTGAGATAGCAGCCATGTACACTTTTAAAGAGGAGAATGCTTGAAAAGCTCCTGTAGGAACATAAGGATGTCCCTCACAGAGCACTGAAAAGGAACCAGCTCTTTATCTTGGCACCAAAGCTCAAACACTTGCCACTTATACACATACAGCCCTCTCATGGAGGGTTCCCTTGCGGACTGAATGGTGCATTAACATTCGGAGGTAAACCTCTAGCCATCAGATTGGCCCTCTCAGGGGCCAGGCCCATTGGAAGCAAATCTCCGTCCTCGCGTGCCAAACCTGCCTGTGCATCTGGGACACCAGGTCCCTGTGCAATGGGAGTTTCCATGGGTCCCCGCCTAAAAGACAAACGATCTTTGCGAACCAAGGCTGCCTGGGAAACGGAGAGCCACAAGAATCAATGATAAACCCTCCCGGTGCACCCTCTCCAACGTGGGCTGAATCAGAACCACTGGCGGAAATGCGCAAAGGAGGGTCCGAGGCCACTGGTGCGCAAGAATGCCCATTCCCAACAGGGCACTCGGGTCCCTCATCGAGATAAATAGATGACACTGCACGTTTTTTCACAATGCATAAAGATCTACGTCGGCCCTGCCGAACATTTCCTATATCAGGGAGACCACCCAGGGGTGTAGCCTGAGAGAAAGGGCCCCACCTGGGTAAAAGATCTGCACCCGAGTTGAGGCAACTGGAGGCATGCGTCGCCCGAAGCGAGAGCATGTGCTCACTGCTCCCCAGCAATAGGGAGCGAGCCAAGGTTAGGAGGGAGAGACAGTCTCTCCCCATATGTTGATGCTTGCCACCACTGACATATTGTCGGTTCTGACCAGCACAAACCGGCCTGACAAAAGCAGGGGGAAGCGCCTGAGCGCTAGATACACCGCTAGGAGCTCCGGGTAATTGATATGCAGTGCGCTCCGCACCAGTGTCCATACCCCCCAATTGAGTTGCCTTCATACAGCGCACCCCACCCTTGCAGGATACAACTCAGCCCATGAGAGCCTCCTGACAATAGCAGAGGGTCCTATCAATGGGCCATGGCCTATAGGCCTGACAGGGACACCCGAAGCGACTGGCTTAGGCTGAGAGATGCATCCAGGAGAGTAGATAGCACTCAGTGCTGGAAGGGTCACATCAACAATAGCCCCACGGGAACGACATCCATCACTGAAGCCATCATCCCCAGTGGACGTGTGATCCTGCCGAAATTTGGCTAAGCAGAGCTGGAGCATGGGGATAGAAAAGCGTGATATGCGAGTGAGTCTAACTCGAGACCCAGAAATGGAATGCGCTGAGATGGAGTCAGACAACTCTTTTCTGGTTTCTTATGAAGCCTAGGGACTGAATACAGGACAGTAGCATGGATGTGTGCAACACTGCTTTCCCCCTCGACTCCGCCACCACCAGCCAATAGGTTGTAATAGCCGGCTGCTCGTTTGTAGATTGAGTTTGTAGACTGAGGTGCTTGCTGAGGGTACGTAGGTTTAGAATGGGATGCAAAGTCTCGTCCCTTTCCATAACCAGGAAATACTGTATGTACCAGCCGTTCCGGATCTTCGACATACAATCCATTCGGATTGCCTGCTTCTGGAGACGGGAGGTTATTTCCTCCCTCAAAACAGGCACTGAGGCCTCAAGAACAGTTGACGTGATGACGCCTCAGAAGCGCGGGGGACGCACAACAAATTGTAGCCTGTACCCTGAGGTCACTGTTCGAATGATCCACGGCGACACTGCGCATGCGTGCCTTTGGTCAGAGCAGACAGTGAGACTCCTGTGAAGTGTCTGAAGGGGCGGGACCACACCTTGTGGACTGGGAGAGATTCTTCTTCCATTTCCACCACTCTTGACAATTGTGTGTCTGAATGTGGAGAAGGGACACTTTTTATCAAACTCACATGTGGAAGACAACACTTTTGACACCTGTGAACACTGTGGAACTGTGTTTATGTGCCAAGGTTTGCCTAAAGCCTGGCCCACTCTGGGTACACGGGCTCCGGTGATCAGTGACATACCCCGATTGGCTGTGCTATTTGGGGGTACTGTTGTTACAACGAGCCTCACTTGGTTTAGGCAATAAGATGCGTTCCGGTAACTGGCTGGCACCCAGCACTGGACCGCACGCATTAAAAATAGACCCGGGGGGGGAAAAACTTTATCATGGAGGTTACCCTACCGACCAGTCGTAGGTACTGGCGACAAAGCACCTTGTAACCTAGCTGGGAATGGGAAAGGCAGCTCTGAAAAACAGACCCCAGACAGGGGCGATTTGTAATTTAATCTAATTCCCAGAATAAAAAGCGTTGAGATGGAGACAGACAGCTCATTTCGGGGCTCATATGAACCACAGAGACTGTGTGTGGGATAATAGTGTGGTCGTGTCCAACCTGCTCGTTCCCTCGACTCCGCTACCAGCAACTAATCACCTAAAAAGCCCATAACCTGTATCACTAGACACCTCATAGGGACTAGTGAGCTACAGGCAGGAATCAGCAATGAATCCCAGTAATGAGCCACCTATGGGGAGGGGCGCCCCCTTCTGGACAGACACCCTACTTATTATTCTCACCCTGGGGAGATTGATATACCCCTTGAACCCTGTGAACACTGTGGAACGCGGGGTAACAGAGGGGGCAGCATTAAACATGGACAAGCTTCCAACATACGTTGTGCTTCCGTGAGACTGTATAGCCTGCATGAAGCACAGGGGGCTCTGGCAATGGCTGAAGTAGTACCCTGTTTGGACGTAACCAAACGTGGGGGCACTGTTGTCACTGTAATGTTTTTGAACACTGGTCACTCAGACCCGTGCCAAGGCGCTCGAGGGCTGCTTCCTCATCGGAGGTGCCCGCAAACCCCGCTTCCTCCACTGCCTCCAACTCCAGGAATTGAAAAATAGGAATGGGGTTGCCAGGGAAAGCTAGTAAGTTTCACCCGCCGGAAGTTAAGCATGCTAGCCAACTTTAGCCAGGAGGCTTTTTGGTCTAAGCTAGGCTAGCTAGCTTCTTTGACTGCAGGACGGTCCGTTTAGAATAACCAAGTGACTTATTGTTACGTATACTGAACAAGAGAGCTACCCCAGAAACTCCACCGTGGGGAGGGAGGAATAGCTCGTAATAGCATGCTATGGTCTTAAAAGTCCACGTAGGACTGGATCACTGAGTTGGGACCGGACCCTTCATCAACAAGTCTGGGAAGTGAGGCAAGCGGTGCTTGACCGAGGCAGACACAGGCGGTGGGGCTAACCACCGAACCTGGCCGCCTTCTCTCTTTGAGTAGCCTCCCGTAACCGGCGACAGAAAGCACAGGCAGACAAGACACCACATACCCTTTGCCCAGGCAGACAAGACATTTGCTCCGACCACCGCTTCCTGCACCTCGGCCCAGCCGAGGTACCGTATCCGGGAAAGGAAAGTCGCCATCGGTAATTGCAATTTTCCTCAAGAATGCTATGTCTTTCCAGGGAGTTTGTACGCAGTACGTGGCAATGCGCACTCGTGCTGTAACCCAAGACAAACTACACATTGATTGTGAATATCTTTCAGAAAAATGCTATAACCGCATGACTGCGGGCATGATCTCGACCCCGAACCCGGCTTAGCCATCTTTGTCTCTGTCGTTTTCTTAGCCATCTTACTCATTGCACCAGCAAATTGAAGAATAACTAATTGTTTGTGATTAGAAACGTATGAGAACAAGTACAAACTTCAGCACACAACATCCAGGGGGTGAGCACGCTCTACCACTATGGGACAGTTTAGTTGGCGCAACGTAAGACAGTCTCGTTTGCAAATAGTTAGTTTTAGTAGCACCGAGGTGAAGAGCGGAATAATTTAAGGAATGAATCCGAGCCTCACACTTATCACCTGTGGAAGATGGGACTTCCAGCGATTTCATTGGCCTTGTCAGGCGTGACTGTATATCCTTCAACCAAAGTCGCGAGAGTGTGACTCCCCATAGTATGTTGTACCAAAGTTGACCGACTGAAAGGGAACCTAAAACAAGTCAAAAAAAATCGCACACTAATAGACAAACGTCCTTGACTTCAATCTATTTTTCATTGCAAGGTGCATGGGAAATGAAAAAAATATATATATATACACATTGAACAAAAATATAAACGCAACATGCAACAATTTCAAAGATTTTACTGAATTACAGTTCATATAAGGAAATCAGTCAATTGAAAGAAATTCATTATGCCCTAATCTATGGATTTCACATGACTGGGAATGCAGATATGCATCTGATGGTCAAAGATACAGTACCCCCAAAAAAAGGTAGGGGCTAGGATCAGAAAACCAGTGAGTATCTGGTGTGACCACCATTTGCCTCATGCAGCGTGACACATCTCCTTCGTATAGAGTTGATCAGGCTGTTGTTTGTGGTCTGTGGAATGTTGTCCAATTCCTCTTCAATGGCTGTGTGAAGTTGCTAGATACTGGCAGAAACTGGAACACGCTGTCGTACACGTCGATCCAGAGCATCCCAAACGTGCTCAATTGGTAACATGTCTGGTGACTATGCAGGCCATGGAAGAAAGGGGCATTGCATTATCATGCTGAAACATGAGGGGATAGCGGCGGATGAATGGCACGACAAGGGGCCTCAGGATCTCGTCACAGTATCTCTGTGCATTGAACTTCCCATCAATAAAATTGTGTTCGTTGTCCGTAGCTTATGCCTGCCCATACCATAACCCCACCGCCACCATGGGGCGCTCTGTTCGCAACGTTGACATCAGCAAACCGCTTGCCCACACGACGCCATACACGCTGTCTGCCATCTGCTAGGTACAGTTGAAATCGGGATTCAACGTGAAGAGCACACTTCTCCAGCATGTCAGTGGCCATCGAAGGTGAGCATTTGCCCACTGAAGTCGGTTACGACACCGAACTGCAGTCACGTCAAGACCTTGGTGAGGACGACGAGCATGCAGATGAGCTTCCCTGAGACGGTTTCGGACAGTTTGTGCAGAAATTCTTCGGTTGTGCAAACCCACAGTTTCATCAGCTTTCCGGGTGGCTGGTCTCAAGACGATCCTGCAGGTGAAGAAGCCAGATGTGGTGGTCCTGGGCTGGCGTGGTTACACGTGGTCTGCGGTTGTGATGCCGGTTGGACGTACTGCCAAATTCTCTAAAACGATGTTGGAGGCGGCTTATGGTAGAGAAATTAATATTCAGTTCTCTGGATTCCTGCAGTCAGCATGCAAATTGCATGCTCCCTAAAAACTTGAGACAGCTGTGGCATTGTGTTGTGTGACAAAACTGCACATTTTAGAGTGGCCTTTTATTGTCCCAAGCACAAGGTGCACCTGTGTAATGATCATGCTGTTTAATCAGCTTCTTGATATGCCACACCTGTCACACACACACACACACACACACAGGAACCTACCTGCCACAGTGAGGCTGACCACGGCCCTGATCTCCCCCTGTAGGTTGTTGGAGGCGATACAGGTGTAATTTCCTGCGTCGCTGCGCGTCACTTTGGGGAAGTGGAGCTGGCCGTTCCTCATCTCTACATGAGGAGGCAGCTCTCCACTGTCTGTAGTGGGTGACAGAGGGTCAGAGAGGAGATCAACGAGGGCTGAGAACCTACAGTACTGTGATATTCTTTCCCCACTATCGTGCTGTCCAGAACCATACTGTGCTCGGCTCAATAGTGTGAATCAGCTATAAGTGTAATGGATGAAGTGATCTTATCTAACATAGGCAATACAAATGAAGGGAAATTATCAAATGTAATTCATCAGATTCAATCTACAATGCATTTCCTTCTCTAATGATTCTGTATTCTAAATTATCCATAATCTGATATTATAAGAAGATAGATTGATTACTTTATTGTATATTGTCAAAGGACACAGATATTTGTCTTTTTTCATCTCTGTGACCTGTGACAATGGCTTCATCTCAACCCTCTGAAACATACACAAACACCCACGGAGAGGTTGGAACACCGGGTCAGTCACATTGCTGCACCCCTAGAGCAGTTTAAGGGTTAAGTGCCTTGCTCAAAGGCACAACGACAGCAGATGGCATCTAGGATATTGTGCTCTAGCACTGAGTAGGACCACCCTGCACTCACCTGCTTTGGTCCATTTGATGATGGGGGTCTCTCTGCCTGTAGCAGAACACTGGATGTTGACCTCCTTGTCCAGCTCCAGGCACTGGGACGGTTGGGGCGTAGGGGTGAACTTCAGCTTCTCTGGAACACACAGGTCAAAGGTTAAACACCATATTAAACACACAGCTAAGAGAGATTAGCCTGGTCCCAGATCTGTTTGTGCTGTATAACAGTGACCATCCATAGGAGTTGGCAAGACAGTACAAACAGATCTGGGACCAGGCTAAAGAGAGAGTGCCTCAGTGCCATGGTACACTATTCAAAGCTATTCACAGCATGTTCAGACACATTTAAAAAGATGCAGATGCAAGCACATACATTCACATGGCTGAATGAAGGAAGACAAGGGTATCAGGATCTAAGGTTAAACTGACTGATAACACACACACACACACCAGGTAATTCCAGCTCACCCAGTACATAGACTCTGGCGTGTCCAGACAGCCTGCCTCCCTCTGTCTTGCTCTCACAGCCATACATCTGACCATCATACACCTCCACATTGTTGATGCGCAGGGTACCATTGGGGAACACTGTAAAGCGTGAGTCCTGATGGAGAAGAGAGGGAGAAGGGTAGAGGATGGAGAGGAATAGCCTAGATACAGTACGTGCAGCTCCTAACTGGAAGTCATTAGCGTGTAAGGTCAACAGTTCAATCCTGATCCTTACCATACTAACATAAACAGAGTCCTATGGGCCCTGGTCAAAATAAGTGGTGTGTGTGTGTGAGAGAGAGAATGAGAGAGAGAAAGAGAAAGAGCTACTGACCTCAGGCATGACTATAATGTTGTTTCGGAGCCAGGTGACCTCAGGCTCAGGGGTAGCCTGGGCGTGGCAGTGGAGGTAGCCTGGTCTTCCCTCCTCCAGGTAGCTGTCCTGGGGCTTGGTTACCCACACTGGGGCAGCTGAATCACACACACAAATGAATTATTATTAGTCTAGTAGAAGCCAGTGTCAATCATGCTGAATCCCAAATGTACCCCTTGCTTACATTTTACATTTTAGTCATTTAGCAGACGCTCTTATCCAGAGCGACTTACAGTTAGTTAGTGCATACATTATTTTTTTATTTTTCATACTGGCCCCCCGTGGGAAGAAAAATAATGGACCAATCATGACTAAAGGACAACCCTATAATAGGGACCAGAGTTTTCCATGATCAGGACACCTCCTGGCCCTAGCCATGATGTAATAGGTCAGGAGATATTGGTCTGACTCACTGGCCACTGTGAAGGTCAGGTCCTGGGTCTTGCGGCCCGCCTTGTTCTGGGCCACGCAGGTGTAGGAGCCCGAGTCGCCCTGCTCGGTGGGGCTGAAGACCAGCTCACTCCCCTCCTGGTACACCCGGCCCTCCGTGGGGACGCGCACCCCTTCCCGCTCCCACCACACCTCGGGCTGGGGCTTTCCATGCGGGGCCCGACAGGACACACGCTGCATTGTGTCTGCTGTGAAGACCCGGGACTGTCTGGGGGACATGTCCTCGATCTCTGTAATAGGGAGAGTGGAAGGGAGAGAGAGGGAGGAAGAGAGAGGGAGAGAGAGAGGGTGAGGGAGAGAGTAGGAGAGTGCGGGCATGGGAGAGTGAGAGTGGAAGATAAAGATACATTGAGAGAAAATGTGAGGTATTATTTTAGTGCTCAAATTGATTTTCATGTAAACTAGTCTCAGGCGATAATAATCAATACTTTTTTCGAATTTGAATTTCAGAGGCACCATCAGCATACTTGGCTTTAGTCTGAAATGCTATTCAAAGACACTGTAAAGTAATTCCTTTCTTGTTAAGAAATAACTACTGATGTATAGCAAGGGAACAGTAATTAGAGGACAATTCCTGAATTGTATATCTGACTGTATCAGACCTGTTCAAATACAACAATACTTTGAGCTTTAGCCTGCCTGAAGTGCCAGATGGGTGGTGTTTGCATTATTGCAACTTTCCGATTGGTTCCATTGCACCAGGCAAGCTCAATCAAGCCCAGCTGAAGGATTTGAAATGCTTTCAAATGGTATTTGAACCCAGGTCTGTACGTCTGACTGTTGCTCTTTTACTTTAAGGCCATGACAATGGGCCCTTAGCCCAGGCTTCTGTGGGGTGGGTGAGTTATATTAAAGCTGGCAGGCAGCTCTGTATACAGCTGTGAGCTGCTACAGTACATGCAGCTCCTAACTGGAAGTCTTAGCGTGTATTGCCCAACATGCCTCTCAAAGCAGGTCAATGGTTCAATCCTGATCCTTACCAGATTAACATAAACAGAATCCTATGAGCCCTGGTCAAAAGTAGTGCTGTGTGTGTGTGTGTGTGCATGGTGGGGCTGGCACAGAGGTACTGCTTAAACTTGTCCCAAAAACGCTGAACCTGGGTCTGTGTGACACAATTCCAGTTTAATGCCTGAGGAATTAGCAACAGATTAGGTGAATTAAGGTATTTAAATGGAGCTGTGGTTCACTGGGTTAAGACTGCAGAGGCCGCTGTATGGGGCCCAGTTAGGGCCCGGTCCAAGTCCTGGGGGCTACAGTAACAGAGGTACACTAGGGACTGGGAGGGGTGTGACACTTGATCCATCATCAGAAACCAACCATTACCTGGGTCATTTTCATTAGGCACAAAACGGAAGAAAGCAGAGGTAAACAGGGAGGCTCTACCTGGACTTGTCCAATCAGAAACATTCATTTTAGTTTTCCGTTGCATTTAAAAACTTTTTCCATTGTGTGCCCTAATGAACACGACCCAGGTTACCTGCTTAATAGATGCATCTCCAGTGACGTACCGTATTTTTACACACAATTACTCAAATCTATTTGATATTCATTGAGGCGATTTAGATCATACCTCAACTGCTGTCGACTTGCCACAAGCCACCCTGTGTCTCGCACTAACTACTCTTTTCAGATCAGCCCACATTCTCTTTTCTAACAAAGCCATACATGACAGTGTCAGTGCGTGTGTGTGCGACTGTGCACACGCAAGTGTGTGTGTGGGGTCGCTACAATGAGCCTGTTTAAGCAAACAGCTTGTCTTAACAGCTGGACGGAGGGAGGGAGGGAGCAGGGGAGGAAACAGCTTCTGAAGGAGGAGAGGACAAGAGGAGAGCGGGAGAGCATGAAGAAGCACACCACTTGGTCTCTGTGGAAGATACAGCTGGGGCGGATGTCAATAAGGGAATTCAATTATCTCTAGGGAGATATCTGCCCCTAAGTTAATGAGTGAAGGAGTGAGAGACAGGGGTAGAGAGAGGGAGAGAGAGAGAGAGAGAAAAAAGAAAATAGAGAGATGGGGCTGACACTGTCATACATCCTACACTCGTGTGTGCGCGCGTGTGTGCATCTGCTTGTGTGTGTGTATGCGTGTGTGTATGCGTGTGTGTTTGTTAGTGTAGCACCTGCTATGAGGAGGGAGGCCTCCAGCGTGACGTCGGGGCCCCGGGGCCCTCTGCCCACACACCTGTAGGGGCCAGTGTTTCTGTGCTTCACCTGGGTGATGAGCAGGGTGCCGTTGGTGTACAGGATCACTCTATGGAGAGAGGAGAGGGGATGCACAGGTAAACACCAGTACTCAGATGAACATTAATAATGCCATTCACTCGCTGATACTCTCAACCAAACCAGAGTATGAATGCAGAAACTGAAAAAGGCACTTACATTAACAGAGGAGTTTTAGCTATGCAAAGACATTTTAATTGGTGAATTTACAGTATGCACTCAGGGTAATATCCTTTTCACATTATCGTGCCGTCCTGAACCGTACTGTGCTGGTCCTGCTGGCTCTGATCTTTTATTTTCAAATGGTCCATTCCAGCAACTGTGCTGGATTCGTAACCAGGCCAGCTCTGAACAGCTTGGCACGGCTCAGTGTGAAAAGGGTATGTGTCCATTCTATCTGGCCCAGTGTACACCATGGCCCTTCTCTGGCCCCTGACAGGGAAAGAGGAGTATCAGTGTGTGTGATAGAGAGGATGAAGTCTCATTACCGTCTGACCTTAGTCAGCTCAGAGCCTGACAGCTAACGGACCAGCTACCCCACGCATGTGAAATCCATGTCCGTGAGATTTGCGTGATACAGAGTTGATATAGTCTTACTGTAGTCAACGTTACCTGCTACATCGGTGTGTGCGTAAAGCGTAGATGTTGCGTGGCAACGTAAAGTTAGGTTTGGAGTCTATTTCTCTCAGATCCACTCGCATAAACACCATACAAAGTACCTGAAATAATTGGTATGAATCCTTTTTTGACACTTAAAAACATATTAACTCAGCTTCATAGTATGAAATGTAATAGAAACATTAATAATAGTAGTAGGGTACATCCATACAATAGTAGTACCTGTATGAAAATCAACAGAACTGTAGTCTTCCTAGTTCATAATTGGAGGTAGGTTGTTATATTTATAGTTTCAATGCTTTTTAGAAACTTTGAAATATTCAAACCAGCTATTGCAGAGCTGATGGTCTGTTAAGTAAACCCCTCCCCTGACCCTCCTTGGAAGATATTCCGATTTGACAGGACAGGACAAAGTTGTCAAAATGGATGACACCTGTTTGATCATCGAAGCTAAGAAGCACACTTACAAGGACGCCCCCAATACAAGAACGCTTTGTCCAAAGAAAAAACATGGAATGCTGTACCATCCGTCCTTGGAGAACCAGGTGTTTTATCAACAAAATCAATTGGTGTACATTTGTTCTGCAAAGTACAGACAGTCAGTCTTTCTTATTTTTTACATTTTCTATTCGTAAATTTAGCTCACATAATATAATTTTAAAGTATGCATTAAGGTCCCTGTCATATAATAAACATGGCAAAAATAAATGTATAAATGCAGTTCTATAGCTTCCAAAATCGTTTTTTACAATGGTGGGGGAGTAGTAAAATGGAGGCACGGTGGCGTCAAAACAGCGCCCAGTCAGTCATCTAGTGTATAAAGTATATAGATGGGTTGGCTGCCAATGTCACAAAAATGATGTTCGCTCATCGATGTGGCCGGAAGGCGTGCGTTGTTATGATTCTGAACGGTCAGATAGCTAGCAACAATGACAAGAAGCTGCCATGTGGGGAATCTTAGGTGGCTCGTTTCAGTTCGTTGTATCTTGTTATTGACAGCATGTCTTGTTTTGAGGTGTTTTGACTGATGTCATATTCGCTAGCTAACCAACAACTGTAACAATGTATTTGCGAGACAACAAGTGCTCATTGTGCAAATCTATTTATGTTTTCAATAAACATTTGTAGACTAAATATAGTTGATTTGTTGTCAACAGTCTAAGTAAACCCCGTCTGTTGTGCCCCATTGTTGAGCAGGCATCGCTTTTGTTGTTAAACAACCAACCCGTCTATACATTTGTACAAAACACTTAGCAGATCCTGTGCTTTAAAGGCCAAAATGGTGTACTGGCCCTTTAAGAACTGCTTGTGCCTCTGGTAGTTAAAATGTCTGTCGGGAAAGGCTGGCATTATACTCAACCTTCACCTGTTGGATCTCTGCCAGCTTCTCCAGTAACACAATCCTTTTGTTTCCTCTGCGTGTGTCCAATACATAACGTGAGTAAAGAAATATGAACTTTTGTTTGACTGTTTTACCTGATGCAGGCAATTGGTTTGAATTCTAAAGGGATAACCAGCCACGTTGCGGACACTGACGTCTTGCTCCCGGACAAGCTAAACACCTTCTTTGCCCACTTCGAGGAAAACACAGTGCCGCCGACGAAGGCCCCCATCGCTCCCGTGGACTGTGAGCTCTCGTTCTCCATGGCCAACGTGAGTAAGACATTTAAGCGTGTTAACCATTCCAAGGTTGCTGGCCCAGACGGCATCCCAAGCAGTTTCCTCAGAGCATGCACAGACCAGCTGGCTGGAATGTTTATGGACATATCCACTTGCCTCAAGATGTCCACCATTGTTCCTGTACCCAAGAAAGTGAAGGTAACTGAAGGTAACTCGCCCCGTAGCACTCACTTCTGTCATCATTAAGTTCTTTGAGAGGCTAGTTAAGAATCATATCACCTCCAACTTACCCGACATCCTAGACCCACTGCATTTGCGTACCGCCCCAATAGATCCACGGATGACGCAATCGCCATTGCACTGCCCTATCCCATCTGGACAAGAGGAATACCTATGTAAGAATGCTGTTCATTGACTAGAGCTCAGCCTTTGACACCATAGCACCCTCCAAGCTCATCATTAATGTTGGGGCCCTGGGTCTGAACCCCTGGGTCCTGGACTTCCTGATTGGTCACCCCCAGGTGCTGAAGGTTGGAAACAACACCTCCACTACGCTGATCCTCAACACAGGGGGCCCACAAGGGTGTGTGCTCAACCGCCTCCTGTACTCTCTGTTCACCCATGACTGCGTGGCCACGCACGTCTCCAACTCAATCATCAAGTTTGCAGACGACACAACAGTGGTAGGACTGATTACCAACAATGACGAGACAGCCTAAAGGGAGGAGGTGAGGGCCAGGAAAATAACCTCTCCCTCAATGTCAACAAAACAAAGGAGCTGATCGTGGACTTCTGGATACAGCAGAGAGAACACGCCCCCACCCGCATCGACGGGGCCACAGTGGAGAAGGTGAAAAGCTTCAAGTTCCTCGTCGTACACATCACTGACAATCTGAAATGGTCCACTCACACAGACAGTGTGGTGAAGAAGGCGCAACAGCGCCTCTTCAACCTCAGGAGGCTGAAGAAATTTGTCTTGGCCCCTAAGAAGCTCACATACATTTACAGATGCATCATTGAGTGCATCCTGTCGGGCTGTATCACCGCCTGGTTCTCCATAGGGTGGGGCGTTCTGCTCAACACATCACGGGGGGCACATTGCTTGCCCTCCAGGACATCTACAGTGTATTCGGAAAGTATTCAGACCCCTTGACTTTTTCCACATTTGGTTAGTTTGGCTGGGTGGCCAGCTCTAGGAAGAGTCCTGGTGGTTCCAAACTTCTTCCATTTACGAATGATCAAGGTCACTGTGTTCTTGGGAACCTTCAATGCTGCAGAAATTGTTTGGTACCCTTACCCAGATCTGTGCCCGGACACAATCCTGTCTCCGAGCTCTATGGACAATTCCTTCGACCTCATGGCTTGGTTTTTGCTCTGACATGCACTGTCAACTGTGGGACCTTATATAGACAGGTGTGTGCCTTTCCAAATCATGTCCAATCAATTGAATTTACCACAGGTGGACTCCAATCAAGTTGTAGAAACATCTCAAGGATGAGAAATGGAAACAGGATGCACCTGAGCTTAATTTCGAGTCTCAAAGCAAAGGGTCTGAATTCTTATGTAAATAAGATATCTGTTTTATATTTGTAATAAATGTGCAACATTTCTAAAAACATGTTTTCGCTTTGACATTATGGGGTATTGTGTGTAGATTGCTGAGGATAAAAAAAAAAAAGAAAAGCATTTTAGAATAAGGCTGTAACGTAACAGAATGTGGAAAAGGGGTCTGAATACTTTCCGAAGGCACCGTATATATATATATTATTATATTTACATTTTAGTAATTTAGCCGACGCTCTTATCCAGAGCGACTTACACTTAGTGAGTGCATACATTTCCATAATGGCCCCCCGTGGGAAACGAACCCACAACCCTGGCGTTGCAAGCGCCATGCTCTACCAACTGAGCTAATATATACACACTACCATTCAAAGGTTTGGGGTCACTTAGAAATGTCCTTGTTTTCTAAAGAAAATCAATGTTTTGACCATTAAAATAACATCAAATTGATCAGAAATACAGTGTAGACATTATTCATGTTGTAAATGTCTATTGTAGCTGGAAACGGCTGATTTTTTAACGGAATATCTACATAGGCGTACAGAGGCCCATTATCAGCAACCATCAGTCCTGTGTTCCAATGGCACGTTGTGTTTGCTAATCCAAGTTTATCATTTTAAAAGGCTAATTGATAATTAGAAAACCCTTTTGCAATTATGTTAGCACAGCTGAAGACTGTTGTGCTGATTAAAGAAGCAATAAAACTGGCCTTCTTGAGACTAGTTGAGTATCTGGAGCATCAGCAATTGTGGGTTCGATTACAGGCTCAAAATGGCCAGAAACAAATAACTTACTTCTGAAACTCGTCAGTCTATTCTTTTGTTCTGAGAAATGAAGGCTATTCCATGCGAGAAATTGCCAAGAAACTGAAGATCTCGTACAACGCTGTGTACTACTCCCTTCACAGAACAGCGCAAACTGGCTCTAACCAGAATAGAAAGAGGAGTGGGAGGCCCCGGTGCACAACTGAGCAAGAGGACAAATACATTAGTGTCTAGTTTGAGAAACAGATGCCTTACAGGTCCTCAACTGGCAGCTTCATTAAATAGTACCCACAAAACACCAGTCTCAACGTCAACAGTGAAGAGGCGACTCCGGGATGCTGACCTTCTAGGCAGAGTTGCAAAGAAAAAGCCATATCTCAGAATGGCCAGTAAAAAGCTAAGATTAAGATGGACAAAAGAACACAGACACTGGACAGAGGAAGATTGGAAAAAAGTGTTATGGACAGACGAATCCAAGTTTGAGGTGTTCTAATCACAAAGAAGAACATTTGTGAGATGCACACCACATGAAAATATGCTGGAGGAGTGCTTGATGCCATCTGTCAAGCATGTTGTAGGCAATGTGATGGTCTGGGGGTACTTTGGAGGTGGTAAAGTGGAAGATTTGTACAGGGTAAAAGGGATCTTGAAGAAGGAAGGCTATCACTCCATTTTGCAACGCCATGCCATATCCTGTGGACGGCGCTTGATTGGAGCCAATTTCCTCCTACAACAGGACAATGATGTAGGAGGGACAGCTCCAAACTATGCAATAACTATTTAGGGAAGAAGCAGTCAGCTGGTATTCTGTTTATAATGGAGTGGCCAGCACAGTCACCGGATCTCAACCCTATTGAGCTGTTGTGGGAACAGCTTGACCGTATGGTACGTAAGAAGTGCCCATCAAGCCAATCCAACTTGTGGGATGTGCTTCAGGAAGCATTGGGTGAAATCTCTTCAGATTACCTCAACAAATTGACAACTAGAATGCCAAAAGTCTGCAAGGCTGTAATTGCTGCAAATAAAGGATTCTTTGACGAAAGCAAAGATTGAAGGACAAAATAATTATTTCAATGACTTGTCAATGACTACATTTCCTATTCATTTTGCTATATTTGCTATTCAAACTCAACTCATGTGGTCCTCTGTCGCTCAATTGGTAGAGCATGGCGCTTGTAACGCCAGGGTCGTGGGTTCGATCCCCAGGACCACCCATACGTAAAAATGTATGCACACATGACTGTAAGTCGCTTTGGATAAAAGTGTCTGCTAAAGGGCTTATTATTATTTCATTTTTGTTTTCATGGAAAAACAAGGAAATGTGTAAGTGACCCCAAACTTTTTAATGGTAGTATACACATTATTTATTTATTATATATATATATATATATATATATATATATATATATATATACTACCAGTCAAAAGTTTGGAAACACCTACTCATTCAATGGTTTTTCTTTATTTGTACTATTTTTTACATTGGAGAATAATAGTGAAAATATCAAAACTATGAAATAACACATATGGAATCATGTAGTAAACAAAAAAGTTTTAAACAAATCAAAGTATATTTTTATATTTGAGAATGTTCAAATAGCCACCCTTTGCCTTGAAGACGGCCCCATGTAGCTCAGTTGGTAGAGCATGACACTTGCAATGCCAGGGTTGTGGGTTCGATTCCCACGGGGGGCCAGTATGAGAATGTATGCACTCACTAACTGTAAGTCGCTCTGGATAAGAGCGTCTGCTGAATGACTCAAATGTAAATGACAGCTTTGCACACTCTTGGCATTCTCTCAACCAGCTTCACCTGGAATGCTTTTCCAACAGTCTTGAAGGAGTTCCAACAATGCTTGCACTTGTTGGCTACTTTTCCTTTACTCTGTGGTTCGACTCATCCCAAACCATCTCAATTGGGTTGAGGTCGGGGGATTGTGCAGGTCAGGTCATCTGATGCAGCACTCCATCACTCTCCTTCTTGGTAAAATAGCCCTTACACAGCCTGGAGGTGTGTTGGGTCATTGTCCTGTTGAAAAACAAATGATAGTCCCACTAAACCCAAACCAGATGGGATGGTGTATCGCTGTAGAATGCTGTGGTAGCCAGGCTGGTATAATGTGCCTTGAATTCTAAATAAATCACAGACAGTGTCACCAGCAAAGCACCCCCACACCATAACACCTCCTCCTCCATGCTTTACGGTGGGAAATACACATGCAGAGATCATCCGTTCACCCACACCGCGTCTCACAAAGACACAGCGGTTGGAACCAAAAATCTCAAATTTGGACTCCAGACCAAAGGACACATTTCTACCGTTCTAATGTCCATTGCACGTGTTTCTTGGCCCAAGCAGGTCTCTTCTTCTTATTGGCGTCCTTTAGTAGTGATTTCTTTGCAACAATTCGACCATGAAGGCCTGATTCACACAGTCCCCTCTGAACAGTTGATGTTGAGATGTGTCTGTTACTTGAACTCTGTGATGCATTTATTTGGGCTGCAATTTCTGAGGCTGGTAAGTCTAATGAACTTATCCTCTGCAGCAGAGTTAACTCTGGGTCTTCCATTCCTGATCCTCATGAGAGCCAGTTTCGTCATTGCGCTTGATGGTTTTTTCGACTGCACTTGAAGAAACTTTCAAAGTTCTTGAAATGTTCTGGATTAACTGACCTTCATGTCTTAAAGTAATGATGGACCGTCGTTTCTCTTTGCTTATTTGAGTTGTTCTTGAGATAATATGGACTTGGTATTTTACCAAATAGGGCTATCCTCTGTATACCACCCCTACCTTGTCACAACACAACTGATTGGCTCAAACGCATTAAGGAAAGAAATTCCACAAATTAACTTTTAAGAAGGCACACCTGTTTATTGAAATGCATTCCAGGTGACTACCTCATGAAGCTGGTTGAGAGAATGCCAAGAGTGTGCAAAGCTGTCATCAAGGCAAAGGGTGGCTATTTTAAGAATCTCAAATATGAAATATATTCTGATTTGTTTAACACTTTTTTGGTTACTACATGATTCCATATGTGTTATTTCATAGTTTTGATGTCCAAACTTTTGACTGGTACTGTATATACACTACTCAAAAAAATTAAGGGACCACTAAAATAACATATCCTAGATCTGAATGAATGAAATAATCTTATTAAATAATTTTTTCTTTACATAATTGAATATGCTGACAACAAAATCACACAAAAATTATCAATGGAAATCAAAATGTTCAACCCATGGAGGTCTGGATTTGGAGTCACCCTCAAAATTTAAGTGGAAAACCACACTACAGGCTGATCCAACTTTGATGTAATGTCCTTAAAACAAGTCAAAATGAGGCTCAGTAGTGTGTGTGGCCTCCACGTGCCTGTATGACCTCCCTACAACGCCTGGGCATGCTCCTGATGAGGTGGCGGATGGTCTCCTGAGGGATCTCCTCCCAGACCTGGACTAAAGCATCCGCCAACTCCTGGACAGTCTGTGGTGCAACGTGGCGTTGGTTGATGGAGCGAGACATGATGTCCCAGATGTGCTCAATTGGATTCAGGTCTGGGGAACGGGAGGGCCAGTCCATAGCATCAATGCCTTCCTCTTGCAGGAACTGCTGACACACTCCAGCCACATGAGGTCTAGCATTGTCTTGCATTAGGAGGAACCCAGGGCCAACCGCACCAGCATATGGTCTCACAAGGGGGTCTGAGGATCTCATCTCGGTACCTAATGGCAGTCAGGCTACCTCTGGCGAGCACATGGAGGGCTGTGCGGCCCCCCAAAGAAATGCCACCCCACACCATGACTGACCCACCGTCAAACCGGTCATGCTGGAGGATGTTGCAGGCAGCAGAACGTTCTCCACGGCGTCTCCAGACTCTGTCACGTCTGTCACATGTGCTCAGTGTGAACCTGCTTTCATCTGTGAAGAGCACAGGGCGCCAGTGGCGAATTTGCCAATCTTGGTGTTCTCTGGCAAATGCCAAACGTCCTGCACGGTGTTGGGCTGTAAGCACAACCCCCACCTGTGGACGTCGGGCCCTCATACCACCCTCATGGAGTCTGTTTCTGACCATTTGAGCAGACACATGCACATTTGTGGCCTGCTGGAGGTCATTTTGCAGGGCTCTGGCAGTGCTCCTCCTGCTCATCCTTGCACAAAGGTGGAGGTAGCAGTCCTGCTGCTGGGTTGTTGCCCTCCTACGGCCTCCTCCACGTCTCCTGATGTACTGGCCTGTCTCCTGGTAGCGCCTCCATGCTCTGGACACTACGCTGACAGACACAGCAAACCTTCTTGCCACAGCTCACATTGATGTGCCATCCTGGATGATCTGCACTACCTGAGACACTTGTGTGGGTTGTAGACTCCGTCTCATGCTACCACTAGAGTGAAAGCACCGCCAGCATTCAAAAGTGACCAAAACATCAGCCAGGAAGCATAGGAATTGAGAAGTGGTCTGTGGTCACCACCTGCAAAACCAGTCCTTTATTGGGGGTGTCTTGCTAATTGCCTATAATTTCCACCTGTTGTCTATTCCATTTGCACAACAGCATGTGAAATGTATTGTCAATCAGTGTTGCTTCCTATGTGGACTGTTTGATTTCACAGAAGTGTGATTGACTTGGAGTTACATTGTGTTGTTTAAGTGTTCCCTTAATTTTTTTGAGCAGTGTATATATATATATATATATATATATATACTCCGGACTCCGACATTGCTCGTCCTAATATTTCTATATGTCTTAATTTCATTATTTTACTTTTTAGAATTGTGTGTATTGTTGTGTATTGTTAGATAGTACTTCACTGTTGGAGCTAGGAACACAAGTATTTCGCTACACCTGCAATAATCTGCTAAATACAGTGCCGTGAAAAATTATTTACCACCTTTATGATTGTCTCTATTTTTGCATATTTTTAATACTGAATGTTATCAGATCTTCAACCAAAACCTAATATTAGATAAAGGGAACCTGCATTCCACCAATAACATTTTATTTGAATTCACTCATGTTTGTTTGTAAACTTATATCTGTCTTTTTGGAGCATTGAAAATGAGTGTGGGCACTTGGGTGACTGGTTAGGCCAGGAGGAGGACTTGGTGAACCACGGTTAGATGGTTTGGTGGAATGGTGTTGAAAAGGCCCATGGAGTTGGTGGAATCGCCCTTTAATTCATGGCCGCTTGCGCTTTAATTTGGTCGGTTGGAAATGTCAGACATTTCTCAACCCATTCAAAGGAGGAAATCGCCAACGCCTGACCTCGATGCATTCTCTCCCTCAACTTCGTCTAATGCAGACATTGTGTGCGTCCACAAATCAACGTAAATCCACCGAATCTGTTTTCTTTCATCTGAACTATCTGTTGCGCTTGGGAGAGCAGGCCATCAGTTATTGTTTATAGGTATTACCACGGAGCGCGGCTTGGAGCGCACGCTTCAAACCTATTGTGTTATATCAATGGAGAATGATCACGGCCGTACAAATCATCTCTGGAAAATAATGCCATTGATATATGGTTAAAATGTATCGAAATGACATGTACATATGAAGACAAACCTGAAAGTATGAAATATGAAACTTAATTATTTGCTAAATTGATCAATCCTGAGATCAAAACTGATTGTGATTATAGATTTAATAATTTATACCTGATCGATGTATTTGCATGATCATTATCATGATTATGATAGATGGTTATGATCCTAAATGACTCAATCATGCTTCATATTGAATTCATATTGAAATGAATTTCTGAATGACTTCATTATATTAATAATGAGAATGATTGTTGTTATGATTTGACTTTTGTGATTATGAATTGGATTTGATACATGTTATTCTGTTTCCTTTGTTATGCAGCACACAACAAACTATCAGGTAAATATACCACCTTGTGGTTAAAGGAATTCCTGCCTCAATCTCCTCCATTCCTCTCAGTCACCTGACCCGTGACCTCAGTTACCTTCACTATTGTCAGACATCCTACCTGTCCTCCTACACACACAGATTCCAAGAAAGGAATGAAACGACACTGACATGGGATATTCCGTAGTCTCAAAATCCCTGCATTCAATTCATGAGTTGAAATTAGAATTGGCCACACCCCACAGGATGTAGAATTTGAATGACAGAAAGTAGATTTTAATTCAGTGCAATTCAAAGAAATTCCACTCAGTCATAGAACATGAGAGTTTAATTGAATCTGACAGGTCAATCAATCAATCAATCAAATGTATTTATGAAGCCCTTTTTACATCAGCAGATGTCACAAAGTGCTATACAGAAACCCAGCCTAAAACCCCAAACAGCAAGCAATGCAGATGTAGAAGCACAGTGGCTAGGAAAAACTCCCCAGAAAGGCAAGTCACACTTCCAGATACCAAAGAATATATCACTTTTCTCTGGAAACAATGTTCATATACTCTTAGTGCTTAAAATAGCAAACGCCCTTCACTCATCAACCCCGGACTTGTCTCATCATCATTACACACACCTGGTTCCAATCCCCACTCTATCACTGTATATATACTCCCTCTGTCATTTGTCTCTCTCGGTCATTGTATATGTTGCTTGTTTTCCTGAGAGGACTCTCGACTACTATTTCCTGAGTACTTTATATTTTGCACTGTGGGTTTTGTCCCGCTTTAAGCTATGGTTCTTTAATAAATTCAGCAGTTCTAAACCTGCGACTGCCTCCTCCTCACTACACTTGTGACAGGATCAACTTGAGGGTTAAACTAATGCATTCTGGGAAATCAAGTATTTTCCCCATATTTAACACAATTTAAGTGATTAATTAAATATAATAACTTAGAATATTTGCATACATTTTTTTATTTACATTTTGGTAATTTAGCAGACGCACTTATCCAGCGCAATTTACAGTAGTGTGTGCATACATTTTCATTCTGGTCCCCGGTGGGAATCGAACCCAAAACCCTAGTGTTGCAAGCACCATGCTCTACCAACTGAGCCACACAGGACCGAAACGCATACAGGTTTGGTTTTCCTTGATCATTCATTTCAAGAGTTTGTCCTGAAAATCAATTGTTTCAACAATATTTTATATGCATGTATATATAATGTTAGTTTTTTCCTCATTTCCGTTTCCTTGGTTTTGTTTTTACAGGTTTCGGATTTCCCAAATTTCTTTCTGTTTTCCCCCCATTTTTTTCACACTTTCTTAATAGAAAAACAACAAAATTGGATTGTCTGTGTACACAACAATGCTTAAACCACATCAGGGGACGACTTCTGAGTTCTGGGAAAAATCTAAGAGACTTAGATTTTTTTTGTGTAGTTGCCCTTTAATTCAGTGCACATGCCCTGCACTGTTGTTTGGTTAACAGTGTTTCTGTAACACAGTAAGCGCACGTGATGAGTTCGCAAATCAAATGCCCACTTGTAGTGCCACTGGACAGCAAAAAAATTGTATGTTAACCTTTATTTATTGTAATTAAAATTAATTCGTAGTAAAGTGTTGAGTTAGATTACATAGCTACCTCAATCATTATTTCAAATACTTTCGATGAATACACAGCAATTGCTAGCAAGTTTAGCTAGCTAGCAGGCTCAGCTAAATAAAAATCCTCATAGATGCAGTCACGTCTCATAGTCATGTCATGAGATTTGTAAATGAAAGAGGAATATAATAATACGAATCTAATGGAATTTCCCATCTCCCCATTTAGAGTATTTCTGGTGCAGCAAAGAAATACCCTTATCCAGATGGTGTGACAAAGGCATTTCCTAACAACTTTCTTTGTTGTTACTTTTAAGGTTGGAACCAACATGCAGTAACCTCCAGCAGGCAGAGAGGCAAGAACCATTAGTCCGCCAGCTCAGGGACAAGCTACACTATTCACAGCTCTGTGTAATGTTCAATGTAATTTTATTGCTGGACTTTTTTAAACGTAATGTTTTTGTATTGTTTTAAAAATGTAAAAATAAAAGGAAATGTATGGTTTAAACATGTATAATGTTTATTTGTTTTAGCTGTTAGTGATAATTCCCTAAGTGTTATTATATGTGTGTTTATAATCATTAAGCCTTTATATATGTGTTATGAATGACCAAAGATGTCTGACTTTATAGTAAGTACAGTGTCATGATACAAGGCTTTTATGTATGTGTTATACATGACCAAAGGGGTCTGACTTTAAAGTAAATACAGCGTCATGCGATATAGAGTCTTTATGGATGTGTTATGACTGAAGGTGTCTCACTTCAAACAAAGTATTACAGGACACTATATAAAGTGTCAATAAATAGGTTATTAACGTTCTGCTGATTTATGAAGGTTCTCTCATGATCCACAGGTGACTGTAGGGTGTGAGAGGTATTTAAATGGGTTGATGGACCTGCAAACCTTGTGTTTGTGTGTGTGTGTGTGTGTCAGAGCCAAAATGAGGAACATGTAATTTGGTTCCAGAAGAAAGCCACTTTCAATTTCATTATGTTGGGGGCTTTCATCAAGGTAAGTGTTTCTTGGTGTAACGTTGTCTCCAGGCTATTGCACACACAGCACATTTAAGCCTGGGATATCAACCATTCAAAATTGGCCTTAGTGGAAGTGACCATATAATCCTATGGGAGTGACCATACTGAGTAAAGTATTTGTCATCAGGCTATGTCCTTTGCTAGCAAAATATTTCCCCTGGTCGTCACTCGTTAACACAGCCACAAAGTCATAATTATAGATAAACCCTGCCCATTTCCACAATTTCTCTTCTTAAAATGTGATTTTAAACCTAACCCTAACCTAGAAGGCCAAGTTTGATGCGTTGTGTCTGGGAATGAGATTAGGTGTAATGTGACTAACTTGACTTCACTTTAGAGCGTATGCCATCCTTCAGCAATACATGTCACCCTTTATAAAGCACATGTTTGTATCATATTCGACATAGTGGGTTATGTCACACAGTTATTCCACATTTATGTACCCATTATAAAGCATAACATACGGTTACAGATGGTTTGTAACACATTTATGTTGTGCTTATGAAGGCATTATGAAGGCTTTATGAAGCCATTATAAGCTGAACGTAATTTAAAGCAGGACCTTTTCTTCTAAGAGATTGTCAGTTGGATAGGCTCTCTGCAAGGTTTTGTATATCTTACCTGTCATACGATCATCCTTTTCTGACTCAAATAAGATTCCCTCAAGGTTGCTCTGATGTCCAAAAGATTTCAACACAAAGGAGATGATTGTGGACTTCAGGAAAAAGTGGACCGAGCACGTCCCCATTCTCATCGACGGGGCTGTAGTGGAGCAGGTTGAGAGCTTCAAGTTCCTTGGTGTCCACATTACCAACAAACTATCATGGTCCAAACACACCAAGACTGTTGTGAAGAGGGCTAGACAAAGCCTATTCCCCCTCAGGAGACTGAAAAGATTTGGCATGGGTCCTCAGATCCTCAAAAGGTTTTACAGCTGCACCATCGAGAGCATCCTGACTGGTTGCATCACTGCCTGGTATGGCAACTGTTCGGCCTCCGACCGCAAGGCACTACAGAGTACATCACTGGGGCCAAGCTTCCTGCCATCCAGGACCTCTATACCAGGCGGTGTCAGAGGAAGGCCCTAAAAATTGTCAAAGACTCCAGCCACCATAGTCATAGACTGTTCTTTCTGCTACCGCACGGCAAGCGGTACCGGAGCGCCAAGTCTAGGTCCAAAAGGATTCTTAACAGCTTCTACCCCCAAGCTATAAGACTCCTGAACAGCTAATCAAATTGCTACCCGGACTATTTGCACTGTCGTCAGGCAACTAAAGGACTATCAGACCATGAGAAACAAGATTCTCTGGTCTGATGAAACCAAGATTGAACTCTTTGGCATGAATGCCAAGCGTCACATCTGGAAGAAACCTGGCACCATCCCTACGGTGAAGCATGGTGGTTGCAGCATCATGCTGAGGGGATGTTTTTCAGCAGCAGGGACTGGGAGACTAGTCAGGATCGAGGGAAAGATGAACGGAGCAATGTACAGAGAGATCCTTGATGAAAACCTGCTCCACAGCGCTCAGGACTTCAGACTGGGGCGAAGGTTCACCTTCCAACAGGACAACGACCCTAAGCACACAGCCAAGACAACGCAGGAGTGGCTTCGGGACAAGTGTCTGAATGTCCTTGAGTGGCCCAACAAGAGCCCGGACTTGAACCTGATCGAACATCTCTGGAGAGACCTGAAAATAGCTGTACAGCGACGCTCCCCATCCAACCTGACAGAGCTTGAGAGGATCTGCAGAGAAGAATGGGAGAAACTCCCCAAATACATGTGTGCCAAGCTTGTAGCGTTATCCCAAGAAGACTCGAGGCTGTAATCGCTGCCAAAGGTGCTTCAACAAAGTACTGAGGAAAGGTTCTGAATACTTATGTAAATGTGATATTTTTTTAGCAACATTTTCCAAAAACCATTTTTTGCTTTGTCAATATGGGGTATTTAATCAATTTTAGAATAAGGCTGTAACGTAACTAAATGTGGAAAAAGTCAAGGGGTCTGAATTCTTTCTGAATGCACTGTAGTGTGTGGGCATGTGGACTGAGCAGACGTTTAGCAAAAGCTAAATACTGTATGTCTTTGTACTTGAGGCACTACGCCTTTTTAGGGCTTTTACGCTCCAACTGCTCTCCTAATGTACCCCCCAAAAATGTGGATTATGTCATTATACATACATTGGAGAAAAACGGGCACTTGCATACTGTGGAAGGTTTGTATTACCTTTTAAATTAAATTAAAGTATAGTGGCTGGTGAGGGTCTACTTGGGGAGAGTGGGTCCACCGAGAGACTGAAGTGAGATGAGTGGAGGCCCCACACACACCTGAGAAGTGTCTGATGCCCTCCCAGTCACCCCATCCCAATCCCCCGGCTAAAGCCCCTCTCCATTCTCACCAATAACCACCATTGAATCTTAATTATTATGACAAATAAGCAATAATAATGATTCGACATCCTTCCCTAATCTGTCCAGAGCTCTTATTCATTTTACAACGGGTTTGCAAGTCACAAAAAAAATTATTAAGAAATTACATTGTAGTATAATTATGTCCTTTTTCTCTCTCTCTCTCTCTCTCTCTCTCTCTCTCTCTCTCTCTCTCTCTCTCTCTCTCTCTCTCTCTCTCTCTCTCTCTCTCTCTCTCTTCAATTTCAATTTAAGGGGCTTAATTTCCATGGGAAACATATGTTTACAATGCCAAAGCAAGTGAAATAGATGATAAACAAAAGTGAATTAAACAAAATTAACAGTAAACATTACTCTCTCTCTCTCTCTCTCTCTCTCTCTCTCTCAAACTAAATCCATCCCCCTCCACCTCCCACTCCCAGTTCTCCCCCCTTTACCCCACCCAAGCCAAGCTTATTCCAACCTCCCATCTTTACTCACCCTTGCCCACACAAGCCAAGCTTGTCCCACCCTCCCATCCTTACCCACCCTTGCCCTCCCAAGCCAAGCTTATCACCACCTCCCATCCTTGCCCTCTCTTACCCACCCAGGCCAAGTTTATCCCAACATCCCGTCTTTTCCCCCCTTCCTTCTCAGACATATTTACACCCCTCTATACATCTACTTACTCATCCATTTTCCTTCATTCACACACAACGTATACCCTATGCATCCGCACAGCGATTCTCTTCCGCCCTCCTACACATATTCATATTCATCCTCCTTCACTCTCCCATTCATATGCACAGACACATACACATACACCCACTCACACCCTCTCGCCCAAACACACATACGTCCTTAGAACAATTATTGACAATTATTGGCATACATGTTATATTTCCTCTTTTATATTGTATTTTCAGTGTCCATTTATCTCATTGGAATGGACTGGCCATGGATTTTTATCTCCTTTCCCCCCTGTGCCTTCACAATATTGACTTTGGTCTGATAGTTCCACAGCTTAAAGATTACCATGCAAGGGTATTTAGCGTTCTTCTGTTTCACGCCGAGCCGATGGCATCGCTCCAGATGCTCCGGTGATACATCCACGCCAAGCTCCTCCGGTATCAGCTTGATCACGTAGCTGGAAAGGTCTCCATTTCCTCGTCTCCCGGTAGGGACAATATTTTCATATTGTTTTGTCTCATTCTGTTTTCTTGCTGGTCCAGTTAATCTTCTAAAGTTTGCACCTTTGTTTCGAGAAGGCCCATTTTGTTGTCCTGTTGTTGATCCACTCGCCCGCCCTGTATATGCATACCTGACATGATAGACTCTACTTTCCTTTTAGCTTTAGATTGTAACAGTTTGTTTGTCCTTTGGATCATCTTTTTCACTGTGCTCATCTCTCTGTCTGTCATGTGCAACTATTTGCAATGCGTCAGATGCAACAATGTCATAACCGGCCAAAGTGATCACACCAATGCACTTTCTCTCCTCAACTTTCCCCAATAGTATTTTTTTTTTTTTTTTTTTTTGGGTCATTTAGCAGACGCTCTTATCCAGAGCGACTTACAGGAGCAATTAGGGTTAAGTGCCTTGCTCAAGGGCACATCGACAGATTTTTCACCTAGTCGGCTCGGGGATTAGAACCAGCGACCTTTCGGTTACTGGCACAACGCTCTTAACCACTAAGCTACCTGCCTAATTTGGCTTATGCTGTAGTCCAGTTTCACATACAGCAATTAGTAAGAACAAGCCTCCTTCTTTCCTCAAATAGGCTATTAGGCCTAGTATATTAAAAAAAAAATTTTTTTTAAATGTCCTATAGCTTTTGTAGCCTATAGCTTTACCTGCAATTTCAGGAGAAGAGGAATAGCCTATGCAAAACAACCTAAATCACTCACTTCACAAGGCTTGACGAGGTGACACACTGTAGGCTTAGGCTACCCTTCAAATGTAGGCCTACATATTAGGCCTACACTAATTTTGGTACGTAAAATCTTGTAAATTAACATTACAAATACATTTTATGAAGATCTTCTTGTTAGATTCACTCTTGCAGACCGACACATGCTACTGGCACTGCTACATAACTTACTTGCTACATGTACAACATGTACAACATTTTATATTCATTTTCATAATCATCTACTTTGTCACATATGCATTATTTGACTAGAGGACCAACAATGGAGCTTTTTTTTTCTCAAATAAAAACCTTGCCCTGAGAGGGATTTGAACTGGCGGCCATTGTACTTTGTCGTCTCTGGGCTTACTGCCTCCTTTGTTCCATGTTCATTGTTTATCTAGCTAGCTACCTCGCTAGTTACATGTCTAAACAAAAGACTCAATTTCGGCCTGATTATTACATGATCAAATTAGCAGGTGTGTCTGGGGGTGATTACGGCCATCAATTGTATTTGATGAACATGTGTACATGTCTAGACAATAGTGAGCCATCCACTTAGCTACAGCTGGGCGAGGGGTGGTTATAGCATTTCCTTCACATGAACCATCAATTTAGACAAGTGTGTTGGGTAAGCGTCATCTAATAACGATATTATTTATAACATATTTTTAATTGGACATTTTTTTTATTTTTATATTGCTACTATGCAAGTATGCAAGTACTATAATAATATGCCATTTAGCAGACACTTTTATCCAAAGCGACTTACAGTCATGCGTGCATACATTTTTGTGTATGGGTGGTCCCGGGGATCGAACCCACTACCTTGGCGTTACAAGCGCCGTGCTCTACCAGCTGAGCTACAGAGGATCACTGTACCGTTTACACATTCTGTATTCTGTGCATGTGACAAATAAACTGAGATTCTATTTGATATAGCGTGTTTTTACCACATGTGAATCCTTAAAGAGAAGGGTGGGGCTTAAGAGGGTGTGAACGATGCTGAATAGGTGTAGACAAAGAAGAGCTCTCCAGTAGGTGTACCAAAACATTCAAGGTTCCTTTTCTCAAAAGTGGGGTTACAAGTTTATCAACTTTCAAAGCAGAATTACTTTCCCATTGTTCCTCAACTGCAATGTATGATATACAATTTTCTAGCTCTAAGTCTCTACTTTTATCCAATGTAAAAAACACAATTTCAAAGTTTGCTACATAAGACCGAATCGTGGCGGACGGTCACATTTGTCTGTAAGATACACTTAGTTTCGCCCATGAGGCTACAATCTTTTTTCTTCTTCCAATCCCTAAACAACCTTGAAAATCCAGTGAGATTCCAGGTGATCCAGGTTTCAAGCATCTGAATCAAATTAACATAAAATAATATTCATATATATCCCTTTCAGCTGTGTCTACCATCCAGGTACAAGGCCAGCAGTCAAAACCCCTGCAAGAAAGAAGGGATTCCCAGATATTACACCAGAAGAGAACAATAAACCCAGATACGCACACAAACGCACACACACTCAACCCCCTTAGTCTGCTCTAAGACACCTCAGCCTGAGATTTCAACACTGTCTCCATGTCCAGTTCATAAGAGACAGCAAGAGAGGGCTGTACAGTACAAACACAGCTGAACATGAAAGCCGCGCGTGTGTGAAAAGCTCCATACGTGCATGTGTGCTTATTCCCCACTTCACAGTCTCACTGCTGAGTCGGCATCCGCTGAGGTCGCCTAGCCCCATTCTAACAAGCTCATTATACAAATAAATGCCTGTTGATGTTCTACTCCGTCTCCTCCGTCGCACAGAATCTATTCTTTCAATCAGTTTACTATTGAAAGAACCAAGGACTTAATGGGATGATCTCAGTGCTATGCCCTTCATGCATGCTAGGCTACACTCCCTGAAGGTATACTCAGGCTGAGTCCCAAAAGGCACCATATTCCCTATTTAGTGCACTACTCCATACTAAGTAGTAAGTACTAAGTAGTACTCTATATAGGAAATAAGGTGCCATTTGGGAATCAGCCTTACCCAGAGGTGGATGGTAGATGTAAAATGAACGGTTTCACAAAACCTTCTGGCAGGCTGATTGTAGCCCCAGGGCCTCAGGTTTGCCACCAGTGATGAGGAACCTTTGAAAGCTCCTTAAAATCCTTGTGTGGGGGCCACCTGCAAGCCTTTAAGTATGTTATACTCCCAAATGGCACCATATTCCCTATTTAGTACACTACTCAGTACTATTCCATATATAGTGCACTACTTTTGACCAGGGCCCATTGGGTGCCCCATAGGGCTCTGGTCAAAAGTAGTGAGAATAGGGTGGCATTTGAGACGCAGACACTCTGAAACTGCATTACACCATACTGCTCCAGAAATAACATTGCTTAACACGCAACATTAACCTTCCAATTCATCATTGAGATGTTATAACAAATGAAGAGTCGAGACGCTAACACAGGGGTTCCACCTCACTGGGCCTCAAAGAACTCCAATTAGGCATACATCACACAGACTGACAGAGGAGGACAGACAACCTTAGACAATGGGCTATTTGAAGAGGAGGAAGAGGAGGAGGTGTGGAAGATGAGAATGAGGTGGATGAAGAGAAGGAGGAGGAGGTGCAGGAGGAGGAAGAGGAGGAGGAGGGGAGGAAGAAGAGGAGGGGGAAGAGGAGGAGGACCCTTATGGAAAAACCACATTAATTTTGTTTGTGAACACGTTTTCATGTGATCACATGTGAAGTTAATGTGATAACATGACAACATCTAAAGCTACATGTGATAACATGAAACTACACATGTTGAAACGTGATCACATGTGAAGTGTTGGCGTGACCCTGGACAGCACCGTCGTTCTCCACTAACAACAAGACGGTGACCCGATCCTGTAGGTTCATGCTCTACAACATTCGGAGAGTATGACCCTGCCTTACACAGGAAGCGGCACAGGTCCTAATCCAGGCACTTGTCATCTCCCGTCTGGATTACTGCAACTCGCTGTTGGCTGGGCTCCCTGCCTGTGCCATTAAACCCCTACAACTCATCCAGAATGCCGCAGCCCGTCTGGTGTTCAACCTTCCCAAGTTCTCTCACGTCACTCCGCTCCTCCGCACACTCCACTGGCTTCCAGTTGAAGCTTGCATCTGCTACAAGACCATGGTGCTTGCCTACGGAGCTGTGAGGGGAACGGCACCTCCGTACCTTCAGGCTCTGATCAGACCCTACACCCAAACGAGGGCATTGCGTTCATCCACCTCTGGCCTGCTGGCCTCCCTACCTCTGCGGAAGCACAGTTCCCGCTCAGCCCAGTCAAAACTGTTCGCTGCTCTGGCACCCCAATGGTGGAACAAGCTCCCTCACGACGCCAGGACAGCGGAGTCACTCACCACCTTCCGGAGACACTTGAAACCCCACGTCTTTAAGGAATACCTGGGATAGGATAAAGTAATCCTTCTACCCCCCCTTACCCCACCCCCCCCCAAAAAAAAACATATTGTAAAGTGGTTATCCCACTGGCTATAAGGTGAATGCACCAATTTGTAAGTTGCTCTGGATAAGAGCGTCTGCTAAATGACGTAAATGTAAATGTAAATGTAAGTGTTTCAAAAACACATGTGAAATCGTAGTTTTTCTGTAAGGGGAGGGAGTGTGAGACAGAAGATGGAGGATAAGGAGAAAGAGGGGGTGGAGGAGGAGTAGAGAAGAAAAGTAGAAATGTAGAGAGAATTTTTTTTTAAATAGATAGATTGAGAACCACCCAGAACTGGGGCTTACCGGGACTTGTTGGTGAGGAGTTCAGTGTCGTGGTACCACTCCACAGTGGGCTCTGGGACAGCAGTGAACTGACAGTGGAAGACAGCTTCCTCATTCTTCAGGACCACCTGGTCCTCTGGGGTCACTACTGGCTGAGGGAAACTCTTATCTGCCAGCACAGAAAGAGAAGAGGGGGGGAAACACACAGATATCATCATACATATCAGCATCACTACATCTGCAGGCATCAGGACATAAACACACATACACACATGCACGCACACAAGTGCACAAGCGCAGAAGTGAAGCAAATACACACACACACACACACACCCACACAGCCTTTATTAAAGGTTGCTAACAGCAGTGTGAGGCAGGCAGGTGGCCTTTAGGTGGTTCAGGATGTCAACACCTCTCGGCCCCAGGGAGACGTAATGAGGTCATTGAACACATTCCACCACGAGGCCCACGGCTTATTACAGACCATCACAATTCATCAGACCAGCAGCCAGCCCCTCACAGGGCATCCTCCTTCCCCTCTCCCTCTCCCTCCATCACCAAAACCAAACAGGCCATTCTCCCCTATATTTTCTCCCCTACACCACTAGGCCCTTTGATGAATGAAATTCATCTTGTAAATGTTCGAAAGATTCCAGATGGTCTTCTTTGATTAGTTGATGGATTGTAAATTCAGGCGGGCCCAGATTCTAAACCCTGCATCTACCACCAGGCCCTAATTGTCTTATATCAGATACTGTAGCACAACATTCACCTCGTGTAGGAATGATGCCAACTATGAGAAGACAATGGGCCCTAAAAGAACATACTCTCTCCCCTCTCTCCCGACCTCCACCACCTGAACAGTTTTGGGCTGCAGCTGGCTTGGCGTGCCCAGAGAGGTGGCAGAGTCACAGGGATCAGGGGAGAGGATTAATCACCACAGGGTTTAACACAGAGATTTAGGACATTTTTACACCACTAAATACTCCTTAATACCTAGCTACAGCGGAGGTCAGAAAGTGCAGACTACCAAGCTTTAACACTAAAACCACCTGGCCTTTCAGCATATAAGTACCCGCTAGAGAACATTGCCGGGCGTCCGTTTAGCATATGCATCAGATGGATATCAACCAGCAAGGTGTGCAAACATACAGTGAGGGAAAAAAGTATTTGATCCCCTGCTGATTTTGTACGTTTGCCCACTGACAAAGAAATGATCAGTCTATCATTTTAATGGTAGGTTTATTTGAACAGTGAGAGACAGAATAACAACAAAAAAATCAAGAAATACGCGTCAAAAATGTTATAAATTAATTTGCATTTTAATGAGGGAAATAAGTATTTGACCCCCTCTCAATCAGAAAGATTTCTGGCTCCCAGGTGTCTTTTATACCGGTAACAAGCTGAGATTAGGAGCACACTCTTAAAGGGAGTGGTCCTCTGTAGCTCAGCTGGTAGAGCACGGCGCTTGTAACGCCAAGGTAGTGGGTTCAATCCCCGGGACCACCCATACACAAAAATGTATGCACGCACGACTGTAAGTCGCTTTGGATAAAAGCGTCTGCTAAATGGCATATATATATATTTTTTACCTGTATAAAATACATCTGTCCACAGAAGAAATCAATCAATCAGATTCCAAACTCTCCACCATGGCCAAGACCAAAGAGCTCTCCAAGGATGTCAGCGACAAGATTGTAGACCTACACAAGGCTGGAATGGGCTACAAGACCATCGCCAAGCAGCTTGGTGAGAAGGTGACAACAGTTGGTGCGATTATTCGCAAATGGAAGAAACACAAAAGAACTGTCAATCTCCCTCGGCCTAGGGCTCCATGCAAGATCTCACCTCGTGGAGTTGCAATGATCATGAGAACGGTGAGGAATCAGCCCATAACTACACGGGAGGATCTTGTCAATGATCTCAAGGCAGCTGGGACCATAGTCACCAAGAAAACAATTGGTAACACACTACGCCGTGAAGGACTGAAATCCTGCAGCGCCCGCAAGGTCCCCCTGCTCAGGAAAGCACATATACATGCCCGTCTGAAGTTTGCCAATGAACATCTGAATGATTCAGAGGAGAACTGGGTGAAAGTGTTGTGGTCAGATGAGACCAAAATCGAGCTCTTTGGCATCAACTCAACTCGCCGTGTTTGGAGGAGGAGGAATGCTGCCTATGACCCCAAGAACACCATCCCCACCGTCAAACATGGAGGTGGAAACATTATGCTTTGGGGGTGTTTTTCTGCTAAGGGGACAGGACAACTTCACCGCATCAAAAGGACGATGGACGGCGCCATGTACTATCAAATCTTGGGTGAGAACCTCCTTCCCTCAGCCAGGGCATTGAAAATTGGTCGTGGATGGGTATTCCAGCATGACAATGACCGAAAACACACGGCCAAGGCAACAAAGGAGTGGCTCAAGAAGAAGCACATTAAGGTCCTGGAGTGGCCTAGCCAGTCTCCAGACCTTAATCCCATAGAAAATATGTGGAGGGAGCTGAAGGTTCGAGTTGCCAAACGTCATGCTCGAAACCTTAATGACTTGGAGAAGATCTGCAAAGAGGAGTGGGACAAAATCCCTCCTGAGATGTGTGCAAACCTGGTGGCCAACTACAAGAAACGTCTGACCTCTGTGATTGCCAACAAGGGTTTTGCCACCAAGTACTAAGTCATGTTTTGCAGAGGGGTCAAATACTTATTTCCCTCATTAAAATGCAAATAAATTTATAACATTTTTGACATGCGTTTTTCTGGATTTTGTTGTTGTTATTCTGTCTCTCACTGTTCAAATAAACCTACCATTAAAATTATAGACTGATCATGTCTTTGTCAGTGGGCAAACGTACAAAATCAGCAGGGGATCAAATACTTTTCCCCCTCACTGTAAGCACCAACGTTTGATAAATAGTGCATAAACTATTGTAAAGGATTAATTGCATGAAGAAATATTTGTGGAAAAATATACATAAAAAAAAAAAAAAAAAAGTTATTTGTTTAGATAGAGTCAAGATTATGTTTTGTATAATTCTACAAAGTCCAAGAAAAAACATAGGCCTATAGCCTATTTTCGTTTCCCTTACACTAAAAACATTTGTCTAATCCATTTGATCAACTTTATTTGTAGATTTGATTAGTAATAGAGTTATAGTAATTCATAAAGTCCAGTTACAGATTATTTTGACGAAGTAGAAACTAAAAAGATAATAATAATATAACCGCACAGGTGAAAATTATTGGTGGTCCTCTGTAGCTCAGCTGGTAGAGCACGGCGCTTGTAACGCCAAAGTAGTGGGTTCGATCCCCGGGACCACCCATACACACAAAAAAAAATGTATGCACGCATGACTGTAAGTCGCTTTGGATAAAAGCGTCTGCTAAATGGCATATTATTTATTATATAAAATAAAAGCACCAGTGCATGAACAATTGTAAAGGATGAAATGCATAAATACATATTAGTGGAAATAGAGTGCCTTCAGAAAGTATTCATACTTTTTCCAAATTGTGATTTTTTTGTCACTGGCCTATACACAATACCTCAAGTTCAAAAATGTGCTTAATAAGTCATATAATAAGTTGCATGGACTCACTCTGTGTGCAATAATAGGGTTTAACATGGTTTTTGAATGACTACCTCATCTCTGTACCCCACACATACAATTATCTGTAAGGTTCCTCAGTCGAGCAGTGAATTTCAAACACAGATTCAACCACAAAGACCTGTGAGGTTTTCCAATGCCTCGCAAAGAAGGGCACCTATTGGTGGATGGGTAAAAAAAAAAGAAATATGACATTGAATATCCCTTTGAGCATGGTGAAGTTATTAATTACACTTTGGATGGTGTATCAATACACCCAGTCACTACAAAGATTCAGGCGTCCTTCCTAACTCAGTTGCCAGAGAGGAAGGAAACTGCTCTGGGATTTCACCATGAGGCCAATGGTGACTTTAAAACAGTAACAGAGTTTAATGGCTGTGATAGGGGAAAACTGAGGATGGATTAACAACATTATAGTTACTCCACAATACTTACCTAACTGACAGAGTGAAAATAAGGAAGCCTGTACAGAATACAAATATTCCAAAACATGCATCCTGTTTGCAACAAGGCACTAAAGTAATACTGCAAAAAATTTAGCAATGCAATTAACTTTTTGTCCTCAATAAAAAGTGTTATGTTTGGGGCAAATCCAATACAACACATTACTGAGTACCACTCTCCATATTTTCAAGCATAGTGGTGGCTGCATCATGTTATGGGTATGATTGTAAAAGTTAAGGACTGGGGAGATTTTCAGGATGAAAAAGAAACAGTATGGAGCTAAGCACAGGCAAAATCCTAGAGGAAAACCTGGTTTGGTCTGCTTTCCACCAGACACTGGGAGATTAATTCACCTTTCAGCAGGACAATAACCTAAAACAAAAGGCCAAATCTACACTGGAGTTACTTACCAAGAAGACAGTGAATGTTCCTGAGTGGACGAGTTACAGTTTTGACTTTAATCTACTTGAAAATCTATGACAAGACCTGAAAAGTGTTGTCTAGTAATGATGAACAACCAATTTGACAGAGCTTGAAGAATTTTGAAAAGAATAATGGGCAAATGTTGCACAATTCAGGTGTGGAAAGCTCAAAGAGACTTACCCAGAAAGACTCACAGCTGTAATCACTGCCAAAGGTGTTTCTACAAAGTATTGACTCAGAGGTGTGAATACTTATGTAAATGAGATATTTCAGTATTTCATTTTCAATACATTTTCAAACATTTCTAAAAACATGATTTAATTTTGTCATTATGGGGTATCGTGTGTAGATGAGTTAGGAAAAAAATGAAATTAAACAAATTTTGTATTCAGGCTGTAACACAACAAAATGTGGTCTAAATCGACGGGTATGAATACTTTCTGAAGGCACTCAATATATAAAAACAGTCATTTGTTGATTGTATCTGACACTGTATTGTGCCCTTATACGCATGCATTTACGCATGAATCAATATTGTCTTCTCTTTATGCTTCGGGTCCACAGTCACGGAGAGACTGTCTCTCCATAGCAGTTGGGATCACCATCTCAGTTGGCTCTGTTCTGTTTTTTCTGCGGCGAGGCTCAGGCATCGAGGCGGAGGTTCGAAGTCAACATCAGAATCAGATGAAGACTCTTAATCAGCAACGTTGATTTCAAGCTCAATATCCAATTCTCCATCCGACTCCAACTCATCTAAATTCTGCAGCATTTGCAATGCTGTCAATGCATCCATTTGTTTGGTTCGGCTTGCCATTGTGAACTACACACATTGTATATTGTACCCAGTGTCTAATTTGACACTCTGTGGGGAAATTATATAATTTCCAGCCTTTCATAATAAAGTAATTAGACCACCCACAACGCCCACAATTCGTCATCATCACTACACTATTGTTCTAAATTCAATCATCCTCTATGCACCATTATCAGTTTCTATCTGGTTTCTATTGCCCATTCATCCATTGATGACAGAATAGCCTATTTTAATTTTAAATATATTATGTTACTAGTTTTTGCTTAGTAGCCAGAGCAATGCTGATGTGCGAAAGCATGGACAGCATAGATATTCTAGAAAAAAGTGAAATTTGGAAATATAGCTGCACCTCTTGAATTTTGAGAGTAATTTGACAAAGGTAAGTGTCAAAGAAACTGCAGAATATGCTCTTTCTGATACTATATAGAAAACAAAATGGTTTACCTGCATGTGACTCTGAAGGAGGATTTGATGAAGTGATGCTCCTTTCCCTGCATCTGTCAATTACAAGATGCGTCCATCTCTTCATGTACAATTTGACAAGTGATAGGCCTAATATTGTCACTCATCAGATTATTGTCAATTAATCTTGTCTATAGGCTAAAATTACTTTGTTTCGGTATAGTTTTGATGGACCTGCTGTGCAGACTGACTGGCATCGTTTGTTTTCCGCTCATCAACTTGGATAGTGTCATGGATATGTTTTGCATTATTTTAAAGGCCTACTACAACATGTAGCATGTTTTCGTTTCCCTTACAATAAATTCAATTAGTATTAGAGTTATAGTAAATAAAACAGTCCCACAACAGCTTACACAAAGTAAAATGTAAAAGAGAATGGTATCAACCCGCAAGGCACACAGTCAAATTATTTGCTGCTGATAAATAGGCATAACACAAACTCATCATTACACTATTGTCTTTCTAAATTAAATCAACCTCTTCACCCTCCTTATCATTCAGTTAGGATATAGGGTTGTGGATTGTTCCGTCATGATAGGACAATAACAAATAGATTAGATGTATACTATATTTTAAAATGTATGTCCCTCATCTGCACTAAATTGAAAGCTCTCTCTCACCACCCCTGCTCACAGACACATGTTGGTTCTGGTATATGCAACCATTTCCTTTCTCACTCACTTAACGCCACACTTATTCAAACACAAAAACGCACACCACACCTTCCATCACAATTCATCCACACATACCCACATACTGTGCCTTCTATGTCTTCTGTTTGCTATGTTTTTATCTCTACTATGTTGATTGAGTACTTGTGTTCTAATTTAGTTGTATTTGAAGATGTATTATTTTGCTTGTTATCTTTTCTTGTAATACCGTCTTATCCCTTTATAAAATACTATACATACTATACATGTGCTAATGGCTAGTATTGGGTGTTCCATTATTCGACTCCTCTATTAGAACTTTCAGAATAGCCATGGAGTAGTCTTTGTGTCACGGAACATTTGGTTGTCAATATACAGTTTCTCGACAACAAGAGCAACACACTTCCCTTTTAATCTATTTTCCTTGAAGATTGGGTACAGAACTTTGCGCCGTTCTGCAATCTCCCTCGGGAACTGATCCTTCATGCCTATTTTCGAGCCAGCAAGTCTTTCACCAAGGCTTTTAACCATGACTTTATCCTTAAAAAAAGCATATTTGGCAACGATTGGATGCTCATATCTCTGTCCTCTTTGTCCGAAACGGTGTAAATGTTCGAGTTGGATTTTGTCGACAGCCTCAAGTGGTATTTGAAGCGCTGTAAGAAAGAAGTCCTTCACAATTTTTTCTGTAACATCTTCTTATTGTTCCTGGATACCCGTGAGTACTAGATTTTCTCTCATCGATCTAGTTTGTATGTCTAGTAAGGTTTCTCTCAGAAAGTTGTTCTCCTTTTTAAGTTCCTTAATGTCCGTTTCCATCCTAGTGACTGTCCCTTTTAGTTTTTTTGTATCGCTCTCCATTATCGCAGCTTTTCCGTCACTCATTTCAAGATTTGCATTCAACTCTTTTACATCATTACTGACCAACTCTAGTATGCCCAGTTTGTCATTTATCGACTTCAACAGGTTGCTTTCCACAGTTACCAGTCCCAGTGGTGAAAAGCATAAATCATCTGTATCAGTCGAGAACTCGCGTTTTCTCTTGGAGATTGATTCTCCTCGTTTATCTTCTGTCATGTTTGGATGTTGCCTGTTGTTGTAATATTTGTTGATACATTTCTCTAGCCTTATAATTTGTTTTGTGTTATTATCCAGATTTAATGTTATTACCCTCGAATATATGAAGTGCTAATATTTAGTCTAACTTACTGATATTGAATATTATGTTTTTATCTTGAGGTGATCTGTACAGCTGTGTATTCAATACACCATTCTTTGTTGTGTATCCTAAGATGGCTACCAGGTGGTTGTTGTTAAACAATCCAAGATGGCCTACCTGTAGCGCTGTCTTCAGACTCAGTACTTTGTTGAAGCACCTTTGGCAGCAATTACAGCCTCAAGTCTTCTTGGGTATGACGCTTCAAGCTTGGCACACCTGTATTTGGGGAGTTTCTCCCATCTTTCTCTGCAGATCCTCTCAAGCTCTGTCAGGTTGGATGGGGAGCGTTGCTATACAGCAATTTTCAAGTCTCTCCAGAGATGTTCGATCGGGTTCAAGTCCGGGCTCTGGCTGGGCCACTCAAGGACATTCAGAGACTTGTCACGAAGCCACTCCTGCGTTGTCTTGGCTGTGTGCTTAGGGTCGTTGTCCTGTTGGAAGGTGAACCTTCGCCCTGAGTGCTCTGGAGCAGGTTTTCATCAAGGATCTCTCTGTACTTTGCTCCGTTCATCTTTCCCTCGATCCTGACTAGTCTCCCAGTCCCTGCCGCTGAAAAATATCCCCACCATGCTTCACTGTAAGGAAGGTGCCAGGTTTCCTCCAGACATGACACTTGGCATTCAGGCCAAAGAGTTCAATCTTGGTTTTATCAGACCAGAGAATCTTGTTTCTCATGGTCTGGGAGTATTTAGGTGCCTTTTGGCAAACTCCAAGCGGGCTGTCATGTGCCTTTTACTGAGGAGTGGCTTCCGTCTGGCCACTCTACCATAAAGGCCTGATTGGTGGAGTGCTGCAGAGATGGTTGTCCTTCTGGAAGGCTCTCCCATCTCCACAGATTAACCCTGGAGCTCTGTCAAAGTGACCATCGGTTCTTGGTCACTTCCTGGACCAAGGCCTTTCTCCCCCTATTGCTCAGTTTGGCCGGGTGGCCAGCTCTAGGAAGAGTCTTGGTGGTTCCAAACTTCTTCCATTTAAGAATGATGGAGGCCACTGTGTTCTTGGGGACCTTCAATGCTGCAGACATTTTTTGGTACCCTTCCCCAGATCAGTGCCTCGACACAATCCTGTCTCGGAGCTCTACGGACAATTCCTTCGACCTCATGGCTTGGTTTTTGCTCTGACATGCACTGTCAACTGTGGGACCTTACATAGACAGGTGTGTGCCTTTCCAAATCATGTCCAATCAATTGAATGTACCACAGGTGGACTCCAGTCAAGTTGTAGAAACATCTCAAGGATGATCACGGGAAACAGGATGCACCTGAGCTCAATTTCGAGTCTCATAGCAAAAGGTCTGAATACGTATGTTAATAAGGTATTTGATTTAATTTTTTTATACATTTGCTAACATTTCTAGAAACTTGTTTTGCTTTGTCATTATGGGGTATTGTGTGTTTTAATTTAATCCATTTTAGAATAAGGCTGTAACGTAACAACATTTGGAAAAAGTCAAGGGGTCTGAATACTTTCCGAATGCACTGTATTATAACAACCAGTGAATGGATACACAGTTCCATCTTGAGTTGATGGGTAGGCTACATTCTGGGGAAAATGTCATTTCAATTATTGAACCATTGATTCGATTCTTGGATAATATAATGTACACAAGGTAATTCTTTGTCATACCTCATCTGAGCAGGATCAGATGGTGACAGGGGTTTCAGCAGGATCAGGCAACCAGTGAAGACCAGTCTATGACGGCACTAAGGTGAACTTTTGCAGATGCAACACTTTATTCTCTCTGTGCAGCACACACTGGACAAGCCAGAAGCTTCAAAGATTGAAATTATTTTAAGGCAGTCTGACAAACCCTAAAGCTGATTTCCAAACTGTGTCAAGGGTTGATAGAGGCTTTTCCCGATGACACAAAACATGTAAAACTAAAATGTGAGGAAGACCTGGGAGACTACTGATGATGATGAATGGATACAAATGTGTTTGAATGCCCAGTCATGTTAATATAATCTCAGACATAAATTACTGCAGTTTAAGACCATCCATAGAACGTACTATATGCCAGTGAAACTGAATATCACGCACTCAGAAATGTAATTCCTCTGCTGGAGGTGTAAAACACAAAAAGGGACATATTTGCATATGTTATGCTCTTGTGAAGGCTGGCTGAATTCTGGCAAAGAGTATCTTCTTTTACCTCAGCATGTCTACAGATTCTCCTTTCTCCCTGTTTTTGTTTGCTTGGAAATCTTGATACTGGAGCCTGTTATCAGAAGAAACTGTGTAACCTTGCATTTATAGCGGCTAAGAAATGCATTGCCATTAATTGGAAGGTTGGTTATCCTCCCACAATGTCACAATGGATGGCAGAAATGTCAAGTTATGTATCACTAGATTTGATGTATTACAAGGTATACAGTGCATGTTTCATAAGGTCTGGATGCCTTATATTGAATACTATACGACAAAAGGAGTCTGCATTGAAAACATGCCCATGTCAGGGAAGATACCCATTTAGGCAATCCCTAGCTGCTGGGCTGCTCAGTCCTGGCCCTGGGGGTCTGCCGTACTGTTGGTTGTCACTTTGGCCTTGGCCTAACACACCTGAAACCAATAATGAATGTTTCACTAAGATCCTAATGCTGAGTGGGGTGTGTTGGGTTGGGGCGCTGCATTGCGGTGGACCCCTAGGGGCAGGATGGGGCGATCCAGCTATATTGTGTGCAAGTCAAAAGAGCTATGATATTAGGCCTATGGTATTAATTACAGTGCCCTCTGTAATTATTGGGACAGTGAAGCATTTTGTCTTCTTTTGGCTCTATACTCCAAAGGTTTGGATTTGAAATTAAACAGTGACTATGAAGTTAAAGTGCAGACTGTCAGCTTTAATTTGAGGGTATTTTCATCCATATAGGGTGAACCGTTGAGAAATTACAGCACTTATTGTACATAGTCCCCCTATTTTAGGGATGCAAAGTATTGGGACAAATTCACTTGTATGTGTATTAAAGTAGTATAGGGCTGTCCTCGACCCCAAATAATATTTGTCGACCAAGAGTTTTAAAACCCGATGTGTTTTAATAAAATAAACTATATGTAGGCTACTGAACTTGTCTTATGCTTTAAGCACACAGTGATTAAATAATTAAGACACACAAATTACTCAAGAGGGAGATCAAGATAGCCTAACCAGAAGAAAAAAACCTGTTCCCGAACCTCCTCCTTCCACTGCTGCTGGCCTTCGCAGATTCTGCCATTACACCCCCGAAGTTGCCGGTAATAGGCTACACCAGGGGTCGGCAACCTTTTCCATTTGGAGTGTCAATTTATCTTACCATTTCTACTGATCTGCGTGCCAGTTATGATTTTCATATGCACATTTTCATGGAACAGTTTCATTTTTTTATAATAAAGTCTTCGTATTTCAAAATCATTGTCATGTGATTAATAAAAATTATATCTAAATCTAAATGAAAATTAAACAAATCTAAAAGTAACTTATATTGCCAATGCCAACTTTGTAAAAATACATTGTATTAACTATCAACTTGGTCCAGCCAGAAGCTGGTGCTAACAAACTTGCAACATTGTATCAAATATTCTGTACCAGCTGTGTCATAGGCTATTTGAACAAGGGATAAGAAGTAATCAGGTAGGCCTATTTTATGACGTTTCCACTGGATCTAAGCATTACATTTTTTTTCCCTTTCAAGCCAAGTGGTTATCGAAAGGGAGAGAGCTGGAAAGACTTTTCAAATAGGCTACATTGAGGAACTATTGTCATTCTCAATGGATGTAAAAAACGGACTTCGTTTACTTGCTGTTTGAGGTGAAAAACAAAATACTTTGAGAAGCTCCACAGCTCATTAGTGGTGGTGATACTATCAGATCCCCAAATGGGCACATTTATAAGCCTACATTTGTGCACAGGCCAGGTAGCCTAGGCCTACTTCTATGCGTAATCAGGTGCGTGTCCTTACTCAATATTCGCAGGAGCTCAACATTGACAGGAGCGCTCCAAACAAAATACAATTAATACATTGACAACTCTTAAATAGAATGAAATAAACCTTAACTTGTTTCTCAGAAGTGTAGCCTAGGTTGTGCGCTCTGCAAACAACGTGTCCACTCCGACCATGAGAACTGTAAAAGACTGTAATAATAATATATTGAATGTATTAACAGAAATTACAGTAACCAAACAAACATTGTAGATTAGAAATTATGGGAATTTACGGTAAATGTACTACTGGTGATACTGGTGTACCATCCCTGCGGCCTCCGCAATGGATTAGTCCACTGAGACAGGTGTCAATCAAGACATGTGCCATGAAAAACAAACAACTGAGTTAGGAAGGACGCCTGTATCTTTGCAGTGACTGAGTGTTTTGATACACCATCCAAAGTGTAATTAATAACTTCACCATGCTCAAAGGGATATTCAATGTCTGGTTTTTGTATTTTTACCCAACTACCAATAGGTGCCCTTCTTTGCGATGCATTGAAAAACCTCCCTGGTCTTTGTGGTTGAATCTGTGATTGAAATTTACTGCTCGACTGAGTGACCTTACAGATAATTGTATGTGTGGGTACATAGATGAGGTATTTGTATTTGTATTTATTATGGATCCCCATTAGCTGCTGCCAAGGCAGCAGCTACTCTTCCTGTGGTCCAGCAAAATTAAGGCAGTTACATATTAAAAAAAACATTACAATACATTCATAACAGATTTCACAGCACACTAAGTGTGTGCCCTCAGGCCCCTACTCCACTACCACATATCTACAACACAAAATTGTGTACGTGTACGTGTGTGTATGGAGCATGTGTTATCATGTGTATGTATGCATGTGTCTGTGCCTATGTTTGTGTTGCTTCACAGTCCCTGCTGTTCCATAAGGTGTATTTGTATCTGTTTTTTAAATCTGATTCTACTGTTTGCATCAGTTACCTGATGTGGAATAGAGTTCCATGTAGTCATGGCTCTATGTCGTACTGTGCGCCTCCCATAGTCTGTTCTGGACTTGGGGACTGTGAAGAGACCTCTGGTGGCATGGCTTGTGGGGTATGTATGGGTGTCTGAGCTGTGTGCCAGTCGTTCAAACAGACAGCTCGGTGCTTTCAACATGTCAACACCTCTCACAAACACAAGCAGTGATGAAGTCAATCTCTCCTCCACTTTGAACCAGGAGAGATTGACATGCATATTATTAATGTTTGCTCTCTGTGTACATCCAAGGGCCAGCCGTGCTGCCCTGTTTTGAGCCAATTGCAATTTTCCTAAGTCCCTCTTTGTGGCACCTGACCACACGACTGAACAGTGCGATAAAACTAGAGCCAGTAGAACCTGCCTTGTTGATAGTGCTGTTAAGAAGGTAGAACAGCGCTTTATTATGGACAGACTTTTCCCGATCTTAGCTACTGTTTTATCAATATGTTTTGACCATGACAGTTTACAATCCAGGGTTACTTCAAGCAGTTTAGTCACCTCAATTTGCTCAAGCTCCACATTATTTATTACAAGATTTAATTGAGGTTTGGAGTTTAGTGAATGATTTGTTCCAAATACAATGCTTTTAGTTTTAGAAATATTTTGGACTAACTTATTCCTTGCCACCCACTCTGACACTAACTGCAACTCTTTGTTAAGTGTTGCAGTCATTTCAGTCGCTGTAGTAGCTGACATGTATAATGTTGAGTCATCCACATACATAGACACTCTGGCTTTCCTCAAAGCCAGTGGCATGTCATTACTAAAGATTGAAAAAGGTGACGTATCCACAATATAGCATAAGGTGTAAAGCCATAACACATACGTTTTTCCAGCAGCAGACTATGATCGATAATGTCAAAAGCCGCACTGAAGTCTAACAAAACAGCACCCACAATCTTTTTATCATCAATTTCTCTCAGCCAATCATCAGTCATTTGTGTAAGCGCTGTGCTTGTTGAATGTCCTTCTCTATAAGCATGCTGAAAGTTTGTTGTCAATTTGTTTACTGTAAAATAGCATTGTATCTGGTCAAACACAATTTTTTCCAATAGTTTACTATGGGTTGGTAACAGGCTAATTGGTTGGCTATTTGAGCCAGTAAAGGGGGCTTTACTATTCTTAGGTAGTGGAATGACTTTCGCTTCCCTCCAAGCCTGGGGGCACACACATTCTAGTAGGCTTAAATTGAAAATATGGCAAATAGGAGTGGCAATATCATAGTTCCTCTATGCCGAAAGAGTCCATAATTGAAACCAGACCCTAGTCACTGTGTTGCCTAGGATCAATTTTCGAGATTAAGCATCCCACATGAAGAAACACTATAGTATACTATGGTATACATACTATAGTATTCGCTGTAGTGTTTAAACCAGACCCTAGTCACTGTGTTGCCTAGGGTTGGGTTTTCGAGACTATGGTCTATGGATAAGGCTCTTCAGATGTGGGTGCTAGAAATACCATTAGGATGTTCTAAACAGAGCACAGCTGAACGCTAACTAGGCAGTTAGGAAAGCAAAGGCTAGCTTTTTCAAACAGAAATTTGCATCCTGTAGCACTAACTCCAAAAAGTTTTGGGACACTGTAAAGTCCATGGAGAATAAAAGCACCCCCTCCCAGCTACCCACTGCACTGAGGCTAGGAAACACTGTCACCACCGATAAATCTACGATAATCGAGAATTTCAATAAGCATTTTGCTACGGCCGGCCATGCTTTCCACCTGGCTACCCCGGCCACCAGCTCTGCACCCTCCGCTGCAACTTGCCCATGCCCCCCCCCCTTCCCCCCGCTTCTCCTTCACCCAAATTCAGATAGCTGATGTCCTGAAAAAGCTGCAAAATCTGGACCCCTACAAATCAGCTGGGCTAGACAATCTGGACACTTTCCTTCTAAAATTAGCCGCCGAAATTGTCGCAACCCCTATTACTAGCCTGTTCAACCTCTCTTTCGTATCGTCTGAGATCCCCAGAGATTGGAAACCTGCCGCGGTCATCCCCTTCTTCAAAGGGGGTGACACTCTAGATCCAAACTGTTACAGACCTATATCCATCAAACCCTGCCTTTCGAAAGTATTTGAAAGCCAAGTTAACAAACAGATCACAGACCACTTCGAATCCCACCGTACCTTCTCCGCTATGCAATCTGGTTTCCGAGCTGGTCATGGGTGCACCTCAGCCACGCTCAACGTCCTAAACGATATAATAACCGCGATTGATAAAAGACAGTACTGTGCAGCCGTCTTCATCGACCTGGCCAAGGCTTTTGACTCTGTCAATCACCGCATTCTTATTGGCAGACTAAATAGCCTTGGTTTCTCAACTGACTGCCTTGCCTGGCTCACCAACTACTTCTCAGATAGAGTTCAATGTGTCAAATCGGAGGGCCTGTTGTCTGGACCTCTGACAGTCTCTATGGGGGTGCCACAGGGTTCAATTATTGGGCCGACTCTATTCTCTGTGTATATCAATGATGTCGCTCTTGCTGCTGGTGACTCTCAGATCCACCTCTACGCAGACAACACCATTTTGTATACATCTGGCCCTTCATTGGACACTGCGTTAACAAACCTCCAAACAAGCTTCAATGCCATACAACACTCCTTCCGTGGCCTCCAACTGCTCTTAAAAGCTAGTAAAACTAAATGCATGCTCTTCAATCGAAACGCTGCTTGCACTCGCCTGCCCGACTAGAATCACTACTCTCGGCGGGTCTGACTTAGAATATGTGGACAACTACAAATACCTAGGTGTCTGGTTAGACTGTAAACTCTCCTTCCAGACTCACATTAAGCATCTCCAATCCAAAGTTAAATCTAGAATCGGCTTCCTGTTTCACAACAAAGCCTCCTTCACCCATGCTGCTAAACATGCCCTTGTAAAACTGACTATCCTACCGATCCTTGACTTCGGCAATGTCATTTACAAAATAGCCTCCAACACTCTACTCAGCAAATTGGATGTAGTCTATCACAGTGCCATCCGTTTTGTCACCAAAGCCCCATATACTACCCACCATTGTGACCTGTACGCTCTCGTTGGCTGGCCCTCACTACATATTCGTTGACAAACCCACTGGCTCCAGGTCATCTATAAATCACTTCTAAGCAAATCCCTGCCTTATCTTAGCTCATTGGTCACCATAGCAACACCCACCCGTAGTATGCGCTCCAGCAGGTATATCTCACTGGTCATCCCCAAAGCCAACACCTCCTTTGGCCGCCATTCCTTCCAGTTCTCTGCTGCAAATGACTGGAACGAACTACAAAAATCTCTGAAGTTGGAGACACTTATCTCCCTTATTAACTTTAAGCATCAGTTGTCAGAGCAGCTTACTGATCACTGTACCTGTACACAGCCCATCTGTAATTAGCCCACCCAACTACCTCATCCCCATATTGTTATTTACATTGTTATTTATTTTGCTCATTTGCACCCCAGTATCTCTATTTGCACATCATCTTCTGCACATATATCACTCCAGTGTTAATACTAAATTGTAATTATTTTGCACTATGGCCTATTTATTGCCTTACCTCTATAACTTACTACATTTGCACACACTGTATATAGATTTTCTATTTTATATTGTGTTATTGACTGTACGTTTTTGTTTATTCCATATGTAACTCTGTGTTGTTGTTGTTTTTATCGCACTGCTTTGCTTTATCTTGGCCAAGTCGCAGTTGTAAATGAGAACTAAATTAAAAAATTAAAAAATACAAGAGCAGCACACACCTAGGCAGAACTGGATTCAAATACTTTTTGAAATCTTACAAATACTTTGAGCATTTGCTTTATTCTGCCTAGAGTGCCAGGTGGATGGGGTTTGCACTTTTGGGACTTTTCTATTGGTTACATTGCAACAGGCAAGCTCAATCAAGCATATACACATTATTTCAAATGATTTCAAACAGTATTTGAACCCAGGTTTGCACCTGGGCCACCCACACTGTGAGAAGACCATACTGTATTTAGGTACCTGTGAGAAGGTATTCTAATCTAAACCTGTCCAAAGCTGTCTGTCAACTATTCGCTCACATTGAAGGACTATGGGAGTGCAGTGGGTTAAAACTCAACATTGAAGGACTATGGGAGTGCAGTGGGTTAAAACTCAACAACTCAACTCTTTCTTTCTTTCTTTCTTTCTTTCTTTCTTTCTTTCTTTCTTTCTTTCTTTCTTTCTTTCTTTCTTTCTTTCTTTCTTTCTTTCTTTCTTTCTTTCTTTCTTTCTTTCTTTCTTTCTTTCTTTCTTTCTATCCAGGTGCTAATCCGGTGTGCGTGTGTGTGTGTGTGTGTGGGGTGTGGTGCGTGCGTGCGGGCGTGTGTGCGGATGTGTGTAAGCAGCGCAGGTGGCTAATTGGAGTGGAGATCAGGTTTCTCCCACATATGTGCTCCTGACTGGGTACTCTATTCTGTGTGGTGGTGTGCTCAGGGGCACACAGGGGCACATTTCCACACACACACACGATATACACATTCTATGTAATAAGGAAAGATGTATACAGAAACCAGGACAAAAATACGTGGACTCATTACAATTCAACAGAATTTCGGGGAATAAACTGAGAGAGCTTATGTTTATATTTACAGTACATGTACAATAAGTGAATTGGTGTGATTTAGAGTGTGTGAGTGGTTGGCTGTGGAGGTGGATCCTTACACACCGGTAGGGCCTGCGGTAATCACATTATACACTCTTAGAAAAAAGGGTTCCAAAAGGGTTCTTCAGCTGTCCCCATAGGAGAACCTTTTCGGGTTCCATGTTGAACTCTCTGTGGAAAGGGTCCTACATGGAATCCAAAAGGGTTCTACCTGGAACCAAAACGGGTTCTTCAAAGGGTTCTCCTACAGTGAGGGAAACAAGTATTTGATCCCCTGCTGATTTTGTACGTTGGCCCACTGACAAAGACATGATCAGTCTATAATTGTAATGGTAGGTTTATTTGAACAGTGAGAGACAGAATAACAACAACAAAATCCAGAAAAACGCATGTCAAAAATGTTATAAATGTATTTGTATTTTAATGAGGGAAATAAGTATTTGACCCCTCTGCAAAACATGACTTAGTACTTGGTGGCAAAACCCTTGTTGGCAATCACAGAGGTCAGACGTTTCTTGTAGTTGGCCACCAGGTTTGCACACATCTCAGGAGGGACTTTGTCCCACTCCTCTTTGCAGATCTTCTCCAAGTCATTAAGGTTTTGAGGCTGACGTTTGGCAACTCGAACCTTCAGCTCCCTCCACAAATGTTCTATGGGATTAAGGTCTGGAGACTGGCTACTCCAGGACCTTAATGTGCTTCTTCTTGAGCCACTCCTTTGTTGCCTTGGCCGTGTGTTTTGGGCCATTGTCATGCTGGAATACCCATCCACGACCCATTTTCAATGCCCTGGCTGAGGGAAGGAGGTTCTCACCCAAGATTTGACGGTACATGGCCCCGTCCATCGTCCCTTTGATGCGGTGAAGTTGTCCTGTCGCCTTAGCAGAAAAACACCCCCAAAGCATAATGTTTCCACCTCCATGTTTGACGGTGGGGATGGTGTTCTTGGGGTCATAGGCAGCATTCCTCCTCCTCCAAACACGGCGAGTTGAGTTGATGCCAAAGAGCTCGATTTTGGTCTCAACTGACCACAACACTTTCACCCAGTTCTCCTCTGAATCATTCAGATGTTCATTGGCAAACTTCAGACGGGCCTGTATATGTGCTTTCTTGAGCAGGGGGATCTTGCGGGCACTGCAGGATTTCAGTCCTTCACGGCGTAGTGTGTTACCAATTGTTTTCTTGGTGACTATGGTCCCAGCTGCCTTGAGATCATTGACAAGATCCTCCCGTGTAGTTATGGGCTGATTCCTCACCGTTCTCATGATCATTGCAACTCCACGAGGTGACAGTTATTTTGTGTTTCTTCCATTTGTGAATAATCGCACCAACTGTTGTCACCTTCTCACCAAGCTGCTTGGCGATGGTCTTGTAGCCCATTCCAGCCTTGTGTAGGTCTACAATCTTGTCCCTGACATCCTTGGAGAGCTCTTTGGTCTTGGCCATGGTGGAGAGTTTGGAATCTGATTGATTGATTGCTTCTGTGGACAGGTGTCTTTTATACAGGTAACAAACTGAGATTAGGAGCACTCCCTTTAAGAGTGTGCTCCTAATCTCAGCTCGTTACCTGTATAAAAGACACCTGGGAGCCAGAAATCTTTCTGATTGAGAGGGGGTCAAATACTTATTTCCCTCATTAAAATGCAAATCAATTTATAACATTTTTGACATGCGTTTTTCTGGATTTTGTTGTTGTTATTCTGTCTCTCACTGTTCAAATAAACCTACCATTAAAATTATAGATGGATCATTTCTTTGTCAGTGGGCAAACGTACAAAATCAGCAGGGGATCAAATACTTTTTTCCCTCACTGTATGGGGACAGCCGAACAACCCTATTAGGTTCTAGATAGCACCTTTTTTTCCAAGAGTGTAGGCTCTCTCTCTCTCTCCACAGTAATGGTCCACAGCTACACACTCACTGCAGAACAAATCTCATAGTGCAGCCTGGCTTAGCCTCTAACAGGCCAATCAGGTAATTAAACACACCATGACAGGTGTGGAAATATTTACGAAAAGTAGAAAATATGGGCAAAGCTCTCCTGCTAACACGCGATAACCTTTCTTTTGTGATTTATTAATGTCACACTGTTGCCAGGCTCAATAGAGCAGCCTGGCTCAGAAGTGTGTGTGTGTGTGTGTGTGTGTGTCTAATCCCATTGACTGTGATTCTTTTGAAGACCATGATGCAAAGGAAAGAATGAGAAAAGGCAACTTGGTAGTAATGTGGCCAAATTGCCAGGGGGCCCACAGTGTGTGAGATGTCAACAAAGATAACAGGATTATGAGTGAAGCAGCATTTACAGAGAAGCGGAGCCCACACACATAGACTAAACACACACACACAAGACAAACGCGTACAGACAGCAAAGACACACACACATCCATGATAAAACTGAACGGGCAAAAACACCTATAATGTTGAGGGTGAAGTTGGTGTTGCTGCACACATGGCCGGCTGCACTCTTGGCACAGCAGTAGTACAGGCCGTTGTCGTCGGGGCTGGCGCTCTTGAAGGTGACGGTGTGCTCCTTGTTGTTGATCTGATGGGTCTTTTCTGTCAGCCTCACCCCATCTCGGAACCACTGGCAAGTGGGCCTGAGGGGGGAGGAGAGGGGAGGAGGGGAGAGAGAGAGAGAGTGAGGAGGGCATGAGAAAGGTCTCTGACTGAAATGTTGACAGTAAAAGTACAGAGGTAAAATTGTGTTTGTACAAGCTATTTGTTTTATAGAATGTCAGTTTCGGGGCTGTAATTCCATGCATCAAAAGCGAGAAATGTGTGTGTGTTAACCCTTTACTTAACGTAAAGAGGGGTGAGGAGGCCATGAGAAAGGTCAGGAGGGAGACCTTTGACCTTTTGTCTTTTCAGTATGGAGGCCAGAGCAGTTTTTCAGTACAGTTGTTGTATGTAAATGAGGCACAGGCACCCCTTGAACTCTGAACTCAAGGTGAAGGAAGAGAGGAGGGGGGGAGGGGCTCACCGCGGGTGTCCGTCAATGTGGCATCGCAACATCACTGGTGCAGAGCTCTCGATCTCCGTGGCTGGCTCCTTCAGGGTCACACCCCCACTTTCCAACCCTGTTAATGGAGAAGAAGGGGGGGGAGAGAGAGGGAGAGAGAGAGAGAGAGAGAGAGAGAGAGAGAGAGAGAGAGAGAGAGAGAGAGAGAGAGAGAGAGAGAGAGAGAGAGAGAGAGAGAGAGAGAGAGAGAGAGAGAGAGAGAGAGAGAGAGAAGAAAAGAGGGAGCAAGAATGAGGGGAAAAGAGGGAGAAAGGTGCAGAGAGAGAGAGAGAAGAGAGAAAGAGAGGGACAGAAGGAACATTGAGTTGTGGTATTACTGTATCCAGGCTAACTGTGATGTTAATGGATCTAGCAAGCATCAGACAAAGTATCCAGGCTAACTGTGATGTTAATGGATCTAGCAAGCATCAGACAAAGTCACTTTGACAACACAGAGACATGGGCAGAGGGAGACCCAAAGATCAACCACATCAACATTTATCTGGGCTAGGGACCTGCCTACATCAGCATTATACAGCCATTTATTCATTGTGTGTGTGTGTGTGTATATGCGCGTGTGGAGACAGACTATATTGACTTTCCCAGTTAAAAGGGTCACTCAGGCTGTCAGAGGAGCCCATAAAGAGGAATTCAAGGGCTATCTGGACTCTCCATTTGTTGCTCTGTGTGTCAGGGGAATTTAATGTCCAGAAGAGAAACTGCCCTGAAAAGAACTGCAATGGTAACGACACAGAGCAAAATTCCTATGCAGTTTTGACCCACCAGTTATCTATTCGGAAGATTTGACAAAAATAGCACATAATTGTCGTTATATCAGATTAATCCGGCATACTGGCATGTATTGATGACGTAATGAAATGAGACCGGCAGATTCCAATGAAGCATGGCTAAACTTCCCTCGCAGCTCTTTTTTATTTAATCTTAATCTAACCATGGGAGTCAGTTGTCACGCCCTGACTCTGGGGACTCGTATTTGTTGAGTCAGGGTGTGTATTTTCTGTGTGGTATGTTCTATGTTGTATTTTCTATGTTTAGATCTAGATCGTGTAGATCTATGTTGGCCGGTGTGGTTCCCAATCAGAGGCAGCTGTAGCTCGTTGTCTCTGATTGGGGACAATACTTAGGTAGCCTATTGGCACTAGTGGGTTGTGGGATCTTGTTCCGTGTTAGGTATGTTTGTTTTGTGTACCTTGGACTTCACGTTTCGTTTGTTGTTTTGTCATTGTGTTTATTCTGAAAAATAAACATGTACGCATATCACGCTGCGCCTTGGTCCGTCTCGTCGATGAACGAACGTGACAGAAGATCCCACCAAACGAGGACCAAGCATCGTGTTCAGGAGCAAACGCCGGGAATTCAACAGGAGGTTACATTAGTAGATGTCCTCCTCGGTTGGGGGAGAATTAAGGAGGAGGAGGCCGTCCGTTACCAGAAGGCGATGAAGGAGGATGCCCAGGTAGGAAAGGAAAAACGGCACCAACAGTGCCGACGACGGAGACCCGAGAGGCAACCCCAATATTTTTTTTTGGGGGGGGGGGCACACGGTGTGGACGATGAGGCAGCAGGAGACCGTTAAAGGGCGGATCTGCAGGTTAGGAGGCCACCATGTTACGGGGGCTATTGGTTCAGAGGGAGCAGGAGTTATTCGGTCAGAGGGAGGCGCTACAGGAGGCTATAAGGGAGAAGGAAAGTGTAGAGGCACGGCGAGAGGAGCTGGTTAGGCAGCAGAAGGAGCAAGTGGTGCGTGTCGCCAGTCCGGTCCGGCCCGTTCCTGCTTCCCGCACTAAGCCAGTGGTGCGTGTTCCCAGTACGGCCCGACCCGTTCCTGCCCCTCGCACCAAGCCAGTGGTGCGCGTCGCCAGTCCGGCCCGTCCTGTTCCTGCTTCCCGCACTAAGCCAGTGGTGCGTGTGTCCAGTCCGGCACGGCCCGTGCCTGTTCCACCGGTGCCTGGTCCGGCACCGGTCAGCTGCTCCACTCCGGATCCAGAGCAGTCCGCTCCACCGGTGCCCAGTTCAGCTCCGGTCAGCTGCTCTACTCCGGAGCCAGAGCAATCCGCTTCACCGGGGTCCAGTCCAGCTCCGGTCAGCAGCTCCACTCCAGAGCCAGAGCAGTACGCTCCACTGGTGCCTGATCCAGCTCCGGTCAGCTGCTCCACTCCGGAGCCAGAGCAATCCGCTTCACCGGGGTCCAGTCCAGCTCCGGTCAGCGGCTCCACTCCGGAGCCAGAGCAGTCCGCTCCACCAGTGCCCAGTCCAGCTCCGGTCAGCGGCTCCAGTCCGGAGCCTGTGCAGTCCGCTCCACCAGTGCCCGGTCCAGCTCCGGTCAGCGGCTCCAGTCCAGACCCAGACGTCAGCCCCTCTCCAGGTTCGGGGTCTCCCATACCAGGGTCCAGACAGGGCTTGGTACTTTGTGGGAGGAAGGAGAGGGGAAGCAGCGTGCCGAGGTCCAGACCAGACCAGGGGCGCAACAGGGAGGTGGAGAGTAAGTGGTCGTCACGCCCTGAGCCGGATCCGCCTCCGAGGCGGAATGCCCACCCGGCCCCTACCCTGTTATGTTTATATTGTGCGGTCGGAGTCCGCATCTTTGGGGGTACTGTCATTCCCTGACTCTGGGGACTCGTATTTGTTGAGTCAGGGTGTGTATTTTCTGTGTGGTATGTTCTATGTTACATTTTCTATGTTTAGATCTAGATCGTGTAGATCTATGTTGGCCGGTGTGGTTCCCAATCAGAGGCAGCTGTAGCTCGTTGTCTCTGATTGGGGACCATACTTAGGTAGCCTATTGACACTAGTGGGTTGTGGGATCTTGTTCCGTGTTAGGTATGTTTGTTTTGTGTACCTTGGACTTCACGTTTCGTTTGTTGTTTTGTCATTGTGTTTATTCTGAAAAATAAACATGTACGCATATCACGCTGCGCCTTGGTCCGTCTCGTCGATGAACGAACGTGACATCAGTAAAGAACACATTCTTATTTCTCCTAGTGTTCCCCTAACAAACCCACACAAATATCAGATTGACAACATGAAGCAGTGAGAAACTGCCTCACGGATCCATTCCCACTGAAGTGTAACCAATTGATTTTAATAATGATAGAGCTTATTAGTCTTTGATTCTCCCCTGCTGTGTTGTGTGACTGAGTCTGCTTCCCAACTGGCACCCTACTCCCTATTTAGTGGACTACTTTGGACCAGGTCTGGTCTGGTCAAAAGTAGTGCACTATATAGGGAATAGGGTGCCATTTATGATGCAACCTCTGTATTTGCACTTAGTGAGCATGTAGGCTAATCGTTAATCATATAATGGCATATACAGTAATATGTGCCTGTACATTTGTCATGCTTGAATGTATGCATTTGATGTAATAAGGATGAGATAAAAATGTATGCACACATGACTGTAAGTCGCTTTGGATAAAAGCATCTGCTAAATGGTATATTATATTATTATTATTATTATTATCACTGGGCACATCCATTCAGCAAGAGTGCCTGTTTGTTTCTATTCAGTCTATGGTTTGTTGGGGCTCTGTGGGTTTCTACTCGAGTGTGTCTGTATGTGAGAGTGTGTGTGTGTGCCAGTGATTCTTACATAAGGGGATCCACTCATATGGCCTGTGTCTGAATAGTACATCTGTGTCTCTGCTGATGTTTTTGTCGTCTTTCAAATATGCATGGAATGAGACAGGATGGGGAAGGTGGGGATGGAGCGCTACTGTAAGGTCAGAGGGGGCGCTATAGAAAAGCCTGTCACAACGCATTACAGTCGCTGATAGCAACCCCCAGCACCCTGAGGAATCATGGGAAACTGTCTCTGCGGAAGCAAGGCAGGCCTCTGTCCCCCTCACTCCTCCACAGATGAGCCAAGCAGGCAAGGCAGTGCTCATTAGGCAACCCTGACAGAGCATGCCCCACTGTGTGTGTGTGTGTGTGTGTGTGTGTGCCTGTGTGTGTCTTTGTGTTTGCAGTACGTCTGATAGTGGAGTTGGGGATGCCGATTGGCTACGGCTGTCAGTCAAGTCCTCTACTGTTGAGTGGGTGAGGACGGGGCTCTCAAACTATGACCTGGGACCAGACAGACAGACCTGCCATTAGTGGTGCTGCGGTTCAATTCCCATGTTTCGAATAAAATATACTAGATAAATGGGTTGCCATCACATTGTCAACTCTACCGATGGTTGTCACAAAAGATGTTGCATTATATAGCGAATGTGCCCACTCTGGTATTGGCACATCCGCTCTAGCCCCAGCTCGCAGTAGATAGCCTACAGTACGGGCAGGCCTATAACCTACATGATGACATTATCATGGACAAAATAATAAGAATAAGAATAAGACCCTTTACAGCAGGGGTGTCAAACTCATTTTAGCTCAGGGGCCACATGGAGGAAAATCTATTCCCAAGTGGGCCGGACCGGTAAAATCATGGTATATATAACTTAAAAACAACAACTTCAGATTGTTTTCTTTGTTTTAATACTATCAACATAAAACATAAAGCTGGAGCCTGAGGACAGTGTGTCCAAAATAGTACAAGCACAACATCACTATTAATCATAAAACACGTCAAGTTTATTTGAAAATTCTAAAGAAAAAGAACACACAAACACACAATGCCTCAGTGATTCACAGAACTGTTTCACAGATCACAGAACTATATCAGGGTGTCATTTCTCAGGCAGAAATGTAGATAAAAATAATGAAATCCTGTTCCCCAAACAAGTGCAAGAACCACAGAGTCAAGAATAGGTTAAATATACAAATAAAATAAAATCAATTAAAAACAATAGCACATCAACATAAAAACATATAAACATAAAGCTGGAGCCTGAGGACAGTGTGTCCAAAAGCACAACATCACTATTAATCATAAAACACCTCAAGTTATTTGAAATTCTGAGGACAAACAACACACAAACACACAATGCCTCAGTGATTCACAGAAGTATATCACAGATCACAGAACTATATCAGGGTGTCTCATGCAGCACTTTAAGTGGGGTTGCATAGTTTATTTGACTCCTGATACCTGGCAACTTTTAGCTTTCACCAGCGCATCAATATCAGGCATCACATCCTGAGTGGCAGCCAACTTCAGGATGTGATTCAAGTGCTTGTGCGTGAGCCTTGAGCGCAGCTTTGTTTTATTTATGCTCATTACAGAGAACTTGCTCACAAAGATATGTGGTTCCAAACATGCACAACAGTTTTGCAGCGAGGGCTGTCAAGTTGGGGTAACCTGGCAAGAGATTCTGATCAAATGTGTCCAAGCCAGCTGCGGCAAATTTGCCCTTCAAATCCGAGGGATTCACGGTGAATGGCGAACAAAAAACTTTGAAGTCTTTCTCCAGTTCACCAAAAATCTGAAAGCGTTGCTCAAACTCCCTTAACAGTCCCGTTATTTTATCTTTGAACAGCTTCATGTCTGCCACATGTTGGGTCGCGCACACATTTTTCAGACAGGGGAAGTGAGCTGCATCACCACCGGCGAGTTGCGTCTCCCACAATGACAGCTTCAACTTGAAAGAACGTATGCTGTCATAATACTGCGTGGCAACTTTGTTGCGCCCTTGAAGCTGTTTGTTCAAGTTATTCAGGTGCTCTGTAACATCCACCATAAATGCAAGGTCCTGCATCCATTCTGCGGAATTAAATTCTAACACTGGTTTGCCCTTTTCTTCCATGAACTGTTCAATTTCTTCTCGTAAATCAAAGAAACGCCTCAGCACAGCACCTCGGCTTAACCATCTTACCTCAGTGTGGTATGGCAGGCCATAGATGTGGTCTTTCTCTCTGAGAAGGCTGTCAAACTGACGGTGATTCAGGCTTCTGGATCGGATGAAATTAACAGTTTGGATGACCACCTTCATGACGTTATCCATCTTTAATGACTTGCAACACAAAGCCTCCTGGTGCAAAATACAGTGAAAAGTCCAAAAATCACGTCCTCCATTTGCAGATTGCACTTTCTCTCTGAACTTTGTCACAACGCCTGCTTTTCTCCCGATAATTGAGGGCGCACCATCTGTAGCCAGGCTGACAGCGCGGGACCAGTCCACTCCGACCCTGTCCAGCGCGCCGACGAGTGCAGTGAAAATATCAGCTGCTGTCGTTGTATCTGTCATCGGCACCAACTCCACGAACTCCTCGGTGACGGTCAATGTGTTATCAACTCCGCGGATTAAAATGGCCAGTTGTGCAACATCTGTAATGTCCGTGCTTTCATCAATTGCAACCGAAAACGCAATAAATGACTTTACTTTTTGCTTCAACTGGCTGTCCAAATCCACTGAAAGATCGGAAATCCTGTCTGCAACTGTGTTTCTTGTCAGGCTGATATTTGCAAAAGCCTGGTGCTTTTCAGGGCACACAATCTCTGCTGCCTTCATCATGCATGTTTTTACAAATTCACCCTCACTAAATGGTTTTGAAGCCACTGCGATTTCATTAGCAATGAGGTAGCTAGCTTTCACTGCAGCGTCACTGATGTCTCGGCTGTGAGTAAACACAGACTGCTGTTTCTTCAGACCCACCAACAGTTCATTCACCTTCTCTCTTCTCCGCTGTCCTTGAAAGTTGTCATATTTGTCGGCATGAAGACTCACATAGTGGCGGCGTAAGGTTATATTCTTTCAGCACTGCAACATGCTGTGAACACACCAAACATACAGCTTTCCCATTCAATTCGTGAATAAATAGAAGGATGACAATTTTTCTTGGAACACTCTGCACTCTGCGTCCACTTTTCTCTTTTTTGACAGAGACATATTGGGGCAATGAGGGTGCCAAAGCACATAATGTTAAAAGTAGAAGCCGTAATAAATATTGTGGGCAAAACAAAGTAGCTCATCCGGACTGGCTGCACTTGCTTGACCTATTTGCTCTGCCCTGGTATAAACAGTTTGCTTGCTTAACACAATTGCTATTGCGCCATCCAGTGGACACAATTGGAACAGCAGTTTATTTTATTGAAAAATTGCAGCTCATTTTTATACTTTACAAAATCATCTCGCGGGCCGGATTAAACCCGTTTGCGGGCCTGATCCGGCCCGCGGGCCGGACGTTTGACACCCCTGCTTTACAGTTTATTGGAAAGGTGCATCAGGCTCATCACCTTGCACTTTCACCACCCCGTGAAGTTCATCATAATTTATTTAATCTGTAGCCTCATAAACTGCATGCTTTCCCGAGTTGTAGTGGGAGGATCACATATGTCATCGCGTGACTTCGATGTGATGGTAATTATATCAATTTTTGCACATAAAAGCGTTTCCATTGCCATTTCTAGCTGAATTAATTTTACAGACACAAAAAGATCCCACCATGTTTAGCGTACAGTGCATTCGGAAAGTATTCAGACCCCTTGACTTAATCCACATTTTGTTACGTTACAGCCTTTTTCTAAAATTGATTAAATAAAAAAATGTCCTCATCAATCTACACACAATACCATACAATTATTTTAAAAAATACAACTCGTATTTCATAAGGCATTATTTTGAGGGCCTAGTTTTACCCGAATACAGTGGCCTGAAACGCATGGTTTACAGGCCACATCAGGCCTGCAAGTCACATTATGCTTGCTTGCAAAGTGATATTTAATTCCTATTGGAATCCAGCCAGAGTGGGTATATCCAACATTTGGAATGTTTATTCACCTGCAACCTGCATTCAGGACAACTGCAGGGTTGGGAAGACTAAGTTATGAGACTACCTAAACCATCTAAACTGGAACAACCATTTCAGTAACGGGTGCAAAAGTCCAAGTAAAAGATTGGATTAGTTTAGAAAAATGTATGGTATTTATATTTGCAAAAACATATATTGAAAAAAAAAAATTGTTGTAAAAATCCATCTGCAATAGAGCATGCTGGGAAATATGATAATGATGGGCATGGTTTTGGGTTAACACTGGTTATTAACGCCAACACTGGGGTTCTTTTCAACCAATTAGTGTAAATGTAACACTTACCGTGTGAATTTAACACCTGAACTAGAAATGCTACCCTGAAAAATCAACACTAGGTAACACTGGACAATTTGCTGTGTGGCAACCACAACCTGATATTTAGGAGCAACAAGGCTTTATTAAAGCTAGGAGGCAGGCAGAGCGCCAGGTCTGCATTGCTTCAGTGTTAATAACAGTGATGAATGCTAGGACAATGTTAGGACAGCGGCTTAGGGCTATTCACGCTTCGGCGCACCAAGGGACCAATTTGTGTGTGTATGTACATGTTAGACTCAACGAGCTGATTTGTTGTCATGGTGAATGGTTTCCGTGATGCAGTCAAACCACAGTAACCAGAGTTACCAGGGAGGATTTGGTCACCCAGGAGAAAGAAAGACGTGTGGCTACTGTATTATGGTAGAATGAACAAGTTTTCGAATGGGTATGGACATGATGAATATAAAATTCTCTGTTGCAACTACACCTCAGGTTGTTGCTGCAAAATATATGTTCCTCTAAGTCAACTTACCTGGTAAAATAAGGGTTGAAGAAGAGAGATGAACATACAGCTTTCTAAACATGAAACGTAAAATTACACTAAACCTTAAAATGTAGTGTAGGCTTATGTATTCATCCTATATGTGCTTTAGCCAACTCTAATCTTCTATTGTTGCCAAACACACCAGTGCTCTCTGTTCGGTGTCCATACTCATATGGTGTGAGTGACAGGAGGCAGACAGGAGAATTGGTGGCCAGTCAAAAACAACAAGAGGTGATGTCTGTCGCTCATAGAGGCAGGCACTGGCTGGTTAATTACACCTCTACACATGGGCGGACTTATTTTAACAGCCCTCCACAGGAAATGGAAAAAGTTTGAGTTGTAGGGGGTTCTGGGAGACATTGTGATTCTTCTATCAAACACCACAGATGCTGCTCTCCAAGGTAGCACTGAGATGTTGAGGTGCATTGTGGAGAAGAGAAAACATGGAGTCCTGTTAGGGAGAGAGTCAGAACGTGATGGTGAGGAGTGTGTGTGTGTGTGTGTGTGTGTGTGTGTGTGTGTGTGTGCATGCGCGCATTTTGGTGTGTGTGGGGATGCATGCACATACAACACACTGAAGGTGTGGTGTGGAATGTGTGTTTAAAAAAAATAAGAAATAATAACTTCATCTACAGTGTCTTGTGAAAGTATTCACCCCCCATTTTTCCTATTTTTTTGCCTTAAAACCTGATATTAAAATGGATTTTTGGGGGTTTGTATCATTTGATTTACACAACATGCCTACCACCTTGAAGAAGCAAAATATATTTTCTTGTGAAACAAACAAGAAATAAGACAAAAAAACAGAAAACTTTGTAGAGCCACCTTTTGCCGATGAAAAACTTCCCCACAGCATGATGCTGCCTCACTGTGGGGATGGTGTTCTCGGGGTGATGAGAGATGTTGGGTTTGCGCCAGACATAGCGTTTTCATTGATGGCAAAAAGCTCAATTTTAGTCTCATTTGACCAGAGTACCTTCTTCCATATGTTTGGGGAGTCTCCCACATGACGTTTGGCGAACACCAAACATGTTTGCATATATCTTTAAGCAATGGCTTTTTTCTGGCCAGTCTTCCGTAAAGCCCAGCTCTGTGGAGTGTCCGGCTTAAAGTGGTCCTATGGACAGATACTCCAATCTCCGCTGTGGAGCATTGCAGCTCCTTCAGGGTTATCTTTGGTCTCTTTGTTGCCTCTCTGATTAATGCCGTCCTTGCCTGGTGCCTTTGGTAGGCAGCCCTATCTTGGCAGGTTTGTTGTGGTGCCATATTCTTTCCATTTTTTTAACCTTACACAGGAAGCGGCACAGGTCCTAATCCAGGCACTTGTCATCTCCCGTCTCGATTACTGCAACTCGCTGTTGGCTGGGCTTCCTGCCTGTGCCATTAAACCCCTACAACTCATCCAGAACGCTGCAGCCCGTCTGGTGTTCAACCTTCCCAAGTTCTCTCACGTCACCCCGCTCCTCCGCACACTCCACTGGCTTCCAGTTGAAGCTCGCATCTGCTACAAGACCATGGTGCTTGCCTACGGAGTTGTTAGGGGAACGGCACCTCCTTACCTTCAGGCTCTGATCAGTCCTTTTACCCAAACGAGGGCATTGCGTTCTTCCACCTCTGGCCTGCTGATCCCCCTACCTCTGCGGAAGCACAGTTCCCGCTCAGCCAAGTCAAAACTGTTCTCTGCTCTGGCACCCCAATGGTGGAACAAGCTCCCTCACGACGCCAGGACAGCGGAGTCACTGACCACCTTCCGGAGACACTTGAAACCCTACCTCTTTAAGTAATACCTGGGATAGTATAAAAGTAATCCTTCTACCCCCACACAAAAATAAAAAAATAAAAATAAAAATAAATAAAAAGGGATAAAAAAGAGAGAAAAATAAAAAATGTATAATAAAAGATAGAAAAGGTTAAAGAAATAAAAACTTTAATGATCTTTTTTTTTTATACAAAAATTATATATATAAAAACAAATAAATAAATATACTCTAAACATTAAGAATTAAAAAATTAGTAAAATAAAAATAAATAAATTGTAAAGTGGTTGTCCCACTGACTATCATAAGGTGAATGCACCAATTTATACGTCGCTCTGGATAAGAGTGTCTGCTAAATGACCTAAATGTAATATAATGTAAATGTAATGGTGCTCCGTGGGATGTTCAAAGTTTCTGATATTTTTTTATAACCCAACCCTGATCTGTACTTCTCCACAACTTTGTCCCTGACCTGTTTGGAGAGCTCCTTGGTCTTTTTAAAAAACATTTTTAGTCATTTAGCAGACACTCTTATCCAGAGCGACTTACAGTTAGTGAGTGCATACATATATATTTTTTTTCATACTGGCCCCCCGTGGGAATCAAACCCACAACCCTGGTGTTGCAAACACCATGCTCTACATCCCTGCCGGCCATTCCCTCCCTTACCCTGGACGACACTTGGCCAATTGTGCACCGCCCCATGGGTCTCCCGGTCACGGCCGGCTACGACAGAGCCTGGATTCGAACCAGGATCTCTAGTGGCACAGTTAGTACTGCGATGCAATGCCTTAGACCACTGCGCCGCTTGCTTGGTGGTGCCCCTTGCTTAGTGGTGTTGCAGACCCTGGGGCCTTTTAGAACAGGTGTATATATATTGAGATCATGTGACACTTAGATTGCACACAGGTGGACTTTATTTAACTAATTATGTGACTTCTGAAGGTAGTTGGTTGCACCAGATCTTATTTAGAGGCTTCATAGCAAAGGGGGTGAATACATATGCACGCACTACTTTTCCATTATTAATTTTGTATAATTTTTTGAAACAAGTAATTTTTTATTTCACTTCACCAATTTTGACTATTTTGTGTATGTCCATTACATGAAATCCAAATTAAAATCAATTAAAATTACAGGTTGTAATTGCAACAAAATAGGAAAAACACCAAGGGGTATGAATACTTTTGCAAGGCACTGTACATCTGCAGATTACCCATCTTTCCCACTAACGTTCCACATCCCATTGTCATTCCACATCTCGTTACTGTAATCACGCAACGTGAAGCCCACAGCCTGTAAGACCAACAAACAAGCTGACAATAGGCTTCCTGTCGCCTCCACTCTTTACCAGTGAGACCCAACGTTAGGACACAAAGAGCTAGCAGAGGAGGCTAAGCCTCCATTAGAAAACACAGGGCATAATTACTCTAAATGACTGCTCTGAACTGAAGGGATTAGAGGAGCTTCCATTGAGTCTGAAATAGATTAGTGTTAGGCTTCGTCCTGAAATGGCACCCAGGGTCCTAGTCAAAAGTAGCGCACTATATAGGGAATTGGTTGCCATTTGGGACACAACACTACTCTCCCAGACCCCAGCTGCAATCAACTGTATCGCTTGACAAATGGCGGGAGTGGGTTTCTACTTCTTAATATACTCACATACAATGCACATATGGATGGTAGATACAGTGCCTTCAGAAAGTATTCACAACCCCTTGACTTTTTCCACATTTTGCTGTGTTACAGCCTGAATTTAAAATGGATTACATTTTGATTTTTTTGTCACTGGCCTACACACAATACCCCATAATGTAAAAGTGGAATTATGTGTTTAGACATTTTTACCAATTAATAAAACATGAAAAGCTGAAATGTCTTGAGTCAATAAGTATTCCACCCCTTTGTTATGACAAGCCTAAATAAGTTCAGGAGTAAAAATGTTCTTAGAAAGTCACATAAGTTCAACCACAAAGACCAGGGAGGTTTTCCAATGCCTCGCAAAGAAGGGCACTTATTGGTAGATGGGTAAAAAAAACAGACATTGAATATCCTTTTGAGCATGGTGAAGTTATTAATTATACTTTGGATGGTGTATCAATACACCCAGCCACTACAAACATACAGGCGTCCTTCCTAACTCAGTTGCCGGAGAGGAAGGAAACCGCTCAGGGATTTCAACATGAGGCCAATGGTGACTTTAAAACAGTTAGAGTTTAATGGCTGTGATAGGAGAAAACTGAGGATGGATCAACAACATTGTAGTTACTCCACAATACTAACCTAATTGGCAGAGTGAAAAGAAGGAAGCCTGTACAGAATACAAATTATTCCAAAACATGCATCCTGTTTGCCACAAGGCAAGTATTACAAGGTAATACTGTAAGAAATGTGGCAAAGCAATTAACATTTTGTCCTGAATACAAAGTGTTATGTTTGGGGCAAATCCAATACAACACATTATTACTGAGTACCACGCTCCATATTTTCAAGCATAGTGGTGGCTGCATCATGTTATGGGTATTCTTGTAATTGTTAAGTTTGTCAGGATAAAAATGAAAGGGAATGGAGCTAAGCACAGGAAAACCTGGTTCAGTCTGCTTTCCACCAGACACTTTGAGATTAATTCACCTTTCAGCAGGACAATAACCTAAAACACAAGGCAAAATCTACACTAGACTTGCTTACAAAGAAGACAGTTAATGTTCCTGAGTGGCCGAGTTACAGTTTTGAAAATCTATGGCAAGAATTGAAAATGGTTGTCTAGCAATGATCAACAACCAATTTGACAGAGCTTAAAGAATTTTGAAAAGAATAAATGGGCAAATATTGTACAATCCAGGTGTGCAAAGCTGTTAGAGACTTACCCAGAAAGACTCACAGCTGTAATTGCTGCCAAAGGTGATTCTAACATGTATTGACTCAGGGGTGTTACTTATGTAAATTAGATTATTTATTTTTATTTCAGTATTTCATTGCTAAGATTTCTCAAAACATGTTTTCACTTTGTCATTATGGGGTATTGTGTGTAGATGGGTGAGAAAAAACTAATATTTAATCAATTTTGAATTCAGGCTGTAATACAACAACATTTGGAATAAGTCAAGGGGTATGAACAGGCACAAACACTCACAGACATGTACTAACACTCATAGAACATATGCACATACTGTACATGCATGAGCTCTTAGAAAAGTTTGTAAATACAGTACACTTCATGTACACTCTATACTCTCCTGTCTCTCTCACTCCTGAACTGTGCTGTATTTATTTTAGTTGCAAATACACCAGCACAGAACTTATAGGCAGGTACATTTGGAAGACCATTTTTTATTAATAGAAAAACTTAACTATATTTCATAATGATTAACACAGGAAACTTCTCCTATAAAAGCATTCTTGAATTCTTTTAATTCACGATCGTGACCTGGAAGATCATCTAGTTCATTCTCGGTCGTGACAACTCTTATAAAAACCGGTGGTTACTGTTTAACTTGTTTTTATCTATGTCAGTGAGTCAGTCTACACTTTTATTGCAGTGATAAATAATGTTGAATTACAGCACATAAAAGTATTTTCCTCCAGGTCAGACGAGGGCCTCAAAAAATAATATGTTTCTTTGGGATAACAGGCTGTCCTTCATTAGTAGGAGCTGAGGCATAGCAGCAGATGTCACAGCCTAACTGGTGGAGTGAGATCACAGGGAGGTTTTAACCTCAACTCTGTGTGTGCGAGGGGGGCAGCTGTGTACTTGTGTGTGTGTGTGTGTGTGTGTGTGTTGCTCCAGTACTCTAATGTTCATCTGCTCCTGTGCTCAGGATATATAGAGCAGACCTAGCCCTCACCACACAATCAAAACCGCCTGGCCTTGCGAAGACTCATAACATGTTGAATGGAAACAGGAGATTCATCTGAGCATTGCCTTATCCAGCTGCTTTCTAAAAGGCCATCAGTTGTTTTAATAGGCCATCAGTGGTTTCCAGGCATAGCAAATATATATCCGATATATCTACTGCGTTCCTGTTAAGACTTTTCACGTGTCCCTACCTGGAGGGCAGCTCCACACTAAACAAGGGTGTTTGTATCAGAAGTGATGCTGGACAGACAGACAGAGTTCCCCTGCTTTCCTACTGAAACACTTTCTGTGGTTTGGTTATGTGACAAGAACACCATAGTAAGAGATCTCTGAGTACTAGGAGGCCTTAAAGGACAAAGGGTTTGGGTTTTGGGGAGTGGTTGAGAAAAACATTATGAATGAATAAGACGTCGAAGCAGGACACTGTTAATGTAGAACGTAAATAATTATATGGCTGGAAGGTGAATTTAACGACTTAGTAATTTCGACACAAAAGCCTTTTGAGGGGATGTGGGAAAAGTGAGTGTTACACAACTGAGAAAAGAAACAAGAAACACATGCTTGGTGGCACACATATCAAGTTTCCTCGTGAATGGAGAGGAAGCAACAAAAAACAAGGTACCTACAAGGTACTAGAAACATTTTCTCATCTCGTACAACCTTACCTGACATTATATACTGAGGCTTTTATGTGGCTTTTTAATTTGGGTATCTGCTCTGAGATTTTACAATCCACCAGTGTTGCATGTCTGAAACTTGTGTGTTGTATTAACATCCATGAGGAAAATCTTGCACATGTTCAGCACATGGTTAAGGGTCTGTTCAGAAGGGTGCAAACATTACAAAACGGTTAGATAGAAATGCCTTTTATGGAACAGATATGATTTTCTGTCATGATGAATTGCAAGCTCTAATCATTACATTTCTATCTGCAGCGTTTCACATCTATTGTGAACGTTGCACCTCACGGAACACAACACCAAGTGTAGGGGACGTGTGCTAACACTCACACTTGATGTTGAAGGAGGCGTTAGTAGAGTGGACCTCCTCTCCTGTGACTGTGTTGGCGGCCACGCACTCAAAGTTGCCGGCATCCAGTCTCCGGTCCACGGTCGTGAACTTGAGGTTGCTGCCCTCGCGGAAGCGCCTCTCAGTGTCGTCCAGGGGCTGACCGTTGTGTAGCCAACCATACTGGATATCTGCCGGGTCGCTGACCTCACAGCGGAGCATGGCGCTGCGGCCGTGTAATGCATCCTGGGATTTGGGCTCCTTGGTGAACTGGATGGTTGCAGCCTGGATGCAAATAACTGAGAGAGAGAGGGGGTGGGGGTAACAATGTGGGGAAGGAGAGAGAGAGAAAGACAGAGAGAGCGAGAGAGAATGTTGAAATGAGGTTACCACTGACCACAATACTAACATTTTAATTGCGGTGTTCATTAGTCACCATTGTACCACACATTTTTGTGTCTTGATTAATGAGGCCATTAAAGCTTTGATTCGACTCATTCAAGACATTTAAACATTTTTTAATAGTGGGTCTTAATCCAGAGAATAAACATTTCAGGACACAGACATGTAGTCTACAAGATAATTAAACACTGAAATGTCGTGCCAAAATGTTGTATGAATAATGACAGCCAAGAAGAGTAGATAGATTCACATTCTAGCTTCTGAATGTATTGGAGAAATGAATTCACAAGCCTGCTACAGATTTTTCCCTGCAGTACGGGCTTGTCTCCTGAAAGAGCTGTGTTTCATTAGAACAGAGGGAGAAGGAAAGAGAGACTTTTGACACACACACATCTTCTCCTTCCTCACGGTCATGCTCCATCAGCTCACAGATATGCAGCTCTCACAAATTGAGACATGAAGGCTTGCCCACGCGCACACACACACACTCCTTTATTTCTACCGGCACTGGAGTGCTGCTCGGTAGTCAGCACTATAGAGAAATATGTTCTGCCCTATTTACTCATGTCTCCTTGAAGTGAGGAATAATAAATAGAATAAACAGAGAGTTAGAGAGAGAGAGAGAGAGAGAGAGAGAGAGAGAGAGAGAGAGAGAGAGAGAGAGAGAGAGAGAGAGAGAGAAAGAGAGAGAGAGACTATACAGAGTTAGAGAGAGAGAGAGAGAGAGAGAGAGACTATACAGAGAGTTAGAGAGAGAGAGAGAGAGAGAGAGAGAGAGAGAGAGGGAGAGAAAGAATATACAGAGAGAGAGAGAGAGAGAGAGAGAGAGAGAGAGAGAGAGAGAGAGAGAGAGAGAGGGAGAGAGAGAGAGAATATACAGAGAGTTAGAGAGAGAGAGAGAGAGAGAGAGAGAGAGAGAGAGAGAGAGAGAGAGAGAGAGAGAGAGAGAGAGAGAGAGAGAGAGAGAGAGAGAGATGGAGGGAGAGAGTGGGTAGTGACTGCAGGTCTGATATGTCTCATTTGAAGTCTGCAGCTGCTCCAGCTGTACTCTGCCTTCATGTTTTAGCAACTGTTGCCACTATGGGTTCATCAATTACAACACCACACCAGGGCAGTGTCCCAAATGGCACCCTATTCCCTATATAGTACACTACTTTTGACCAGTGCCCATTCAGTAGGCCCTAAACTACATCACGGCCCACTGAGTGTTGTTATGAGTTTTGACATCATGGCAAAGTTTATTATCAAAGTGAAAGGTCCATTGGCAGAGTTCACGTAAACCTAAAGTACACCTGGTTGAGTGAGTATGTGAGTATGTCTGTGGTTTTTCCATTCCTCCAGGACTGGGCTCATGTGGGTTAAAGGGCATTTGTATTGGTCCGAAGCGAGATGATTAAATAGCATCGCTTATATTTGAATTTGAGTTCTGAGCAGTCTGGCCGCGCACCAGATGCCTTTTTTCCACAATTGCACGCCGTCGAGACCATTAGTTCTACTGATTTTAATTGCTAGTTGGGTGTTGTGGGGAAAATTCAGGATCTGGGGCTCTCATCCGGACATTGATATATTTAGAGGTTCTGTTGGTGTTGAAGTCAAGGGGGATCTTTCAGGAGCATTAAATTAAGAGGAGCTGAGGTAATCGTCCCATCCACTCCTCCTCCCCTGGCCTCCCCCCATCTCCCCATCAGACTGATGTGGCAAATTCATCCTTATACTAATCAAAGAACCAAAGTATTTCAGAGTTTTTGTAGAATTAAGATAGACTTTATTACATATGCAATAGAGCCGAGGTGGTTTGAAAAACATCTCCCTTCTACCTCTCAGCTCTTTGTCTATATAGTTCCATTTACATACACCCCAGCTCAAAACCCCTCCCTCTTGGGCTCTCCCACCACTGTCCTCAGTTTCCCCCTCTCGACCGCTCCGCCCACTTCCTTCTAAATCTGACTTCTATTCAGTTTAGAAACAATAGTGGTACAATCAATCAAGCCCTTGTCATGCAAAAATAATCATGTTCAGTTTAAACTCTGTTCCACCTTGGCTCACTCTGGCTTGACCTGGAGATTGATTGTTGGACATGGCAGGTCCACACTCAATCTCTCAAACATACCCAAACCCAACTCCTCTCTTCCCTCCCGTCATGCTGTAATTACTCATGTTTAGTCTGAACTCTGGCTCCGCTCTCAGGACTTTGTCTGAGGAGAGAGGCAAAAGGCAACAGTCTGGTTTCAGTCTCTGATAAGGTAGGACAGCCATGGATTAGGTAAGAGCGAGGAATTCGACCTGAGGTCAGATCCCCATTTCACACACACAAATCCAGTGAAAGGAACCAATTAAGTTCTTGCCCAGCAACAGAGAGTTGTTTGTCATGTTTGTGATTAACATTGTTTATCTCATAGTTTACTGAAAAATCCTCATCAAGACCGGCCTTTGTCTCCTTGCAGCTGGCCAGGGGCAGGCAAAAAGTAAAACAGGTGAGCAGTGCCAAGTCTGCTAGGTGGTGGGGGAAGATGGAAGGGGTGGGAGGTTGGTGGAGGGGGTGCACACCTAGGCAGGTGATAGGGCTGCCTGAGCTACCCTTGATGCTGAGTGACTGAAGCAGAGTGAGGGGGTCTCCTCCATATACATATAATTAATAAAATACTAACAATATAGTCTAGAAATATAATTGTTATTCTATTAATTACACTTGAGTGTACGAAACATGAGGAACACCTGCTCTTTCCATGACATAGACTGACCAGGTGAATGCAGGTGAAAGCTATGATCCCTTATTGATGTAACTTATTAAATCCACTTCAATCAGTGTAGATTAAGGGTAGGAGACAGGTTAAAGAAGGATTTTTAAGCCTTGAGACAATTGAGAGACAATTGAGTGTATGTGTGCCATTCAGAGGGTGAATGGAGCAGGTTGAGAGCTTCAAGTTCCTTGGTGTCCACATCACCAACAAACTAACATAGTCCAAGCACACCAAGACAGTCGTGAAGAAGTCACGACAATGCCTATTCCCCCTCAGGAGACTAAAAAGATTTGGCATGGGTCCTCAGATCCTCAAAAGGTTCTACAGCTGCACCATCGAGAGCATCCTGACTGGTTGCATCACTGCCTGGTATGGCAACTGCTCGGCCTCCGACCGCAAGGCACTACAGAGGGTAGTGCGTACGGCCCAGTACATCACTGGGGCCGAGCTTCCTGCCATCCAGGACCACTATACCAGGTGGTGTCAGAGGAAGGCCCTAAAAATGGTCAAAAACTCCAGCCACCCTAGTCATAGACTGTTCTCTCTGCTACCGCACGGCAAGCGGTACCGGAGTGGCAAGTCTAGGTCCAAGAGGCTTCTAAACAGCTTCTACCCACAAGCCATAAGACTCCTGAACATCATTGCCCCCCCCCTGCATATTACCTCAATTACCTCGAATAACCGGAGCCCCCTGTATATAGCCTTACTATTGTTATTTTTACTGCTGCTCTTTCATTATTTGTTACTTTTATTTCGTATTATTTTATATTGTATTGTTGGTGTAATTTTTTGGGGTATTATTTCTTAAAACTACATTGTTGGTAAAGGGCTTGTAAGTAAGCATTTCACTGTAAGGTCTACACCTGTTGTATTCGGCGCATGTGACAAATAACATTTGATTTGATTTGAATGGGCAAGACAAAATATTTAAGTGCTTTGAACAGGGTATGGTAGTAGGTGCCAGGCGCACCGGTTTGAGTGTGTCAAGAACTGCAACGCTGCTGGGTTTTTCACGCTCAACAGTTTCCTGTGTGTATCAAGAATGGTCCACCACCCGAAGGGAATCCTGCCAACTTGACACAACTGTGGGAAGCTTTGGAGTCAATATGGGCCAGCATCCCTGTGGAATGCTTTCGACACCTTTTAGAGTCCATGACCCAACGAATTGAGGCTGTTCTGAGGGCAAAAGAGGGTACAACTCAATATTAGGAAGGTGTTCCTAATGTTTTGTACACTACACACAAAGAAGTGGTACAATAGGATTTTTTAAATGTAAATAACACAAGTCATTTCCAAGCTGTTGAGCAATGGAATGGATTGCACACATTTACCCCAGTTAGATAAGGAAAAAGGGTACAAAACATTGATGGAGGGAACCAGACAGGCTGAAAATACCAGGAGAGACACCAATACCCCTTTTTTACACACACACGCACACGAGATAGCGAAAGAGAGAGAGAGAGAGAGAGAGAGAGAGAGAGAGAGAGAGAGAGAGAGAGAGAGAGAGAGAGAGAGAGAGAGAGAGAGAGAGAGAGAGAGGGGAGAGTGAGAGAGAGAGAGGAGAGTGAGAGGGGAGAGCGAGAGAGAGAGGGGAGAGCGAGAGAGAGAGGCTCCCCAAAGGACACGAAGCAAACAGATAAGGCGGTTTCACATACCTCAGAGTGACAGGCGAAAGAAAATAAGAGCTATAGAGGGAGGGAGGGAGGGAGGGAGGGAGGGAGGGGGCAGTCTATCACGTCTGTGGATAACTGCCAAGTTTACTGTACTGTTCAAACACTGAAGGCACCATGACCTACATCTCACAAATACACTCTGGCTCTGGTTCACTCTCACATTCACCTACACAGACACAGATGGATACAGACAGACAGACAGACAGACAGACAGACAGACAGACAGACAGACAGACAGACAGACAGACAGACAGACAGACAGACAGACTGACTGACTGACTGACTGACTGACTGACTGACTGACTGACTGACTGACTGACTGACTGACTGACTGACCAAATCAATACTCTGTTTAAGCCCAAAATTGTCCATGTGTCATTATCTAGAGAATGAAGGAGGGAGATGTCTGTTTCCACTCAATGTGAATTTTCTCTGAGATAACCAAAAGCTATTTACACACCTTGAGTGGGCCTTTCAAAGAGAGAGCGAGAGAGAGATAGTTGGGGAAAGCGACAGAAAGATAACGGGAGAGAGTAACTGAGAGAGATAAAAGGAGTTAGAGGAGAGGGGAGGGCAGTGGCAGGTTTATTTTCTTATAGAGTACCACAGTATGAGTCATAATACCCATAAAGCTATTGCAGTCAAAAAAGGAAATGGTTCCAATCATTTTTCCACCATTCATTTTTCCCATAGGGGATTTTAGAAACACTTAAAATAAGGGATGTGTTTCCGTTGGCATTAGATTTTAATAACTGTGTACATCTCTCTAGGACAAGGACAAGGTGACAAACCATTTCTGTATGGACCTCACTTTGTGCATGGAGGCATTGTCATGCTGAAACAGGAAAGGGCCTTCACCAAAATGTTGCCACAAAGTTGGAAGCACAGACTCGTCTAGGATGTCATTGTATGCTGTAGCGTTAAGATTCACAATAACAGCCCTTACAGTTGACCGGGGCAGCTCTAACAGGGCAGAAATTTGACGAACTGACTTGTTGGAAAGGTGGCATTCTATGACTGTGCCACGTTGAAAGTTACTGAGCTTTTCAGTAAGACCAATCTACTGCCAATGTTTGTCTATGGAGATTGCATGGCTGTGTGCTCAATTTTATACACCTGTCAGCAACAGGTGTGCTGTAATAGCCGAGTCCACTAATTTGAAGGGGTACATCTACTGTAATTTTGTACATATACTATACACCATCTGATGAATACCATAGCATTCAATTAAAAATTAGAAACATTTCACTGTATGTAAGTGTCCTGTTGACAAAATATCCTTCATTAAAAAATGTAAGATTAATTTGCCCATTAAAACAACTTCCCCAGACTCAACAAACACAAAAATCAAGCATATAGTATAAGGCAATAGAGCCTATTCACAGATGTGACAGACAGAGGCTGATCTGGTGATGATAAGTCTTATCTATAGAGGCTGCAGGGCTGCAGACTGGCTCAGGGGAGTGTCTCCCTCTGCAGAGAAAGGCCAAGCTCTGATACCAATCAATACAGAAAAGCCTGGAAAGGCTAGGAGGAAGATATGAGAATACACTAATGCACACAATGAAACGAAAAGACATGCAATATTAATAGATTTAATTCCAATAAGCTCATATTCCCTATGTATTTCAATTAGGCTCCCTGAAAAGAAGGAAGCTAAAGAGGAAGAGGCAAAAAGTGGGAGAGAGAGGAGAGAGAGAAAGAAAGAGAGTAACTGCTGAGAGAGCAAAACAGATCCCGCAGAGGGGATTCTCCTCCAGAACTTCTCTGCAGTTGGGCCCTATATGGTCTCGCGTTACTAGGGATGTGCATTTTCCCCTTTCAAGACGATTCGATACGTATCTAGATACATGGGCTCCTATACAAAACAGGAACAATAAGTTTGAAACGATTCAGTGCGATTCGGTTTGAAAAGCAAACAAATCAGTTTAATGCGATATGATTCGATGCGCTAACATTTGTTGCCTAAACACATTCATTTTCCAATCAAAATTCAAATCTGCTGCTGATGGAGCCGACTAGGTGAAAAATATGTAGATGTGCCCTTAAGCAAGGCACTTAACCCTAATTGCTCCTGTATGTCGCTCTGGATAAGAGCGTCTGCTAAATGACTAAAATGTAAATGTAATGGAGCTCATGAGCTGGATCTGTCTGAGCTGACTTTGTGTGTGTGTGTGTGTGTGTATGTGTGTATGTGTGTGTATGTGTGTGTGTGTGTGTGTGTGTCTGTGTGTGTGTGTGTGTGTGTGTGTGTGTGTGTGTGTGTGTGTGTGTGTGTGTGTGTGTGTGTGTGTGTGTGTGTGTGTGTGTGTGTGTGTGTGTGTGTGTGTGTGTGTGTGTGTGTGTGTGAGTGTGTGTGTTTGTGTAATTGATGTACATGTACAGTGCCTTCAGAAAGTATTCACACCCCTGGACTTTTTCCACATTTTGTTGTGTTACAAAGTGGGATTAAAACTGATTTGTCATTTTTTGTCAATTATCTACACAAAATGTCAAAGAGGAATAACAATTCTAACATTTGTAAAAAATAATAATCTAATATCTTGATTAGATAAGTATTCAACCCGCTGAGTCAATGTTAGAATCACCTTTCTGGGTAAGTCTCTAAGAGCTTTCCACACCTGGATTGTGCAACATTTGCCCATTATTCTTTTCAAAATTCTTCAAGCTCTGTCAAATTGGTTGTTGATCATTGCTAGACAACCATTTTTAGGTCATGCAATAGATTTTCAAGCAGATTTAAGTCAAAACTGTAACTCGGCCACTCAGGAACTTTCACTGTCTTCTTGGTAAGCAACTTGGTAAGCCTTGTGTTTTAGGTTATTGTCCTGCTGAAAGGTGAATGTATCTCCCAGTGTCTTTTGGAAAGCAGACTGAACAAGGTTTTCCTCTAGGATTTTGCTTGTGCATAGCTTAATGATTACAAGCATACCCATAACATGATGCAGCCACCACTGTGCTTAAAAAATATGGAGAGTGGTACTCAGTAATGTGTTGTTTTGGATTTGCCCCAAACATAACACTTTGTATTCAGGACAAAAAGTTAATTGCTTTGCTACATTTTTTGCAGTATTACTTTAGTGCCTTGTTGCTGTACAGGCTTCCTTCTTTTCACTCTATCAATTAGTTTAATATTGTGGAGTAACTACAATGTTGTTGATCCATCCTCAGTATTCTCCTATCACAGCCATTAAACTCTGTTATTGTTTTAAAGTCACCATTTGCCTCATTGTGAAATCCCTGTGCGGTTTCCTTCCTCTCCGGCAACTGAGTTAAGAAGGACGCCTGTATCTTTGTAGTGACTGTGTGTATTGATAAAACATCCAAAGTGTAATTAATCAATACTCCACGCTCAAATGGATATTCAATATGATTTATTTTATTTTATTTTATTTTATTTACCAATAGGTGCCCTTCTTCGCAAGGCATTGGAAAACCTACCTGGTCTTTGTAGTTGAATCTGTGTTTGAAATTCACTGCTCGACTGAGGGACCTTACAGATAATTGTATGTTTGGGGTACAGAGATGAGGTAGTCATTCAAAAATCATTCCTGAACTTATTTAGACTTGCCATAACAAAGGAGTTGAATACTTACTGACTCAAGACATTTCAGCATTACATTTTTTATTAATTTGTAAAATTTTCGAAAAACATAATTACAGTTTGACATTATGGGGTATTGTGTGTAGGCCAGTGACCAAAAATCTCAGTTGAATCAATTTAAAATTCAGGCTGTAACACAACAAAATGTGGAAAAAGTCAAGGTGTGTGAATACTTTCTGAAGGCACAGTATACAGTGCATTCGGAAAGTATTCAGACCCCTTGACTTTTTCCACATTTTGTTACGTCACACACTACATGGCTACCACAGCATTCTGCAGCGATACGCTATCCCATCTGGTTTGGGCTTAGTGGGACTATCTTTTGTTTTTCAACAGGATAATGACCCAACACACCTCCAACACACCTCCATCTGTGTAAGGGCTATTTTACCAAGAAGGAGAGTGATGGAGTGCTGCATCAGATGACCTGGCCTCCACAACCCCGCGACCTCAACCCAATTGAGATGGTTTGGGATGAGTCGGACGGCAGAGTGAAGGAAAAGCAGCCAACAAGTGCTAAGCATATGTGGGAACTCCTTCAAGACTGTTGGAAAATCATTCCAGGTGAAGCTGGTTGAGAGAATGCCAAGAGTGTGAAAAGCTGTCATCAAGGCAAAGGGTGGCTATTTGAAGAATCTCAAATATAAAATATATTTTGATTTGTTTAACACTTTTTTGGTTACTACATGATTCCATATGTGTTATTTCATAGTTTTGATGTCTTCATTATTATTCTACAATGTAGAAAATAGTAAAAAAGAAAGAAAAACCCTTGAATGAGTAGGTGTGTCCAAACTTTTGACTGGTACTGTATATTTTGATAATCATTATCACTAGCATCACTAGCATAGCTACCTAGCTAGCTAGCTACCTAGCTATCTAGCTGGTTAACGTTAGCCTACCTCAATACAACACGGATTTGGCTTGGAAACACAATAAGTAGGAAAACCTTCTGTCATGATTGTGATGTTGCCAAATTAACTTTAGATGCAGTAGGCTCCCGAGTGGTGCAGCGGTCTAAGGCACTGCATCTTAGTGTTTGAGGCGTCACTACAGACCCCCTGGTTTGATTCCAGGCTGTATCACAACCGGCCGTGATTGGGAGTCCCATAGGGTGGCGCACAATTGGCCCAGCGTCGTCTGGGTTTGGCTGGTGTAGGCCGTCATTGTAAATAAGAATTTGTTCTTAACTGACTTGCCTAGTTAAATAAAGGTAAAATAAAAAAATAGCTAACTAAGATTGAGGGGACCACCATATTTTAGCTAGCTAACGTTAGTATTGCTAGGAATTGCAACATTGCAATCTCTCTAAAGTAAATTTGGCGACATCATTATATGTTAAAGTTGTTTCCTACTAATTATTTGCCTACTTTAGCAATGTCATCGTATTTGCACTGTGGATGCAGCTATGGTGGTACTAGCTAACTCATGTCTGACTACAACAGTGTACTAACTAGCAGCAACAAACTCAAACCAACCCAGGGCCATAGCAAAACATCTCACCATTTTCTTTAAATTATTATGGTATTTTTTTTTTTTTCTAAAATTGGGCCATTTTTGTCCCCCTCTTCGGAGGGCAAAAATAAATGTTGTTTTTACGGCATTTTCTTTTATTGTTGCATGTACATTCTACACACATTTTAGATACTGTACATGGCTTTTTTTATTCTTTTTTTTTGTTACAGTGGTTACATAGCAAGAATAAAGCAATTTGATATTTGGATATACATTACATCTAGATAGATAGTACTTTTACATTATACATCATGTTTTCAGTCATAACTTTTACAGAACATGAGCTTTTAAACCTACCCCTCAGCTACTCAATTCATCCCACCTATCTCCGTAAACCACCCTCTTATGATTGCCATATACCATATATTTTTCAACTGTGCTGTGATGTTTTACATAAATTCTGAACCTGTCTAATCGCATAGTATATACAGATTGTAAGTTAAAGATAAATATTTTTTAATAAAAGTATTATTATATTGTTTATTGATTGACTATGGTTTTCCAAATCTCCCAACAGTGCTATTTGCAGGTTTAATTTTAGATAAATGTTGTGATTTTTCAGCCATTCCTGAACCTGTGACCAGAAACAAGCTACATAGGGGTAATACCAAAATAAGAGATCTAATGATTCTGTCTTTTCATAGCAAAATCTACAGAGCTGACATGGTTGTATGCCCCATACTGTATATACAGTTGAAGTCGGAAGTTTACATACACTTAGGTTGGAGTCATTAAAACTCGTTTTTCAACCACTCCACAAATGTCTTGTTAACAAATTATAGTTTTGACAAGTCGGTTAGGACATCTACTTTGTGCATGACACAAGTAATTTTTCCAACAATTGTTTATTTCACTTATAATTCACTGTATCACAATTCCAATGGGTCAGAAGTTTACATACACTAAGTTGACGGTGCCTTTAAACAGCTTGGAAAATTCCAGAAAATGATGTCATGGCTTTAGAAGCTTCTAATTGACATCATTTGAGTCAATTGGAGGTGTACCTGGGGATGTATTTCAAGGCCTACCTTCAAACTCAGTGCCTCTTTGCTTGACATCATGGGAAAATCTAAAGAAATCATCCAAGACCTCATAAAACAATGTGTAGACCTCCACAAGTCTGGTTCATCCTTGGGAGCAATTTCCAAATGCCTGAAGGTACCATGTTCATCTTTACAAAGAATAGTACGCAAGTATAAACACCATGGGACCACGCAGCCGTCATACCACTCAGGAAGGAGACGTGTTCTGTCTCCTAGAGATGAACGTACTTTGGAGCGAAAAGTGCAAATCAATCCCAGAACAACAGCAAAGGACCTTGTTAAGACGCTGGAGGAAACAGGTACAAAAGTATCTATATCCACAGTAAAACGAGTCCTATATCGACATAACCTGAAAGGCTGCTCAGCAAGGAAGATGCCACTGCTCCAAAACCGCCATTAAAAAGCCACAATATGGTTTGCAACTGCACATGTGGACAAAGATCGAACTTTTTGGAGATCTGTCCTCTGGTCTGATGAAGCAAAAATAGAACTGTTTGCCCATAATGACCATCGTTATGTTTGGAGGAAAAAGGGGGTGGCTTGCAAGCCGAAGAACATCATCCCAACCGTGAAGCACGGGGGTAGCAGCATCATGCTGTGGGGGTGCTTTGCTGCAGGAGCGACTGGTGCACTTCACAAAATAGATTGCATCATGAGGAAGGAAAATGATGTAGATATATTGAAGCAACATCTCAGGAAGTTAAAGCTTGGTCGCAAATGGGTCTTCCAAATGGACAATGACCCCAAGCATACTTCCAAAGTTGTGGCAAAATGGCTTAAGGGCAACAAAGTCAAGGTATTGGAGTGGCCATCACAAAGCCCTGACCTCAATCCTATAGAAAATGTGTGGGCAGAACTGAAAAAGCGTGTGCGAGCAAGGAGGCCTATAAACCTGACTCAATTACACCAGCTCTGTCAGGAGGAATGGGCCAAAATTCACCCAATTTATTGTGGGAAGCTTGTGGAAGGCTACCCGAAATGTTTGACCCAAGTTAAACAATTTAAAGGTAATGCTACCAAATACTAATTGAGTGTATGTAAACTTCTGACCCACTGGGAATGTGATGAAATAAATAAAAGCTAAAATAAATCATTATCTCTACTATTATTCTGACATTTCACATTCTTAAAATAAAGTGGTGATCCTAACTGACCTAAAACAGGGAATTTTTACTAGGATTAAATGTCAGGAATTGTGAAAAACTGAGTTTAAATGTATTTGAGTTTAACCACAATATTTGTTGCATTATTTGTTCTGTCATTTCTGGAGGATAAAATAGAAATTGCAACCAACTTTTTATGGCTTGTTTTAGAAATAGTGATATTTGGGAGATGATTTCATTTTCAAATAACTGAAAGTGAGAGGTTGTAATCTGAATGAAGGGAAAAGAGGCCATTCTTGAACATTGGGTGAGACAATCTTACTAATTTGCTAGAGAACCAGTTTGGATTTAAGTATAACTTTTGTATGACTGAAGCTTTTAGTGATAGGTTTAATGCTTTAATATTGAATAATGTATGTCCTCCGAATTCATATTCATTATATAAATAGGCCCGTTTAATTTTGTCTGGCTTGCCATTCCAAATAAAATTGAATATTTTTTTCCTCATATAATTAAAAAAACTGTTCGCTAGGCGTAGGCAAGACCATAAGTAAATTGGGATAATACTAAAGAGTTAATCAGTGTTGTTTTTCAAAAAATTGAGTGAGATCATGTATTTCATTTGGGATATGTATTCCGAGTATATCCACATCATCATCAGACCATTTTATTGGTAAACTACATGGTAATGTAAAAAATATATTTTTTAGTGATCCAATATGTAATATAGTACATTTATCATAATTTGGTTGTAATACAGAGAGGTTAGAAAATGTATCTAGATCCTCTATGAGGCTGTGGAGGGATTCAAGTTGTGGATTTAAAAGAAAACATGAATAATCAGCGTACAATGACACCTTTGTTTTTAAGCCCTGGATTTCTAATCCCTTGATATTATTGTTGGATCTGATTTTAATAGCTAATATCTCGATGGCAATAATAAATAGATATGCCAATAGTGAACAACCTTGTTTCACTCCTCTTGACAGTTTAAAACTTTCTGAGAAATAGCCATTATTTACTATTATACACCTAGGGTTACTATACATGTTTTTAACCCAATTTATAAGAGATTCTCCAAAATTGAAAAACCCAGTCGTACTTTATCAAATGCCTTTTCGAAGTCTGCTATGAATAGCAGGCCTGGTTTCCCAGATTTTTCATAGTGTTCTATTGTTTCCAGTACTTGCCTTATATTATCTCTAATGTGTCTTCCATGTAAAAAACCTGTCTGATTAGAATGAATAATGTCTGACAATACCTTTTTAATTCTATGTGCTATACATTTTGCTAAAATTTTTGCCTCACAACACTGAAGTGTAAGGGGCATCCAATTTTTTAAATGGACTGTATCTTTATATTTTCCACTTGTGTCCTGTTTCAGTAATAATTAAATCAGACCTTCTTCTTGAGTGTCTGATAATCTACAATTTATATAGGAGTGGTTAAAACATGCTAATAACGGTCCTCTGAGTATATCAAAAAAGGTTTGGTATACCTCGACTGGTATACCATCCAATCCTGGAGTTTTCCCGGACTTAAAGTCTTTAATTGCATCCAGAAGTTCCTCCTCTGTAATTTCACTTTCACATGAGTCTTTATGTATGGCTGTTAATTTTACATTTTCAATTGAAAAATCTCTACAATTTGCTTCAGTTAGAGGAGATGGAGGCGACTGAAATGAAAACATATGCTTAAAGTAATTTGTTTCCTCCTTCAAAATATAATTTGGTGAATCATGGGTGACTCCGTCATTTGTAACCAGTTTCAGTAAATTATTTTTGGTAGCATTCCTATGTTGAAGATTAAAAAAGAATGTTGTGCATTTTTAATAATAATAATAATAATAATAATAATAATAATTTTCCGCCATATTCCATCCAGTTTGCTTTATTTTTATAATATATACATTTACGTCATTTAGCAGACGCTCTTATCCAGAGCGACTTACAGGAGCAATTAGGGTTAAGTGCCTTGCTCAAGGGCACATCGACAGATTTTTTACCTAGACGGCTCAGGGATTAGAACCAGCGACCTTTCGGTTACTGGCACAACGCTCTTAACCACTAAGCTACCTGCTGCCCCCATATATTACACTTGATCTTTCTTGAATAAGTTTCTCAATTTCTTTTTGTTTTTCCTCTAATTCATTCTGAGCCTCTATGTTACAGTTTTTATTGCTATCTATCTGTTCTGTTAGACCTTCTATTTCCTTTGTTAGTATGGACTCTTTTGACCTAAATTGCTTTTGTTTTCGAGATGAGTACTGAATTGCATGGCCTCTAAAGGCACATTTAAAGGTGTCCCATTCAATAAGGGGATTTGCTGTACCTATGTTATGTCGGAAAAAAATAGTTATATATTCCTCTGTCCTAGTTAAAAACAAGTTATCATTCAATAGGCTTTGATTACATTTCCAATATCCTCACCCATGTGGAAATTCATTAAGAGTAATGTATATGCCAATTATATGATGGTCCGACCGCATTCTGTCCCCTATCAACACTTTTTAAACTTTTGGTGCCAACGAGAATGACATAAGAAAGAAGTCAAGACGACTAGCTTGATTGAGTCTCCGCCATGTATATCTCACTAGATCAGGATATTTAAGCCTCCATATATCTACTAGTTCTAATGTATCCATGACAATCACGATTTCCTTAAGAGTATGAGGGTGACTGTTTGTAGTGTGATTTCCTTTACGGTCCATTGAGCTATTTAAAATGGTATTGTAATCTCCCACCATAATAATAGTATTGAATTGCTTGCAGGGTTGATCATTTATTACATATATTGTCAAAGAAGTGTGGATCATCATTATTTGGTCCGTAAAGGTTAATGAGCCATATCTGTTTATGGTCCAATAACATATTTAAAATAATCCATCTACCTTGCGTATCTGTTTGGTCAATTTGCACATTTGGATCTAAATTACTGTTAATTAATATCATCACCCCTTTTGAGTTTCTTTGCCCATGGGATAAGTATATTCCGCCCCCCATTCCTTTTTCCATGCAAATTCATCTAGAATTGTTGAATGAGTTTCCTGTAAACAATAGCTATTATATTCCTTCTCTTTGAGCCATGTAAATATTGTTCTTATTTTGTTATTATCTGCTAAGATATTACTATTATAACTGGCTATACTTATTTCACCATACCCATAATGAGATACAAGTTTCAAATCTATTCATCATTATATATGTTTGTAAATTTTAAAATAAAAAATACCATAGTGATTGCGTGTCCATATAGCTGTACCATGATATTTGCATTGCTACTAAGTAACCCTCCAATTGTTCTCCACTAATTCCCCCGCTAAAGCCCCTCCCCATCCCAAGTTGGGCCGTCATCCCAGTGATCGGCATACCACCCCCGTCCCTCCGGATCCCTAGGGCCCCGAGAGGTCAGGACCCATCCATCGAAAACAGCACACAGTGCCACCCACAAAACAGAAGCAGGTTAACCGCCAAAACATTTTCAATGCTCTCACCTCAATATATGTATATAGCAATTAAAAATATACATCTATTAAAATATCTTGCATATATAATTTTTCATCATTATCAATTAATATGCGTAATAATGTCGGCAGTTCATGCGTAGGATTTTAACCTATAACCCGGATTGCCACTGTGTTTCATTACATTTTTGACAAGCAATTATTATTTTAGCACACAATTATTTTGTGTTGCATTTTTACCCCCTTTTTCTCCCCAATTTCGATCTTGTCTCATCATTGCAACTCCCCAACGGGCTCGGGAGGCGAAAGTCGAGTCATGCGTCCTCTGAAACATGACCGGCCAAAGCATACATTTTATTAGGCTACGGATTAAATAAATTATGATGAACTTCACAAGGTGGTGAAAGTGCACGGTGATGAGCTTGATGCTCCTTTCCAATAAATATTGAGGGTCTTATTCTGGTGACATGATGATCGATGCTTGGCTGCCGTTCGACAAATATAAATAATTTCACTCTTGTCCATAATAATCTCATTTTGTAGGCTAAGCTACCCGCACTGTATCTGCGAGCTGTTGGCTAGAGCGCACTTGTCAAGACCAGAGTGGGCACATTTGCTATATAATGCAACATTTTATGTGACAAACCATCGGTAGAATTGAAAACGAAAAATGAATTTTTATGTGCACTACGTCATCACGCACAGCCTTTTATCTATAACAAGTCAATTTGATGGAAACACATCTCTGGTGGGAAAATGCACATATAGTTTTTATGCAGATTGGATGGAAACCTACCTACTGTAGCTACAGTCAGACAATCTCTTCTATACTCCCTCTCTGTCAGCCCCCAGCCTCCAACTCCATATAACCCAATTAGACATGAAACAGCAAGACTCCAGATAACATCACAGCACTAAACTACACTGAAACAGACTACAAACAGAGTGCAACTTCAAAGGACCTAAGAAAAAGGAAATGACACAAATGTGATTATGGCGTGTCTGATTGGATCAATTATTTATTGCTTCCACCCCATAGGCAGGCATCACTTCAAAACAGATAGGGAGCATGGGTATTTTTTGGGAAGTAATCAAAATACAATTTTGAACACATCAATCTGTGTTAAGGTCATAATGTATGTCATGTACTAATCTATTTTCCACATGGTTACAGAACCGTACTGCATCATACAGGTTAACTTTTCAATGGGAACTAAACCAAACTGTAGGGGAGAGTGGGGTAAGTTGTGGTTTAAAAAAAAAAGCTGCAGACCATACTATTTCCCAAGAGATATTTCATTTATATTTTTTGTAGCTGTCTATTTACCACCACAAACAAGACCGCACTCAACGAGATGTATAAGGACGTAAGCAAACAAGAAAATGCACATCTAGAGGCGCCGCTTCTCATGGCCGGTGATTTTAATGCAGGGAAACTGAAATCTGATTTACCTCACTTTTACCAGCACCTGTGCAACTAGAGTCGACAAAACTCTTGATCACCTTTACTCCACACACAGAAACGCATACAAGGCTCTCCCTTGCCCTCCCTTTGGCAAATCTGACCATAACTCTATCCTCCTGATTCCTGCTTACAACCAAAAACTGAAACAGGAAGTAACAGTGACGCGCTATTTTAAGATGGTCATACCATGGCTCATTTAGCTATTTGATTTTGAATTTAAGGACCCCTGTAAAAAATATATATATATGTATATGTATATTATATATATATAAAATATCGAATTTGGCCTTTACTACTATAGCCCATAGAAACGCAATGAATAACACATGACTGAATGGCAAAACAGACAGTCAAAATAATTATCATAAGGAATATGATTTTTAAGTGTCTGTCCTATATCTAAGAGATATCAGAAAGCTCAGGAAATACTTTAGTTTTTTGGTCACTTAGAAATTGATCAGAATTACAGTGTAGACATTGTTAATGTTGTAAATGGCTATTGTAGCTGGAAACTGCTGATTTTTAATGGAATATATACATAGGCGTACAGATGCCCATTATCAGCAACCATCAGTCCTGTGTTCCAATGGCACGTTGTGTTTGCTAATCCAAGTTTATCATTTTAAAAGGCTAATTGATCATTAGAAAACCCTTTTGCAATTATGTTAGCACAGCTGAAAACTGTTGTGCTGATTAAAGAAGCAATAAAACTGTCCTTTTTGAGACTAGTTGAGTATCTGGAGCATCAGCAATTGTGGGTTCGATTACAGGCTCAAAATGGCCAGAATCAAATAACTTTATTCTGAAACTCATCAGTCTATTCTTGTTCTGAGAAATGAAGGCTATTCCATGCGAGAAATTGCCAAGAAACTGAAGATCTCGTACAATGCTTTGTACTACTACCTTCACAGAACAGCGCAAACTGGCTCTAACCAGAATAGAAAGAGGAGTGGGAGGCCCCGGTGCACAACTGAGCAAGAGGACACATACATTAGAGTGTCTAGTTTGAGAAACCGACGCCTCACAGGTCCTCAACTGGCAGCTTCATTAAATAGTACCCGCAAAACACCAGTCTCAACGTCAACAGTGAAGAGGCGACTCCGGGATGCTGACCTTCTAGGCAGAGTTGCAAAGAAAAAGCCATATCTCACTGGCCAATAAAAATAAAAGATTGAGATGGGCAGTCTGAGATATGGCTTTTTCTTTGCAACTCTGCCTAGAAGGTCAGCATCCCGGAGTCGCCTCTTCACTGTTGACGTTGAGACTAGTGTTTTGCGGGTACTATTTAATGCACATGTATTCACCCCCTTTGCTATGAAGCCCCTAAATAAGATCTGGTACAACCAATTACCTTCAGAAGTCACATAATTAGTTAAATAAAGTCCACCTGTGTGCAATCTAAGTGTCACATGATCTGTCACATGATCTCAGTACATATACACCTGTTCTGAAAGGCCCCAGAGTCTGCAACACCACTAAGCAAGGGGCACCACCAAGCAAGCAGCACCATGAAGACCAAGGAGCTCTCCAAACAGGTCAGGGACAAAGTTGTGGAGAAGTACAGATCAGGGTTGGGTGATAAAAAAATATCAGAAAGTTTGAACATCACACGGAGCACCATTAAATCCATTATTAGAAAATGGAAAGAATATGGCACCACAACAAACCTGCCAAGAGAGGGCTGCCCACCAAAACTCACAGACCAGGCAAGGAGGGCATTAATCAGAGAGGCAAGAAAGACACCAGAGATAACCCTGAAGGTGCTGCAAAGCTCCACAGCGGAGATTGGAGTATCTGTCCATAGGACCACTTTAAGCCGTACACTTTACGGAAGAGTGGCCAGAAAAAAGCCATGCTTAAAGAACAAAATGAGCAAACACGTTTGGTGTTTGCCAAAATGCATGTGGGAGACTCCCCAAACATATGGAAGAAGGTACTCTGGTCAGATGAGACTAAAATTGAATTTTTTGGCCATCAAGGAAAACGCTATGTCTGGCGCAAACCCAACACCTCTCATCACCCTGAGAACACTATCCCCACTGTGGGGATGTTTTTCATCAGCAGGGACTGGGAAACTGGTCAGAATTGAAGGAATGATGGATTGCGCTAAATACAGGGAAATTCTTGAGGGATACCTGTTTCAGTCTTCCAGAGATTTGAGACTGGGACGGAGGTTCATTTTCCAACAGGACAATGACCCTAAGCATACTGCTAAAGCAACACTTGAGTGGTTTAAGGGGAAACATTTAAATGGCTTGGAATGGCCTAGTCAAAGCCCAGACCTCAATCCAATTGAAAATCTGTGGTATGACTTAACGATTGCTGTACACCAGCGAAACCCATCCAACTTGAAGGAGCTGGAGCAGTTTTGCCTTGAAGAATGGGCAAAAATCCCAGTGGATAAGCTTATAGAGACATACCCCCAAGAGACTTGCAGCTGTAATTGCTGCGAGAGGTCGCTCTACAAAGTATTGACTTTGGGAAAGTGAATAGTTATGCATGCTCAAGTTTTCTGTTTCTTTACATTTTAGTCATTTAGCAGATGCTCTTATCCAGAGCGACTTACAGTTAGTGAGTGCATACATTATTTTTCATACTGGCCCCCCGTGGGAATCGAACCCACAACCCTGGTATTGCAAACACCATGCTCTACCAACTGAGCTACATCCCTGCCGGCCATTCCCTCCCCTACTCTGGAGAGACCTGAAAATAGCTGTGCAGCATTGCTCTTCATCCAACCTGACAGAGCTTGAGAGGATCTGCAGAGAGTGGTGCAGTGGTCTAAGGCACTGCATCGCAGTGCTAGCTGTGCCACTAGAGATCCTGGTTCGAATCCAGGCTCTGTCGTTGCCGGCCGCGACCGGGAGACCCATGGGGCGGCGCACAATTGGCCCAGCGTTGTCCAGGGTAGGGGAGGGAATGGCCAGCAGGGATGTAGCTCAGTTGGTAGAGCATGGTGTTTGCAACGCCAGGGTTGTGGGTTCAATTCCCACGGGGGGCCAGTATGAAAAAAATGTATTACTAAAATAATGTATGCACTCACTAACTGTAAGTCGCTAAAGTGCTAAATGACTAAAAAAGAATGGGAGAAACTCCCCAAATACAGGTGTGCCAAGCTTATAGTGTCATACCCAAGAAGACTCGAGGCTGTAATCGCTGCCAAAGGTGTTTCAACAAAGTACTAAGTACAGGGGCTGAATACTTATGTAAATGTAATATTTCAGTTTTTTATATTTCATACATTTGCAAAAATTTCTCAACCTGTTTTTGCTTTGTCATTATGGGGTATTGTGTGTAGATTGATGAGGGAAAAAACGATTTAATCAATTTTAGAATAAGGCTGTAACATAACAAAATGTGGAAAAGGTCAAGGAGTCTGAATACTTTCCGAATGCACTGTATATTTCTCCTTGTTTCTTTGGCCATGCCTTCCTCTCCTCCCGTATCTCAATTGTTCTCTCTTTTTCTGTGCATAACTGCCTCAGTGCCTTAACCTTTCGCCGGTAATGAGGGGTGTGTTTGGGGAGTCCTGTGATGTCAGCGGGGATTCCCTGGCTGCCCCCGCCCCTCTGACTCCCATTGACCCCCACACCTCTGTTCAATATCACTCACCTTCCATTTCTTGACCAGTTATCCGGAACAGGGATGTTGTTTCGATGTGCCAATTCTTAGACAAGTTCTCTGCATTTGAGGCTACTAAGCCCATGAAACTGGTCCGTGAGATTCCTGATGTGTTTAGCAAGCTCAGACTCCATGTCATCACACAATACCTTGTGTGCCTCTGCTGCTCTATCATAGCCTCTCTTTCGCACAGGTACAGGTACATATTCGTTTTCTTGAGTTCATATGCATGACACATTGCAAAAATACTATGCATATTATGCATAGAACTGACTAAATGTAATCATAATTTGTATGGGGTATGATGGCCACCCCAACTTACCCCTTAAGTTGGGGTTGGCCATCATACCCCAAGGCAAACATTTTGACTATATTTGCCCACACAGCTACAAGGATGCACTTTCATGCTAGGTTTAGGACCTAATATTGTATCTTACAGAGACCCCAACTGATGTATAAAACAACCTTAAAACGATCTACTTTGGTTTAGATACAAGCATCATGAAACCTATAAACACCATAAATAAATTGTACTTTGTGAAAATCATATATTTTTTACCTAACTTGCTATATCCATTTTTTTCATGTGGTTTCTTCCTTCACAGACTTCATAAAAGTATGAGCTCTTTCTAAATATTTGGTCACATTATTCATTTTGTGTATGGTTTCCTAGAAACAAGGGGTGGCTCAACTAACCCTTTGGCTCAACTTACCCCACTCTCCCCTACTCAGAGGGCAATGGGAAAAAAAAGAAACCTGTATCTGTGTCTGTAAATCTACCATGTACTGTACCTATTTCATCAGTACACAAGTCAAAGCCCTTTTATGTCTATACTTACCTCTATATAATCCTGATTTAGCAGTCACTTGAGGAGGGAGTGTATGACGCATGTTGTGATGTCATCCCCAGTGATGTACGTTTTCACACCCCTTGACTTTTTTCACATGTTGTTGTGTTATAGGCTGAATTTAAAATTGATGACATTTTGATTTTTTTGTCACTGGCCTACACACAATACCCCATAATGTAAAAGTGGAATTATGTTTTTAGAAATGTTTACAAATTAACAAAAGTTGTAAAGCTGAAATGTCTTGAGTCAATAAGTATTCAACCCCTTTGTTATGCCAAGCGTGCTTAACAAGTCACATAATAAGTTGCATGGACTCACTCTGTGTGCAATAACAGTGTTTAACATTATTTCTGAATGACTACCTCATCTCTGTACCCCACACATACAATTATCTGTAAGGTCCCTCAGTTGAGCAGTGAATTTCAAACACAGATTCAACCACAAAGACGAGGGAGGTTTTCCAATGTCTCGCAGAGAAGGGTACCTATTGGTAGATTTGTAAAAAAAAGAAAAGAAAGCAGACATTGAATATCCCTTTGAGCAGGGTGAAGTTATTAATTACACTTTGGATGGTGTATCAGTATACCCAGTCACTACAAAGATACAGGTGTCCTTCCTAACTCAGTTGCCTGAGAGGAAGGAAACCGCTCAGGAATTTTTGTTACAGAGTTTAATGGCTGTGGATGGATTAACAACATTGTAGTTACTCCACAATACTAACCTAATTGACAGAGTGAAAATAAGAAAGTCTGTACAGAATAAAAATATTCCAAAACATGCATCCTGCTTTCAACAAGGCACTAAAGTAATACTGCAAAAAATGTGGCAAAGCAATTAACTTTTTGTCCTGAATACAAAGTCTCATGTTTAGGGCAAATCCAATACAACAAATTACTGAGTACCACTCTTCATATTTTCAAGCATAGTGGTGGCTGCATCATGTTATGGGTATGCTTGTAATCATTAAGGACTGGGGAGTTTTTCAGGATAAAAAATAAACAGAATGGAGCTAAGCACAGGCAAAATCCTAGAGAAAAACCTGGTTCAGTCTGCTTTCCATCAGACACTGGGAGATGAATTCACATTTCAGCAGGACAATAACCTAAAACACAAGGCCAAATCTGCACTGGAGTTGCTTACCAAGAAGACAGTGAATGTTCTTGAGTGGCCTAGTTACAGTTTTGACTGAAATCTACTTGAAAATCTATAACAAGACCTGAAAATGGTTGTCTAGCAATGATCAACAACCAATTTGACAGAGCTTGAATACTTTTTTTTAAATAATAATGGTCAAATGTTGCACAATCCAGGTGTGGACAGCTCTTAGAGACTTACCTAGATAGACTCACAGCTGTAATCGCTGCCAAAGGTGCTTCTACAAAGTACTGACTCAGGGGTGTCAATACTAATGTAAATGAGATATTTCTGTATTTCATTTTCAATAAATTTGAAAACATTTCTAAAAACTTGTTTTCAGTTTGTCATTATGGGGTAATGTGTGTAGATGGGTGAGATTATTTTATTTTTTAGTCCATTTTGAATTCAGGTTTTAACACAACAAAATGTGTAATAAAAAAATAAAAAATTAAATAATTGCCATTTAGCAGACGCTTTTATCCAAAGCGACTTACAGTCATGTGTGCATACATTTTTACGTATGGGTGGTCCCGGGGATTGAACCCACTACCATGGCATTACAAGCGCTATGCTCTACCAATTGAGCTACAGAGGACCAAGGGGTATGAATAATTTATGAAGATATGCTATCTTGGGTAAATAAATATAACAAGCTTCAGTAGGCTAATCTTTTTGAGTGTGGACTGTATTACAGTACTGTATTGTATTATACTGTATTATATGGACTGGAATTACGCACCTCGTTCAAACCATGAACCTGGGAGAGAACATGCAATGCTGGTGAAGGACATGTGGCCTACAAAGTTACAATTATTGGCTAGCGAATTTGAATACAATTTTGAAATATAATAGGTTCTATTTTAGATTTTTATAATTAGTAGGCTGACGCATATTTACCTTTCATAATATTTCCCCTAATGTTATGCTACATGCGTATTAGCCTACCTCCTCTTTCTCTCTCTGTTGCTTCATTCCTTCCTCGCTTGCAGAAATCACTACGCCATTTCCTGGTTGCTGAAATTCAGATAGTTCGCCTAATTTCAAGTTGTGACAAAACAAGCAAGTACAGTGTAGAGAATCATTGTACCATCTATAGTGCTGTGAAATATATTTTCCATAACCAAAAATATTGTATTTTCAGCTGTTTGAAGCTGGTGTACAAAAACGAAAGTAAAACACGCAAAAACTAAATTTAAGAACGGGACGCATAGAAATAGCTCACATACCGCTTTTTAGACTTGCTTTCAAGGAGAATGATCAAGGAGATCTATAACTTACATTTCTATATGAATTTGGTTGGGTCGCCTAAAAAGTTTAAAATTGCAGCTTTAAATGAAATAATTTTCGTTGTCCTTATTGTCATCGTTGTAATGACAGTATTGAATAATATAGGACTAGAATAAGATGCAGACGGCTTTCACTTCTCTTCCTGAACATTGAATGGTTATGGGTCTGAATAAATAACTGCTATAGCCTACCGCCATCGCACGTTCTCTCTTCTTTCAAACTTCTATTGTTCTATTGGCTGCTGTATTTAATATTCAGCTAACAAGAGCTTGCATCCCTCTTCGATTAGTCCATTAGTATAAGAAATGTAAAAAATATATCCCGAAAGCTAAACTAGTCTAGCTTTTCCTGGGACTCCAAGAGCAAAGGAAAGTTTTTAAAGGCGAGAAGCCAGAGGAGCGCAGGTGTGTATTGCGCAAGAGACAAAGGCTATAAGTTAAAACCATAACCCATCATTTATTAGCTAAATATAAGGCTAATACTGCATTGAATCTATACTGTATCTAATACTGAGTTGCACCCTCTTTTGCCCCCACAACAGCCTCAATTCGTCGGGGCATGGACTCTACAAGGTGTCGAAAGCATTCCACAGGGATGCTGGCCCATGCTGACTCCACAGTCAGCTGGTAGTGGATCTCTACTCCGAATAGCTCATTCCATCTCATCCCACAGATGCGCAATGAGATTGAGATCTGGTGACTGGGCAGGCGACTGCAGTAAGATGAATTCACTGTCATGTTTGTGAAACCATTCCTGGACAATCCTAGCCTTGTGGCATGGGGCATTATCCTGCTGAAAAAATCAATTTGCAGATGGATACAATGCTGCCATGAAGGGATGCACCTGATTGGCAATAATGTTCAGATATCCTGTGGTATTCAAACGTTGCTCCACTTTTATCAAGGGGCCCAATGTGTACCATGAAAATACACCCCACACCATCAAACCACCACCACCACCAGCTTGCAATGTTGACACACGGCATGATGGATGCATGTGCTCGTGGTTTTCTCCATACCCTTGTCCTCCCATCAGCGTGAAACAGCAGGAACCGGGATTAATCAGACCAGGCAATGTTTTTCAATTCTACAGTGTCCAGTGTTTTCGTTCCTTAGCCCACTGCAACCACAGTTTCTTGTTTTTTGCTGAAAGAAGTGGAACTCTGTAAGGTCGTCAGCTGCTATACCCCATTCGTGTCAAGTTACGACGAGTTGTTCATTCTTTTATGGGTCTTTGGGCACCAATGTTGCACTGGACTGTCAGTTGACTAACTGTAGCCCGTCTGTTGCTCTGCACAATGTGTCAGCCTCCTTTGTCCTTTTTCATCAATGACCCGTTTTCGACCACTGGCCTGCCGTTGGCCTGATGTCCTGGTGGACCATTCTTGATACATACAGGAAAAATCCAGCAGCGTTGCAGTTCTTGACACACTCCAACCGGTGTGCCTGGCACCTACTACCATACACCATTCAGTGGCACTTAAATATTTTGTCTTGCCCATTCACCCTCTGAATGGCACACATACACAATCCATGTCTCAATTGTCTCAAGGCTTATTGTTATTATTTTTGTGATTGTGAAGTGGAAACGTCTAGGAGCAACAAAGGCTCAGCCGTGAAGTGGTAGGCCACACAAGCTCACAGAACGGGACCGCCGAGTGCTGAAGCGCATAAAAATTGTTTGTCCTCGGTTGCAACACTCAATACCGAGTTCCAAACTGGCTCTGGAAGCAATGTCAGCATAAGAACTGTTAGTCGGGAAATGGGTTTCCATGGCCGAGCAGCCGCACACAAGCCTAAGATCACCATGCGCAATGCCAAGCGTCAGCTGGAGTGGTATAAAGCTCGCCACCATTGGACTCTAAAGCAGTGGAAACTCGTTCTCTGCAGTGATGAATCACGCTTCACCATCTGGCAGTCCGACGGACGAATCTGGGTTTGGCGGCTGCCAGGAGAACGCTACCTATTCCAATGCATAGTGCCAACTGTAAAGTTTGGTGGCGGTAGAATAATGGTCTGGGGCTGTTTTTCATGGTTTGGGCTAGGCCCCTTAGTTCCAGTGAAGGGAAATCTTAACGCTACAGCATACAATGACATTCTAGACAATTCTGTGCTTCCAACTTTGTGGCAATAGTTTGGGGAAGGCCCTTTCCTGTTTCAGCATGACAATGCCCTCTTGCACAAAGCGAGTTCCATACAGAAATGGTTTGTCGAGATCAGTGTGGAAGCAGAGTCCTGATCTCAACCTCATCGAACACCTTTGGGATGAATTGGAACGCCGACTGCGAGCCAGGCCTAATCGCCCAACATCAGTGCCCGACCTCACTAATGCTCTTGTGGCTGAATGGAAGCAAGTCCCTGCCGCAATGTTCCAACTTCTAGTGGAAAGCCTTCCCAGAAGAGTGGAGGCTGTTATAGCATCAAAGGGGGGACCAACTCCATATAAATGCCCATGATTTTGGAATGAGATGTTCAATGATCAGGTGTCCACATACTTTTTGTCATGTAGTGTATATGTGATGCTTGCTGCAGCACAAAATAGGACTGTTACTTCAGGCTATTTGCACAAATGAGAAGAGGTGACATGAGATTCTGTCCAAAACATGTTAGCCTGCAATGCAGCTATACAAATACAGAATATATTCAACCTCCATACTGTACCTAACCCCAATGGATTTGTGCTATTCTGGAGAACTGAGTGCCATTTGTTTATTTCCCTGTTGCAAGTGACTGACCAGACCAGGGCACCATGCAAATCCAATACCATTTTATTGGTTGCGCACACAGTTTAGCTGGTGTTATGGTGGGTGCAGCGAAATGTTTATGTTCCTAGTTCCTATTAATCAATGCAGTAAATGTCAACAACCACACAATGATAAAAAATAAAAGAATAATACATTTAGTACAGATAGATAGACAGATAGATACAGTATATGAATAGTATGTAAACATTATTCAAGTGACCAGTGTTCAATAACTATGTATACTGAACAGAAATATAAATGCAACACGTAAAGTGTTGATCCCATGTTTCATGTGCTGAAATAAAAGATCCCAGAAATTTTTCAAATGCACAAAAAGCGTATTTCTCTAAAATGTTTTACATCCCTGTTAGTGAGCATTTCTCCTTTACCAAGATAATCCATACACTTGACAGGTGTGGCATATCAAGAAGCTGATTAAACAGCATGATCATTACACAGGTGCACCTTGTGCTGGGGACACTAAAACGGCACTCTAAAAGTTTTGTAACAAAACACAATGCCACAGATATCTCAAGTTTTGAGGGAGTGTGCAATTGGCATGCTGACTGCAGGAATGTCCACTAGAACTGTTGCCAGATCATTTAATGTTAATTTTTCTACCATATGCCTCCTTCAATTCATCCGGCTTCTTCACCTGCAGGATCATCTGAGACCAGCCACCCGGACAGCTGATGAAATTGTGGGTTTGCACAACCGAATCATTTTTGCACAAACTGTCAGAAACTCTTTCAGGGAAGCTGATCTGCGTGCTCGTCGTCTTCACCAGGCTCTTGACATGGCTGCAGTTCGGCATCGTAACCGACTTCAGTGGGCAAATGCTCACCTTCGATGGCCACTGGCATGCTGAAGAAGTGTGCTCTTCACGGATGAATCCTGGTTTCAACTGTACCGGGCAGATAATGGAAGACAGCGTGTATGACGTAGTGTGGGCAAGCGGTTTACTGATGTCAACGTTGTGAACAGAGTGCCCCATGGTGGCAGTGGGGTTATGGTATGGGCAGGCATAAGCTACGGACAATGAACACAATTGCATTTTATCGATGACAATTTGAATGCACAGAGATACCGTGACGAGATCCTGAGGCCTATTGTCATGCCATTCATCCGCCGCCATCACCTTATGTTTCAGAATGATAATGCACAGCCCAATGTCACAAGGATCTGTACAAAATTCCTGGAAGCTGAAAATGTCCCAGTTCTTCCATGGCCCGCATACTCACCAGACATGTCACCCATTGAGCATGTATGGGATGCTCTGGATCGACGTGTACGACAGCGTGTTCCAGTTCCAGCCAATATCCAGCAACTTCGCACAGCCATTGAAGACAACATTTCACAGGCCACAATCAACGGCCTGATCAACTCTATGCGAAGGAGGTGTCGTGCTGCATGAGGCAAATGGTGGTCACACCAGATATTGGCTGGTTTTCTGATCCACGCCCCTACCTTTTTTTTAAGGTATATGTGACCAACAGATGCATATCTGTTTTTCCAGACGTGAAATCCATTGATTAGGGCCACATTTCTATTTTTTTATTGACTGATTTCCTTATATGAACTGTTACTCAGTAAAATCTTTGAAATTGTTACATGTTGCTTTTATGTTTTTGAAATGAGAAGTGATGCGTGGCACCAAATTTAGTTAACAGCTCATTTACATCTACAGTCCAAAGTCAAACTACTGCCATACACATCTAACAAACAACTCATATGTCTTCAGTTGGAACATTAAAAACACAGTGAGATAATGACTTAAATTCCTGTGAGCGCACCAATATTAGCTCACTGATCTAGTGCCAGAGACAGGTTGGGAGCGAAGGGATTGATGGATGTACATGGGGAGTGTCAGGGAGAGGGAGCTCTTTGGAGAAATGAACTGTGGGGCATGCACAAATCCACACACAAAAGAGCGCACACACACACACATACAAACTTGGCCCAGAGCAAGAGATAGATTCCTCCACTTAAGCTGTAGGGGCCTCCAGGGTGAAATTTGTTCCCCCATTACACTAATGCATGAGAGCCTCATACTGTAAACTGAATATGACAGATCAACCAACCTGTCCTGCACAGACAATGTTGACATACAAACAACACCAACACACCTCCCCCTTTCAACTACTTCCTACACATCACTATGGTAACAATCCATCAGATAAACGGCCCCACCACCTGCCTCCTCATTTTCAGTCTTTCTTAAAAGCCCTCTCTAACCCCTGTGGCATAAGCAATCTTCAACAGCCAACGGAATTATTGAAGCGATCGGAAGGCAATATTAGGTTTTGTCTACGAATGAATGCTCACTCCTGGCATTGCTGAATGGGCCTGTTAGGGAAGCATGGCCCCTGTTGGGCTTAATAAATAAACATGATATGGCCTTCAATATACTGACCTGTGAGGTGGAAGGAAAGGAAAGGCACTCAGACTAAAACAGTTTTCAACCAATACGAAATGCTTATTACGCATTTTCCGTTGCAAAATGTTTTAAAACATTGCCTGCCCTAATGAACACAGACCAGGAGAAAGACGGTTTGCCTCTGATGAGTGTGGGTTTTGTGGATCTCTCTGTCTCACTCTCACACATACACACGTAGATGCTGCCTCTGGCTGGACCAAATCAAACAAACCTGGAGGCCAGGCGTTTTCCAGGCAGCTCTGCGGTCATACAGTGGAGGCTCTTTTCCTAGAAGTGCCTGGCTAGATCCAGTGAGTAAGCAGCAATGTGTGGTCATCAAAACTGAATTAACCAGAACCTCCTACTCTCTGAACCTGAGCGTGGCTCTACAGGCGTGATAATGACTTCCTGTTCAATGAGAGGATGGGTATTGGGCAACAGGACTAAAAGTGCTATAGTGCTGTTAAGGTGACAGTGAGTGGAATGAGTAGTCCACAAGAAGACCTCTGCTCAACCTCGCCAACCACTGTATGTGTAATTGTGTATGTGTCTTTTGGAGAGGTTGGAATAAAGCAAAAGATACGTTTCTGTTCCACTGTCTATCTTCATCTTCATCTCCTTCTCCTTCTTCTTCTCCTTCTTCTTCTTCTTCTTCTTCTTCTTCTTCTTCTTCTTCTTCTTCTTCTTCTTCTTCTTCTTCTTCTTCTTCTTCTTCTTCTAATCAACTATTAACTAGTGAACAGTTAAGGATTCCTCAACATAGCACTTAATGCTTTGCTTGTGTGTGTGTATGCATTGTTATATTGTTAGTGGTGAGCTAGGCAATTCTGTAAAAGGTATTTTGTAGGTAACTTGATTGTGCTAATGCTTACAAATGTTGTGATGGAGGCTTTTCAGAGATCAGGTTAATACAGTAAATGCATTTCAGCAAGTGCTATAATGACATGTGGGATAAATTGATGGAGAATAAGAGAAAAGTGCCGCAGCCAGACTGCAACTGAGACCTAATAAACGTTGCCTCCTGTGGAGACTGTCTGGGAACCGTGCAGATCCAAAATGGTGTCCCAGTGTAACAGATGGGAGCTGGAGTGCTTCAGCATCCCTGTCAATCAACCTCCCATGAAAAAATCCAAAAGGAAGTAACTCAGGGGAAACACAAGGAACTAATTGTGAAATTTAAGAGAAGGCGTATCATCTAAATTAAAGCTGACATCAAATGCATTCCATTGTGTGTGTGTGTTTGGTGTGTGTGTGTTTGTGTTTGTGTGTGTGTATGTGTGTGTGCGCTTGGCCGCCCCTCCCCCACTGTTGCTAACTATGCCGGAGCTTTTATTCCTGTTGCCGAATTTTTTTTAATTAGGTTGCATTCACTTTTAATGAACTCAGTTAGCTCTGTGTGGAGATGTGATGTCACTTTAGAGTCCCAGCGGGTGGTATATTTACACTGCCAGTATGAGGAACAAGGGAGTGTGGATAGGAGAGGAAGAGAAGAAGAGAGGAGAGGAAGAGAAGAGAGAAAGCATTTGGCAATCTCTTTCCTACATAGCTACAGATTGTTACACCAGATAATGTGATTTAACCAACATTTTTTGGTATCCATTACTGGGAGTTACAGGTTAGGTACTGTTTGGTGTAGCACAGAACATTTTCGACCAACCTTAAATTGGGGATACTATCTTCGTTCTCGATTCGGCCAAACATGTATCTTCTAAAATGTCCGTGTCCAGTTGCAGGTGGTGCGTTTGAATTTAGAAAATGCTCCGTTATTAAAATAAATAACTGTTTTGCTCCATGAAGTAATCCAACAATGTGTACGCCACCATCTTGTCTATTTCAAATCTTCTCTCATTGATCGAGACAGGTGAGTGTCATCTCTCAATCAATGAGAGATTTGATCTATCTGGTGTAACAATCTGTAGCTATTTCCAACATAGCCCCAAGGTTCGCCAGAGTATACATTGTCTGACCTTTGGCATCCCAACGCAAATAACGTAGCTGGCAATACACTCATAACACCCTGTGACCAGCAAGTAAATAAAATATCCTCCATTCAGGCTGCAAAGGCATCGGTTTCCTCAAAGGGATAGTTCACCCAAATTCTTACCCTGTCAGCAGTCTATCGGATAAGGTATGACAGCAATCCATGGTTTGGTTTAGTTTCCCTGGAACTGTTTCCACATGCTAACATTTTAGAATTTGTGGCACAAATCCCATTCAAGTCATGGGACCGATATTAACCTTTTCGAGCATCATGTCCAAATCATCCGAAAGTATAGCATAACTGTATTGTGAAGCTCAACAAAGTCACTTATAGATGATTTGAACATGAAAATTATTGTGAAAAATTATTTTGTTTTATTAAGAAACTACTAGGCTTGGGTGGTATACTGTATATACAATATACCGGGGTATTTGGGAAAAGCCACGGGATGGTTTTTCAATACCGTCAAAACTAGTTATTTGAAGTTTTTAAATACATTTGAATATTTGTAGTTACTTTTTAAGTTAATCCCTGCAGTCAACTTCTGCAATACGTTAGGAGATATCTTATAATGGCTTTCTGCCAAAAGTCAAAGAGCTCTGGATGAGTTATCTGTACAGCTGCCATTTCTTCCCTGTGCCTCCTACTAGCATTTTTTTCACCTCTGTTCTTCTCCCCTCTGCTCCGTGTACACATGCTGCTCTTCCTTCAGAAAAGCATGCATCACAACTTTGTTCATTTGCAGTATTTCTCTCGTTCACTTTCGCTTGTAAAATGTCCATACATCAAAAATGACATGCTTGTATAACTTTATGAGCCTGTATTTGCAATTAGTTTATGTTCGTTTTCGCTCATTAGCATTTAGCTAACAGCGTCTATGTGATTTCGCAATTAGTTTGTGTTAATTTTGTTAGCATTCGGTAATAGAGGCCCAATGGGCTTTCCTTGCGTTTATAGCACTCCCTTGTGTGCTATGCTGGTAATACTGTAAATCCCGGGATAAGAGAAGGATGGTATGACGATATGAAAATCTGTAATAATAATAGGATGTTTTATGTATGAACCAGTCGCCGGTGGACACGAGTGACACGAGTGATTGCGTTGACACTAGATGTAATAAATGACATCAGGAAGAACCACGTCCTCTAGGGGTCTCGCCGCTATTTCCTACAGTATCATCCCAGTATCATCGGTCTAGAAGAGAGGAATCACTCTTGTAAAAACAGACTGCAAGGTAGCAACTGTTCTACAGTGGATGTGAAGACATCTTATAGACAGAAACATTTAGTTTATTCTTGGGAACAGCACTTTTAAGATGTGGTGCATATAATTTTGGTTATTTAAAGTACTGACTTATTATGCATTGGCTCTCAGCTTTCAGTTGCGTTTGGTTTTTCCATATCTCACTTTTCCATCTCCACACATACAATTTCAAAAAGGCAATACAGCATGCGACTCTCATCAACAAACAACTCTGAGGAGGGCCATGGGGGGGCGTGTGACATTTCCAGGTTATCAAGTCATTTAAATACCAGAGGTATTAGGACTGTGGCCACAGGCGGCCCCCCTGTGTGAATGCACTCTGTGTGATGACACTGCGTTGAATAGCATAGAGAGAGGAGTGCATTCACTTTGAACCTTGATGAAGGACGGAGGGAGTGGACCCTCTTTATCCCTACCAGGCTTCTCTAATTAATATTTGATATACTCGCTATGATATTTATTAGCCAATCAATATTAATCTCCCAGAAGGTGGGAGCTCCCTAGAACAGATAGCAGCGGGAGGTTGAATTATATATACACTATCGTTCAAAAGTTTGGGGTCACTTAAAAATGTCCTTGTTTTCGAAAGAAAAGCAATTTTTTTGAAAAAAAAATTTGAACTCCGAGATGCTGACCTTCTAGGCAGAGTTGCAAAGAAAAACCCATATCTCAGACTGCCCATCTTAATCTTTAATTTTTATTTGCCAGTGAGATTTGGCTTTTTCTTTGCAACTCTGCCTAGAAGGTCAGCATCCCGGAGTCGTCTCTTCACTGTTGACGTTGAGACTGGTGTTTTGCGGGTACTATTTAATGAAGCTGCCAGTTGAGGACCTGTGAGGCGTCTGTTTCTCAAACTAGACACTAACGTATTTGTCCTCTTGCTCAGTTGTGCACCGGGGCCTCCCACTCCTCTTTCTATTCTGGTTAGAGCCAGTTTGCGCTGTTCTGTGAAGGGAGTAGTACAAAGCATTGTACGAGATCTTCAGTTTATTGGCAATTTCTCGCGTGGAATAGCCTTCATTTCTCAGAACAAGAATAGACTGACGAGTTTCAGAAGAAAGTTCTTTGTTTCTGGCCATTTTGAGCCTTTAATCGAACCCACAATTGCTGATGCTCCAGATCCTCAACTAGTCTCAAGAAGACCAGTTTTATTGCTTCTTTAATCAGCACAACCGTTTTCAGCTGTGCTAACATAATTGCATTAGGGTTTTCTAATGATCAATTAGCCTTTTAAAATGATAAACTTGGATTAGCAAACACAACGTGCCATTGGAACACAGGACTGATGGTTGCTGATAATGGGCCTCTGTACGTCTATGTAGATATTCCATAAAAAATCAGCCGTTTCCAGCTACAATAGCCATTTACAATATTAACAATGTCTACACTAAATTTCAGATCAAATTGATGTTATTTCAATGGACAGAAAAATTTATTTTCATTCGAAAACAAGGACATTTCTATGTGACCCCAAACCTTTGAACGGTAGTGAAAATATATAGATATATATATATATATTTGTTATGTTTTATTGTCACATACACCAGATAGGTGCAGTGAAATGTGTTGTTTTAAAGGGTAAGCCATAGTAGTACAGTGCCCCAGAAGAAAATTAAGGTTAAGTGCCTTGCCCAAGTGCACATCGACAGATTTTTCACCTTGACGGCTCAGGTATTCGAACCAGCAACCTTTCGGTTACCAGCCCAACCGCTAGGCTACCTGCCACCCCAGAGATACAGTAGTCCCACTGAGTGTACACATACTGATTAGCAAACAGTAGGAACAAGTTCAAGACGTAACTCAGGGCCCGTATCCACAAAGCATCTCAGAAAAGGTCCTAGGAATCCTGTTAAAACCTGTTTCAAGACAAAAAAAACTCCCAGCTCAGAGTAGGTTTTAGGATGATAAGGTAATAACTACAGTTTGAGGTACCGCAAAGGAAAGATAGTGATGATGCTCATTGACGTTGTTACAAAAAGGAATTTTGACAATATTGCCGTTATCAACACACTCGTCACACCCATTTAACAACTCAAAATCGCTTTGGCACAGTACATCAAGTCACTTGCCGATAATATTGCATACAACATTTGAAAGTCTATAATTTTCATTGAACATAATCTAAGTTAACATAAGCCCCCGAGAAGCCAATTGCCCAATTTATAGGCATGCCCAATTTAGGAATATTTTTAACAATGTGATGTTGCGCTCCAAAGGGATAACTTGAAATAACATGACCTAGGTAATTAAATAATCGAAAGAAAAACTTGTTTATTTATTAGCCTAAGTATTTAGGCATATCCTGTGAAATAGGCCTCATGTAAATTCATTGTCAAAAGCGCAAGAGCTACTGTTGCATGTAACCCTAGATTATTTATGGATTGATCATATAGAAATATCAAAACATTTTTTGAACAACTCCAAAGCAATTGCATGTGGCGCAGGAACAACTGACTGTGCATTTTTCTATTATCAAGACACCTGCTGGTAACTCTTACAGTGAGGGAAAAAAGTATTTGACAAAGACATGATCAGTCTATAATTTTAATGGTAGGCTTATTTGAACAGTGAGAGACAGAATAACAACAAAAAAATCCAGAAAAACGCATGTGAAAAATGTTATGAATTGATTTGCATTTTAATGAGGGAAATAAGTATTTGACCCCTCTGCAAAACATGATTTAGTACTTGGTGGCAAAACCCTTGTTGGCAATCACAGAGGTCAGACGTTTCTTGTAGTTGGCCACCAGGTTTGCACACATCTCAGGAGGGATTTTGTCCCACTCAGGAGGGATTTTGTCTCCAAGTCATTAAGGTTTCGAGGCTGACGTTTGGCAACTCGAACCTTCAGCTCCCTCCACAGATTTTCTATGGGATTAAGGTCTGGAGACTGGCTAGGCCACTCCAGGACCTTAATGTGCTTCTTCTTGAGCCACTGCTTTGTTGCCTTGGCCGTGTGTTTTGGGTCATTGTCATGCTGGAATACCCATCCATGACCCATTTTCAATGCCCTGGCTGAGGGAAGGAGGTTCTCACCCAAGATTTGATAGTACATGGCCCGTCCATCGTCCCTTTGATGCAGTGAAGTTGTCCTGTCCCCTTAGCAGAAAAACACCCCCAAAGCATAATGTTTCCACCTCCATGTTTGACGATGGGGATGGTGTTCTTGGGGTCATAGGCAGCATTCCTCCTCCTCCAAACACGGCGAGTTGAGTTGATGCCAAAGAGCTCGATTTTGGTCTCAACTGACCAAAACACTTTCACCCAGTTCTCCTCTGTATCATTCAGATGTTCATTGGCAAACTTCAGACGGGCCTGTATATGTGCTTTCTTGAGCAGGGGGACCTTGCGGGCGCTGCAGGATTTCAGTCCTTCACGGCGTAGTGTGTTACCAATTGCTTTCTTGGTGACTATGGTCCCAGCTGCCTTGAGATCATTGACAAGATCCTCCCGTGTAGTTCTGGGCTGATTCCTCACCGTTGTCATGATCATTGCAACTCCACGAAGTGAGATCTTGCATGGAGCCCCAGGCCGAGGGAGATTGACAGTTCTTTTGTGTTTCTTCCATTTGCGAATTATCGCACCAACTGTTGTCACCTTCTCACCAAGCTGCTTGGCGATGGTCTTGTAGCCCATTCCAGCTTTTTGTAGGTCTACAATCTTGTCCCTGACATCCCTGGTGAGCTCTTTGGTCTTGGCCATGGTGGAGAGTTTGGAATCTGATTGATTGATTGCTTCTGTGGACAGGTGTCTTTTATACGGGTAACAAGCTGAGATTAGGAGCACTCCCTTTAAGAGTGTGCTCCTAATCTCAGCTCGTTACCTGTATAAAAGACACCTGGGAGCCAGAAATCTCTCTGATTGAGAGGGGGTCAAATACTTATTTCCCTCATTAAAATGCAAATCAATTTATAACATTTTTGACATGCGTTTTTCTGGATTTTTTTTGTTGTTATTCTGTCTCTCACTGTTCAAATAAACCTACCATTAAAATTATAGACCGATCATTTCTTTGTCAGTGGGCAAACGTACAAAATCAGCAGGGGATCAAATACTTTTTTCCCTCACTGTAACCTCTTAAGGATCGAACCCTTGTTTTCAATTTGCGCCTAAAATGACATACCCAAATCTAACTGCCTGTAACACTTTGAAGTTTGTGGAAATGTGAAATTAATGTAGGAGAATATAACACATTAGATCTGGTAAGAGATAATACAAACAAAAAAACATGCGTTTTCTTTTATTTTTTGTTACATCTTCTTGAAATGAAATGCAAGAGAAAGGCCACAATATAATATAACATTTTCAAGTACTTAACTATAGAGAACATACAAAAATTGTAATATTGTAATACAAAATGTAAGTTTACACACTCCCTGAAATGTCATACATGATGGATCATTAGCTTATACACTAACTTTCACACGTCTAGATGGCCGGGCGGGGTGGGTGTGGAGTCAGAGACAGCAGGGGTTCAAACTGTAGAACCCACTTCCTATATTTGAATATAAACATCGGTTTTATCAAACAAAACTATGCTACATTTTATCTCTGGGACCCTTAGGATGACAAATCAGAGCAAGATTACTGAATGTAAGTACATTATTTACCGTCAGAGCTGAATGTATCCAACCAGTTGCCGTGATAAGTTTTTTGTTGTTGTGCACTCTCCTCAAACAATAGCATGGTATTTTTTCACTGTAATAGCTACTGTAAATTGGACAGTGCAGTTAGATTAACAAGAATTGAAGCTTTCTGCCCACATAAGACATGTCTATGTCCTGGAACGTTTGCTGTTACTTACAACAGTCATGCTAATCACATTAGCTCACATTAGCTCAACCGTCCTGTATACGGGACACCGATCCCGTAGAGGTTAACTGGTTAGGAAAGCTCATGAGGTCTCCTAAATATCTGTTGACTAGGTGGGATTCTTATGACTAAAGAGGCTTCATGCATAGCTTTTATTTTTTACCCATAAGAGTAGGAGTAAAATGTCTCTATTCTCAGCATTTACAACTCAGAGACGCTTTGTGGACACTGGTTCAGGACTACTGATAAAAAACAGGGCTGACTCAAAGTCAAGCACTTGCATCTTTATCTGGCAAAAAAGGTAACCTTCTGTTCCACCTGTCAAATCAATAATCTCCAATTATTCAAGGCATACTTCATGTCTATGACAGCTTTACACAAGCTTTCTGACGTAAAAACTATAGTAAAAGTGTGCGTGATCATGTAAATATATGTTTGTGGCTCCAACTTGCATGCCAGGGTTTAATGTCTGTGACTGTTACCCTGCAGCAACACATTTTGTCACACAATTGTCATGTCCTTTTGTCATGTTTTTCTCCCCAATCAGACATACCTTGCCTTCAGAAAATATTCACACCTTGACATTTTGTTGTGTTACAAAGTGGGATTAAAATGGATTTCATTGTAATTTGTGGTCAACAATCTACACAAAATACGCTGTAATGTCAAAGTGGAATACAAATATATAAAAATCATTAATGGAAAATAAACCACTAATATATTTTGATTAGATAAGTATTCAACCGAATGACTCAATACATGTTAGAATCACCTTTGGCAGCGATTACAGCTGTGAGTCTTTCTGGGTAAGTCTCTACAAGCTTTGCAAACCTGGATTGTACAATATTTGCCCATTATTCTTTTTAAATTCTTCAAGCTCCGTCAAGTTGGTCGTTGATCATAGCTACATAGCCATTTTCTAAGTCTTGACATAGATTTTCAAGCCAATTTAAATCAAAACTGTAACTAGGCCACTCAGGAACATTCAATGTCGTCTTGGTAAGCAACTCCAGTGTATATTTGCATTTTAGGATATTGTCCTGCTGAAAGGTGGATTTGTCTCCCAGTGTCTGTTGGAAAGCAGACTGAACCAGGTTTTCTTTTAGGACTTTGCCTGTGCTTAGCTCTATTCCTTTTCTTTTTATCCTAAAAAACTCAATAGTCCTTGCAGATGACAAGCATACCCATAAAATGATGCAGACACCACCATGATTGAAAATATGAAGAGTGGTACTCAGTGATGTATTGTGTTGCAAAGGTAACTGAACTAAATGACTATCGCCCCGTAGCACTCACTTCTGTCATCATCAAGTGCTTTGAGAGGCTAGTTAAGGATCGTATCACCTCTACCTTACCTGACACCCTAGACCCACTTCAATTTGCATACCGCCCCAATAGATCCACAGACGATGCGATCGCCATCACGCTGCACACTGCCCTATCCCATCTGGACAAGAGGAATACCTACAGTTGAAGTCGGATGTTTACATACACCTTAGCCAAATACATTTCAACTCAGTTTTTCACAATTCCTGACATTTAGTCCTAGTAAAAATTCCCTGTCTTAGGTCAGTTAAGATGACAACTTACTTTTAAGAATGTGAAATGTCAGAATAATAATACTTGATTTTTTTCAGCTATTATTTCTTTCATCACTTTCCCAGTGGGTCAAAAGTTTACATACACTCAATTAGTATTTGGTAGCATTGCCTTTAAATTGTTTAACTTGGGTCAAACGTTTCGGGTAGCCTTCCACAAGCTTCCCACATAAGTTGGGTGAATTTTGGCCCATTCCTCCTGACAGAGCTGGTGTAACTGAGTCAGGTTTGTAGGCCTCCTTGCTCGCACACTTTTTCTGCCCACACATTTTCTATAGGATTGAGGTCAGGGCTTTGTGATGGCCACTCCAATACCTTGACTTTGTTGTCCTTAAGCCATTTTGGCAAAACTTTGGAGGTATGCTTGGGGTCATTGTCCATTTGGAAGACCCATTTGCGACACAAATTTAACTTTCTGACTGATGTCTTGAGATGTTGCTTCAATATAACCACATAATTTTCCTTCCTCATGATGCCATCTATTTTGTGAAGTGCACCAGTCCCTCCTGCAGCAAAGCACCCCCACAGCATGATGCTGCCACCCCCGTGCTTCACGGTTGGGATGGTGTTCTTCGGCTTGCAAGCACCCCCTTTTTCCTCCAAACATAACAATGGTCATTATGGGCAAACAGTTCTATTTTTGTTTCATCAGACCAGAGGACATTTCTCTAAAAAGTATGATCTTTGTCTCCGTGTGCAGTTGCAAACCGTAGTCTGGCTTTTTTATGGCAGTTTTGGAGCAGTGGCTTCTTCCTTGCTGAGCGGCCTTTCAGGTTATGTCGATATAGGACTTGTTTAACTGTGGATATAGATACTTTGTACCTGTTTCCTCCAGCATCTTCACAAGGTCCTTTGCTGTTGTTCTGGGATTGATTTGCACTTTTCGCACCAAAGTACGTTCATCTCTAGGAGACAGAATGCGTCTCCTTCCTGAGCGGTATGACGGCTGCGTGGTCCCATGGTGTTTATACTTCCATACTATTGTTTGTACAGATGAACGTGGTACCTTCAGGCGTTTGGAAATTGCTCCCAAGGATGAACCAGACTTGTGGAGGTCTACAATTTTTTTTCTGAGGTCTTTGCTGATTTCTTTTGATTTTCCCATGATGTCAAGCAAAGAGGCACTGAGTTTGAAGGTAGGCCTTGAAATACATCCACAGGTACACCTCCAATTGACTCAAATGATGTCAATTAGCCTATCAGAAGCTTCTAAAGCCAAGACATCATTTTCTGGAATTTTCCAAGCTGTTTAAAGGCACAGTCAACTTAGTGTATGTAAACGTTTGACCCACTGGAATTGTGATACAGTGAATTATAAGTGAAATAATCTGTCTGTAAACAATTGTTGGAAAAATTACTTGTGTCATGCACAAAGTAGATGTCCTAACAGAGTTGCCAAAACTATAGTTTGCTAACAAGGAATGTGTGGAGTGGTTGAAAAACGAGTTTGAATGACTCCAACCTAAGTGTATGTAAACTTCCAACTTCAACTGTATGTAAGAATGCTGTTCATTGACTATAGCTCAGCCTTCAACACCATAGTACCCTCCAAGCTCATCATTGAGCTCGGGGCCCTGGGTCTGAACCCCGCCCTGTGCAACTGGGTCCGGGACTTCCTGACGGTCTGCCCCCTGGTGGTGAAGGTAGGAAACAACACCTCCACTTCGCTGATCCTCAACACTGGGGCCCCACAAGGGTGCGTTCTCAGCCCCCTCCTGTACTCCCTGTTAACCCATGACTGCGTGTCCACGCACGCCTCCAACTCAATCATAAAATTTGCAGATGACACAACAGTAGTAAGCCTGATTACCAACAATGACGAGAGAGCCTACAGGGAGGAGGTGAGGGTCTTGGCGGAGTGGTACCAGGAAAGTAACCTCTCCCTCAACGTTAACAAAATGAGGCAGCTGACCGTGGACTTCAGGAAACAGCAGAGGGAGCACGCCTCTATTCACATCGACGGGACAGCAGTGGAGGTGAAAAGCTTCAACTTCCACGGTGTACACATCACTGACAATCTGAAATGGTCCACACACACAGACAGGAGGCTGAAGAAATTAGGCTTGGCCCCTAAGACCCTCACAAACTTTTACAGATGCACAATAGAGCATCATGTCGGGCTGTATCATCGCCTGGTATGGCAACTGCACCGCCCGCAACCGCAGGGCTCTCCAGAGGGTGGTGCGATCTGTCCAACGCATCACCGGGGGCACACTGCGTGCCCTCCAGGACACCTACAGCACCCAATGTCACAGGAAGGACAAAAAGATCCTCAAGGACATCAACCACCCGAGCCACGGCCTGTTCAACCGGCTACCATCCAGAATGAGATGTCAGTACAGGTGCATCAAAGCTGGGACCGAGAAACTGAAAAACAGCTTCTATCTCAAGGCCATCAAACTGTTAAATCGCCATCACTAGCCGGCTACCACTCGGTTACTCAACCCTGCACCTTAGAGGATGCTGCCCCATATACAGTGCATTCGGAAAGTATTCAGACCACTTGACTTTTTCTATATTTTGTTACGTTACAGCCTTATTCAAAAATGTTTTACATTAATTTTGCTCTCATCAATCTACACACAATACCCCATAATGACGAAGTGAAAACTGGTTTTTAGAAATGTTTGCAAATGTATTACAAATAAAAAACAGAAATACCTTATTTACATAAGTATTCAGACCCTTTGCTATGAGACTCGAAATTGAGCTCAGGTGCATCCTGTTTCCATTGATCATCCTTGAGATGTTTCTACAACTTGATTGGAGTCAACCTGTGGTAAATACAATTGATTTGACATGATTTGGAAAGGCACAAGGTCCAACAGTTGACAGTGTATGTCAGAGCAAAAACCAAGCCATGAGGTCAAAGGAATTGTCCGTAGGGCTCCGAGACAGGATTGTGTCGAGGCACAGAACTGGGGAAGGGTACCAAAACATTTGTGCAGCATTGAAGGTCCCCAAGAACACAGTGGCCTACATCATTCTTAAATGGAAGAAGTTTCTAACCACCAAGACTCTTCCTAGAGCTGACCGCCCGGCCAAACAGAGCAATCGGGGGAGAAGGGCCTTGGTCAGGGAGGTGATCATGAACCCGATGGTCACTCTGACAGAGCTCCAGAGTTCCTCTATGGAGATGGGAGAACCTTCCAGAAGGACAACCGACTGTTGGAAAAGCATTCCAGGTGAAGCTGGTTGAGAGAATGCCAAGAGTGTGCAAAGCTGTCATCAAGGCAAAGGGTGGCTATTTGAAGAATCTCAAATATATAATATATTTTGATTTGTTTAACACTTTTTTGGTTACTACATGATTCCATATGTGTTATTTTATAGTGTAGATGTCTTCACTATTATTCTACAATGTAGAAAATAGTAAAAATAAAGAAAAACCCTTGAATGAGTAGGTGTGTCTAAACCTTTGACTGGTACTGTTCATATAGGCTATACCAATTCAAATCAAATTGTATTTGTCACATGCGCCGAATACAACAGGTGTAGACCTTACCGTGAAATGCTTACATACAAGCCCTTAACCAAAAATGCAGTTTAAAGAAGAAATAAGAGTTAAGAAAATATTTACTAAATAAAAATAAAAGAGTAACATTAAAATAACAATAACGAGGCACTGTGCAGGGGTCAATGTGCAGGGGTACAGGTTAGTCAAGGTAATTGAGAGAACAGTCTATGACTAGGGTGGATGGAGTCTTCGGCAATTTCTAGGGCCTTCCTCTGTATAGAGGTCCTGGATGGCAAGAAGCATGGCCCCAGTGATGTACTGGGCCGTACACACTACCCTCTGTAGCGCCTTGCGGTCGAAGGCCGAGCAGTTGCCACACCAGGCAATGATGCAACCAGTCAGGATGCATTCGATGGTGCAGCTGTATAACTTTTTGAGGATCTGAGGACCCATGCCAAATCTTTTTAGTTTCCTGAGGGGGAATAGGCGTTGTCGTGCCTTCTTCACGACTATCTTTGTGTGTTTGGACCATGATAGTTTGTTGGTGATGTGGACCCCAAGGAAATTGAAGCTCTCAACCTGCTCCACTACAGCCCCGTTGATGAGAATGGGGGCGTGCTCGGCCCTCCTTTTCCTGTAGTCCACAATCATCTCCTTTGTCTTGATCACGTTGAGGGAGAGGTTGTTGTCCTGGCACTCCACTGCCAGGTCTCTGACCTCCTCCCTATAGGCTGTCTTATCGTTGTCGGTGATCAGGCCTACCACCGTTGTGTCGTCAGCAAACTTAATGATGGTGTTGGAGTCGTGCTTGGCCAAACAGTCATGGGTGAACAGGGAGTACAGGAGGGGACTAAGCATGCACCCCTGAGGGGCCCCAGTGTTGAGGATCAGCGTGGCAGATGTGTTGTTGCCTACCCTTACCACCTGGGAAGTCCAGGATCCAGTTGCAGAGGGAGGTGTTTAGTCCTAGGGTCCTTAGCTTAGTGATGAGCTTTGAGGGCACTATGGTGTTGAACGCTGAGCTGTAGTCAATGAATAGCATTCTCACGTAGGTGTTCCTTTTGTCCAGGTGGGAAAGGGCAGTGTGGAGTGCAATACAGATTGCGTTATCTGTGGATCTGCTGGGGCGGTATGCAAATTGGAGTGGGTGTAGGGTTTCTGGGATGATGGTGTTGATGTGAGCCATGACCAGCCTTTCAAAGCACTTCATGGCTACAGATGTGGGTAGTCATTTAGGCAGTTTACCTTGGTGTTCTTGGGCACAGGGACTATGGTGGTCTGCTTGAAACATGTAGGTATTACAGACTCGGTCAGGGACAGGTTGAAAACGTCAGTGAAGACACTTGCCAGTTGGTCAGCGCATATTCGGAGTACACGTCCTGGTAATTCGTCTGGCCCTGCGGCCTTGTGAATGCTGACCTGGTTAATGGTCGTCTGGAACAGCTGGTGCTCTCATGCATGTTTCGGTGTTGCTTGCCTCGAAGCGTGCATAGAAGCCATTTAGCACGTCTGGTAGGCTTGTGTCACTGGGCAGCTCATGGCTGGGATTCCCTTTGTAGTCCGTAATAGTGTGCAAGCCCTGCCACATCTGACGAGCATTGGAGCCGGTGTAGTAGGATTCAATCTTAGTCCTGTATTGATGCTTTGCCTGTTTGATGGTTCTTCGGAGGGCACAGCGGGATTTATTATAAGTGTCCGGGTTAGAGTCCCGCTCCTTGAAAGCGGCATCTCTACCCTTTAGCTCAGTGCAGATTTTGCCTGTAATCCATGGCTTTTGGTTGGGGTATGTACGTACGGCCCCATACAGGCCCCATACAGGCCCTGTGTAGCTCAGTTGGTAGAGCATGGTGCTTGATACCCCAGGTCTTCTTGATGTGAACTATAAGCTCATTGATTAGGTGCTATTAAGTGATAAGATCCAACTCTATCAGCACTTAGCTTTGAGACATGAACACTAGGATGGATCAAATGGATCAATAGTGCACCCTCAGGTTAATCCCACAGCCAATTCCAACGGCTTCCGATACAGTACGATTGGGGCCTTTAGTGTGGCGTAGTCAGCTAAACATCCCATTAATTTAATTAAGGGCACCAAAATGGCACCCAATTTACTTTTGTGTATCTGAAATGCCTATTCCCTATATAGTGGACTACTTTTGGCCCGAGCCTTACAATAGGATAATATGGAGCCATTTCCAAGGCTCAGCCCAGTAGTGCACTATATAAAGTTCCTTCAGAAAGTATTAACAACCCTTGACTTTTTCCACATTGTGTTGTGTTACAGCCTGAATTAAAAATATATTAAATTGAGATTGTTAGTCACTGGCCTACACACAATAACCCATAATGTCAAAGTGGAATTATGTTTTTAGAAATGTGTACAAATTCATTAGAAATGAAACGTGTTAAACCCATTTGTTATGGCAAGCCTAAATAAATTCAGGAGTAAAAATGTGCTTAACAAGTCACATAATACGTTGCACGGACTCACTCTGTGTGCAATAATAGTGTTTAACATGATTTCTGAATGACTGCCTCATCTCTGTACCCCACACACACAATCATCTGTAAGGTCTCTCAGTCGAGCAGTGAATTTCAAACACAGATTGCACCACAAAGACCAGGGAGGTCTTCCAATGCCTTACAAAGAAGGGTACCTATTGGCAGATGGGAAAAATAAATAATCTGACACTGAATATCCCTTTGAGCATCGTGAAGTTGTTAATTACACTAAGGATGGTGTATCAATCACTACAAAGATACAGGCGTTCTTCCTAACTCAGTTGCCGGAGAGGAAGGAAACCGGTCAGGGATTTCACTAATGGGGCCAATGGTGGCTTTAAAACAGTTACAGAGTTTAATGACTGTGATAGGAGAAAACTGAGGATGGATCAACAACATTGTAGTTACTCCACAATACTAACCTAATGGACAGAGTGAAAAGAAGGAAGCCTGTACAGAATACAAATATTCCAAAACATGCATACTGTTTGCAACAAGGCACTAAAGTAATACTGCAAAACATGTGGCAAAGCAATTCACTTTCTATCCTGAATACAAAGTGTTATGTTTGAGGTAAATCCAATGCAACACATTACTGAGTACCACTCTCCATATTTTGAAGCATAGTGGTGGCTGCATCACATTATGGGTATGCTTGTAATCATTAAGGACTGGGGAGTTTTTCAGGATAAAAAAGAAAGGGAATGGAGCTAAGCACAGGCAAAATCTTAGAGGAAAACCTGGTTCAGTCTGCTTTCCACCAGACACTGGGAGATTAATTCCCCTTTCAGCAGGACAATAACCTAAAACACAAGGCAAAATCTACCATGGATTTGCTTACCAAGAAAACAGTGAATGTTCCTGAGTGGCCGAGATACAATTTTGACTTAAATCTGCTTTAAAATCTATGGCAAGACATGAAAATGATTGTCTAGTAATGATCAACAACTAATTTGACAGAGCTTGAAGAATATTGAAAAGAATAATGGGCAAATGTTGCACAATCCAGGTGTGGAAAGGTCTTAAAGACTTGAATTCAGGTTGTAACACAACAAAATGTGAAATAAGTCAAGGGGTATGAATACTTTCTGAAGGCAGTGTAGGGAATAGGGTGCCATTTCGGACACCCCAAAGCAAATCTGGCAGGCTTTTCATAATGTGCAAAGACTATGTAAACTCACCTTTGATGGGGACAGCAGCATCAGTGACAACCGCAGGGGTAGGTTTGACATGGGGAGAAAGAAGACAAAAGAAAAGAACATTAGCCACAGGCTCACCATAAACTACTTTTTAATACACATTGAAAAAAAACAGAGGAGGGTATTTCAGCCAGCATTAATTCAGCTTGAGTGTAACCTTGGGGCAACATGAGACATTTCACATTTTTATTTTAGATGGTTTGATTTCATGTTGCCTATCACATCTCATATACAATACATCACGTTGATACCAGTGAGATATTCCTACTGGCGCAGAAACGCCATACACCTGAGAACGAGATATATGGGAAAATGGGGAAAGAGATAAATCAATCCATGTGTAAACATGATTCTCTCTTTTCATCACTCATAAAAGCATCCTCAAATTGGATGGCCATGATGGATTCATGATACAGAGGTCGCTGGAGGTGGGGGCAACAAACGGGAGCTCCAGCATCAGCAGCCAATCACGTAGACATTAGGCCAAAAAAGAGACTTCTGGGTTGTACTTTCATCCAGCACAGAGCAGCTCAGGTCAATGTGGCCGTCAGCCCCCTCTCCCCTTCCATCTTTCATTTTCTCACTCTAAACCCCCCACCCCCTCTCTCGCAGTCTCTTTCTTTCTGTCTTGTTCTCTCTCTTTCTCTGCCTCTTTGTCTTTATCTCTCTCTCTTTCAATCTTAAAGGAAAGATCTATGAAAAGGTGAACAAACCACATTCTCTAAAAGGCCCCTGAGAAGTCCAATATAAATAATATTTTTCTCCCTCGCTCTCTCTCTCCATCCATCTTCCTACTGTGTTGGGCCTTCTTGGCTTAGTGTGTACGATACAGGAAATAACAAAATAAACAAATGGTACAGTTAAAACGGGAAGAGGTAGGTATCCACCGAGAGAGCCGACCTTTGCCATGGCAGGAGCCCTCCCACCCGCCTCCCATACCTCACTGACATGCTCAGAACACATTGCTATATTGGCTGTAAAATAGACATAGTGGCCTATTAATAAGAACTCTTACTCTCAGGTGGAGGAACCATTACTGGTACAATGCAACACTAACATTATAACGGAGGAGCCAACCTAAACCAGCTTGTCTGTGGCTGTTTTGCGGGCATGGGCCAGTGTAAGTGTTTCTGCACTGAGCACTTTGTGACGGAGCAAATGGAAAAGCACAAAGTAAGATAAGTCCAATATGGCTGCCGGGGCGTCATGCGACAGGGCAGGGTCAATGGGCTCAGGAGGAGGAGCTTCTTTCAGGTGGGATTGAGAAGATAAATCCACCTGCAGACACATACACACTCACCACAGACATATGTACACTCACGCAAACACACACACACCCTCCCATCCATCCATCCACACACACACAAAACCAGACCAATCGCCCTGAGGACAGGATTAGTCAGCCTCCTACTGAGCAGGAATGGTAAAGGAAACCAGCTGAATCTGGCTTAATAGACTAATCAAGTCTCTATGGGCCTTTTGTTAACAACAGTTCTCTGACACTGCCATGCAGCCTAGAAGCCAGGAGGGACTCTATACAGACAGTGGCCCGGGGGCCGTATGTACTTATCTAGGATCAGGTCACAACTGTCCATGAAATCGTATTCATTGTGATCGAAAAGGGAGAAAAACATGTATTCTAAATCAGCACTTCTACTCTGAGACGCTTGATACGGCCCCAGCTTCCTAACATAACATGGATGGAGAGAAAACCCACTTGGGTCCCACAGCCAATAAATCTTGCATTGCTGGATGAACATTAAGTATAAAGGAATACCCCAGTAGCATTACATCCAGCCCCTCTTCCCCAGAACCCCAGCCATGTGTACAGTAAGTGGCACAAAAAGAAGCTCTCCTTTACCACATCAATGGAAAGACCTGACCGCTTCCTTGGAGAGCCATGAGTTTCTCATGCTTTAGAGTAGACACCTTCAGATGGCAGGATGTTGGAAAAAACGGGTGTCTTTGATTAAACCTTATAAGCCACGGATGGTTTACCTCAATGACGGTATATATGAATGGACAAAGCCATCGATCACGTGACACCATTCATTCCTATGTTAAGACTTAATAGCGCATTTGAAGCCAAGGAAGTCGGTTAAGATACCGTCTCATGTGGGAGATTTATGTACACATAAAATGCGCAGTTTGAGCTATTCCAGGAAGTGACGTTGCAGGCTAGCTTAGTGCTGCCCCCTCTCATTTAGTATTTCAAGTTAAAGGCCAACCAGGGTACTGCAGGTTGCCATTAGCTACTAAATTATCCTTGTAACTTCTTCTGTGTGCGATTTTCAAATAATTGGTTCACAGAAACACATCTGGTGTAATAGAAGCAATTATTGGTACCATGATTGTCTTTGAAATGTGTATTTATTTGCATGAAGATTCACCACTAAGATTGCCATTTTCCCCTTCACTATTATGGGGGATCCCGTTTTCTGCAAACAATGCCTGCAGTACCACGGTCAGCCTTGAACTTTGTGGCTTACATTTTTATTTTACCTTTACTTAACTAGGCAAGTCAGTTAAGAACAAACTCTTATTTACAATGACGGCCTAGACTGGCCAAACCCGGACGACGCTGGGCCAATTGTGCGCCGCCCTATGGGACTCCCAATCACGGCCGGTTGTGATACAGCCTGGAATCAAACCAGGGGGTCTGTAGTGACGCCTCTAGCACTGAGATGCAGTGCCTTAGAACGCTGCGCCACTCGGGAGCCCTTCAATGAGAAGCTGCAGTCGTTCTCCCCCTGTTTACCTTATGGTAAAAAAAAGGTTAAAGCTAAACTAAAAATACATCTCCCAAACCACATCTCCAAGGTCTTATTGGCAAAGTATAAAGTAATATGGCAGATCGTAGTGCTGAGAAAAGAGAAACCATCCTGATCCACCCCATGTTTAATATGCAGCCCCCTGGCCCTCCTCTCTCATTTGAAGTGCAGTCTCACCTCTCCCTCCATCTGGCCAAACCCAGACTGAGACCCAGGCCCAGGAACATAGGGCCAGCTCTTGGGTGTCTAGGCTATTGATCCATGCTGGGAGGAGCAGGCTCCAGCAGTTGATGTGTGCATGTGTGTATGTGTGTATGTGTGTGCGTGCGTTTGAGAGGGGAGAGATAATAGCCCCCTCTACGTCTGAACAAAGCCTATGCCTCTGGCAGAGTATAGACAGCCAGTAAGATTCCTACATATCTTGGAGGCTTCTAAAACATCACCTCTTTGTTTCCATTCTCTTTTTCATCAGAGGGTATTGATCCAGTTTCCTAGGCAGCCCGGGCCCTTGCAAGGCTGGCACCAGAATGAATCAGTTGGACGGGCATTTGATTTCCATTGGGGGGGCACGTGTTTTTCACGTGACCTCCTATGTGTGCACATGCTTGAAATGGGTTTTATAGTAAAGACATGTAATTTAACTGTAAAAATGTATGACCTTTTAATGTGGCATGAACGCAAGGAGTCATGATGTTTTTATCTGATTGTCAAACAAATCACTTCATATAGGTGAGTTTGGGGAACCATTTCTACCGATCTGCGTGCCAGTTATGATTTTCATATACACATTTTCGTGGAAGAGTTTCATTTCAATAATAATATGTTAGTTTCTCAAAATCATTGTTACTTGGAATTAAAATGATACAAATCAAAAAGTAAAAATGCAACTATAATGCGAGCGTACCAGCCTCTGCAATATTGATTCATTGATACACCGTGATCCCATTGGCGGCTAAAGAAATGAGAGCATGCATGGAACTCTATAGGCCAATGCAGCAGTACATAAAGCTGAAAAATAAAAACAGTAGAAAATATCCTGAAGAAAATTCAGGTTCATTCAATCGCATTCATCTATCTACTCCGCCTATCTGCCTCCCTTTCGCTAGTGAAGTGGAACATTGTATTAAATCGATCAACTGGGTTCAGCAGATGCTGTAAGCGAACTTGCTACATTCTATCAACTAGCCTATTCCAGGCCGTCAGAGTTTCAGAACAGACAGCTGTTTTTTGCAAGGGAAAAATGTTCAGGTATTTTATGACGTTTCCACTGGATATATGGGATCATCAGATCACGATATTTTGCGCTTTCACACCGAGGCTTGGTGATTATCAAGGGGGAGAGTGCTGGAAAGATTTTTCTAATACTGTGAAGATTGAGGAACTATTATGATTCGTAATTGGAAAATAAATATTTTTTACTTCGTTGACTTACTGTGTGAGGTGAAGAAAAAATGACTGAGAAGCTCAGCTTATTAGTGGTGGACGTGATGAGTTAAGACAATCATAAATCAGACATCCCCAAATGGTTACTTTCCTACATTTGCGCGCAGCAGGCCAGGTACTATGCGTGCTCAGGTGCGTGCGCTCCTTCAACATTTACAGGACAGAGAAACCAGACACATGTTCATTGCTCACATGGAGCACTCCAAACTAAAGACAATTAAAAAATTGTTATGAAATAAATAAACACCTGTTTCTCACAAGTGTAGCAGGTTGTGAACTCTGCAAACGTTTCCACTCCGAGAATGATAACGGTAAATGACTGTAATTAATACATGCAATAACATAAATTAATGTAACCAAATGACGGGGATTAACGCTACATTTACTAATGGTGACATATGTAATGGGGAATTTATCATAAAAAAAACTATCAAAGGGCAAACAATTCACACAATGAAAAAATGAATGCGCAAGAATTGGAGGGAGACAGCTAAACACATTCTGGATAGATGAGCGCATGCATTCTGGAGAGAGACGCGCCTACAGTGCATTCGGAAAGTATTCAGACCCCTTGACTTTTTCCACATTTTGTTACATTACAGCCTTATTCTAAAATGGATCAAATTTGTTTTTCCCCTCATCAATCTACACACAATACCCCATAATGACAAAGCAAAAACAGGTTTTTAGAAATTTTTTGAAATGTATTACAAATAAAAAACTGAAATATGAAATTTGTGTAAGTATTCAGACACTTTACTCAATACGTTGTTGAAGCACCTTTGGCAGCGATTACAGTTTCGAGTCTTCCTGGGTATGACGCTTCAAGCTTGGCACACATGTATTTGGGGAGTTTCTCCCATTCTTCTCTGCAGATCCTCTCAATCTCTGTCAGTTTGGATGGTGAGCGTCGCTGCACAGATATGTTCAGGTCTCTCCAGAGATATTAGATCGGGTTCAAGTCCGGACTCTGGCTGGACCACTCAAGGACATTCAGAGACTTAGGGTCATTGTCCTGTTGGAAGGTGAACCTTCACCCAAGTCTGAGGTCTTGAGCGCTCTGGAGCAGGTTTTCATCAAGGATCTCTCTGTACTTTGCTCCGTTCATCTTTCCCTCGATCCTGACTAGTCTCCCACTCCCTGCCGCTGAAAAACATCCCCACAGCATGATGCTGCCACCACTATGCTTCACCGTAGGGATGGTGCCAGGTTTTCTCCAGACGTGACGCTTGGCATTCAGGCCAAAGAGTTCAATCTTGGTTTCATCAGACCAGAGAATCTTGTTTCTCATGGTTAGAGTCCTTTAGGTGCCTCTTGGCAAACTCCAAGTGGGCTGTCATGTGCCTTTTACTGAGGAGTGGCTTCTGTCTGGCCACTTTACCATAAAGGCCTGATTGGTGGAGTGCTGCAGAGATGGTTGTCCTTCTGGAAGGTTCTCCCATCTCCACAGAAGAACTCTGGAGCTCTGTCAGAGTGACCATCAGGTTCTTGGTCACCTCCCTGACCAAGGCGCTTCTCCCCCGATTGCTCAGTTTGGCCAGATGGCCAGCTCTAGGAAGAGTCTTGGTGGTTCCAAACTTCTTCCATTTAAGAATGATGAAGGCCACTGTGTTCTTGGGGACCTTTAATGCTGCAGAAATGTTTTGGTACCCTTCCCAGATCTGTGCCTTGACACAATCCTGTCTCGGAACTCTACGGACAATTCCTTCGACCTCATGGCTTGGTTTTTGCTCTGACATGCACTGTCAACTGTGGATGCACCTGAGCTCAATTTCGAGTCTCATGTAAATAAGGTATCTGTTTTTGTTTTTAATAACTTGTTTTCGCTTTGTCATTATGGGGTATTATGTGTAGATTGATGAGGAAAATGTGTTATTTAATCAATTTTAGAATAAGGCTGTAACGTAACAAAATGTGGAAAAAGTCAAGGGGTCTGATTAATTTCCGAAGGCACTGTATATCTTCGCCACACACTATCCCCTTCTTCTTGTCTCAACATTTTAAATTATACTCAAGACACATTATCTTCACACATATTTTAGATGGTTTTCACTGATAGCCGCATCTCAATAATCAAATTGTGGGCTTCCCAAATAGGCATAGGCCTATGCACTTGTGATTTGAAACAATCCACAGCTATTTAAAAAAAAATAAGCTAATGATCCTCTGTGGCTAAGTCATGCTCTCTGGTGAAGTATTTTGAATGATTTTCTTTCTTTCTGTATAGACAGGAGTAAATATTGTTGGCAATTTATTAAAATGTATTTTAAGCCTACTTACTTACTTTAAGCCTCCTATTCAAAAAGTAGGTTATCTTCGCTCGTTGAAGGGAATTGGGTATGAAGGGAATAGGTGCTCGAATCAGAAGAAAATATGCAAAGCTAAAAATACAGAAAGTACTAATGACTTCACCTACCACCCACACTATTTTCCAATAGAGAAAATGTAACAGCGCTGATTGATGAAAAACATCTTGCAATCAAAAGAAAATGTTGGGCTGAAAAAGTCTCAAAAGAAAGGTGGATAATTAAATAGAAGTTTCAGGGAAGAATGGACAGAGAAATAGGCATTCTTACCATATTTCTCCAATGTCACACCAGTGTCTTGTTTGCAACAGCTGTTTGCAAATAATTAAATCTTAGACATCCTTATGAATCTAAGCATGGCACTTTCAAAAGTTACCTTTCCACCCAGACAGACGCTCTACCGAAGCAGAAAAATGTAAGCTTCACCTGCTGGCTACTCCTCCATTGCATAACCCAACAACATAAGTGCTTCCCTAAAAGCTGCCTGGGTTTAAACAAAAATTTTCTCTTTTCAGAAAGTGAAAAGCTCAGTTAATAGGGACAGAATAGCAAAGTCAATTTGTTTGTCTCCTTGATTATTATAGGCTGCAGCTCAGCTTCAGAATGTCATAGAGAGGAATCAATATATCCCCATATGCATCTTTCATGTGCATTTTAAAGCTTGTTTCTACCATAAGGCATCACGGAGTTAAGCATTGTTATAGAACGCTTTATATAATCTGGATACTTTTGATGTATTTATTTCAAATGATAAATATAAAGCTAACAATAGGTATCCTTTTCGCCCTTTTCTTTATGGGATACCCTCACTCAATTCAAGCCCAAACACCCAAACACACCAAGCCCTTCCCAGACACGGAGGATTTGGCTATACCGACATCTATGGATAGCATAATTGTGTTTGTCAAACAGGTAGGCCTACCACGTTTTTGAACAGGAAGAAATAGGCTCCAATTCTATATGCAATTCTTTGATTAGGCCCATAAAAAATGGGTGCGCGCGTGCAAATATAGGAGGTCCCTTACCGGGCAAAAAGTTATTTTACTTTAACCCCTGCATCGGAGAGCTACACCTGCAATCACTATGCAGCCAGCTGCCTATAGTAGGAAAGAGTTTCTTACTAATAATATGACACCTGCTATCACACATGGCACGACCCCACAATTGTTACAATAAAAATAACACTTTTATTTAACATATTTAACATTTCATTTAATATTCCTGTGGAACTGTATAAAGAGTGAGATAATTTGAGTTTTGGAAACAAGTGCTTTCAAAAATGCATGGCGGGCCTCGTTTCGCTGGAGCAGTGTAAAATAAGCTTTCTGTCAATGACAAAATTGCACAAACACACACGCACGCACAAGACATCTTTAATCAGGGCCCTATATGTCCAAAAAATATCCACCCCATGCTGTTCGCCCTCAATCTTCAAAAAACCATTACTGAACGATTAGTCTTCCGTGACAACAAAACAGCAACTTCAATCTAATGATGTCAGTCTGACCTGGTTAAGACTAGACTGGAGAGTCAAGACAATGGATACATCCCAAATGGCACCCTATTCTCTGTATAGTGCACTACATTTGACCAGAGCCTTATCAGCCCTGGTCAAAAGTAGTGCACGATAAAGGGAAACTTAATGGCGCTGGAGGGGATGGCTGCCGTTTTATGGGCTGCTAACCAACCTTGCTATTTTGTTTGTTTAATCACATTGTTTGTAACTTATTTTGTACATAATGTTGTTGCTACCGTCTCTTATGAACGAAAAGAGCTTCTGGACATCAGAACAGCGATTACTCACCTCGAACTGGACAAAGATTTTTTCTTTAATGAGTCCGACGCGAAGGGTATACTGCTTTCTTGAGACCAGGCCCAAATCCCCGTCATTCGCGTGAAGAAAAGACAGCGAAAACAGGGGCGGAGGTCGGGGTGCCTTGTGAGAATTCTGAGGTGAGTGTGTAAACCACCACTACCATCAATACTATTGGCCGACGTGCAATCATTGGAAAATAATCTTGATGATCTACGATTAAGACTATCCTATCAACGGGACATTAAAAACTGTAATATCTTATGTTTCACCGAGTCGTGGCTGAACGACGACACAGATAATATAGAGCTGGTTGGGTTTTCTGTGCATCGGCAGGACAGAGCAGCTACGTCTGGTAAGACGAGGGCCGGGGGTGTGTGTCTATTTGTCAATAACAGCTGGTGCGATGCTAATATTAAAGAAGTCTCGAGGTGTTGCTCGCCTGAGGTAGAGTACCTCATGATAAGCTGTAGACCACACTATCTACCAAGAGAGTTCTCATCTATATTATTCGTAACCGTCTATTTACCACCACAAACTGATGCTGGCACTAAGAACGCACTCAACGAGCTGTATAAGGCCATAAGCAAACAAGAAAATGCTCATCCAGAAGCGGCACTCCTAGTGGCCGGGGTATTTAATGCAGGGAAACTTAAAATCCGTTTTACCTCATTTCTACCAGCATGTGCAACCAGAGGAAAAGAAACTCTAGATCACCTTTACTCCACACACAGAGAAGCATACAAAGCTCTCCCTCGCCCTCCATTTGGCAAATCTGACCATAATTATATCCTCCTGATTCCTGCTTACAAGCAAAAACTAAAGTAGGAATTACCAGTGACTCGCTTAATATAGAAGTGGTCAGATGATGCGGATGCTACGCTACAGGACTGTTTTGCTAGCACAGACTGGAATATGTTCCGGGATTCATCCAATGGCATTGAGGAGAATACCCCTTCAGTCACCGGCTTCATCAATAAGTGCATCGATGACGTCGTCCCCACAGTGACCGTATGTACATATCCCAACCAGAAGCCATGGATTACAGGCAACATCCACACCGAGCTAAAGGCTAGAGCTGCCGCTTTCAAGGAGCGAGACACTAATCCGGATGCTTATAAGAAATCCCGCTATGCCCTCAGACGAACCATCAAACAGGCAAAGTGTCAATACAGGACTAAGATTGAATCCTACTACACCGGCTCTGATGCTCGTCGGATGTTGCAGGGCTTGCAAACTATTATGGACTACAAAAGGAAACCCAGCCGCGAGCTGCCCAGTGATGCAAGCCTACCAGACAAACTAAATGCCTTTAATGCTCGCTTTGAGGCAAGCAACACCGAAATATGCATGAGAGCACCAGCTGTTCCGGACGACTGTGTGATCACACTCTCCATAGCCAATGTGAGCAAGACCTTTAAACAGGTCAACATTCACAAAGCCACGGGGCCAGACGAATTACCAGGACATGTACTCAAAGCATGCGCAGACCAACTGGCAAGTGACCTCACTGACATTTTCAACCTCTCCCTGACCGAATCTGTAATACCTACATGTTTCAAGCAGACCTCCATAGTCCCTGTGCCCAAGAAAGCGAAGGTAACCTGCCTAAATCATTACCGCCCCGTAGCACTCACGTCGGTAGCCATGAAGTGCTTTGAAAGACTGGTCATGGCTCAAATCAACACCATTATCCCGGAAACCCTAGACCCACTCCAATTCGCATACCGCCCCAACAGATCCACAGGACTACAGGAAAAGTAGGGCCGAACAGGCCCACATTAACATCGACGGGGCTGTAGTGGAGCAGGTTGAGAGTTTCAAGTTCCTTGGTGTCCACATCACCAACAAACTATCATGGTTCAAACACACCAAGACTGAAAAGATTTGGCATGGGTCCCCAGATCCTCAAAAAGTTCTACAGCTGCACCATCGAGAAAATCCTGACCGGTTGCATCTCCGCCTGGTATGGCAACTGCTCTGCATCTGACCGTAAGGCGCTACAGAGGGTAGTGCGTACTGCCCAGTACATCACTGGGGCCAAGCTTCCTGCCGTCCAGGACCTATATACTAGGTAGGTGGTGTCAGAGGAAGGCCCAAAAAATTGTCAGACTCCAGTCACCCAAGTCATAGACTGTTCTCTCTGCTACCGCACGGCAAGCAGTACTGGAGCGCCAAGTCTAGGACCAAAAGGCTCCTTAACAGCTTCTTCCCCCAAGCCATAAGACTGCTGAACAATTAATCAAATGGCCACCTGGACTATTTACATTGACACCCACCCCCCCGTCCATTGACAACCCCCTCGCTGTTTATTATCTATGCATAGTCACTTTACCCCTACCTACATGTACAAATTACCTCGACTAACCTGTACCCCCGCACATAGCCTCGTTATTGTTATTGTTATTTTATTTTCTACTTTAGTTTATTTAGTAAATATTTTCTGAACTCTATTTCTTGAACTGCATTGTTGATTAAGGGCTTGTAAGTAAGCATTTCACGGTAAGGTCTACACCGGTTGTATTCGGCGCCTGTGACAAATTACATTTGATTTGATATGGTGCTATTTGGGATGCAGACTGTCTTTTTGACTGGAGGGTATTTTCACTTGTGGGAAATCAAAAGCAATATCGTGTCACGGTTTCGGCCGAGGCTGCCTCTCTCCCTTGTTCGGGCAGGCTTCGGTGTTCGTCGTCTCCGGAATTCTAGCTGCCACCGCTAGATGTTTCATGTTCGTTTGCTTTTGTCTGTTTGTTTACACACCTGTTTCTGTTTTGACGTAATTAGTGTCCTATAAGTTTCTCGTTGTGTTTGTCTAGTGTTGTGTGTGATTGTTTCCGTCAGTGTTGTGTTTTGCTCGGTTGAGCGTATTGTCTCCACTGTGCTGGAGCTTATTTTTGCACTTGTGTGTGCACCGTTACATTTTGTCGCACCTGTTAGTGCGCATTTACCTTCGCCTTCGTGCGGGTTTTGCTGTCGGGCTTAGTTGTCCTGTTGCCTGTGTTGGGCCAGTAATACAGCTTTTGGAACATTCAGTCTGCGTCCTGCGTTTGATTCCTACACTACACCTACAACACGCCCTGACAGAATCACACACCACAACAATGGAATCAGCAGGAGCCGAAGCAGCCCAGACGAGACTGGAAGCCCAGGTTCGGGACCAGCAAGAGCAGCTCCTGCAGATGGGGACCGCCCTGCAGGAGGTGATTACCACACTCCGAGGCTGGGGTTCGCCTCCACCGCCGCCCGCCCTGCCAGCACCATCGGCCAGCCCGCCCATTCCAGCGCCGGAACCTCGAGGAGTCCGACTATCTCTCCCGAGGGCCTACGACGGGACCGCGGCTGGGTGTCAGGGATTCCTGCTCCAGGTAGAGCTATACCTGGCCACAGTGCACCCGGCACCTTCAGGGCATGAGAGCGTGTCCGCCCTGATCTCCTGCCTGGCCGGGAAAGCGTTGGAGTGGGCCAACGCGGAGTGGAGGAAGATCGGCGCCACGACGATTACGTACACCGAGTTCTCCCGCCGCTTCAGGGCGGTGTTTGACTCATCCCCGGAGGGGAAAGCGGCGGGGAGCGTCTGGTCTTCCTCCGGCAGGGGAGGAGAAGTGCCCAGGAATTCGCGCTCGAATTCCGTACTCTAGCGGCAGATGCAGGGTGGAATGATCGGGCCTCATCGATCTATACCGATGCAGCCTACGAGAGGACGTCCGTCGGGAGCTGGCTTGTAGGGACACCAGCCTCACTTTCGACCAGCTGGTTGATATGTCCATCAGGCTGGATACCTTGCTGGCTACCCGCGGACGTCCTGCGGAGGGTCCGTCCATTCCACCCTCCAGCGTCTCCGAGCCTTGTCCTATGGAGCTCGGGGCGCTGGCGCTAGAGAGAGGAGGAGTCGGCAGGCTAGGGGGTCCATCCACTGCACCAACTGTGGTCGGGAGGACACACCGCGGCTAGGTGCTGGGGATGGCCTCCTAGGGGAGATGACGACAGGTCCCGCACTGGGGATTCCCTCCAGGTGAGTAGGCGCCCCACTCACCCAGAGCTCACTGTTGCCCATTTTTGTATGCCTGTACGTTTTCCACAGGTAGCACCTCATTCCCAGCATAAGGCGCTGGTAGATTCAGGCGCAGCTGGGAATTTTATTGATAAAAAGTTTTGTTTAGCGTTAGGGATTCCCCTCATTCCTGTTGATGTTCCTTTTCCCGTTCACGCCTAGATAGTCGTCCGTTGGGTACGGGCTTAATCAGGGAGGTCACGGCGCCACTTAGGATGTGTGCGCAGGGGGATCATCAGGAGATGATTCAGCTGTTCCTGATTGACTCTCCTGCGTATCCGGTGGTGCTGGGCATGCCCTGGTTGAGTACCCATAACCCAGCGATTTCGTGGCAGGAGAGGGCTCTGATGGAGTGGTCTGCTCAGTGTGTGGGTAGGTGTTTGGGCGTTTCCGTAGGGGCTACCTCGGTGGAGAGTCCAAACCAGGTGCCCGCATTGCACGTTCCACCTGAGTATGGGGATTTGGCTATTGCGTTTAGTAAGGCGAGGGCGACGCGGTTGCCACCCCATAGGCAGGGGGATTGTGCGATAAACCTCCAGGCAGGAGCTGCGCTCCCACGGAGCCATGTGTATCCTCTGTCTCAGGAGGAGAAGAAAGCTATGGAGATTTACATAGACGAATCGCTGAGACAAGGATACATACGGCCGTCCACTTCCCCCGCGTCATCGAGTTTCTTTTCGTGAAGAAAAAGGATGGTGGTTTGCGTCCGTGCATCGATTACCGTGGTCTCAATCAGATTACGGTGAAGTATAGTTATCCACTCCCGCTGATTGCGACCATGACTGAGTCGTTGCATGGGGCGCGTTTCTTCACGAAATTAGATCTCAGGAGCGCGTACAACTTGGTGCGCATCAGGGAGGGTGATGAATGGAAAACAGCCTTTAGTACCACCTCGGGCCATTACGAGTATCTGGTCATGCCATACGGGTTGATGAACGCTCCATCAGTTTTCCAATCATTTGTGGATGAGATCTTCAGGGACATGCAGGGGCAGGGGGTGGTGGTGTACATTGATGACATTCTCGTGTACTCACCTACCCGTGTCGAGCATGTGGCCCTGGTGCGCAGGGTGTTGCGGAGGCTGGTGGAGCACGACCTGTATGTGAAGGCAGAGAAGTGTCTGTTTTTCCAGGAGTCGGTCTCCTTTTTGGGTTATCAGTTGTCTGCGTCAGGGGTGAAGATGGAGGTAGACCGGGTGTCGGCCGTGCGTAATTGGCAAACACCAACCACTGTGAAGGAGGTGCAGCAGTTTTTGGGGTTTGCAAATTACTACAGGAGGTTTATCCGGGGTTTTGGACAGGTGGCAGCTCCCATCACGTCTCTGTTGAAGGGGGGTCCGGTGCGTCTGCAGTGGTCGGCCGAGGCGGACAGGGCATTTGGGAGGCTGAAGGACCTGTTTACCTCGGCCCCGGTGCTGGCGCATCCGGATCCCTCTTTGCCGTTCCAAGTAGAGGTGGACGCGTCGGAGGCCGGTTTAGGAGCCGTGCTTTCACAACGGTCTGGCGCGCCACCTAAACTCCGCCCCTGTGCTTTTTATTCTAAGAAGCTCAGTCCGGCAGAGCGGAACTATGACGTAGGGGACAGGGAGCTGTTAGCCGTGGTACAGGCTCTAAAGGTGTGGAGGCACTGGCTTGAGGGGGCTCAACACCCTTTCCTCATTTTGACGGACCACCGTAACCTGGAGTACATCCGGGCGGGATGGAGTATGTTCTTGACCAGGTTTACTTTTAAGATCACGTACATCCCTGGGTCACAGAATGGCAAGGCAGATGCGCTGTCTCGGCGGTATGACGCGGAGGAGAGGTCCGTGGAGCCCACTCCCATACTGCCTGAGTCGTGTCTGGTGGCACCGGTAGTGTGGGAGGTCGATGCTGAACTCGAGCGGGCGTTACGCACCGACCCTAGTCCACCACAGTGCCCGGAGGGTCGGGAAGTACGTTCCGCTCGAGGTTCGGGATCGATTGATCTATTGGGCTCACACGTCACCCTCCTCTGGACATCCGGGTATCGGCCGGACAGTGCACTGTCTTAGTGCCAAGTACTGGTGGCCCACGTTGGCAAGGGATGTGAGGGTTTATGTTTCCTCCTGCTCGGTGTGCGCCCAGTGTAAGGCGCCTAGACATCTACCTAGGGGTAAGTTGCTACCCCTGCCCGTTCCACAACGGCCATGGTCCCACCTATCAGTGGACTTTATAACAGACCTTCCCCTCTCCCAAGGGAATACTACCATCCTGGTCGTTGTGGACCGGTTCTCTAAGGCCTGTCGTTTGCTCCCCATGCCGGGTCTTCCTACGGCCCTGCAAACTGCAGAGGCACTGTTTACCCATGTGTTCCGGCACTACGGGGTACCCGAGGACATTGTGGCTGATCGGGGTCCCCAATTCACCTCCAGAGTCTGGAGAGCGTTTATGGAGCGGTTGGGGGTCTCGGTGAGCCTCACCTCGGGTTACCACCCGGAGAGCAATGGGCAGGTGGAACGCGTAAACCAGGATGTGGGTAGGTTTCTCAGAACATACTGCCAGGACCGGCCGGAGGAGTGGTCAAGGTACGTTCCCTGGGCCGAGATGGCCCAGAATTCCCTACGCCATTCCTCCACTAACCTAACTCCATTTCAATGTGTGTTAGGTTACCAGCCGGTTCTGGCACCCTGGCAGCAGAGCCAGATCGAGGCTCCTGCGGTGGATGAGTGGGCGCGGCGCTCGGAGGAGACTTGGAACGCTGCACACGTCCACCTGCAGCGGGCCCTCCGACGTCAGAAGGCGAGCGCTGATCTCCACCGCATTGAGGCACCGGTGTACGCACCTGGTGATCGAGTCTGGCTCTCTACCAGAAACCTGCCCCTCCGCCTGCCCTGTCGGAAACTGGGTCGGCGGTTTGTAGGGCCATTTAAAGTCCTGAGAAGGTTGAACGAGGTATGTTATAGATTACAGCTACCTGTGGAGTATAAGTGTATTAACCCCTCGTTCCATGTGTCCCCTTCTCAGGCCGGTGGTAGCGGGCCCACTCCAAGAAGATGAGATCTTGGAGACTCCTCCGCCCCGTTGGACATCGAGGGGCACTGGCGTACTCCGTGAGATCCATCTTGGATTCGAGACGTCGGATGGGGGTCTCCAGTATCTAGTGGAGTGGGAGGGGTACGGTCCGGAGGAGCGGTGCTGGGTGCCGAGGAGAGACGTGTTGGACCCGTCGCTCCTGACGGAGTTCCATCGGAGGCATCCGACGCGCCCTGCGCCGCGTCCCCCTGGTCGTCCCCGAGGCCGGAGTCGGCGCACGTCTGGAGCCGCGCGTCAAGGGGGGTACTGTCACGGTTTCGGCCGAGGCTGCCTCTCTCCCTTGTTCGGGCAGGCTTCGGCGTTTCGTCGTCTCCGGAATTCTAGCTGCCACCGCTAGATGTTTCATGTTCGTTTGCTTTTGTCTGTTTGTTTACACACCTGTTTCTGTTTTGACGTAATTAGTGTCCTATAAGTTTCTCGTTGTGTTTGTCTAGTGTTGTGTGTGATTGTTTCCGTCAGTGTTGTGTTTTGCTCGGTTGAGCGTATTGTCTCCACTGTGCTGGAGCTTATTTTTGCACTTGTGTGTGCACCGTTACATTTTGTCGCACCTGTTAGTGCGCATTTACCTTTCGCCTTCGTGCGGGTTTTGCTGTCGGGCTTAGTTGTCCTGTTGCCTGTGTTGGGCCAGTAATACAGCTTTTGGAACATTCAGTCTGCGTCCTGCGTTTGATTCCTACACTACACCTACAACACGCCCTGACATATCGGAGGTGTTCGGCTTTAAAGCATTAACCCCCCAAAGCCAAAAAACTGTTTGAAGAGGCTATGGGGTTAAGAGGCTATAGAGTCAGTGAGGGGGCAACAGTGAGATGTTAAGATGTCAGATTAATCTTAAGGATCACTTTGAAGAAGCCACTAAAGTGACCTACAACTCCAGGCAATTCAGCGAATCCCTCTCCCTGATACTAAAACCGCTCTGTGGGTGACCTCTCTACTCACGCTTTATTAAACCCAATGCCCAACAAGCATATCGAGGGGAAAAACAACCCTAAATATTTATCCTCGCACAGTGCTTTGAGTGCAACGCAATACACCCGCATCAGGAGATACTATACAGCTAATTCAGGCTAAGTGACATTTACTGGGGGAATTATGTCGATGCTATCAGAGAATGCTTGCGGTAAGGGGATTAACGCCACCGTTGCTAGCACTTAAAGGCATATTTGTGGCTGGTGTGTGTGTTGTGTTGTGTGTTGTGTGTGTGTGAGCCCATCCAGGGAGAGAGAGGCTCAGATGCTTCCCTGCATGGAGGGTGTCAGTTATCAGAGAGGCTGCCATGCCCTGCTAATCTCTGGCCCTAAAGACTTCCTGAACCCCGGCCAGGATTCCCGGGCCAGCTAGCGTTCTGACAGACAGATAGGGGGACAAAGGTAGACATTCACAGCGAGAGCTACTGAACCATTTACCCTACTCCAACGGGTTGGAAGGGGAAAGAGGGGAGGGAGGCTGGGTTTGAGTAGAGTAGACTAGCCCCTATCCCACCACTATCAACAACCACCACCAACCGCCAACCAGCCACTGCTATACGAGGAGCAGTGTCAGACACACACACATACAGAACTCCCCTGTGGGCTATATCTCAACCATGGAGGTCGTGAACTGCCTTCAGGGGGGTGGATGAACCAGAGCTAACATAATTTAGGGCTAACATGCATCCTCTTCAGAAATTACAAACCTGGCATTTCACTAAAGGAAAGCCCAACAGACACCATGGTCACTTTCTCGGGATACAACTGCGTGCTTTCCCCCTTTTTCCCCAGCACGGAAGGGATGCACGATGCAGTCAAGTGTGTTTACTGTGTGTGAATGGGAATAACGCTTGACAGCTGTGGAAAGACAGTGGGCTGGTGATTTATTGCACATTGTCTGAAATGTCTGTTAAATTGCCTGTTAAAATAAAAGTGTAACATGAAGCATTACATTACAACAATTCCTAATTTCGGTATACAGTAAGCATATTATTTGCCAATTCAAATTCCAGTACTGCGAGTACAAAGTATTATTTCCCCATAATTAGACCCAACATTTCCACTATAAAATGTAAAACGCAGTAACCGCTTAATCAGTGAACTGTTCTCTTTCCAAAGTGGAGATAAAGTGTCAGAATGAACAGACACAGAGTTGGGCTGGAGGGAAGGGTCCAGGGTTTAGTTCTGCCAAATGAAGTGATTGTTCATTCACATGCTAAAGTTTTTTGTGTCTGTGTCAGTTCCTCTTTCACAGCGTGCCGGTTGGGGGCCACTAACCCCTTCACATCCCCATACTACCCCCCATTTCCAACTGATTAATAAGGAGCATCCAGACGCTGCACTTGATGAATTTATGAAATTGCTTCTTCCAATTATTGATAAACATGCCCCTGTTAGGAAACGGACTGTTAGAACTGTTAAGGCTCCATGGATTGATGAGGAATTGAAAAACTGTATGGTTGAAAGAGATGGGGAAAAAGGAGTGGCTAATTAGTCTGGCTGCACATCTGACTGGTTGACTTACTGCATATTGAGAAATTATGTGACTACATTTCAACAAAAAGAAGAAGAAACTGTATTATGAAGCCAAGATCAATGATATAAAGTACTTTAAATGAAATTATGGGCAGAAAGACAAAATCAACTCCATCTTTCATCGAATCAGATGGCTTATTCATCACAAAGCCCTATGATGTTGACAATTATTTTAATGATTACTTCATTGGCAAAGTGGGCAAACTTAGGTATACAAGATGGCGTATTGAATAGACAGCAGTACAAATCACCTCAAGATAAAAACATAATATTCAATATCAGTAAGTTAGACTAAATATAATATAAAGATCCAGTCCATTTACAAAATTGGAGGCCCCTTACACTTCAGTGTTGTGATGCAAAAATCCTAGCAAAATGTATAGCGCATAGAATTAAAAAGGTATTGCCGGATATTATTCATTCTAATCAGACAGGTTTTTTACATGGAAGATACATTGGAGATAATATAAGGCAAGTATTGGAAACATTAGAACACTATGGAAAATATGGGAAACCAGGCCTGCTATTCATAGCAGACTTTGAAAAGGCATTTGATAAAGTTCGACTGGGGTTTATATATAAATGCCTGGAGCATTTCAATTTTGGAGAATCTCTTATAAAATGGGTCAAAATCATGTATAGTAACCCTAGGTGTAAAATAGTAAATAATGGCTATTTCTCTGAAAGTTTTAAACTGTCAAGAGGAGTGAAACAAGGTTGTCCACTATCGGCATATCTATTTATTGTGGCCATCGAGATGTTAGCGATTAAAATCAGATCTAATAATAATATCAGAGGATTAGAAATAAAGACCTTAAAAACAAAGGTGTCATTGTACGCTGATGATTCATGTTTTTTTAAATCCACAACTAGAATCCCTCCACAGCCTCATAGAGGATCTAGATACATTTTCTAACCTCTCTGGATTACAACCAAATTATGACAAATGTACTATATTACGTATTGGATCACTAAAAAATACAATTTTTACATTACCATGTAGTTTACCAATAAAATGGTCTGATGGTGATGTGGATATACTCGGAATACATATCCCAAAGGAAATAAATGATCTCACTTCAATAAATTTTAATAGAAAATTAGCAAAAATAGATAAGATCTTACTACCATGGAAAGGAAAATACCTGTCAATTTGTGGAAAAATCACCCTGATTAACTCATTAGTATTATCACAGTTTACCTATTTGCTTATGGTCTTGCCTACGCCTAGCGAACAGTTTTTTAAATTATATGAGAAAAAAATATTCAATTTTATTTGGAACGGCAAGCCAGACAAAATTAAAAGAGCATATTTATATAATGAATATGAATTCGGAGGACAGAAATTATTAAATATTAAAGCATTAGACCTATCACTAAAAGCTTCAGTCTTACAAAAGTTATACTTAAATCCGAACTGGTTCTCAAGCAAATTAGTAAGATTGTCTCACCCAATGTTCAAGAAAGGCCTTTTTCCCTTTATTCAGATTACAACCTCACACTTTCAGTTATTTGAAAAGGAAATAATCTCCCAAATGTCACTATTTCTAAAACAAGCCATAGAAAGTTGGTTGCAATTTCAATTTAATCCTCCAGAAACGACAGAACAAATAATGCAACAAATATTGTGGTTAAATTCAAATATACTAATTGACAAAAAACCTTTATTTTTTGACAGAATGTTTAAAAAAGGTATAATCTTTGTAAATGATATCATCGGTAGGACTGGTGGAGTTATGACGCACATGCAGCTAACAAAAACATATGGAAATGTCTGCTCTACCCAAAATTACAACCAAATAATGGCAGCTTTACCGCAAAAATGGAAGAGGAAAGTGGAAGGGGGAGAAAGTAAGGAACTTGTCTGTCGGCCTTGCATTAAAGAACATAATTGGTTAAGGAAAACTGTGATAAATAAAAAAATATATCAGTTTCACTTAAGGACCAAAGGATTGACAGCCGTCCCATATAGATTGCAAAATAGTTGGGAAGAGATCTTTGATGTACCGATCCCATGGCATAGTGTTTATGAACTGACACGCAAAACGACACCGGATTCAAAAATTAGAATCTTTCAATTTAAATTATTATATAAAATCCTTGCTACCAATAGAATGTTATTTATATGGGGGATACAATCTTCCCAGCTCTGCAGATTTTGCTGTGAAGAGACGGAATCATTGGACCATTTGTTTTGGTTCTGTCCATTTGTAGCTTGTTTTTTGGACACTGGTCCAGGAATGGCTAAAGGATTGCAATATTTACCTGGAACTAACCTTGCAGATAGCATTACTGGGTGATCTGAAAAGCCATAGTCAATCAATCAATAATATAATAATACTTTTAGCAAAGCTGTTTATTTTTAACTCTCAATCTGTAGAAGCAATGAGAATAGAAAGGTTCAGAACTTTTGTAAAACATCACAGTACGGTTGAAATATATATGGCAAATAGAAATCCGATATGGATGGTGTTAAGAGATAGATGGGAGGTATTGAATAGAGTTGAAGGATGGGACTAATAACAAATAACAACAAATAATAACAAAGATAGCTAATAATGTAAAGCATACTGTGTCCATAATAAGTATATAGGCTGTATGTTGGGAGCTTTTGGGAAAGAGCACAGTTAGAAAGATATGGCATATAGAAGCAAACCGGATAGACATCATGAAAACGATCGGAGAGGTTGAGAGTAGAAGTAGTTCAGGAGCAAAAAATAAATAAATAATAATAATAATAATAATAATGATATGTATGTATGTATGTATGTATGTATATGTATATATATATGTATATATATAATAGAATTATTGTAAAATTAACTGTGTCCATAAGGTGTAGATAGTAAGTATAGACCGGAAGTAGAGGCCTGGGAATTGTTGTTCACTAATTTACTCCAAGTAGGGAAAGGATGGTGGGGTTGAAAAGTAATAAAGGGGAGTATATATATAAAAAAAATATATATATATAAAAAAAAAAAAAAAAAAAAAACATGGGGGATTGGAAGTGATGCAGACAATTACATTGATAGAAGATACAATCTATCTGCAATATTAAGCTGATCCATTCCCCCAAAAAAAATAAAAAAATAAAAAAAATAAAATAAAATAAAATAAAATAATAAAAAAATAATAAAATAAAAAAAAGTTAGACTAAATATTAACATTTCATATATTCGAGGGTAATAACTTTCAATCTGGATAATAACACAAAACAAATTATGAGGCTAGAGAAATGTATCTGCGAATATTACAACAACACGCAACACCCAAACATGACAGAAGATAAACGAGGAGAATCAATCTCCAAGAGAAAACACGACTCCTCGACTGATACAGATGATTTATGCTTTTCACCACTGGGACTGGTAAGTGTGGAAGGCGACCTGTTGAAGTCGATAAATGGCAAACTGGGCATACTAGAGTTGGTCAGTAATGATGTAAAAGAGTTGAAGGCGAGTCTTGAAATGAGTGACGGAAAAGCTGCGATAATGGAGAGTGATACAAAAAAACTTTCTGAGAGAAGCCTTACTAGACAAACTAGATGGATGAGAGAAAATCTAGTACTTACGGGTATCCAGGAAAAAGAGGGAGAGATTACAGAAAACATTGTGAAGGACTTCTTTCTTACAGCGCTTCAAATTCCACTCAAGGCTGTCGACAAAATCCAACTCGAACGTGTACACCGTTTCGGACAAAGAGGACAGAGATATGAGCGTCCAATCGTTGCCAAATTTGCTTTTTTTAAGGATAAATAATGGTTAAAAGGTAAAGGAATTGCTGGCACGAAAATAGGCATGAATGATCAGTTCCCGAGGGAGATTGCAGAACGGCGCAAAGTTCTGTACCCAATCTTCAAGGAAAATAGATTAAAAGGGAAGCGTGTTGCACTTGTTGTCGATAAACTGTATATTGACAACCAAATGTTCCGCAACACAAAGATTACTCCATGGCTATTCTGAAAGTTCTAATAGAGGAGTCAAATAATAGAACACCCAATACTAGCCATGGTAGGGATTGTAATAATAAAGCACATTTATAGTAGGTATAGTATTTTATAAAGGGATAAGACAGTATAACAAGAAAAGATAACAAGCAAAATAATACATCTTCAAATACAACTAAATTAGAACACAAGTACTCAATCAACATAGTGGAGATAAAAACATAGCAAACAGAAGACATAGAAGGCAGAGTATGTGGGTATGTGTGGATGAATTGTGATGGAAGGTGTGGTGTGCGTTTTTGTGTTTGAATAAGTGTGGCGTTAAGTGAGTGAGAAAGGAAATGGTTGCATTTACCAGAACCAACGTGTGTCTGTGAGCAGGGGTTGTGAGAGAGAGCTTTCAATTTTGTGCTGATGAGGGATATACATTTTAAAATATAGTATACATCTAATCTTTTTTTAAATTGTCCTATCATGATGGAACGATCCACAACCCTATATCCTAGACACCCACCTGAGCGACCCATACACCAAAGAGAAGTCCCCATCTGTTTTATGGACCTGCTGTGAGTTGCCTATATGCAGCCAAAACAGAAAAATAAATGTGGTCAGAGACCTACTTGAGCAGCACCGCCCCCTCAAGATTCTGAGACTGCCTGGCAGGGTTGGTCCTACAAAGCCAGAGCCCCCTGATGGGAGAGCATAATATACAAGGAAATTCTCAAAGCTGCTAATGAGAACCTTGACGCCCTTGTACCTAGCCGGTGGGGTACCCCCACCCAGGTAATGGCAGTGCTGGCAACAGTGGCTGCAGTAACCCATGGGGAGGGGGTCACACTCGGACAATCAGAGAGGACCAGAGTGTTTGTGTCTCAGGTGAAGAGGGTGGATATGATCTCCATCACCTAGATTAAATAGATTAATCAAATCTCACATTGTTGTCAATTTTTGCTCAATCTTGCATGCTTTCTCAAACAGCTGTAACTGTATATGCAGTTGTGTATGCATTCGTAAATCAGGTCCTTTCTTGAGTTGGGCTCTGGGATGTAACAACCGTTGAGCATCTGATTTTATGGTTGATTGTGGAGGAAAGGGGTTGAGTGTGTTAGAGTATGTGCGTGTGTGTTTATCCCACATCTGTTGCAAGGGGGTAAGGATGTTAGGGAGAATATAGGATGAACGACAATAACTGTTTGCTAAAATAATAATTGCTTGTCAAAAATGTAATGTAATACAATGGCAATCCGGGTTATAGGTTAAAATCCTACGCATGAACTGCCGACATTATTACGCATATTAATTGATAATGGTGGAAAATAAGATATGCAAGATATTTGAGGTATATATTATTAAATAGCTACAGTGGGGAAAAAATGTATTTAGTCAGCCACCAATTGTGCAAGTTCTCCCACTTAAAAAGATGAGAGAGGCCTGTAATTTTCATCATAGGTACACGTCAACTATGACAGACAAATTAAGAAAAAAAATTCCAGAAAATCACATTGTAGGATTTTTAATGAATTTATTTGCAAATTATGGTGGAAAATAAGTATTTGGTCACCTACAAACAAGCAAGATTTCTGGCTCTCACAGACCTGTAACTTCTTCTTTAAGATGCTCCTCTGTCCTCCACTCGTTACCTGTATTAATGGCACCTGTTTGAACTTGTTATCAGTATAAAAGACACCTGTCCACAACCTCAAACAGTCACACTCCAAACTCCACTATGGCCAAGACCAAAGAGCTGTCAAAGGACACCAGAAACAAAATTGTAGACCTGCACCAGGCTGGGAAGACTGAATCTGCAATAGGTAAGCAGCTTGGTTTGAAGAAATCAACTGTGGGAGCAATTATTAGGAAATGGAAGACATACAAGACCACTGATAATCTCCCTCGATCTGGGGCTCCACGCAAGATCTCACCCTGTGGGGTCAAAATGATCACAAGAACGGTGAGCAAAAATCCCAGAACCACACGGGGGGACCTAGTGAATGACCTGCAGAGAGCTGGGACCAAAGTAACAAAGCCTACCATCAGTAACACACTACGCCGCCAGGGACTCAAATCCTGCAGTGCAAGACGTGTCCCCCTGCATAAGCCAGTACATGTCCAGGCCCGTCTGAAGTTTGCTAGAGTGCATTTGGATGATCCAAAAGAGGATTGGGAGAATGTCATATGGTCAGATGAAACCAAAATAGAACTTTTTGGTAAAAACTCAACTCGTCGTGTTTGGAGGACAAAGAATGCTGAGTTGCATCCAAAGAACACCATACCTACTGTGAAGCATGGGGGTGGAAACATCATGCTTTGGGGCTGTTTTTCTGCAAAGGGACCAGGACGACTGATCCGTGTAAAGGAAAGAATGAATGGGGCCATGTATCGTGAGATTTTGAGTGAAAACCTCCTTCCATCAGCAAGGGCATTGAAGATGAAACGTGGCTGGGTCTTTCAGCATGACAATGATCCCAAACACACCGCACGGGCAACGAAGGAGTGGCTTCGTAAGAAGCATTTCAAGGTCCTGGAGTGGCCTAGCCAGTCTCCAGATCTCAACCCCATAGAAAATCTTTGGAGGGAGTTGAAAGTCTGTTGTCCAGCGACAGCCCCAAAACATCACTGCTCTAGAGGAGATCTGCATGGAGGAATGGGCCAAAATACCAGCAACAGTGTGTGAAAACCTTGTGAAGACTTACAGAAAATGTTTGACCTGTGTCATTGCCAACAAAGGGTATATAACAAAGTATTGAGAAACTTTTATTATTGACCAAATACTTATTTTCCACCATAATTTGCAAATAAATTCATAAAAAATCCTACAATGTGATTTTCTGGATTTTTTTTCCTCAATTTGTCTGTCATAGTTGACGTGTACCTATGATGAAAATGACAGGCCTCTCTCATCTTTTTAAGTGGGAGAACTTGCACAATTGGTGGCTGACTAAATACTTTTTTTCCCCACTGTATACAGTGGGGAGAACAAGTATTTGATACACTGCCGATTTTACAGGTTTTCCTACTTACAAAGCATGTAGAGGTCTGTAATTTTTATCATAGGTACACTTCAACTGTGAGAGACGGAATCTAAAACAAAAATCCAGAAAATCACATTGTATGATTTTTAAGTAATTAATTTGCATTTTATTGCATGACATAAGTATTTGATCACCTATCAACCAGTAAGAATTCCGGCTCTCACAGACCTGTTCGTTTTTCTTTAAGAAGCCCTCCTGTTCTCCACTCGTTACCTGTATAAAATACACCTGTCCACACACTCAATCAAACAGACTCCAACCTCTCCACAATGGCCAAGACCAGAGAGCTGTGTAAGGACATCAGGGATAAAAATGTAGACCTGCACAAGGCTGGGATGGGCCACAGGACAATAGGCAAGCAGCTTGGTGAGAAGGCAACAACTGTTGGCACAATTATTAGAAAGTGGAAGAAGTTCAAGATGACGGTCAATCACCCTCGGTCTGGGGCTCCATGCAAGATCTCACCTTGTGGGGCATCAATGATCATGAGGAAGGTGAGGGATCAGCCCAGAACTACATGGCATGACCTGGTCAATGACCTGAAGAGAGCTGGGACCACAGTCTCAAAGAAAACCATTAGTAACACACTACGCCGTCATGGATTAAAATCCTGCAGCGCATGCAAGGTCCCCCTGCTCAAGCCAGCGCATGTCCAGGCCCGTCTGAAGTTTGCCAATGACCATCTGGATGATCCAGAGGAGGAATGGGAGAAGGTCATGTGGTCTGATGAGACAAAAATAGAGCTTTTTGGTCTAAACTCCGCTCGCCGTGTTTGGAGGAAGAAGAAGGATGAGTACAACCCCAAGAACACCATCCCAACCGTGAAGCATGGAGGTGGAAACATCATTCTTTGGGGATGCTTTTCTGCAAAGGGGACAGGACGACTGCACCGTATTGAGGTGAGGATGGATGGGGCCATGTATCGCGAGATCTTTGCCAACAACCTCCTTCCCCCAGTAAGAGCATTGAAGATGGGTCGTGGCTGGGTCTTCCAGCATGACAACGACCCGAAACACACAGCCAGGGCAACTAAGTAGTGGCTCCGTAAGAAGCATCTCAAGGTCCTGGAGTGGCCTAGCCAGTCTCCAGACCTGAACCCAATAGAAAATCTTTGGAGGGAGCTGAAAGTCCGTATTGCCCAGCGACAGCCCCGAAACCTGAAGGATCTGGAGAAGGTCTGTATGGAGGAGTGGGCCAAAATCCCTGCTGCAGTGTGTGCAAATCTGGTCAAGACCTACAGGAAATGTATGATCTCTGTAATTGCAAACAAAGGTTTCTGTACCAAATATTAAGTTCTGCTTTTCTGATGTATCAAATACTTATGTCATGCAATAAAATGCAAATTAATTACTTAAAAATCATACAATGTGATTTTCTGGATTTTTGTTTTAGATTCCATCTCTCACAGTTGAAGTGTACCTATGATAAAAAATTACAGACCTCTACATGCTTTGTAAGTAGGAAAACCTGCAAAATTGGCAGTGTATCAAATACTTGTTCTCCCCACTGTATATAATATTGAGGTGAGAGCATTGCAAATACTTTTGGCAGTTGACCTGCTTCTGTTTTGTGGGTGGCACTGTGTGCTGTTTTCGATGGATGGGTCCTGGCCTCTCGGGGCCCTAGGGATCCGGAGGGACGGGGGTGGTATGCCGATCACTGGGATGACGGCCCAACTTGGGATGGGGAGGGGCTTTAGCGGGGGAATTAGTGGAGAACAATTGGAGGTTTACTTAGTAGCAGCTATATGGACACTCAATCACTATGGAATGTTTTATTGGTAAATTTACAAACATGTATAATGATAAATAGATTTGAAACTTGTATCTCATTATGGTATATGGTGAAATAAGTATAGACAGTTATAATTGTAATGGCTTAGCAGATAATAACAAAAGAAGAACAATATTTACATGGCTCAAAGAGAAAGAATATAATATCTATTGTTTACAGGAAACTCATTCAACAATTCTAGATGAAGTTGCGTGGAAAAAGGAATGGGGGGGGCGAAATATACTTCTCCCATGGGCAAAGAAACTAAAAAGGGGTGATGATATTAATTAACAGTAATTTCGATCCGAATGTGCAAATTGCCCAAACAGATACGCAAGGAAGATTGATTATTTTTAAAATGTTATTGGACCATAAACAGATATGGCTCATTAACCTTTACGGACCAAATAATGATGATCCACACTTCTTTGACAATATATATAATAAATTATCAACCCTGCAAGCAATTCAAGACTATATTATTATGGTGGGAGATTATAATACCATTTTAAATAGCTCAATGGACCGTAAAGGAATGTCATGGATACAATAGAACTAGTAGATATATGGAGGCTTAAATATCCTGATCTAGTGAGATATACATGGCAGAGACTCAATCAAGCTAGTCATCTTGACTTCTTTCTTATGTCATTCTCGTTGGCACCAAAAGTTTAAAAAGTGTTGATAGGGGACAGAATGCGGTCGGACCATCATATAATTGGCATATACATTACTCTTACTGAAATTCCACGTGGGTGAGGATATTGGAAATTTAATCAAAGCATTTTGGATGATAACTTGTTTGTAACTAGGAATTTATAACTGATTTTTTTCCGACATAACATAGGTACAGCAAATCCCCTTATTGTATGGGACACCTTTAAATGTGCCTTTAGAGGCCATGCAATTCAGTACTCATCTCGAAAACAAAAGAAATTTAGGTCAAAAGAGTCCATACTAACAAAGGAAATAGAAGGTCTAACAGAACAGATAGATAGCAATAAAAACTGTAACATAGAGGCTCAGAATAAATTAGAGGAAAAACAAAAAGAAATGGAGAAACATATTCAAGAAAGATCAAGTGTAATATATTATAAAAATAAAGCAAACTGAATGGAATATGGGAGAAAATGCACCAAATTATTTTTTAATCTTCAACATAGGAATGCTACCAAAAATAATTTACTGAAACTGGTTACAAATGACGGAGTCACCCATGATTCACCAAATTATATTTTGAAGGAGGACACAATGTACTTTAAGCATATGTTTTCGTTTCAGTCACCTCCATCTCCTCTAACTGAAGCTAATTGTAGAGATTTTTTCTATTGATAATGTAAAATTAACAGCCATACAGAAAGACTCATGTGAAGGTGAAATTACAGAGGAGGAACTTCTGGATGCAATTAAATACTTTAAGTCCGGGAAAACTCCAGGGTTGGATGGCATACCAGTCGAGGTATACCAAACCTTTTTTGATATACTCAGAGGACCGTTATTAGCATGTTTTAACCACTCCTATGTAAATGGTAGATTATCAGACACTCAAGGAGAAGGTCTGATTTAATTATGGTAAATATAATTATTACTGAAACAGGACACAAGTGGAAAATATGAAGATCCAGTCCATTTAAAAAATTGGAGGCCCCTTACACTTCAGTGTTGTGATGCAAAAATTATAGCAAAATGTATAGCACATAGAATTAAAAAGGTATTGTCGGACATTATTCATTCTAATCAGACAGGTTTTTTTACATGGAAGATACATTGGAGATAATATAAGGCAAGTACTGGAAACAATAGAACACTATGAAAAATCTGGGAAACAAGGCCTGCTATTCATAGCAGACTTCGAAAAGGCATTTGATAAAGTACGACTGGGGTTTATATATAAATGCCTGGAGCATTTCAATTTTGGAGAATCTCTTATAAAATGGGTTAAAATCATGTATGTATATGTAACCCTAGGTGTAAAATAGTAAATAATGGCTATTTCTCAGAAAGTTTTAAACTGTCAAGAGGAGTGAAACAAGGTTGTCCACTATCGGCATATCTATTTATTATGGCCATCGAGATGTTAGCTATTAAAATCAGATCCAACAATAATATCAAGGGATTAGAAATCCAGGGCTTAAAAACAAAGGTGTCATTGTACGCTGATGATTCATGTTTTCTTTTAAATCCACAACTTGAATCCCTCCACAGCCTCATAGAGGATCTAGATACATTTTCTAACCTCTCTGGATGTCACGGATTCTGCCGAGGCTGCTCCTCCTCCTTGCTCGGGCAGGCTTCGGCGTTCGTCGTCCCCGGAGTACTAGCTACTGCCGTTTGATGTTTTCGGTGTTTGTTTAGTTTTGTCTGTATTGTTTACACCTGTTCGTCATTATGTTAATTGTTTCCCTTATAATTACCCCTGTTTCTCATCTGTACTTTGTATGTGATTGTTTTTCCCTTCACGGTTGTCTATTTTGTGAGCGGGTTATTTCCTCCCTGCGTGGAGTTATTTTCTGTGTCCTTTTGGATCCTTTTCGAATTAAAAGTACGTATCCGAGAGTTCTGTGTCCTGCGCCTGACTTCGTTTACCGCATCTCACAGACAGTCGTGACAGAATCACACACCTTACCATGGAGTCAGCAGGAGCGACGGCACCGACTGGATCACTCGAGGAGCGCGTCCTACAACAGGCAGCGATGCTCCAAAATCTTGGTGCCGCTATGGATAACGTTATGAACACTTTGGGACGATGGGAGAGAGGAGGTTTGCCCACACCTCCTCCAACGATACCACCACCATCGGCTACTCCTATCGTCTCACATCCGGAGTCCAGTGGGATTCGGCTCTCGCTCCCGAGGGCTTATGATGGCACCGCAGCCGGGTGTCAGGGTTTCCTGCTCCAGGTGGAACTTTACCTGGCAACCATTCAACCGGCACCCTCGGGATACGAGAGCGTGTCCGCCCTCATCTCCTGTCTGTCCGGCAAGGCACTGGAGTGGGCCAACGCCGAGTGGGGAGGGAACTATGCGGAGTTCAGCCGCCACCTCAGACAGGGGAGGAGGAGCACACAGGAATTCGCACTGGACTTCCGGACTCTGGCTGCCAATTCGGGATGGAATGAGAGGGCCCTCATCGACCACTACAGATGCAGCCTGAGGGAGGACGTTCGTCGAGAGCTGGCCTGCAGGGACACCAACCTAAGCTTCGATCAGCTGGTGGACATGTCGATTTGCTTGGATACCCTGTTGGCTACCCGCGGACGTCCAGCGCTGGGGCCGTCCATTCCATTCCCCAGCACCTCCGAGCCGAGCCCTATGGAGCTCAGGGGTGCTGGTAGTAGGAAGGCCAGGAAGGAGGCTGTCCCCTGCACCAACTGTGGCCGCCGAGGACACACGGCGGTTCGGTGCTGGGGAGGGTCTCCTTGGATTCGAGGCAGCAGGCAGCGCACTGATGAGTCATTCCCGGTGAGTAAGGTCCCAACTCACCCAGAGCTCTCTGCTGTTCATATGTGTATCCAAGTGATGTTTCCAGAAGTTTCTTCTTACTCCCAGCATAAGGCGCTAGTCAATTCAGGCGCAGCTGGGAATTTTATCGATCACCATTTCTCATATAAGTTAGGGATCCCTATATTACCAGTCAATGTGCCCTTCCCTATCCATGCCCTAGATAGCCGGCCTTTGGGGTCGGGATTGATTAGGGAGGTCACAGCGCCACTGAAGATGAAAACGCAGAAGGGTCATGAGGAGACTATACAGTTGTATTTAATTGACTCTCCTGCATTTCCAGTGGTGTTGGGACTTCCCTGGTTAATATCTCATGACCCCAACATTTCATGGCAACAGAGGGCTCTCAAGGGATGGTCTGATCAGTGTGTGGGGCGGTGTGTAGGTGTTTCCGTAGGGGCAACGACGGTGGAGAGTCCGAACCAAATGCCCAAAATGCACATTCCTCCTGAGTATGCCGATTTGGCAAGCGCCTTCTGTAAGAAGAAGGCGACTCAATTACCACCTCATCGACAGGGGGATTGTGCGATAGACCTCCAGGTTGGCGCGGCGCTCCCTCGCAGCCAAGTGTATCCTCTGTCTCAGGAGGAGACGGCTGCTATGGAGACATATGTCGCCGAATCCTTGAGACAGGGATACATACGGCCTTCCACTTCTCCTGCGTCCTCAATTTTATTTTTTTGTGAAGAAGAAGGATGGGGGTTTACGCCTGTGTATTGATTACCGTGGTCTCAATCAGATCACTATTAAATACAGCTATCCTCTCCCTCTGATTGCTAGTATGACGGAGTCATTACACGGGGCGCGCTTCTTCACAAAATTGGATCTCAGGAGCGCTGACAACCTGGTGCGCATTCGGGAGGGAGATGAGTGGAAAACAGCCTTCAGTACCACCTCGGGTCACTATGAGTACCTCGTCATGCCATACGGTCTAATGAATGCTCCTTCAGTCTTCCAATTATTTGTAGACGAGATCTTCCGGGATTTGCATGGACAGGGGGTAGTGGTGTATATTGATGACATTCTGATATACTCCGCTACACGTACCGAGCATGTGTCCCTGGTACGTCGGGTGCTGGGTAGACTGTTGGAGCATGATCTGTATGTGAAGGCAGAGAAATGTCTGTTTTTCCAGGAGTCCATCTCCTTCCTGGGACACCAGTTGTCTGCGTCAGGGGTGGAGATGGAGATTGACCGCGTTTCAGCCATGCGTAATTGGCAGACTCCAACTACAGTAAAGGAGGTGCAGCGTTTTTTTGGTTTTGCCAATTACTACCGGAGGTTTATCCGGGGTTTTGGACAGGTAGCGGCTCCCATTACCTCCCTGCTAAAGGGGGGCCCGGTGCGTTTGCAGTGGTCGGCTGAGGCTGACAGGGCGTTTAGTCATTTGAAGGACCTGTTCACCTCAGCTCCGGTGCTGGCACATCCGGATCCCTCTTTGGCGTTCCAAGTCGAGGTGGATGCGTCCGAGGCGGGGATCGGTGCTATACTGTCTCAGCGCTCGGGCACGCCTCCAAAACTCCGCCCCTGTGCTTTCTATTCTAAGAAGCTCAGTCCGGCGGAGCGCAATTATGACGTGGGGGACAGGGAGCTGCTAGCTGTGGTCCAGGCCCTGAAGGTGTGGAGACATTGGCTTGAGGGGGCTAACCACCCTTTTCTCATTCTGACTGACCATCGTAACCTGGAGTACATCCGGGCAGCGAAGAGACTGAACCCTCGTCAGGCTAGGTGGGCCATGTTTCTGGCCCGGTTTGTCTTTAAGATCACGTATATCCCCGGGTCACAGAACGTTAAGGCAGACGCCCTGTCCTGACGATATGACACAGAGGAGAGGTCCATTGAGCCCACTCCCATACTACCGGAGTCTTGTCTCGTGGCACCGGTGGTGTGGGAGGTCGACACGGAAATCGAGCTGGCGTTACGTACCGACCCTTCTCCCACAGAGTGTCCAGAGGGACGGAGGTACGTGCCGCTCGAGGTCCGTGACCGACTGATTTATTGGACTCACACGTCACCCTCCTCTGGTCATCCTGGTATTGGTCGGACGGTGCACTGTCTTAGCAGGAAGTACTGGTGGCCCACCTTAGCTAAGGACGTGAGAGTTTACGTTTCTTCCTGCTCGGTGTGCGCCCAGTGTAAGGCGCCTAGACACCTGCCCAGGGGGAAGTTACAACCTCTCCCCGTTCCACAACGGCCGTGGTCTCACCTGTCGGTGGATTTTGTCACGGACCTTCCCCCCTCCCAGGGGAATACCACGATCTTGGTCTCATCCCTATGCCAGGTCTTCCTACAGCCCTACAAACGGCCAAAGCCCTGTTTAATCACGTTTTCCGGCACTCCGGGGTGCCTGAGGATATAGTGTCTGATCGGGGTCCCCAGTTCACCTCTAGAGTGTGGAGGGCGTTTATGGAACGTTTGGGGGTCTCAATCAGCCTTACCTCGGGTTTTCACCCTGAGAGTAATGGGCAGGTGGAGAGAGTAAACCAAGATGTGGGTAGGTTTCTGAGGTCCTACTGCCAGGACCGGCAGGAGGAGTGGTCGGGGTATATTCCCTGGGCAGAGATAGCCCAAAACTCACTCCGCCACTCCTCCACTAATCTCACTCCTTTCCAGTGTGTGTTGGGCTATCAGCCGGTTCTGGCACCCTGGCATCAGAGCCAGATCGAGGCTCCTGCGGTGGATGAATGGTTTCGGCGCTCGGAGGAGACATGGAACGCTGCGCACGTCCATCTGCAGCGGGCCATCAGACGGCAAAAAGCGAGCGCCCGATCGCCACCGTAGTGAGGGTCCGGTTTATGCACCGGGAGATCGGGTCTGGCTCTCGACCAGAAACCTGCCCCTTCACCTGCCCTGCCGGAAGCTGGGCCGGCGGTTTGTGGGGCCATTTAAAGTCCTGAGGAGATTGAATGAGGTATGTTATAGGTTACAGCTGCCTGTTAATTATCGCATTAACCCCTCGTTCCATGTGTCTCTCCTCAGGCCGGTGGTAGCTGGTCCACTCCAGTAGAATGAGGTACGAGAGGCCCCTCCGCCGCCACTAGACATCGAAGGGGCTCCGGCGTACTCAGTCCGTTCCATCGTGGATTTGAGGCGTCGGATGGGGGGTCTGCAGTATCTCGTGGAGTGGGAGGGGTACGGTCCGGAGGAACGGTGCTGGGTCCCTAGGAGGGACATCCTAGATCCCTCCCTGTTGACAGAGTTCCACCGGAGTCACCCAACTCGCCCTGCTCCGCGTCCTCCTGGCCGTCCTCCTGTCACGGATTCTGCCGAGGCTGCTCCTCCTCCTTGCTCGGGCAGGCTTCGGCGTTCGTCGTCCCCGGAGTACTAGCTAATGCCGTTCGATGTTATCGGTGTTTGTTTAGTTTTGTCTGTATTGTTTACACCTGTTCGTCATAATGTTAATTGTTTCCCTTATAATTACCCCTGTCTCTCATCTGTACTTTGTGTGTGATTGTTTTCCCCTTCACGGTTGTCTATTTTGTGAGCGGGTTATTTCCTCCCTGCGTGGAGTTATTTTCTGTGTCCTTTTGGATCATTTTCGTATTAAAAGTACGTATCCGAGAGTTCTGTGTCCTGCGCCTGACTTCGTTTACCGCATCTCACAGACAGTCGTGACACTGGATTACAACCAAATTATGATAAATGTACTATATTACGTATTGGATCACTAAAAAATACAATTTTTACTTTACCATGTAGTTTATAATAATAATAATAATAAAATGGTCTGATGGTGATGTGGATATACTCGGAATACATATCCCAAATGAAATAAATTATCTCACTCCAATAAATTTTAATAGAAAGTTAGCAAAAATAGATAAGATCTTGCTACCATGGAAAGGTAAATACCTGTCAATTTGTGGAAAAAAATCACCCTGATTAACTATTTAGTATTATCCCAGTTTACCTATTTGCTTAGGGTCTTGCCTACGCCTAGCGAACACTTATTAAAATTATATGAGAAAAAAATATTCAATTTTATTTGGAACGGCAAGCCAGACAAAATTAAACGGGCCTATTTATATAATGAATATGAATTCGGAGGACAGAAATTATTAAATATTAAAGCATTAGACCTATCACTAAAAGCTTCAGTCATACAAAAGTTATACTTAAATCCAAACTGGTTCTCTAGCAAATTACTAAGATTGTCTCACCCAATGTTCAAGAATGGCCTTTTTCGCTATATTAAGATTACAACCTCTCACTTTCAGTTATTTGAAAAGGAAATAATCTCCCAAATATCACTATTTCTAAAACAAGCCATAGAAAATGTAATCCTCCAGAAACGACAGAACAAATAATGCAACAAATATTGTGGTTAAACTCAAATATACTAATTGATAAAAAACATTTTTTTTTACAAAATGTTTAAAAAATATATAATCTTCGAAAATTATATCGGTAGGACTGGTGGAGTTGTGTCGCACATGCAGCTAACAAAAACATATGGAAATGTCTGCTCTACCCAAAATTACAACCAAATAATTGCAGCCTTACCGCAAAAATGGAAAAGGAAAGTGGAAGGGGGAGAAAGTAAGGAACTTGTCTGTCGGCCTTGCATTAAAGAACATAATTGGTTAAAGAAAACTGTGATAAATAAAAAAGTATACCAGTTTAATTTAAGGACCAAAGGATTGACAGCCGTCCCATATAGATTGCAAAATAGTTGGGAAAGATCTTTGACGTACCGATCCCATGGCATAGTGTTTATGAACTGACACGCAAAACGACACCGGATTCAAAAATTAGAATCTTTCAATTTAAATTATTATATAAAATTCTTGCTACCAATATAATGTTATTTAAATGGGGGATACAATCTTCCCAGCTCAGCAGATTTTGCTGCGAAGAGACAGAATCATTAGATCATTTGTTTTGGTACTGTCCATTTGTAGCTTGTTTTTGGACACAGGTCCAGGAATGGCTAGAGGATTGCAATATTTACCTGGAGCTAACCCTGCAGTTAGCATTACTGGGTGATCTGAAAAGTCATAGTCAATCTGTCACGACCGTCAGGGAGAGACCAAGGCGCAGCGCTGAATGCGAACATTATATATTTATTTAGAATGATCACACGATCAAAACAACAACGATAACGTGACGTCTACAGTATAACACAAATCAGAACAAGAAACCACAAACACAAAGTGAAAGACAGACAATTAAATATGGCTCCCAATCAGAGACAACCAGCTGACACTCGTTGCCTCTGATTGGGAGTCACTCAGGCCAACATAGATAGACAACGACTAGAACCTAAACAAAATAAACACCCTGGCTCAACATACGAGAGTCCCCAGAGCCAGGGCGTGACACAATCGATCAATAATATAATAATACTTTTAGCAAAAATGTTTATTTCAATTTACAATCTGTAGAAACAATGAGAAAAGAAAGGTTCAGAACTTTTGTAAAATATCACAGTACAGTTGAAAAATATATGGCAAATAGAAACCCAATATGGATGGTGTTAAGAGATAGATGGGTGGTGTTGAATGGAGTTGAAGGATGGGACTAATAACAACTAACAACAGCTAATAACAACAAGATAACTAATAATGTAAGCATACTGTGTCCATAATAAGTAGATAGGTTATAGGTTGAGAGCTTTTGTGAAAGAGCACAGTTAGAAAGATATGGCATATAGAAGCAAACTGGATGGACATCATGAAAATGATCTGGGGTTGGAGGGTAATAAAAGGATATGTATATGTATGTGTATATATGTATGTATGTATATATGTATGTGTGTATGTATGTATGTGTGTGTGTATATATAAGTTACAATCTATCTGCAATATTAAAGCTGATCTACCCCCTAAAAAAACAAAAACTAAAAAAACAACAACAACTGTGAGCCATCGTATTCATGCATAAAAAAAACAAATAATGAAAGAAAAGCATTGCAAGTTTTAATTTTGTAAAGTTAGTAAAATACCAAAATGCCACAAATCCCCATGCTCACCTCTCCACCACCCTGGCCCAGCCCAGCCTGGCCCTGGCCCCTTTCCACTTCACTAGCAGCCAGACATGCAGAGTAGTGGGCTCCCACACATGGTCCGCTGCAGAACTTCACAGGCTGGAGTTCCTTCTCTTCCAACCCCCACTAACATTACCCCTACCCCTGCCAACTCAGAGCTCCTGACCCCCCACAGCTCCCCCAAGCTGGTTCTACCCCAGTAGCCAGGAAGGCTTCTCCCCCCAATACCAATCTAGCCTGCTGTGGTTTTCCATAATCTACCTCCTGAGAGATGGAGCAGAGAGATTGAGGACCTGGTCCGGTGTTTCTTACCAAGGTCCTGTAGGTCTGACTCCAGCAGGCATTACTAGGGTCTCTATGCTTTTTACAGAGGAACACATTAAGCTCCATGTGAGCAAGCTGCATCGTGAGGACCACATTCCCATCACGAGTTGGCTAAATTTAAAGTAAACCAGAATGTTGTGTAGGGGGCTTGTTGGCAGCTAGGGGGGCTGGCTGGTTGGTCGCTATAGGGGTGGTTGAATGGCTTCTAGGGGGGGATGGCCCTATAGGAATGATGGGATGTAAGGCCATCTAGAGAGGAGGGGGCTGCTCATCAGGCTATAAAATAGAGCTAAACGATAAACTCAGAGGCCAGAGCACTCATTACTCCACTATAAACTACTGGAGCTCCATACAGCAGCCCTGGCTCCATCTGGTAGGGAGGAAGGAAGAGAATGAGAACTGACATCACTGCTATAGATGGAGAGGGGAAAAATGGAGAGAGAGAGGGCGAGAAAGGTAGAAATAGGCAGAGATGTGGGGGTGGATGAATAGAGTTGGGAAGAGAGGGAAGAGAGAGAGTGAAAGAAACATAGACAAAGGTAAGGAATGGGAATATACCAGTTGCAGGGGGGTTGATGAATAGACAAAGGTAAAAGGTAAAGACGGACAAAGCTGGGGTCAAAGAGGTAATTGGAGAGGACATTTGCTAACCTTTGAAGCGAAGCAGAAAATCTATACTGAACAAAAATATAAATGCATGTAAAGTGTTGGTCCCATGTTTCATGAGCTGAAATCAAACATCCCAGAAATGTTCCATATGCACAAAAAGCTTATTTCTCTCAAATGGGCAGGAACAAGGGCAGGGGAAAAAATACATGTCATCCGTATGCAGGCCACTTTCTCTGAGGTTCTTTTTTCAATCATGCTGGGTACACTCTTAGAAAAAAAGGTGCTATCTAGAACCTAAAAGGGTTCTTCAGCTGTCATAGGATAACCCTTTGAAGAACCATTTTTGGCTACAGGTAGAACCCTTTTGGGTTCCATGTTGAGCACTTTTCACAGAGGGTTCTACATGGAACCCAAAAGGGTTCTACCTGGAAACAAAAAGGGTTCTCCTATGGGGACAGAAAAAGAACCCTTTTGGAACCCTTTTTTCTGAGAGTGTAGGCGGGTTACTCTGGTTATCTCACTCCATGCATCAACCACTGTTTGAGAAGCATGCAGCCTCTAACTGCGCGACAGGTGATATTCCACCCAAACTCTGTATGCCATGGGCTCTCCAACCCTGTTCCTGCAGCTACCCAGTGCTTAATTTGGGAAACAAGTGAAATCTCTTTGGGAACATAGATAGTAACATGTTTTCACAACTAAATATATTTCATTAAACTGTTGACAGCCCCTCTCTCTGCGCGCTTGAGAAAGGAATGAAGGAGAGAGAGGAGGAGCTGGAAACGCATGGTGTTGAGATATTCTGTAGCAAAAGGTAATGTGTTAGCCTATTAATTATGAAAATATAAAAAAATGCCCTATTACTAGGCTATTCAAAATCAAATTCAAATTCACTATAATCTGTAAACCACCCTGCAAAATCAATGAACCAACAGCATAGCCTAGGCCTATACAGTGGCTTGCGAAAGTATTCACCCAATTGGCATTTTTCCTATTTTGTTGCCTTATAGAATTATTGTAAAATTGGGTTTGTATCATTTGATTTACACAACTTTGAAGATGCAAAATATTTTTTATTGTGAAACAAACAAGAAATAAGACAAAAAAACTGGAAACTTGAGCGTGCATAACTATTCACCCCCCCAAAGTCAATACTTTGTAGAGCCACCTTTTGCAGCAATTACAGCTGCAAGTCTCTTGGGGTATGTCTCTATAAGCTTGGCACATCTAGCAACTGGGATTTTTGCCCATTCCTCAAGGCAAAACTGCTCCAGCTCCATCAAGTTGGATGGGTTCCACTGGTGTACAGCAATCTTTAAGTCATACCACAGATTCTCAATTGGATTGAGGTCTGGGCTTTCACTTGGCCATTCCAAGACATTTAAATGTTTCCCCTTAAACCACTCAAGTGTTGCTTTAGCAATATGCTTAGGGTCATTGTCCTGCTGGAAGGTGAACCTCCGTCCCAGTCTCAAATCTCCTGAAGACTGAAACAGGTTTCCCTCAAGAATTTCCCACAGCATGATGCTGCCACCACCGTGCTTCACTGTGGGGATGGTGTTCTCTGGGTGATGAGAGGTGTTGTGTTTGCGCCAGACATAGCGTTTTCCTTGATGGCCAAAAAGCTCAATTTTTGTCTCATCTGACCAGAGTACCTTCTGCCATATGTGGGAGTCTCCCACATGCCTTTTGGCAAACACCAAACGTGTTTGCTTATTTTTTTCTTTAAGCAATGGCTTTTTTCTGGCCACTCTTCGGTAAAGCCCAGCTCTGTGGAGTGGTCCTATGGACAGATACTCCAATCTCCGCTGTGGAGCTTTGCAGCAACTTCAGGGTTATCTTTGGTCTCTTTGTTGCCTCTCTGATCAATGCCCTCCTTGCCTGGTCCGTGAGTTTTGGTGGGCGGCCCTCTCTTGGCAGGTTAGTTGTGGTGCCATATTCTTTCAATTTTTTAATAATGGATTTAATGGTGCTCCGTGAGATGTTCAAAGTTTTGGATATTTGTTTATAACCCAACCCTGATCTGTACTTCTCCACAACTTTGTCCCTGACCTGTTTGGAGAGCTCCTTGGTCTTCATGGTGCCGCTTGCTTGGTGGTGCCCCTTGCTTTGGTTGCAGACTTTGCCCCTTGGTGTTGCAGACTCTGGGGCCTTTCAGAACAGGTGTATATATACTGAGATCATGTGACAGATCATGTGACACTTAGATTGCACACAGGTGGACTTTATTTAACTAATTATGTGACTTCTGAAGGTAATTGGTTGTACCAGATCTTATTTAGGGGCTACATAGCAAAGGGGGTGAATACATATGCATGCACCACTTTTCCATGATTTATTTTGTAGAATATTTTGAAACAAGTTATTTTTTTCATTTCACTTCACCAATTTGGACTATTTTGTGTGTGTCCATTACATGAAATCCAAATAAAAATCCATTTAAATTACAGGTTGTAATGCAACAAAATAGGAAAAACGCCAAGGGGGATGAATACTTTTGCAAGGCACTGTATGTGACTAGTTTCAGGAAACTATGCGTATGTCGCACGTCACTACTTCACAGGAGAGGCATTTGAATGTTGATGTATTATTTGTATCAAAATGCTGTTTTTTGGCAGAAATTGCCTTCTGGAACATGTGAACTTTCATGTGCCTTAATAACACACTTGTAAGCCATCTGTAAATACGAATAAAATGGTTAAATTACGAGTCTAGTTGGTTTAGCCACGGAAAAAGACAGGAACCTTCCCACTAGCCATGATTGGCTGAGATAATGAATGGGTTGGACATGCCGAGAGATGAGTTCAGATTGGTCTGCCCTGTAGCACCTTTTGTATATAATATGAGCTGCTCAGTATGTGTAGATAAGGCAATTAATACAATTCTGGCATTTGATTGCAAATGCGGAGGGAGTCGAAAAGAGAACACAGAAAGCTGTGGATAAAACACCTGTCTCCGGATTACATCTTCAAACTAAGGGTATCCGTGACATAAAGGGGGAAATATCTGAGGATTCTAATGGCATTGCACACAGTCAGTATGAACCAGAGATCCTTGACACAACGGGCCAAGCAAACTGTACAAACAAAACGGAAACGACACAGGACGTCTTATTTAATAAAAGGGGTTGCAGTCTGCCGCGAAGCGTTCATCCAGTATTCTATGGATTGGGATTATGGTTAATTGTTTAGCTAGCTACATGTCTAAACAAAAGACTCCAAGTTAAAGCATACTGTTAGCTAGCTAACGTTAGCATGCTGGCTCACTAGCTAACGTTATGTGTATGATCTGTGAAGTAATATTATTAATATCTCAGAAAGACATTTGCATTATTAGTTATAGCCTAATGTCAGCTAGCTAACTAACATTGAACCTAGTTGACTAGCTTTAGCTAGCTATGATAATCGGTTTGTATTGCTAGTACTCAATGGGTTGGGATTATGCTTAATTGTTTAGCTAGCTAGCTACATCCCCACAGTGTAGCACGGTGGTGGCAGCATCATGCTGTGGGGATGTGTTTTATCGACAGGGACTGGGAAACTGGTCAGAATTGAAGGAATGATGGATGGCGCTAAATACAAGGAAATTCTTGAGGGAAACCTGTTTCAGTCTTCAGGAGATTTGAGACTGGGACGGAGGTTCACCTTCCAGCAGGACAATGACCCTAAGCATACAGCTAAAGCAACACTTGAGTGGTTTAAGGGGAAACATTTAAATGTCTTAGAATGGCCTAGTCAAAGCCCAGACCTCAATCCAATTGAGAATCTGTGGTATGTCTTAAAGATTGCTGTACACCAGCGGAACCCATGCAACTTGATGGAGCTGGAGCAGTTTTGCCTTGAGGAATGGGCAAAAATCCCAGTGGCTAGATGTGCCAAGCTTATAGAGACATACCCCAAGAGACTTGCAGCTGTAATTGCTGCAAAATGTGGCTCTACCATGTATTGACTTTGGGGGGGTGAATAGTTATGCACGCTCAAGTTTCCTGTTTTTTTGTCTTATTTCTTGTTTGTTTCACCCAAAAAAATATTTTGCATCTTCAAAGTGCTAGGCATGTTGTGTAAATCGAATGATACAAACCCCCAAAAAATCAATTTTAATTCCAGGTTGTAAGGCAACAAAATAGGAAAAATGCCAAGGGGGATGAATACTTTTGCAAGCTACTGTGTACAGGTGTGCCAAGCTTGTAGCGTCATACCCAAGAAGACTCAACGCTGTAATCACTGCCAAAGATGCTTCAACAAAGTACTGAGTAAAGGGTCTGAATATTTATGTAAATGTGATATCTCAGTTTTTAATGTTTAATAAATTAGCAAACATTTCTAAAAACCTGTTTTGCTTTGTCATTATTGGGTATTGTGTGTGTATATATATATATATATATATATATATATATATATATATATATATATATATAAATAAATGGGAAGGAGGCATGCGTCTTTCACTGAGCTGTGAAAAGACAGACTGACAAGGTTGTGACAATTATTTTTCATTTCTCTTAATGTTATTTTGTTTTTGTTTGCAGGTGCACTATCATTCTGACCCTATGCAGCCAGGTCCCATCTACTTTTTAACTCCTCGCAAGTGTGGCTTGTTTGGTGTCTGCTGTGAAGGAATACCACAACAAGTCAACTACTTGATTGATGAAGGCATGTCATCCAGCAAAGGTAGCAGCGCAGTTATGAACTACATGCACCATTTCTTCACCAACTACGGAGTTGGGGAAACACGTGTGGACCTGAATTGTGGCCAGAACATGTTTGTGCTCTGGTATTGTGCCTGGCGGACCATGCACAAGCTCCACCACAGTCTGGACCTTCACTTCCTGGTCACAGGCCACACCAAGTTTTCCACCGACTGGTTCTTCGGCCTCATCAAGCAGCGCTTCAGAAAGACCAGAGTGAACACTTTGTCAGAGATTGCTGGTGTGGTGAAGGACAGCACTGTGACAGGTGTCAACATCCCACAGCTGGTTGGACTGAAGGATGGTACGGTGCTGGTGGAAAGCTATGGCTGACAACAACACCTGACTCCGTACCGCAGGCTGCTGCCACAGATCAAGCAGTACAAGCACTTCAGGTGAATATCATTTTCATTGCATTGTATGAGGTTATTCTTATTATCTCAACTTGGGAGGTCAATTGATGTTATGCAAGGTTGTAATGTATTGTCTATTTTTTTGTCTATTTTCCTGTTTTACAGCTTCGATGCTCTGGAGTCTGGTGCTGTTGTCGCCAAGGAGCGTCGGGACTAGGTTTCAGCTGCTGCGCAATGCTGACATCCTTCCCTCCCATAGATGGTCTGCCTGTACAAGCACCACCTGGACTGGACACAACTAGACAAACGTATCTTTTTGAGAAGATCAGGGAGTTTTGCGACGAAGAGGCCATGGACATCACATGCCCTGTACCAAAGTCAAGGGCAGGACAGAAACAGGCTCTCCGAATATATAGATTCCCTTGTTCATGCTTGGTGCGGAGGTACCAGTTCATCATTGGGAGCGAGTTACCAGTCATCCAGACTATCTGCAGTGCCTCTATGCACATTCAGATTACTCTCTCCTAACATAGACATTGCTGCTACAATAAAAACAAATATCCTGCTGCTCAGCCACTTTACCCCTTATTGTATGCATATACTGTAACTACCTTGTCTATCATCAGTATCGTTATTGATATTGTTATTGTACATACTGTATGTTATTTTGTTCTTTCTCTACTGGCACTGACATAAAAAATATGCAAGTAACCATTTCCCTGTACCGTTTACACCTTCTATAGAGACCCATCCCCTTAGCAAGATGTGGCTGGGGGTTATTGCATTTATTTCACATAACCCATCAATTTAGACAAGTGTGTCTGGGTAAGCGTCCCCTAATATTTATAAAATATTTTTGATATTGCAAATATGCAAGTAACCATTTCACTGTACCGTTTACACCTACTGTATCCTGTGCATGTGACAAATATACTTTTTTTATTTTTATATAGTGTGTGTTCACCAGAGACGGTAATGTGAAGAACAACATGACCTGCACCAAAGTCAGTTTAGGATATAGGCCAAGGACTAGATAAGGTGTATTTTTACCTGGGGTTTTTCCTTATTGTAGGCTATACAATACGTGAATCCTTAAAGAGATGGGCGGGGCTAAGGCTTAAGAGGGTTTGAACGATGCTGAATGGGTGTAGTCAAAAAAGAGCTCTCCAGTAGGTGTACCAAAACATTTAAGGGCCATTTTCTCAAAAGTGGGGTTACAAGTTTATCAACTTTCAAAGCAGAATTACTTTCCCATTGTTACTCAACTGCAGTTTATGATATACCATTTTCTAGCTCTGAATCTTTACTTTTATCCAATGTAAAAAACACAATTTCAAATGTTGCTACATAAGACCGAATCGAGGCAGTGAGTCACATATACCCACGTGGGTGGTGAAGAAAGAAGAAGAAGAAGAAGAAGAAGAAGAAGAAGAAGAAGAAGAAGAAGAAGAAGAAGAAGAAGAAGAAGAAGAAGAAGAAGAAGAAGAAGAAGAAGAAGAAGAAGAAGAAGAAGAAGAAGAAGAAGAAGAAGAAGAAGAAGAAGAAGAAGAAGAAGAAGAAGAAGAAACAAGGAGAGATTAATCAAAGAAAACAAACTAAAAACTAAATAGGTTCCCCCTTTTATCTGTTGATTAATTGTCGGAGTAGAGAACACACAGTTTTGTGTGACTCAAAATGGGTCATATGCATTTCAGGTAAAATAACCCAATGTTTATCTCCCAGGACAAATTAGCTAGCAAAAGCAAGCAAACTAAATGTCCATGAATGTTTAATATGTGTTTTGACCTCTCCCCAAATTAATATAGTTGGTTTACAGTTGGTTTTGGTATTTTAACCTGCGTGTCATGAACGCGTCTGGTGGGCATAGACAAAATCAACATGCGGAGCCGGTTTGGTCATCATGTTAAACCCCACAGAAGTCAAACTTCAACGCAGAATCGCATTATTGGAAACCAAGACTGTTCTCAGGGTAGGCCTGGTTGTAGCTGGATATTTTCTAGTCACGCCAGGGACAATTTTAGCATTTTAGCTAACCCTAACCCTTTTCCTAATATTAACCTAATTCTCCTAATATGCCACATTAATTATCCTAACCTGCTGCGTAAGTTCTCCTAGTTGCTCCCTACACATGTCAAGATGGGATATATGAGGTTCCCTGTGAGGGCATTATCTTTTATATATCTATACTTTTTGGGATGGTAAAACATTTTCAGTGTAAACTTAAATGACTAAAATCAGTATATATAAAGTATGTACAAAATATAATGGAGCTATATATTTTTTTATAAGGTCATCTTTGAGAACTAACAATCACCAAAAACTGGACAGTAGGGGAGAATAAAAAGTTGAAAAAAATGTCATGGCATTGGGCCCCCATTAATTGCAGGAAATTAGCTTAAAACATAAATACTTTGTCTCTGCGGCCAAGAGGATGGCCTCTAAAATATTAGGTCAGAGTCTGTGCCATTGGCCACGCCCACTACTATCATTTTAAAAACGTTTTTTCATCACAAGCTCTAATGAACACGACCCAGGAAACCACACTCACAGGCAAGAAGTCCTCTGACTCTCCGTGGGTCTGCCACAACATCAGCTGCAGCCACAGAGTAACTGCTTCAGTGTGTGTGTGTGTGTGTGGGTGTGTGTGTGTGCTAAACCACTGTGCAGGGGGTGAACACCTACATCACTAAGGCATGCTTTAAGGTCTTAGCTGGGTCACAGTTTTTGTGAAAGAGGTTGTACATGTCCTAATGGGGTCAAAATATCCTCTGATTCATGTTGATTCTAGACAAAGCAATTCAGAGTGCATTTCAGAAACATGACTTGATAAGATTCATCACTGAATCAGACACATAAGCCTAAACAAAAGCACACTCACAGACCACAGCAGCACATAGCTTGTCCGGTATGTGTGTAGAGTAAGCATCGCTGCTGCTTTCCTGAGACCTAGAAGTACTGTCTTCTTGGACATAGAAAATACCTGGGTTCGTGGTATTGACGGTCCATCTCACATTGTGTCCTGGTGCAGTGGGCTGTGAGTTCACATCCCAGACAGTTTGGAATATCTACTCTGTTACATATGTGCATGTAGGGCTCAATGGAAAAAAGATCAGCTTCACCACTGTGACACAAAAAGCCATGGTGTGCATCCCAAATTCCCTATTCCCTATATAGTGCACTACTTTTGACAAGAGCCTGATGGGAATAGGGTGCCATTTGGGACCCTGACATGGTAATGAGCCTATACAGTATTCATCTCAGATCCATTAATGGCACAGCTAAAGTAGATTAGATAGACTCCCATCCATCACATGACATCACACACTGTCAATAGACACATAGGCGGTGTCCGAATACCCATACTAGCGTACTACATACTTAAACTGCATACTATTTAGCACGTACTGTTTAGTAAAAAGTATGCAGCATGCCACGGCCGCAACGCAATAGCAGCTCCTGACTGGCTGAGTAGGTGGGGCAGGGCCGAGTGCAGGTGGATTTTTCCAAATTCAACAGACATGCATCGCATTACCCAGCCTGATAATAGCTAGTTTCCATTTTGATTAATTTCTCTAAACTCTGAATAAAATAGGAATGTAGTTATAGGCCAACAATAGCGTAGCCCATATACGTGTAGCCCATCTATCCTATTTAAAAAGGACTGAAGACAGAAACAGATCATTTGGTTCCATTTCAGCATATTTATTAGTGAAACCAAAGTGCTGTAATATATATAAATTAAATCAAATAGCCTAGTACACACACTAAAACCTTTCAATTCTTCAAATCAAAAGGCTATTGCACAGAAAAACGTGGACAGTCGGGTGCAAAGGGAAATTCAGAACCGCTGGACAGACAGCAACCTAATAAACTAAAGCGCTGATCATTGGGAACAAGATCAGAATGACTTAAGGTTTGATCCATAAATTAAGTAACTAAATAGGTAGCCTAGCCTACAAAACTAAAACAATCCACATGTTCAAATCAAAAGGCATGATTAACATGACATTAATAACGCAGCCACGCAGCCACATCCCGAGTCCCCGGTGTCGACACATTCAGAAATCAAAAGACGGTTAAGTATTAATTGAAAAGCTCTGACGAAGGCCAAGAGAACAAGAAACACTTTTCAATGAGAAAACAGAAATCCACTTTGGGTAAATAGATACTTCTGTTTTCAAAGATGTAGCCTACGATGCAATACTTCTGATAATTTTAAGTAGAACAAAAATGACTTAGCCTACATTTGAACACCACCGCAGAAGCTTCGCTATTCGGCATCTTCCCAATTAAGTAGCCTAGTTTTGTTTGGCTACTTGAAGAGAACTAGGGCCCTTCCCTCGCAGCCCAACTCTTCCAATGCATTGTGGAAAAGTGTGCATCGAATTCTGCTAGATGAAGAGCCGAAATTAGTATAACATCCTGGCATTTAAACCATACTCGATTTTCGAAAAATTCACATACTATAACACATTCTATTTTCGTATACTGAGAATGAGTCATGCATGAATGTATTGTTTCCCGCTATTCGTTGATTTTGGTAGCACATCCCCATATCTAATTGATCAGCTGTTGTCAAAGCCTAAATTATACTTGATTTTAGAAATGTTCTATACTATTACAGTTTTTCTGAATTGCTAAAATACTAAACACCATTCTCTGAACCAAATGCTCAGTGGCCTAAACCCATTTGTCGAATCAATCACTCTTTTTGCAAAACTCTAAACACATTCTCACTCACTAAAACACATTTCGCACTGTGATGCACTTGTGTTACAAAATGGTAAACACAGGCGGCAAAGGTTAAACACAACTACAACACAGTTGTCATCGTTTACACACAACGACTCCAAATTGTTCACACTTGTTTCTAATGATGTGATCAAACCAATTGTACAGAATATAAGCCAGTTCAGAGTGCACAGGTGGCACAGGTGCGTTGAATGTTGATACCAACAATTGATGGAAACAATCTGAGGCAGAGGAGGAAGAGTATGTGTAAGAGGTGGTGGACGAGGAGGAAGAGTACGAGGACGAGGAAGAGCAAGACCAAGAACAGTAATTTCAGAAGAAATTCGAGCAACTGTGATAAACCATGTTGTTGTTCATGGAATGACAATGAGGGAACCAGCACAAAGACGTGATGCTGAGGCAGAATGAATCTCTCATTGACTTTGATTTCGCAGTTGCACAACATTTTTGAGTGTACTGTAATGTGCTTTTCATTTAGAGTTTTCTTTGTTCTTTGGGCTTTTGCAGTTGGACTACTGTATTTTTATGCAAGTGCTGAATATACAGACATTCAATACTTTATTACTTGCAGTACTTACAGTATACAATATATTCACTGTACTAAGTTGTGATTACTATACTTTTTGTTTTAATTGCAAAATGCGTTTACTATATACATATTTTTTTTGCCCTGGACGCATTTTTTGATGTAGTGTCTAATGAACGCTCTGTAGTGTTTATATATTGACTGGCTGTGTGTATGATCTGAAAGCATTGTTTGATTCTGAGCGCAGATTAAATGGTTTTGAGGTGATTGTTTGATTTTGCCAGAAGAGTCAGGGGTTTTGTGAATGTAGTTTGAAGATTTGGTTTTGTGTTTAAAGTTTTGAGAAAATGGGTGAAGGTTTCAAGAAATGTGTCTTAGCAATGGACAAAAACGATAACTTATTTTTTTCGTATACTCAAACGGCCTACTATTTAGGACGCAAGTATGGGTATTCGGATACGGCCATGCTCATTTCACATCTCTCTTTCCACTATCTCTCTCTCCCGCTCTCTCTCACACACATCTCTCTCTCACACACACACGCAAACACACTGGTGTGTGTGTGCGCGTGCGTGCACTGTTTGGAGGGTGCAGCTGTTGGCACAGCGGGGATTGTGCCAGTGTGTGTAGCAGAGAGACACACAGACAGTCACACAGGGGTGAGGTCTGTGGCCCGTGAAAACTGATGCCGGGCACAGTGCCCCACTTTGAGGCTGTCTCCTCTCCTCCAGACCCATTTAACACCTGACGCAACATCTACACAGAAAAAGAAACAGAGCGAGAAACAGAGAGAGAGAGAGAGAGAGAACAAAGCCTTCACTACCTCATCCTGGAATATCCAAGGCCTGAGGTCATCTGCCTTTGGCCTAAAGTGGTCCTCTGTAGCTGTAAAGTGGTCCTCTGTAGCTCAGCTGGTAGAGCACGGCGCTTGTAACGCCAAGTTAGTAGGTTCGATCCCCGGGACCACCCATACACAAAAATGTATGCACGCATGACTGTAAGTCGCTTTGGATAAAAGCGTCTGCTAAATGGCATATTATTATTATTATTATTAAAGAGCAGGAACCTGGACTTCACCAAAGAAATCGGGAATACAGACATTGTCATCCTACAAGAAACATGGTATAGAGGAGACGGACCCACTGGTTGCCCTCTAGGTTACAGAGAGCTGGTAGTCCCATCCACTAAACTACCAGGTGTGAAACAGGGAAGGGACTCAGGGGGTATTCTAATTTGGTATAGAGCATACCTAACTCACTCTATTAAATTAATCAAAACAGGAACATTTTACATTTGGCTAGAAATTCAAAAGGAAATGATCTCAACAGAGAAAAATGTCCTCCTGTGTGCTACCTATATCCCCCCACTAGAATCTCCATACTTTAATGAAGACAGCTTCTCCATCCTGGAGGGGGAAATCAATCATTTCCAGATGCAGGGACATGTACTAGTCTGTGGTTACCTAAATGCCAAAACTGGACAAGAACCTGACACCCTCAGCACTTAGGGGGACAAACACCTAACTGGAGGTGACAGCATTCCCTCCCCCATATGCCCCCCTTGGCACAACTACAACAACATAACCAACAAAAACGGGTCACAACTCCTGCAGCTCTGTCGCACGCTGGGTATGTACATAGTCAATGGTAGGCTTCGAGGGGACTCCTACGGTAGGTACACCTATAGCTCATCGCTTGGCAGTAGTACTGTAGACTACTTTATCACTGACCTCAACCCAGAGTCTCTCAGAGCGTTCACAGTCAGCCCACTAACACCCCTATCAGACCACAGCAAAATCACAGTCTACTTGAACAGAGCAATACTCAATCATGAGGCATCAAAGCCAAAGGAACTGAATAATATTAAGAAATGCTATAGATGGAAGGAAAGTAGTGTCGAAACCTACCAAAAAACAATTAGGCAACAACAAATTAAATCCCTTTTAGACAACTTCCTAGACAAAACATTCCACTGTAATAGTGAAGGTGTAAACTTGGCAGTAGAAAACCTAAACAGTATATTTGACCTCTCAGCTTCCCTATCAAATCTAAAAATCTCTAACAGAAAACCGAAGAAAAGTAACAACAGTGACAAATGGTTTGATGAAGAATGCAAAAACCTAAGAAAGAAATGGAGAAACCTATCCAACCAAAAACATAGAGACCCAGAAAACCTGAGCCTACGCCTTCACTATGGTGAATCACTAAAACAATACAGAAAAACACTACGGAAAAAGAAGGAACAGCATGTCAGAAATCAGCTCAATGTAATTGAAGAATCCATAGACTCTAACCACTTCTGGGAAAATTGGAAAACACTAAACAAACAACAACACGAAGAGATGTATGGGTAAACCACTTCTCCAATCTTTTTGGCCCTATATCAAAGAACAAACAGCAAAGAAATATACATGATCAAATGCAAATCTTAGAATCAACTATTAAAGACTACCAGAACCCACTGAATTCTCCAATTACATTGAACTACAGGACAAAATACAAACCCTCCAACCCAAAAAGGCCTGTGGTGTTGATGGTATCCTCAATGAAATGATAAAATATACAGACCACGAATTCAAATTTGCTATACTTAAACTCTTTAACATCATCCTTAGCTCTGGCATCTTCCCCAATATTTGGAACCAAGGACTGATCACCCCAATCCACAAAAGAGGAGACAAATTTGACCCCAATAACTACCATGGGATATGCGTCAACAGCAACCTTGGGAAAATCCTCTGCATTATCATTAACAGCAGACTAGTTCATTTCCTCAGTGAAAACAATGTACTGAGCAAATGTCAAATTGGCTTTTTACCAAATTACCGTACGACTGTCACGTTCGTTCATAAACGGGACGGACCAAGGCGCAGCGTGATATGCCAACATGTTTATTAAACGAATAAACACAACGGCAAAACAATAAACTAACGATACGTGACGTCTTAAGGTGCACACAACAAACCTCACACGGAACAAGATCCCACAACCCACTAGTGCCAATAGGCTGCCTAAGTATGGTCCCCAATCAGAGACAACGAGCGACAGCTGCCTCTGATTGGGAACCACACTGGCCAACATAGATCTAGAATACTAGATCCTACAACATAAAACAAACACAACAAGGAATATACACACCCTGACTCAACATATAAGCGTCCCCTGAGTCAGGGCGTGACAACGACAGACCACGTATTCACCCTGCACACCCTAATTGACAAACAAACAAACCAAAACAAAGGCAAAGTCTTCTCATGCCTTGTTGATTTAAAAAAAGCTTTTGACTCAATTTGGCATGAGGGTCTGCTACACAAATTGAAGGAAAGTGGGGTCGAGGGAAAAATGTACGACATTATAAAATCCATGTACACAAACAAGTGTGCGGTTAAAATTGGCAAAAAACACACACATTTCTTTCCACAGGGCCAAGGGGTGAGACAGGGATGCAGTTTAAGCCCCACCCCTCTTCAACATACAGTTGAAGTTTACATACACCTTAGCCTTAACACAGTTTTTCATAATTCCTGACATTTAATCATAGTAAAAATTCCCTGTCTTAGGTCAGTTAGGATCACCACTTTATTTTAAGAATGTGAAATGTCAGAATAATAGTAGAGAGAATTATTTATTTCAGATTTGATTTCTTTCATCACATTCCCAGTGGGTCAGAAGTTTACATACACTCAATTAGTATTTGGTAGCATTGCCTTTAAATTGTTTAACTTGGGTCAAACGTTTCGGGTAGCCTTCCACAAGCTTCCCACAATACATTTACGCCCATTCCTCCTGACAGAGCTGGTGTAACTGAGTCAGGTTTGTAGGCCTCCTTGCTCGCACATGCTTTTTCAGTTCTGTCCACAAATTATCTATAGGATTGAGGTCAGGGATTTGTGATGGCCACTCCAATACATTGACTTTGTTGTCCTTAAGCCATTTTGCCACAACTTTGGAAGTATGCTTGGGGTCATTGTCCATTTGGAAGACCCATTTGCGACCAAGCTTTAACTTCCTGACTGATGTCTTGAGATGTTGCTTCAATAACTCCACATAATTTTCCTTACTCATGATGCCATCTATTTTGTGAAGTGCACCAGTCCCTCCTGCAGCAAAGCACCCCCACAGCATGATGCTGCCACCCCCGTGCTTCACGGTTGGGATGGTATTCTTCGGCTTGCAAGCGACCCCCTTTTTCCTCCAAACATAACGATGGACATTATGGCCAAACAGTTCTATTTTTGTTTCATCAGACCAGAAGACATTTCTCCAAAAGGTACGATCTTTGTCCCCATGTGCAGTTGCAAACCGTAGTGTGGCTTTTTTTATGGTGGTTTTGGAGTAAGGGCTTCTTCCTTGCTGAGCGGCCTTTCAGGTTATGTCGATATAGGACTCATTTTACTGTGGATATACAGTGAGGGAAAAAAGTATTTGATCCCCTGCTTATTTTGTACGTCTGCCCACTGACAAAGTATTTGACCCCTCTGCAAAACATGACTTAGTACTTGGTGGCAAAACCGTTGTTGGCAATCACAGAGGTCAGACGTTTCTTGTAGTTGGCCACCAGGTTTGCACACATCTCAGGAGGGATTTTGTCCCACTCCTCTTTGCAGATCTTCTCCAAGTCATTAAGGTTTCGAGCCTGACGTTTGGCAACTCGAACCTTCAGCTCCTCCACATATTTTCTATGGGATTAAGGTCTGGAGACTGGCTAGGCCACTCCAGGACCTTAATGTGCTTCTTCTTGAGCAACTCCTTTGTTGCCTTGGCCGTGTGTTTTGGGTCATTGTCATGCTGGAATACCCATCCACGACCCATTTTCAATGCCCTGGCTGAGGGAAGGAGGTTCTCACCCTAGATTTGGCGGTACATGGCCCTGCCCATCGTCCCTTTGATGCGGTGAAGTTGTCCTGTCCCCTTAGCAGAAAAACACCACCAAAGCATAATGTTTTCACCTCCATGTTTGACGGTGGGGATGGTGTTCTTGGGGTCATAGGCAGCATTCCTCCTCCTCTAAACACGCAGAGTTGAGTTGATGCCAAAGAGCTCCATTTTGGTCTCATCTGATCACAACACTTTCACCCAGTTCTCCTCTGAATCATTCAGATGTTCATTGGCAAACTTCAGACGGGCCTGTATATGTGCTTTCTTGAGCAGGGGGACTTTGCGGGCGATGCAGGATTTCAGTCCTTCACAGCGTAGTATGTTACCAATTGTTTTCTTGGTGACTATGGTCCCAGCTGCCTTGAGATCATTGACAAGATCCTCCCGTGTAGTTCTGGGCTGATTCCTCACTGTTCTCATGATCATTGCAACTCCAAGGGGTGAGATCTTGCATGGATCCCCAGGCCGAGGGAGATTTACAGTTCTTTTGTGTTTCTTCCATTTGCGAATAATCGCACCAACTGTTGTCACCTTCTCACCAAGCTGCTTGGCGATGGTCTTGTAGCCCATTCCAGCCTGACATCCTTGGAGAGCTCTTTGGTCTTGGCCAATGTTGGAGAGTTTGGAATCTGATTGATTGATTGCTTCTGTGGACAGGTGTCTTTTATACAGGTAACAAGCTGAGATTAGGAGCACTCACTTTAAGAATGTGCTCCTAATCTCAGCTCGTTACCTGTATAAAAGACACTTGGGAGCCAGAAATCTTTCTGATTGAGAGGGGGTCAAATACTTATTTCCTTCATTAAAATGCAAATCAATTTATAACATTTTTGACATGCATTTTTCTGGATTTTTTTGTTGTTATTCTGTTTCTCACCTGTTCAAATAAACCTACCATTAAAATTATAGATTGATAATTTCTTTGTCAGTGGGCAAACGTACAAAATCAGCAGGGGATCAAATACTTTTTTCCCTCACTGTAGATACTTTTGTACCTGTTTCCTCCAGCATCTTCACAAGGTCCTTTGCTGTTGTTCTGGGATTGATTTGCACTTTTCGCTCCAAAGTATGTTCATCTCTAGGAGACAGAACACGTCTCCTTCCTGAGCGGTATGACGGCTGTGTGGTCCCATGGTGTTTATACTTGCGTACTATTGTTTATACAGATGATTGTGGTACCTTCAGGTGTTTGGAAATTGCTCCCAAGGATGAACCAGACTTGTGGAGGTCTACTATTTTTTTCTGAGGTCTTGGCTGATTTCTTTAGATTTTCCCATGATGTCAAGCAAAGAGGCACTGAGTTTGAAGGTAGGCCTTGAAATACATCCACAGGTACACCTCCAATTGACTCAAATTATGTCAATTAGCCTATCCGAAGCTTCTAAAGCCATGACATCATTTTCTGGAATTTTCCAAGCTGTTTAAAGGCACAGTCAACTTAGTGTATGTAAACTTCTGACCCACTGGAATTCATACAGTGAATTATAAGTGAAATTGTCTGTCTGTAAACAATTTTTGGAAAAATGACTTGTGTCATGCACAAAGTAGATGTCCTAACCGACTTGCCAAAACTATAGTTTGTTAACAATAAATTTTGGGAGTGGTTGAAAAACGAGTTTTGATGACTCCAACCTAAGTGTATGTAAATTTCTGACTTCAACTGTATATATCAACGAGAACAGTCTGCAGCACCCGGCCTCATCCTACTAGAATCTGAAGTCAAATGTCTACTGTTTGCTGATGATCTGGTGCTTCTGTCATCAACCAAGGAGGGCCTACAGCAGCACCTAGATATTCTGCACAGATTCTGTCAGACCTGGGCCCTGACAGTAAATATCAGTAAGACAAAAATAATGGTGTTCCAAAAAAGGTCCAGTTGCCAGGATCACAAATACAAATTCCATCTAGACACTGTTGCCTTAGAGCACACAAAAAACTATACATACCTCGGCCTAAACATCAGCACCACAGGTAACTTCCACAAAGCTCTGAACGATCTGAGAGACAAGGCAAGAAGGGCCTTCTATGCCATCAAAAGGAACATAAAATTTGACATACCAATTAGGATCTGGCTAAAAATACTTGAATCAGTTATAGAACCCATTGCCCTTTATGGTTATGAGGTCTAGGGTCTGCTCACCAACCAAGAATTCACAAAATGGGACAAACACCAAATTGAGACTCTGCATTCAGAATTCTGCAAAAATATCCTCCGTGTATGTCACGTCTCCTCCCGTTGCTCCCCTCCGGCGCTCTGATTCGCCGGTCTACCGAGCCACCGGTCTGAGCGCACTACCTCGGCAACACCGGAATGGAAACCCAACGCACCCTAATCACCTCCAGCGCACCTGCACCCCTATATAGCCCCCCTATATAGCCCTGGACTGTTCAGTGTTGTGTTGTGTGTGATTGTTAGTGTCTTGTCGTGTACTCGCTCTTTGTTGTTCTCTTGCTCAGTGTTAAGTAAACCTTTACATTGTTGATTTCTGCGTCTGCGTCCTGCCTCTTCGTATCCTCAGTACTCGTCACAGTGTACAACGAAAAACACCAAATAATGCATGTAGAGCAGAATTAGGCCAATACCCGCTAATTATCAAAATCCAGAAAAGAGCCGTTAAATTCTATAACCACTTAAAAGGAAGCGATTCCCAAACCTTCCATAACAAAGCCATCACCTACAGAGAGATGAACTTGGAGAAGAGTCCCCTAAGTAAGCTGGTCCTGGGGCTCTGTTCACAAACACAAACAGACCCCACAGAGCCCCAGGACAACAACAACAACACTATTAGACCCAACCAAATCATGAGAAAACTAAAAGAGAATTACTTGACACATTGGAAAGAATTAACAAAAAAACAGAGCAAACTAGAATGCTATTTGACCCTAAACAGAGAGTACACAGTGGAAGAATACCTGACCACTGTGACTGACCCAAACTTAAGGAAAGCTTTGACCATGTACAGACTCAGTGAGCATAGCCTTGCTATTGAGAAAGGCCGCCGTAGGCAGACCTGGCTATCAAGAGAAGACAGGCTATGTGCACACTGCCCACAAAATGAGGTGGAAACTGAGCTGCAAATGTATGACCATATTAGAGACACATATTTCCCTCAGATTACAGAGATCCACAAAGAATAAGAAAACAAACCCAATTTTGATAAACTCCCTTATCTACTGGGTGAAAAAACACAGTGTGCCATCACAGCAGCAAGATTTGTGACCTGTTGCCACAAGAGACACTTGAAACCCCACCTCTTTCAGGAATACCTGGGATAGGATAAAGTAATCCTTCTACCCCCCTTACACCACCCCAAAGAGAAAAAAATATATATATACATATTGTAAAGTGGTTGTCCCACTGGCTATCATATGGTGAATGCACCAATTTGTAAGTCGCTCTGGATAAGAGCGTCTGCTAAATGACGAAAATGTAAAAATGAAAATGTAAATGTAACAAGAAAAGGGCAACCAGTGAAGAACAAACACCATTGTAAATACAACCCATATTTGTTTATTTTTTTCCCATTTGTACTTTACCTATTTTCACATTGTTACAACACTGTATATCAGGGGTGTCAAACTCATTTTAGCTCAGGGGCCACATGGAGGAAAATCTATTCCCAAGTGGGCTGGACCGGAAAAATCATGGTATATATAACTTAAAAACAACAACTTCAGATTGTTTTCTTTGTTTTAATACGATCAACATACAACATAAAGCTGGAGCCTGAGGACAGTGTGTCCAAAATAGTACAAGCACAACATCACTATTAATCATAAAACACGTCAAGTTTATTTGAAAATTCTAAAGAAAAAGAACACACAAACACACAATGCCTCAGTGATTAACAGAACTGTTTCACAGATCACAGAACTATATCAGGGTGTCATTTCTCAGGCAGAAATGTAGATAAAAATAATGAAATCCTGTTCCCCAAACAAGTGCAAGAACCACAGAGTCAAGAATAGGTTAAATATACAAATAAAATAAAATCAATTAAAAACAATAGCACATCAACATAAAAACATATAAACATAAATCTGAAAGCGTTGCTCAAACTCCCGTAACAGTCCCGTTATTTTATCTTTGAACCGCTTCATGTCTGCCACATGTTGGGTCGCGCACACATTTCTCAGACAGGGGAAGTGAGCTGCATCACCACCGGCAAGTTGCGTCTCCCACAATGACAGCTTCAACTTGAAAGAACGTATGCTGTCATAATACTGCGTGACAACTTTGTTGCGCCCTTGCAGCTGTTTGTTCAAGTTATTCAGGTGCTCTGTAACATCCACCATAAATGCAAGGTCCTGCATCCATTCTGCGGAATGAAATTCTAACACTGGTTTGCCCTTTTCTTCCATGAACTGTTCAATTTCTTCTCGTAAATCAAAGAAACGCCTCAGCACAGCACCTCGGCTTAACCATCTTACCTCAGTGTGGTATGGCAGGCCATAGATGTGGTCTTTCTCTCTGAGAAGGCTGTCAAACTGACGGTGATTCAGGCTTCTGGATCGGATGAAATTAACAGTTTGGATGACCACCTTCATGACGTTATCCATCTTTAATGACTTGCAACACAAAGCCTCCTGGTGCAAAATACAGTGAAACGTCAAAAATCACGTCCTCCATTTGCAGATTGCACTTTCTCTCTGAACTTTGTCACAACGCCTGCTTTTTTCCCGATCATTGAGGGCGCACCATCTGTAGCCAGGCTGACAGCGCGGGACCAGTCCACTCCGACCCTGTCCAGCGCGCCGACGAGTGCGGTAAAAATATCAGCTGCTGTCGTTGTATCTGTCATCGGCACCAACTCCACGAACTCCTCGGTGACGGTCAATGTGTCATCAACTCCGCGGATGAAAATGGCCAGTTGTGCAACATCTGTAATGTCCGTGCTTTCATCAATTGCAACCGAAAACGCAATAAATGACTTTACTTTTTGCTTCAACTGGCTGTCCAAATCCACTGAAAGATCGGAAATCCTGTCTGCAACTGTGTTTCTTGTCAGGCTGATATTTGCAAAAGCCTGCCGCTTTTCAGGGCACACAATCTCCGCTGCCTTCATCATGCATGTTTTTACAAATTCACCCTCACTAAATGGTTTTGAAGCCACTGCGATTTCATTAGCAATGAGGTAGCTAGCTTTCACTGCAGCGTCACTGATGTCTCGGCTGTGAGTAAACACAGACTGCTGTTTCTTCAGACCCGCCAACAGTTCATTCACCTTCTCTCATCTCCGCTGTCCTTGAAAGTTGTCATATTTGTCGGCATGAAGACTCACATAGTGGCGACGAAGGTTATATTCTTTCAGCACTGCAACATGCTCTGAACACACCAAACATACAGCTTTCCCATTCAATTCCGTGAATAAATAGGATGACCATTTTTCTTGGAACACTCTGCACTCTGCGTCCACTATTCTCTTTTTTGACAGAGACATATTGGGGCAATGAGGGTGCCAAAGCACATAATGTTAAAAGTAGAAGCCGTAATAAATATCGCGGGCAAAACAAAGTAGCTCATTGGCTGCACGTGCTTGACCTACTTGCTCTGCCCCGGTATAAACAGTTTGCTTGCTTAACACAATTGCTATTGCGCCATCCAGTGGACGCAATTGGAACAGCAGTTTATTTTATTTAAAAATTGTAGCTTTTTATACTTTACAAAAAAACAAAAAAAAAAACCTTTTTTTATTTTTATTATTATTTTTTTTTTTTTTTTATCATCTCGCAGGCCGGATTAAACCCGTTTGCGGGCCTGATCCGGCCCGCGGGCCGGACGTTTGACACCCCTGCTGTATATATACATAATATGACATTTGAAATGTATTTTTCTTTTGGAACTTCTGAGTGTAATGTTTACTGTTAATATTTATTGTTTATTTCACTTTTGTTCACTATCTACTTCACTTGCTTTGGCAATGTTAACATACGTTTCCCATGCCAATAAAGCCCTTAAATTGAATTGAGAGAGAGAGAGAGAGAGAGAGAGAGAGAGAGAGAGAGAGAGAGAGAGAGAGAGAGAGAGAGAGAGAGAGAGAGAGAGAGAGAGAGAGAGAGAGAGAGAGAGAAGAGAGAGAGAGAGAGAGAGAGCGAGAGAGAGAGAGAGAGAGAGAGCAAAGGAGTCCAATAGATACCCAGCTCCCTCAGCAGACAAGGTCATCCTCTGCTTGGCAGCATGGTTCATCAACCTCACTCATACAGACAGAAAGCAGAACTCAACCCAAAGTGGATGAGTATCATTATAAAGCTAGCCTGTAGTCAAGTTAGCCTGTCAGTAATAATGGGCCACTTTACCTCGGTCTCAGTACAACTCCCATTTTCCAAACTATAGTGCCTTAAACAGGATCCTCCAAAACCGCCCAACCCCTCCTCTTCACCCCAAGGCATCCCTTGTAAAATAAAAGCCCTTTGCTCTCTTCTCTTCCTCTCTCTTTCGTCCTCTCTTTCTCTCTCTCTTCCCCTCCCATGTTGTTGCTCAGAGCCACTGAAAGACTGACTGTGGCAGCAACAAGCTCACGTTTCAGGACAAAAAGGCTGATCCTCTGTTGTCCGAAAGGGGATACTTTCCACCCAGGCCTGCTATTTATCACTCACAACCAGTTTTTTCTCTTTTGTCTGGCTTCACCCATTGTTCCTTTATATTGAAATGCTGCCTCATTAATGTCCAAATGTTGTCTGTCAATGAAGAGGGACTGTCAAGTTGATAAGACCCTGTAAATGTTGTCAAGAATTGAAGTTGACCTGCAGCATTATTTTTGTGAGTTCATAAGAAGTGAAGACACCCTGGTTTATATACCATAATAATATAATAATAATAAGCCATTTAGCAGACGCTTTTATCCAAAGCGACTTACAGTCATGCGTGCATATTTTTTTTTAAATGTATGGGTGGTCCCGGGAATCGAACCCACTACCTTGGCGTTACAAGCGCCGTGCTCTACCAGCTGAGCTACAGAGGACCACATACCTTCCCTTCAACCATCACTCTAGTCTACACATTTTTTAAAAGAGGCTGTGGTTTTCTGTGGAAAATCAATGGACGGGTTGAAGGGAAGGTATGCATGACGAGGTTGGCTTTGTTTGAGTTTCAACTAACAAACAAACAGTGAGAGAGAGTGGGAGAGAGAGAATGAGAGAGAGAGAAGCCAAAGATGATCATCGTGTCAACAGTGTTGGGTTACAAAACTAGATGTCTTTTACAGCCTTTCGAAATGTTTGTCACCAAAAACAAACAATGCATATAAACATTAAACAAACCACTGGATTGCAACAGTCAAGACAACAGTTAGAATAAAAAGCAGGAAGTAAACAATGCCAAATGTTTGGAAATAGTGACATTTTGTTAGGGCCTCATCTCCAGTTGAATATACAACGAGATAAATACAACATTGTTAAAGGCTGTTGGGATGGAGTTTCCTATGTGAAATGACAGTCAGGATAATCAGATAATGACCTTGTAACAAGCCGATTATTCTTGTCTTGTCCCACTACACTTGAACCCCAGTGTTTCTGGGTCTAAGTTTCAAACAAAATGCCCTGAGTCTGTGACCCTAAATGGTAGACCTCTATCTCTGACCGACACTTTTAGCACTTGGGGTCAGCTTAGCTACACAGACTTTGACTTACAGCCCATGAGCCTGGAGGGCCAGAAAACACTTTCCCTAATCTAGGGTAACAAAGAAACACTGATCTGATCCAATTTCAGAACCTGAGGGTCCACGAACTGCAGCTACAGACAGCCAGCAGGAGTCTTTGAAAATATTGGAGTTAGGGGTGTCTTATGCTGTTGTTCCTGTGTCAATGTGCATGTTGTAATTTCAATGATCCACAGTCTCCCTCTAATAGAGCAGACCGCTGCGGGGCTTCCCGAGTAGCGCAGCGGTCTAAGGCACTGCATAGCAGCGCTAGAGGAATCACTACAGACCCGGGTTAGATCCCAGGCTGTGTCGCAGCCAGCCGCGAACGGGAGACCCATGAGGCGGCGCACAATTGGCCCAGCGTCGTCCGGGTTAGGGGAGGGTTTTGTCCCATCGCGGCCTAGCAACTCCTTGTGGCGGGCCGGGCGCATGCACGCTGACTACGGTCGCCAGTTGTACGGTGTTTCCTCCGACACATTGATGCAGCTGACTTCCAGGTTAAGCGAGCAGTGTGTCAAGAAGCAGTGCGGCTTGGCAGGGTCGTGTTTCGGAGGAGGCATGGCCCTTGACCTTCACCTCTCCCGAGTCCATACGGGAGTTGTAGCGATAGGACAAGACTGTAACTACCAATTGGATATCACGAAAAAGAGGTAAAAAGAAAAAGAAAAAAAGAGTAGACCACTGGGGCTGAACAAGGGAACATGTCCACCTTTCCTGAGCTTCTTCTACAATCCATATTCCCTGCTGTCTCTCTGAGCATCTTTCTCTCGATCTGACTCAGTATTTCCCTGATTGCCTTTCTATCTTTCTATCTTTCTCTTTTTCTCTCTCTCTAGTTCTCTCACTCATTCTGTCTCTCCATTTCTCTCCCTCCACCTCTCGTCTGAGGTATACAGTGCATTCGGAAAGTATTCAGACCCCTTGACTTTTTCCACATTTTGTTACGTTACAGCCTAATTCTAAAATTGATTAAAGAAATGAAAAATCCTCATTAATCTACACACAATGCCCCATAATGACAAAGCAAAAACAGGCTTTTAGAAATGCACATTTGAAATGAAATATTACATTTACATAAGTATTCAGACCCTTTACTCAGTACTTTGTTGAAGCACCTTTGGCGGTGATTACAGCCTCGAGTCTTCATGGGTATGACACTACAAGCTTGGCACAACTGTATTTGGGGAGTTCATCCCATTATTCTCTGCAGATCCTCTCAAGCGCTGTCAGGATGGATGGGAAGCGTCGCTGCCAGCTATTTTCAGGTCTCTCCAGAGATGTTAGATCGGGTTCATTCCGGTCTCTGGCTGGGCCACTCAAGGACATTCAGAGACTTGTCCCGAAGCCACTCCTGCGTTGTCTTGGCTGTGTGCTTAGGGTCGTTGTCCTGTTGGAAGGTGAACCTTCGCCCCTGTCTGAGCGCTCTGGAGCAGGTTTTCATCAAGGATCTCTCTGTACTTTGCTCAGTTCATCTTTCCCTCGATCCTGACTAGTCTCCCAGTCCCTGCCGCTGAAAAACATCCCTACAGCATGATGCTGCCACCACCATGCTTCACTGTAGGGATGGTGCCAGGTTTCCTCCAGATGTGACGCTTGGCATTCAGGCCAAAGAGTTCAATCTTGGTTTCATCAGACCAGAGAATCTTGTTTCTCATGGTCTGAGAGTCCTTTAGGTGCCTCTTGGCAAACTACAAGTGGGTTGTCATGTGCCTTTTACTGAGGAGTGGCTTCCGTCTGGCCACTCTTCCATAAAGGCCTGATTGGTGGAGTGCTGCAGAGATGGTTGTCCTTCTGGAAGGTTCTCCCATCTCCACAGAGGAACTCTGGTGCTCTGTTAGAGTGACCATTGGGTTCTTGGTCACCTCCCTGACCAAGGCCCTTCTCACCCGATTGCTCAGATAGGCCTGGCGGCCAGCTCTAGGAAGAGTTTTGGTGGTTCCAAACTTCTTCCATTTAAAAATGATGAGGCCACTGTTTTCTTGGGGACCTTCAATGCTGCAGAAATGTTTTGGTACCCTTCCCCAGATCTGTGCCTCGACACAATCCTGTCTCGGAGCTCTATGGACAATTCCTTCAACCTCATGGCTTGGTTTTTGCTCTGATATGCATTGTCAACTGTGGGACCTTATACAGACAGGTGTGTGCCTTTCCAAATCATGTCCAATCAATTGAATTTACCACAGGTGGACTCCAATCAAGTTGTAGAAACATCTCAAGAATGATCAATGGAAACAGGATGCACCTGAGCTCAATTTCGAGTCTCATAGCAAAGGGTCTTAATACTTATGTAAATAAGGTATTTCTGTTTTTAATTTTTTTATGAATTTGCAAAACTTTCTAAAAACCTGTTTTTGCTTTGTCATTATGGGGTATTGTGTGTAGATTGATGAGGATTTAATTTAATTTAATCCATTTTAAAATAAGGCTGTAACGTAACAAAATGTGGAAAAGGGAAGGGGTCTGAATACTTTCCGAATGCACTGTATGAAAGGTACACCTCTTGAAAAATCTAAGTGTTTCAATCAACCAAAACATGAAAAAATCTGCAGGCTGACCTAAAAAGGAAGAAAAACAAATGTTTTCAGAACGAAGGGGCCTTTTTACATTTGGATTAGCACTGTTCGGTGCTTCACTGGAGCGCAGCCAAGCCTAACAGCACACTTGAGCTTCTGTCTCCCCAACCTACCTTTGAATCGCTACAGATCCCATTTCCACCAAGCCACCTGCTCTCGTCTTGACTTATAAAGTTCTAGGAAACAACATTACGACCGATTGATTGACCGCCATTAGAGCACCAAAGTGCACTAGGGAGACAACTGAATGATATTCTTGTGTTTTGGGAAGAGGATAACGAGGTTAGACTGTTAATGATATACAAAAGTGTCCTGATCAGACCACGTAGACTTGTAGATCATCACATGAACATAGCCTAATTAAGAAGATACTTTATCGATGATGACACTTTATCAAGCACCAATCATCATACAGTAGCGCCATGTTTTATGGGTATAGTGATGATTAATCAAAGCACTTGTTTCTGGCAGCTGTTTGAGGTCTGAGGAAAACCTCACTGATCAAGCTTTTTCTTTGAAAACGGAAAAGCTATTGGAAAATTGACATTCGAGTTGGATATGATTTCTTTTAAGTATTGAAAAGGGGGGCATGGCTTGTTCTTTATTACTTAAAATAGTGTTTTGGCAATGCTAAAATTAGCTAAGACAAAAAAATATTTGCACAAAAGGAAAAGCATATGGGCTTAAATGTAATTAGTCTCTTTCCCCCTGCACGTCGCTAACAAGAACCACTTGTTCTCCGCTGGGAGCCTTCCAGGAGAGCAACAAATCATCTCAGAGCACAGCTAAGAATGAATGAGCTCAGGAACTCACCACCAAAGAGCAGCCAGGGCTCATAAGACAGACCTCAAAAGAATATCAGACACCACAAAAACTTTAAGGAGTATCTCTTTGCAGTGCCTGAGAGCGATGGAAAGTCCATGAACAGTTAAGTCATAAGATCAGTAACCTGCTGGAATCCACAAAACAGAATATTAAACTACACCACCAAATGTGAAACAAATTACCCGAGATGCTGGCAAATAAATAACTTGACAAACAAGATGAGGATAATGCCACAATACAGAGACCGTCAAGCGGAACTAATCCCATTGGGTAATCTGAATGACAGGATGACTTAATACAAAAATGTATTTACCCCAGATATACTGTTTTGTTAATCCAATCTATAAAGCCTCTTCACACATTACATCGGAAGACTGACAATTCCAGTGGAGAAAACATGGATTCTTAGCTGAATCCCTTGTTAGGGCAAAGGGGCAATAACAGACATCTTCATGCTAGACTATTTCTTTGAAAATAGTGTTTTATGATAGAGATGACAGATCTGAGGAAGGAATGGAATGAAGATTCTACTCTACATTAATCTACTGTATATATACAGTACATTCTAAAGAATTGTACACATCAATACAAAAGTTGTGTCATGAAATTGCTCAATTAGTTAGTTGTGATACCACCACCATGAAGCATCTCTCTAGAAAATCCACCCAGGTATGAATTCTCTAAACAGATAACATTTTCAGCTACCACTTTGGTTGAAAGAGGTTGTGAAAGGTTTGAATGGATATTTTGTCACTTATAATTCTTCATCTGGCTTTTAAACCATGCTGTGGTTCGGCTTGGGAGCTCACACTTCAGGGTTTCCTGTGGCTCCGGACATTTGCCCGGCAACATTTTAATTTACCGGATATTTGAGAAATCTCCCGGACCCATATGCATTTGGTGCGTAACCTGGTTAGGGCGTGCACCCACATGTGCTCAGAATGACAAAATTATGGTAATTAATTTTCACATGTGAGTTCCAAATATCTCTAACGGTCGCCCCAGCGTGAGTTGTTGTATGCACGTGATGTCAGAATGAACTCACTGTTCCAAAATGTGATTGTTACGCAACAGGACAGTTAACAAACGCTACCTGCTAATTATCTATAGGTTATGTTTCAACTTGTCAATTTCAAATTATTTTCTAACAACACATAAGTGTTATTTCATAGTTTTTATGTCTTCACTATTATTCTACAATGTAGAAAATAGTAAAAATAGTGAAATATCCTTGAATGAGTAGGTGTGTCCAAACTTTTCACTGGTATTGTACATACAAACCTACATACCTAGAATCATGTAGTAACCAAAAAAGTGTTAAACAAATTAAAATATATTTTATATTTGAGATTCTTCAAATAGCCACCCTTCGCCTTGATGCTAGCTTTGCACACTCTTGGCATTCTCTCAACCAGCTTCACCTGGAATGCTTTTCCAACAGTCTTGAAGGAGTTCCCACATATGCTGAGCACTTGTTGGCTGCTTTTCCTTCACTCTGCCGTCCGACTCATCCCAAACCATCTCAATTGGGTTGAGGTTAGGGGATTGTGGAGGCCAGGTCATCTGATGCAGCACTCCATCACTCTCCTTCTTGGTAAAATAGCCCTTACACAGCCTGGAGGTGTGTTGGGTCATTGTACTGTTGGAAAACAAATGATAGTCCCACTTAGCCCAAACCAGATGGGATGGCATATCGCTGCAGAATGCTGTTTTAGCCATGCTGGTTAAGTGTGCCTTGAATTCTAAATAAATCACAGACAGAGTCACCAGCAAAGCACCCCCACACCATAACACCTCCTCCTCCATTTGTTACAGTGGGAACTACACATGCGGAGATCACCCGTTCACCCACACTGCGTCTCATAAAGACACAGCGGTTATAACCACCAATCTCCAATTTGGACTCCAGACCAAAGGACAGATTTCCACCGGTCCAATGTCCATTGCTCGTGTTTCTTGAACCAAGCAGGTCTCTTCTTCTTATTTGTGTCCTTTAGTAGTGGTTTCTTTGCAGCAATTCGACCATGAAGGCCTGATTCACACAGTCCCCTCTGAACAAAATGATGTTGAAATGTGTCTGTTACTTGAACTCTGTGAAGCATTTATTTGGGCTGCAATTTCTGAGGCTGGTAACTCTAATGAACTTATCCTCAGCAGCAGAGGTAACTCTGCGTCTTCCATTCCTGTGGCGGTCCTCATTAGAGCCAGTTTCATCATAGCGCTTGATGGTTTTTGCGACTGCACTTGAAGAAACTTTCAAAGTTTCAAATGTTTCCGTATTGACTGACCTTCATGTCTTAAAGTAATGATGGACTGTCATTTCTCTTTGCTTATTTGAGCTGTTCTTGCCATAATATGGACTTGGTCTTTTACCAAATAGGACTATCTTCTGTATACCCCCCTTCCTTGTCACTACACAACTGATTGGCTCAAATGTATTAAGACGGAAAGAAATTCAACAAATTAACTTTTAAGAAGGCACACCTGTTAATTGAAATGCATTCCTCCATTTGTTACGGTGGGAACTACACATGCGGAGATCACCCGTTCACCCACACTGCGTCTCATAAAGACACAGCGGTTATAACCACAAATCTCATGAAGCTGGTTGAGAGAATGTCAAGAGTGTGCAAAGCTGTCATCAAGGCAAAGGGTGGCTATTTGTAGAATATAAAATATGTTTTGATTTGTTAAAAAATGTTTGGTTACTACATGATTACATATGTGTTATTTCATTGTTTGGATGTCTTCACTATTATTCTACAATGGTAAAATTAGTAAAAATAAAGAAAAACCCTTGAATGAGTAGGTGTGTCCAAACATTTGACTGGTAGTGTATGTACAGTGAGGGAAAAAAGTATTTGATCCCCTGCTGATTTTGTACGTTTGCCCACTGACAAAGACATGATCAGTCTATAATTTTAATGGTAGGTTTATTTGAACAGTGAGAGACAGAATAACAACAACATTTTCCAGAAAAACGCATGTCAAAAATTTTATAAATTGATTTGCATTTTAATGAGGGAAATAAGTATTTGACCCCTCTGCAAAACATGACTTAGTACTTGGTGGCAAAACCTTTGTTGGCAATCACAGAGGTCAGACGTTTCTTGTAGTTGGCCAACAGATTTGCACACACCTCAGGAGGGATTTTGTTCCACTCCTCTTTGCAGATCTTCTCCAAGTAATTAAGGTTTCAAGGCTGACGTTTGGCAACTCAAAACTTCAGCTCCCTACACAGATTTTCTATGGGATTAAGGTCTGGAGACTGGCTAGGCCACTCCAGGACCTTAATGTGCCTCTTCTTGAGCCACTCCTTTGTTGCCTTGGCCGTGTGTTTTGGGTTATTGTCATGCTGGAATACCCATCCACAACCCATTTTCAATGCCCTGGCTGAGGGAAGGAAGTTCTCACCCAAGATTTGACAGTACATGGCCCCGTCCATCGTCCCTTTGATGTGGTGAAGTTGTCCTGTCAGAAAAACACCCCCAAAGCATCATGTTTCCACCTCCATGTTTGACGGTGGGGATGGTGTTCTTGGGGTCATAGGCAGCATTCCTCCTCCTCCAAACACGGCGAGTTGAGTTGATGCCAAAGAGCTCGATTTTGGTCTCATCTGACCACAACACTTTCACCCAGTTCTCCTCTGAATCATTCAGATGTTCATTGGCAAACTTCAGACGGCCCTGTATATGTGCTTTCTTGAGCAGGGGGACCTTGCGGGCGCTGCAGGATTTCAGTCCTTCATGGCGTAGTGTGTTACCAATTGTTTTCTTGGTGACTATGGTCCCAGCTGCCTTGAGATCATTGACAAGATCCTCCCGTGTAGTTCTGGGCTGATTCCTCACCGTTCTCATGATCATTGCAACTCCACGAGGTGAGATCTTGCATGGAGCCCCAGGCCGAGGGAGATTGACAGTTATTTTGTGTTTCTTCCATTTGCGAATAATCGCACCAACTGTTGTCACCTTCTCACCAAGCTGCTTGGCGATGGTCTTGTAGCCCATTCCAGCCTTGTGTAGGTCTACAATCTTGTCCCTGACATCCTTGGAGAGCTCTTTGGTCTTGGCCATGGTGGAGAGTTTGGAATCTGATTGATTGATTGCTTCTGTGGACAGGTGTCTTTTATACAGGTAACAAACTGAGATTAGGAGCACTCCCTTTAAGAGTGTGCTCTTTATCTCAGCTCGTTACCTGTATAAAAGACACCTGGGAGCCAGAAATCTTTCTGATTGAGAGGGGGTCAAATACTTATTTCCCTCATTAAAATGCAAATCAATTTATAATATTTTTGACATGCGTTTTTCTTGATTTTTTTGTTGTTATTCTGTCTCTCACTGTTCAAATAAACCTACCATTAAAATTATAGACTGATAATTTCTTTGTCAGTGGGCAAACGTACAAAATCAGCAGGGGATCAAATACTTTTTTCCCTCACTGTATATATGTATGGAGCATAATGTATTTACAGTTTTATCCACTTAGTTCTAATGCTAAGCTATTTGCCAGCTATGTGTGGTGCCATGTTTGTTGACATTATACAATGTATTCTGGGTGTCATGTAAACGTCTGTCAGATCAAAGATGTTATAATGAGGTGAAGTAATGTTTCACTTATCTTTCGAGTAAACTTCCGGAAGTGAATGAAGGGAAGTGAATGATCGTAGACGACACACCCCCTTGAACATGAATACTGCGAAAAAAAAATTAAACTATCCATCGTCGCACAAACTACCCATCGTCGGATTACTTTTGATGTCTAGAAAGTGTTTTATTCAATTATTTCGATCAATGTTGATCTCAACCGTGATGTGATGAATTATACATAGTAATTGCTATTAGCTAATTCATATTGTGGTTTCTGTCAGCTGAGAGTTCTCTAAATATGACCGCTTATGTTACGTCAATCTTTCCTTAGTTAGCGCTAGGACTAGTGTAGCCTACATTTTCCGGTTTGGATGATTGTGTAAGCTGTCGCTATTTCTGTGAATGTCTGAACATTGCATCCAAAAATAAATTGGTCACATTCAGGACATAACTTTGTAAGGACTGTGTTTGTGCAAAATGTTTTTATGAAAAAACAGTGTGGCTAGCTCAAATGCTGACTGTTGCGTCAATCGAAACTGGACGTTTTAAATAAGCGTTCTAATCACACCGGTTTGAGCGTACCATGCAGGGACCACTGTAGAATGATCACACCTGTTTGTTGGTACGTGTGAAAAGGTTAACAGAACATGCAAGTCGAGAATGCAACGATGTGTGGTCCTTCTTACCAAATTATGATGTGCACTTTGAAGATGTTAGAATAACTGTCCACATTTCCTTTACCTCCGCCAACAAGACGAGTAACAAACAGCAAAATCACTAACCTATTTCAATTTACTATCCTCCATTTTAGAAAAGTTGACCTATTCTATTGGTCAGCTTGTCGAGAAAGAGATAGCCTATTCCAAACAGACTCTGTGACAGTTGTGGGAAGATAGATCCCAAATTCATACAACCAGTAAGCCTAGGCTACATAAAAATCAAAAGGTTAAAAAGCTATGAGGCTGATGCAACTGATCTGAAGTTTTAGCTTAAAATGTTGATAAACGATTATTACTTCACATTATAAGCGCAGCATTGCGCACAAGGCCACAAGAGAGTATGCTACGCGTGAATGTTCGTTCCATAATGCAATTAGCAGAAAACATTGTTGTCAAAAAGGTACCACACATGCAAGCGTTTTCATGTGACAGAGATGAAAATATCAGTTAGAAATGTAGAAAGTGAGGAGATCTAATAGCCTACTTTGAAGCAAGGTAAGACATGCCTCATAATATGTATTAAAACATTCAGGTTTGAAACAATTAAGTATATTTTTTCAAAATGCATAGCCTACTCAAATCAAATCAAATCAAATGTTATTGGCCACATGCGCCGAATACAACAGGTGCATACATTACAGTGAAATGCTTACTTACAGCCCTTAACCAACAGTGCATTTATTTTAAAAATAAAACAACAACAAAAAAAGTGTTGAGAAAAAAAGAGCAGAAGTAAAATATAATAACAGTAGGGAGGCTATATACAGGGGGGTACCGGTGCAGAGTCAATGTGCGGGGGCACCGGCTAGTTGAGGTAGTTGAAGTAATATGTACATGTGGGTAGAGTTAAAGTGACTATGCATAAATAATTAACAGAGTAGCAGCAGCGTAAAAGGATGGGGTGGGGGGGCAGTGCAAATAGTCTGGGTAGCCATGATTAGCTGTTCAGGAGTCTTATGGCTTGGGGGTAGAAGCTGTTGAGATGTCTTTTGGACCTAGACTTGGCACTCCGGCACCGCTTGCCGTGCGGTAGCAGAGAGAACAGTCTATGACTAGGGTGGCTGGAGTCTTTGACAATTTTGAGGGCCTTCCTCTGACACCACCTGGTATAGAGGTCCTGGATGGCAGGAAGCTTGGCCCCAGTGATGTACTGGGCCGTACGTACTACCCTCTGCAGTGCCTTGCGGTCGGAGGCCAAGCAGTTGCCATACCAGGCGGTGATGCAACCAGTCAGGATGCTCTCGATGGTGCAGCTGTAGAATTTTTTGAGGATCTAAGGACCCATGCCAAATCTTTTCAGTCTCCTGAGGGGGAATAGGCTTTGTTGTGCCCTCTTCATGACTGTCTTGGTGTGTTTGGACCATGATAGTTCGTTGGTGATGTGGACACCAAGGAACTTGAAGCTCTCAACCTGTTCCACTACAGCCCCGTCGATGAGAATGGGGGCGTGCTCAGTCCTCTTTTTTTTCCTGTAGTCCACAATCATCTCCTTTGTTTTGGTCACGTTGAGGGAGAGGTTGTTGTCCTGGCACGACACGGCCAGGTCTCTGACCTCCTCCCTATAGGCTGTCTCATCGTTGTCGGTGATCAGGCCTACCACTGTTGTGTCGTCGGCAAACTTAATGATGGTGTTGGAGTCGTGCCTGGCCATGCAGTCATGGGTGAACAGAGAGTACAGGAGGCGACTGAGCACGCACCCCTGAGGGGCCCCCGTGTTGAGGATCAGTGTGGCAGATGTGTTGTTACCTACCCTTACCACCTGGGGCGGCCCGTCAGGAAGTCCAGGATCCAGTTGCAGAGGGAGGTGTTTAGTCCCAGGATCCTTAGCTTAGTGATGAGCTTTGAGGGCACTATGGTGTTGAATGCTGAGCTGTAGTCAATGAATAGCATTCTCACGTAGGTGTTCCTCTTGTCCAGGTGGGAAAGGGCAGTGTGGAGTGCAATAGAGATTGCATCATCTGTGGATCTGTTGGGGCGGTATGCAAATTGGAGTGGGTCTAGGGTTTCTGGGATAATGCTGTTGATGTGAGCCATGACCAGCCTTTCAAAGCACTTCATGGCTACAGACGTCAGTGCTATGGGTCGGTAGTCATTTAGGCAGGTCTTAGAGTCCTTGGGCACGGGGACTATGGTGGTCTGCTTGAAACATGTTGGTATTACAGACTCAGTTAGGGACATGTTGAAAATGTCAGTGAAGACACTTGCCAGTTGGTCAGCACTTGCTCGGAGTACACGTCCTGGTAATCCGTCTGGCCCTGCGGCCTTGTGAATGTTGACCTGCTTAATAGTCTTACTCACATCGGCTACGGAGAGCATGATCACCTAGTCATCCGGAACAGCTGGTGCTCTCATGCATGCTTCAGTGTTGCTTGCCTCGAAGTGAGCATAGAAGTGGTTTAGCTCGTCTGGTAGGCTTGTGTCACTGTGCAGCTCGCGGCTGTGCTTCCCTTTGTAGTCTGTAATAGTTTTCAAGCCCTGCCACATCCGACGAGCGTCAGAGCCAGTGTAGTACGATTCAATCTTAGTCCTGTATTGACTCTTTGCCTGTTTGATGGTTCGTTGGAGGGCATAGCGGGATTTCTTATAAGCGTCCGGGTTAGAGTCCCGTTCCTTGAAAGCGGCAGCTCTACCCTTTAGCTCAGTGCGGATGTTTCCTGTAATCCATGGCTTCTGGTTGGGGTATGTACGTACGGTCACTGTGGGGACGACATCATTGATGCACTTATTGATGAAGCCAGTGACTGATGTGGTGTACTCCTCAATGCTGTCTGAAGAATCCCGGAACATGTTCCAGTCTGTGCTAGCAAAACAGTCCTGTAGCTTAGCATCTGCGTCATCTGACCACTTTTTTATTAACCGAGTCACTGGTGCTTCCTGCTTTAGTTTTAGCTTATAAGCAGGAATCAGGAGGATAGAGTTATGGTCAGATTTGCCAAATGGAGGGCGAGGGAGAGCTTTGTATGTTTCTCTGTGTGTGGAGTAAAGGTGGTCTAGAGTTTTTTTTCCTCAGGTTGCACATTTAACATGCTGGTAGAAATTAGGTAGAACGGATTTAAGTTTCCCTGCATTAAAGTCCCCGGCCACTAGGAGCGCTGCATCTGGATGAGCGTTTTCCTGTTGATTTATGGCCTTATACAACTCATTCAGTGCAATCTTAATGCCAGCATTGGTTTGTGGTGGTAAATAGACAGCTATGAAAAATATAGATGAAAACTCTCTTGGTAAATAGTGTGGTCTACAGCTTATCATAAGATACTCTACCTCAGGCGAGTAAAACCTTGAGACTTCCTTAGTATTTGATTTTTTGCACCAGCTGTTGTATACAAATATACACAGACCGCCACCCCTTGTCTTACCGGAGTCAGCCGTTCTATCCTGCCGATGTAGCGTATAGCCCGCTAGCTGTATGTTATCCATGTCGTCGTTCAGCCACGACTCGGTGAAACATAAGATATTACCGTTTTTAATGTCCCGTTGGTAGGATAACCGTAATCTTAGGTCATCCATTTTGTTATCCAATGATTGAAGATTGGCTAATAGGATTGATGGAAGAGGCAGTTTACTCGCTCGCCGTCGGATCCTTACAAGGCACCCCGATCTACGTCCACGATATCTCCGTCTCTTCCTCATGCGAATGACGGGGATTTGGGCCTTGTCGAGTGTCTGTATGATATCCTTCGCGGCCGCCTCGTTGAAGAAAAAATCTTCGTCCAATACGAGGTGAGTAATCGCTGTCCTGATATCCAGAAGCTCTTTTTGGTTATAAGAGACGATGGCAGAAACATTATGTACAAAATAAATTACAAATAACGCGGAAAAACACACATAATAGTACAATTGGTTAGAGGGCTGTAAAACGGCAGCCATCTTCTCCGGCGCTGTTATTGATGCCTCCAGCTCATTGCAAAGTGATGTGTGATTCGTTGATGAAGCCTGCCTTCCATTGCCGTTTGAGATGCTGCAGCAGCAGCTCTAGTGCCGTCAGACAGATTTTCCATGATAAATAAGAAACATAAGGAATATAGCCTACACATGCAGCAATTTAATTCCACTAAATTATGCACATTTGCAAATGCACATTTGCAAATTATGCCCAATTTTATTCATTGGCTTTTCACATTTCTTATAGGCCAAAAGCCAGCTACTACCGGCTAATGGAAACCCTGTCACACTTGCACTCTCAGAAATAATGGTTTAGATTTGCTCCTAAAGGGGTACAACCCCTTGTCACTGGGGTGGTACCCTGTAAGGTCCTCCTTTGTACGTTTAGTTATAGGTACATAATTGTACTCAAGTTCATACCTCAGATAGTACCTTTCTCCACAGGTACAAAAGCATGCTTTTTGCCTTAATATAGTACCACCACAGTGAAAAAGCCATTTGTTCCTTGTAAGTGACAAAAATATACCTCTACCATAGACCACTTAAACTGGTACAACACTTCCACTCACAGGTAGACAACAATAACTATCTGAAAGCCATGCCCCCACTAAGCCAAGCCTCCAATATCATTTCCCAGTGTGCCTTAGATTTCTGAGTGAATTGTAAAGTTACTTCCACCCATGACTACATTTGTTAGTGACTGAGACATGGTTGTTGAATTCGTTAATTTTCAGTCCTGTGGCCTTCACCAAGTGAGTTCCTAGGCGTATATTATTATTAATATTAAACTCTCTATGATAATATATTACATACACTACCGGTCAAAAGTTTTAGAACACCTACTCATTCAAGGGTTTTTCTTTATTTGTACTATTTTCTACATTGTAGAATAACAGTGAAGACATCAAAACTATGAAATAACACATTTGGAATCATGTAGTAACCAAAAAGGTTGGGTGATTGTGGAGCAAAGGTCATCTGATGTAGCACTCCATCATTCTCCTTGGTAAAATAGCCCTTACACAGCCTGGAGGTGTGTTGGGTCATTGTCCTGTTGAAAAACAAATGACAGTCCCACTAAGCACAAACCAGAATGCTGTGGTAGCCATGCTGGTTCAGTGTGCCGTGAATTCTAAAAAAATCACAGACGGTGTCACCAGCAAAGCACCCCCACACCATAACACCTCCTCCTCCATGCTCTACGGTGGGAAATATACATGCGGAGATCATCCGTTCACCAACACCGCGTCTCACAAATTTCCACCGGTCCAATGTCCATTGCTCGTGTTTCTTGTCCCAAGCAAGTCTCTTCTTATTATTGGTGTCCTTTAGTAGTGGTTTATTTTCAGCAATTCGACCATGAAGGCCTGATTCACACAGCCTCCTCTGAACAGTTGATGTTGAGATGTGTCTGTTACTTGAACCCTGTGAAGCATTTATTTGGGCTGCAATTTCTGAGGCTGGTAACTCTAATGAACTTATCCTCTGCAGCAGAGGTAACTCTGGGTCTTCCATTCCTGTGGCGGTCCTCATGAGAGCCAGTTTCATCATATCGCTCGATGGTTTTTGCAACTGCACTTGAAGAAACTTTCAAAGTTCTTGAAATGTTCCGTATTGACTGACCTTCATGTCTTAAAGTAATGATGGACTGTCATTTCTCTTTGCTAATTTGAGCTGTTCTTGCCATTATATGGACTTGGTCTTTTACCAATTAGGGCTATCTTCTGTATACCCCCCCTACCTTGTCACAACACAACTGATTGGCTCAAATGCATTAAGAAGGAAAGAAATTCCACAAATTAACAAGGCACACCTGTTAATTGAAATGCATTCCAGGTGACTACCTAATGAAGCTGGTTGAGAGAATGTTAAGAGTGTGCAAAGCTGTCATCAAGGCAAAGGGGGCTATTTTAAGAATCTTTTTTGGTTACTACATGATTCCATATGTGTTATTTCATAGTTTTGATGTCTTCACTATTATTCTACAATGTAGAAAATAGTACAAATAAAGAAAAACCCTTGAATGAGTAGGTGTTCTAAAACTTTTGACCGGTAGTGTACATACCTACATACATACAGTGGGGAAAAAAGGATTTAGTCAGCCACCAATTGTGCAAGTTCTCCCACTTAAAAAGATGAGAGAGGCCTGTAATTGTCATCATAGGTACACGTCAACTATGACAGACAAAACAAGATTTTTTTTCTCCAGAAAATCACATTGTAGGATTTTTAATGAATTTATTTGCAAATTATGGTGGAAAATAAGTATTTGGTCAATAACAAAAGTTTCTCAATACTTTGTTATATACCCTTTGTTGGCAATGACACAGGTCAAACGTTTTCTGTAAGTCTTCACAAGGTTTTCACACACTTTTGCTGGTATTTTGGCCCATTCCTCCATGCAGATCTCCTCTAGAGCAGTGATATTTTGGGGCTGTTGCTGGGCAACACGGACTTTCAACTCCCTCCAAAGATTTTCTATGGGGTTGAGATCTGGAGACTGGCTAGGCCACTCCAGGACCTTGAAATGATTCTTACGATGCCCGGGCGGTGTGTTTGGGATCATTGTCATAATGAAAGACCCAGCCACGTTTCATCTTCAATGCCCTTGCTGATGGAAGGAGGTTTTCACTCAAAATCTCACGATACATGGCCCCATTAATTATTTTCTTTACACGGATCAGTCGTCCTGGTCCCTTTGCAGAAAAACAGCCCCAAAGCATGATGTTTCCACCCCCATGCTTCACAGTAGGTATGGTGTTCTTTGGATGCAACTCAGCATTCTTTGTCCTCCAAACACGACGAGTTGAGTTTTTACCAAAAAAGTTCTATTTTGGTTTCATCTGACCATATGACATTCTCCCAATCCTCTTCTGGATCATCCAAATGCACTCTAGCAAACTTCAGACGGGCCTGGACATGTACTGGCTTAAGCAGGGGGACACGTCTGGCACTGCAGGATTTGAGTCCCTGGCGGCGTAGTGTGTTACTGATGGTAGGCTTTGTTACTTTGGTCCCAGCTCTCTGCAGGCCATTCACTAGGTCCCCCCGTGTGGTTCTGGGATTTTTGCTCACCGTTCTTGTGATCATTTTGACCCCACGGGGTGAGATCTTGCGTGGAGCTCCAGATTGAGTGAGATTATCAGTGGTCTTGTATGTCTTCCATTTCCTAATAATTGCTCCCACAGTTGATTTCTTCAAACCAAGCTGCTTACCTATTGCAGATTCAGTCTTCCCAGCCTGGTGCAGGTCTACAATTTTGTTTCTGGTGTCCTTTGACAGCTCTTTGGTCTTGGCCATAGTGGAGTTTGGAGTGTGACTGTTTGAGGTTGTGGACAGGTGTCTTTTTATACTGATAACACGTTCAAACAGGTGCCATTAATACAGGTAACGAGTGGAGGACAGAGGAGCCTCTTAAAGAAGAAGTTACAGGTCTGTGAGAGCCAGAAATCTTGCTTGTTTGTAGGTGACCAAATACTTATTTTCCACCATAATTTGCAAATAAATTCATAAAAAATCCTACAATGTGATTTTCTGGATATTTTTTTCTCAATTTGTCTGTCATAGTTGACGTGTACCTATGATGAAAATTACAGGCCACTCTCATCTTTTTAAGTGGGAGAACTTGCACAATTGGTGGCTGACTAAATACTTTTTCCCCCCACTGTACATACATACTGTACGCTAAAGTATAAATGACAAAACAGAAAGTAAACCACTTACTTTGATAGGAACGTCCACATGTCCAAAGTTATTATTTGTAAGGAAAACAACAATGAAGGCAATGCGAGCGCCAGCCAGAAAATGTGCCAGTTCGTGCAAGACTGCACAAATGTCTGCATACTTAATCTGCAGAAACACTGGGGAAGTGCTTGGGCTCTCCTCAAAGAGAGAAGTTTGTCCGGCTCAGTAAAGCCTCAAACATAAATTGTCCACAATAGTGAAATGGGCTACTTCTATGTGAATTAATGAGGAGGTGGAACACACCTCAATTCAAACTGTTGTTAGAAAATAAAACTTGTTAGAAAATCATTTGAAATTGACAAGTTGAAACATAGCCTATAGAGAATTACCAGCCAGCACGTGTTAACTCTCCTGTTGTGTAACAATCACATTTTGGAACAGTGAGTGCATTCTGACATCACGTGCATAAAACAACTCACGCTGGGGGCGACCGTTAGAGATATTTGGAACTCACGCATTAAAATTAATCCATTTTAGAATAAGGCTCTAACATCACAAAATGTGGAAAAAGTGAAGGGGTCTGAATACTTTCCGAATGCACTGTATAGGCCAGGGTTTCCGTTAGCCGTCATACTTCATAGGCTAAGAAATCCTCAAGCTGCTTGGAAATTAGTGTTGGGTGTGTGTGTTTCTATTTTTACTCACGCTAAAGATGCGAGGTAAGGGACTTCAGGTAAGTGTAACCTGACTGGGCAAAATTGGCGAAGATTGTGTTGATTTTCCCTGTTTCCAGTGTGCCCGCCGAGAGGGGATTCTTTCTCCAAAACAGAGTAAAGACGACCTCAAGATCGCGCCTTCTTGAGGATGAAGTAACGAGGCTGATGCACATTGCAAGCTGCTCCAAGGAGTTGGACAGTTTTTACTTCCCAACAGCAGCAGCTCACTTTGAGCAGGCCAAGGTCCGCCGCAAACGCAGAGAGTAATTATGTGTAAATTGGTGCATTTTAGTTGAGCTTATTCAGTACACTTGGAAACTAAATATTGAGCTTTGGAAACAAGTGCTTTCATAAATGCATGGAGTGGGCCTCATTTCACAAGAGCATTGTAAAATAAGCTTTCTCTCAATGAACCAGCCTTAAGGAATTTAGTTTATTTATATATCAAATTTGATTGTCCTACATCACTTTTATAATTTCTTCATTTTGTGGCCGCCTTTACTTTTGGAGAAAGAATCCCCTCTCGGTGGGTACACTGGAAACGGGGATAAACTGTTTTTGTAAACATTTTGCTGGTCACATTGTCTGGCGGCAAATTTTCCTAAAGAGACCCTGTTCTATGTGTGCTCAGGCGTGCATTCTCCTTCAACATTATCAGGATGTCTATTTGAAGCAGATGTGCTCTAAGATGCCCTCTAGTGGTTCAAATGAGCAGATAACGCAAGCGCCGCGACAAATCGAAGCATACCACAGCATACCGCACGCTATACTGCAGTATTACGCAACTTTTAAATGAGGAACCACTGTACATGGTTGTCTCCGCCTGTCATCATTTAAGAGTGTATGACAGCACTATAGGCTTCCATGAGGTGCTTGTTGAGTGACGGTTTGATCAGGAATGACTACAGACTGCAGTGATAGTTGATCATGGAGCCTTGCCAAGACTTCTGCTTTCTTTGTCTCCCCTCTTAACCAAACTAACCAATAGCTCAATGTAACATTAGAGGACACAAGACTCCCTGGTTTAGTACCACATAACAAGTCTGGGAAAGGGGATTTGTTATTTGCACCAGGAGACTGTAATAAGAAAAGTATATTAAATCAAATAAATGTTAATGTGCCGAATACAACAGGTGTAGACCTTACAGTGAAATGCTTACTAACAAGCCCTTAACCAACAATGCAGTTTTAAGAAAAGAAAAAAAAAGTGTTAAGTAAAAAAATAGATAAGTAAAAAATAAAAATAGCAAATAATTCAAGAGCGGGGGTGCGGGGGCACCGGTTAGTCGAGGTAATTGAGATAATATGTACATGTGGGTAGAGTTAAAGTGACTATGCATAGATAATAAACAGAGTAGCAGCAGTGTAAAAGAGGGGGTGGGGTGGGGGGGGGGACAATGCAAATAGTCCGGGTAGCCATGATTAACTTGGGGGTAGAAGTTGTTAAGAAGCCTTTTGGACCTAGACTTGGCGCTCCGGTACCGCTTGCTGTGCGGTAGCAGAGAGAACAGTCTATGACTAGGGCGGCTGGAGTCTTTTACCATTTTTAGGGCCTTCCTCTGACACCACCTGGTATTGAGGTCCTGGATGGCAGGAAGCTTGGCCCCAGTAATGTACTGGGCCGTACGCACTACCCTCTGTAGTGCCTTGGGGTCGGAGGCCGAGCAGTTGCCATACCAGGCGGTGATGCAACCAGTCAGGATGCTCTCGATGGTGCAGCTGTATAACTTTTTGAAGATCTGAGGACCCATGCCAAATCTTTTCAGTCTCCTGAGGGGGAATAGGCTTTGTCGTGCCCTCTTCACGACTGTCTTGGTGTGTTTGGACCATGATGGTTTGTTGGTGATGTGGACACCAAGGAACTTGAAGCTCTCAACCTGTTCCTCTACAACCCCGTCGATGAGAATGGGGGTGTGCTCAGTCTTCTATTTTTTCCTGTAGTCCACAATCATCTCCTTTGTTTTGATCACGTTGAGGGAGAGGTTGGTATCCTGGCACCACACGGCCAGGTCTCTGACCTCCTCCCTATAGGCTGTCTCATCGTTGTCGGTGATCAGGCCTACCACTGTTGTGTCGTCTGCAAACTTAATGATGGTGTTGGAGTCGTGCCTGGCCATGCAGTCATGGGTGAACAGGGAGTACAGGAGGGGGACTGAGCACGCACCCCTGAGGGGCCCCCGTGTTGAGGATCAGTGTGGCAGATGTGTTGTTACCTACCCTTACCACCTGGGGGCGGCCCGTCAGGAAGTCCAAGATCCAGTTGCAAAGGGAGATGTTTAGTCCCAGGGTCCTTAGCTTAGTGATGAGCTTTGAGGGCACTATGGTGTTGAACGCTGAGCTGTAGTCAATGAATAGCATTCTCACATAGGTGTTCCTCTTTTCCAGGTGGGAAAGGGCAGTGTGGAGTGCAATAGAGATTGCATCATCTGTGGATCTGTTGGGGCGGTATGCAAATTGGAGTGGGTCTAGGGTTTCTGGGATAATGGTGTTGATGTGAGCCATGACCAGCCTTTCAAAGCACTTCATTGCTTACATAAGAAGTATTCCTGTCATAGCTAATTGATAGCCCCCACCTTCATGATGTAAGTACCGGTAAGGTAAGTAAGCCTAATTCAGATACGTGCACCCTTACATTTCCATCTTATTACCCTTTATATAAGCGTAATAGGGGCATTTAAGAAACTGTTATTCATTAAATACTTATTCTTACTCTTGAGACGACATATATAATAGCTGACCAATAAATGTTAATGCAATAGAGGCATTGCCTTGAACTCGGTAACCCTAAAAATAAACACATTTATTGAAGTAAATTGCTGTGCCTTTACCGAGGCAAGCAGACAGTAATAACTAGGGCCTAACAGCTTGTGGAAAACACCAGGACTTTCTGTGGCTTGACATGTATTGCCGTGTTCAGCATATTCAGCAAATATTTCCAATTGGGGAAAACGCTTGTGTTTAATGCCATTTGAATTGGGCTGCAGACTTTCTAAGAGTTGTAGCTCCAGAAAAGATCAAGTAAAGTAGAAAAAGCCCACAGGACAGAGACCTTCTCATGTAAGAAATTATAAACATTTGTGCAAAGTGTCTATGAATAGCACAACTTGTTTAATTCATGACATCAAAGTCTAACGGTTAAATCTGTACTTATCTGTGACCAAGATGTTAAAGCACCTCTGCTTTCATTAAGAAAATATTAAGTTCAACTTAATTAAATCAAAAAGGAAATAGCTTTGTGAATGATTTTCCTGTGTTTTATATATATTTTCACACCATGAGGTTGGAATAATACTGTGAAATTGTGAAAATGATGATAATGCCCTTTTAGTGTAAGAGCTGCTTGAAAACACATGTAAGTTTTGGTGGGATGGTAAATTAGGTAATATACTGTACCAATAAGAAAGAGAGTTCCAAACATAGAGACCCTGTTAACTTAGTATTCTACCAATAAATTAGTATACATTTCTACCAATAACAGCTAGTTTTCATTTATCCCCTCCTGACTCAGACAAATCCCACACAGTCCTAGCAAAGTTCTTGCTTGACAAATGGCTTGTTGCTAAGAAGGAACACTACATGACCAAAAGTACGTGGACACCTGCTCGTCTAACATCTCATTCCAAAATCATGGGCATTTATATGGAGTTGGTCCCCCCTTTGCTGCTATAACAGCCTTCACTCTTCTGGGAAGGCTTTCCACTAGATGTTGGAACATTGCTGCGGGGACTTGCTTCCATTCAGCCACAGGTCGGGCACTGATGTTGGGCGATTAGGCCTGGCTCGCAGTCGGCGTTCCAATTCATCCCAAAGGTGTTCGATGGGGTTGAGGTCAGGGCTCTGTGCAGGCCAGTGAAGTTATTCCACACCGATCTTGACAAACAATTTCTGTATGGACCTCGCTTTGTGCACGGGGGCATTATCATCCTTCACCAAACTGTTGCCACAAAGTTGGAAGCACAGAATCGTCTAGAATGTCATTGTATGCTATAGCGTTAAGATTTCCCTTCACTGGAATTAAGGGGCCTAGCCCGAACTATTAAAAACAGCCACAGACCATTATTCCTCCTCTACCAAACATTACAGTTGGCACTATGCATTGGGCCAGGTAGCGTTCTCCTGGCATTCGCCAAACCCAGATTTGTCCATCGGACTGCCAGATGGTGAAGCGTGATTCATCACTCCAGAGAACATGTTTCCACTGCTCCAGAGTCCCAATGGCGGCGAGCTTTACACCACTCCAGCCGACTCTTGGCATTGCCATGGTGATCTCAGGCTTGTGTGCGGCTGCTCTGCCATGGAAATCCATTTCATGAAACTCCCGACGAACAGTTCTTGTGCTGACATTGCAGTTTGGAACTCAGTAGTGAGTGTTGCAACCGAGGATAGACGATTTTTACACGCTACACACTTCAGCACTCGGCGGTCCCGTTCTGTGAGCTTGTGGGGCCTACCACTTCGCGGCTGAGCCGTTGTTGCTCCTAAACGTTTCCACTTCACAATAACAGCACTTACAGTTGACTGGAGCAGCTCTAGCAGGGCAGAAATTTGACGAACTGACTTGATGGAAAGGTGGCATCTAGCTAAGTTATAAAATATGATCTTACAGTGTTAGGCTTTCACAAGGCAATTCAGAGAAACAGATCGTAATTTTGGTGCGCATAGAAAGGAGTCATGAGTGCATTCAGGTGCGTGTTCTGCTGCAAATTTTCTTCAAAATCGACAAACAAAGGCCCATTCTGTTCAGGACAACCCAGGGTATGACGCCATGTAATCTTGTAACTGTACATCAAACATAGTGATCATAAACGTTGACACTGTATATGACATGAGTTTTATGATATGGACATGTGAAGAGCACATTTGGACTCACAGGTGTTTGGCTTCCTTCTATGACATCAAAGCGGTATTTATTATAATCCTCAACATCTCATCTTTCAAAATACACAGTATTTCCCTCACTCAGACAACAACAAATGCGCAAAAGTAGCAAAATTAGCAGGAGGGATGGGGGAAACTTCTTGTCGCGTGCGGTGCTCAAGTTCAGAAAGGCTGTCAGTCAAAACCCAAACATTGCTGTGAAGGGCAGAGCCTGAGCTCTGACGTCATTTATAGCATGTTACTGTACAGCCACTGCGTTCCAAATGTGCCATTTTCAACCCGTATACGGGTACGAGTGTAAAGGGCTACTCACAGAAAATGTCAAATTCAAACAGGACACAAACACAAATTAAAAACAGTATTCTGGTAATTATACAATTAAGCATGATTATGGCTATTTCACATCCATTCTCTTCAACCTAACACAAAATGGTTGTCAAGGAGGAAATGAAGGGATATAACTGGGTGTAATTATCACCAAAGACACGCAGAACCTCAACACTACTACTGTACATCCTCCAACAGACGCTCTCCTTCCATCTTTCTCAGTAGACCATCAAAAGCAAAGGCAGTCACTGTTCCTGAGTCAGTCAGAGAGAGTCCTTTGGTTCCTGCGTCTCTCTTTTCAAGCGTGCTACCCTGCCTCTCCATGTTCAAAGAGCACGAGGGGACGACGGAGAGAGAGGGGGAGAGAGAGAGAGGGAGAGCAGACAGATGACAGGGAGCAGCTCGTCCTGTGAACAGAGAGAGAGATGCACCCAGGGATCATGTGTCACCTAACCTTAAGACGGACACGCCGGGTTGTGGAGAAGGCAGGGGTGTACTCTTTCACTCCCCCTTCTCTTTTCTTCCTCGAAATGATAGAAAAAAAGAAGGGCCCAAACAAAGCAGAGTGAGATGTCTGCCTGGAAACCATCCGCAGAGATGAAAGCACTGGCGAAGTCACTCTACAAAAACGCAACATTTAGGAATACAGAGCTCCATGTTGTATTCCTCACAGCTTGACATCTAAAGATATTGTGTGTGTGTGTGTGTGTGTGTGTGTGTGTGTGTGTGTGTGTGTGTGTGTGTGTGTGTGTGTGTGTGTGTGTGTGTGTGTGTGTGTGTGTGTAAGTGTGTGTTAGGCTTGTGCGATATACCGTATACCAGAGTATTTTGAAATACAGACGATATGAAAGGCTGGCAGATACACATCATTAGAGGTTGAGCTTTCGTTCAGCAGAAAGTACAGTCAATTTCACAAGTTTGGCACTTAGTAGAGGGTGTAGGCACTTCCTGAAATTAACAACCCATACTGTTGCCATGCCTCGTCCTTCATATTTCCTTTCAATAAATATAAGAGAACGTTGGAAGGATGAACAAAGGTAACTGTACTAACAGATGCATAACAGTTATAACCAGCCAGAAACATGAGAGAAGAGAAGAGAAGAAGAAACAAATGTCACCAAAACCTCATTTTTCATCCCTTTATAGTAGTTTGAGATGCTAACCAACTGTCATGCCTCTAAGCAAAGGCTGAGTCTGAAGCTCTGCATTTGACAATGGAACTATGAACACTGAATACACTCACTTAAGAGTTATACCACGAGGTAAGCTGAGAGGTCTGGAAGGAGGAGGGAAAGAGGGGCTGAATAAAAAAGGAGAGTGACCGTGTGTGGGAGAGAGGGAGATCGTATGTACTACTTCAGTGTATACTCCAGGGTACCATACTGACCCACTTCTAATGCAAACTCAGGGAGCCATAGCTGCATTACTTTCTGCCCCAGCATCAACACTGTCAGAGCAGACACACTCCAGGAACAAACAAAATGTACACACACACATATTCACACACTGTGAAATACACACGTTAACACAAACGTAAGCAGAGTCATTATTTCCTGAGACGGTGGCGTCACAGTGTGGCCCAGTCTGTGTGTGTGTCCTGCAGTGTAACCCCTAAGGAAGCTACGGCGTATGGAGAGAGTGTGGCACTCCATCTGCTACACAGGAAGTCAACAGCAAAACAGCTGTGGGCATCCCACTCCCGCCAGCTGCCTTCCATAGCCTTAGGGGAGCGACCACAGCCATGGTCCTCTTGACCACACACACAGCCTAGTCCGCGACCACCCGACCACACAGGAACCGCAGGTCAGAGACGACCAAGTCACTTTGGGTCCAGTTCCTGTTCCTGTCAGGGATAATGGTGGTGAAAGACAGTGGTGGTGCATGGGGGGCAGACAGGCTGCACTGATGCAACATCAATAGGAAAACCAACAAAAACATACATTTCCTCTGCTGCTCTGGCACAGGAGGTGGAGCGAAGCCCATTGTCTGTCAGACACATCATTGACATTGTCCTTTCTATGTCTGTCATATGTCATTACCACAGTAGATAAGGAGAGGAAACAAAGCCTGCATCTGTTCCCTGATCAACAAGGCTGTGTTAGCCTGCGCCTGCATGGAATGGTCCATTGTGTGGGGGTACCCTCTGGGATGCAGGCCCAGCCATTCAGTAGCGGTACTGGGATGTAAGGAGAGCAGGGATCGTATAGAACTGCCTTGACAAACAGGAAGCAGGTTGGGGTGCACCGTAGCTAAACGTTTTGCAACAGGAAACTAAAATTAACATTTCTTATTGGACAAGTCCAGGTAGTCCTAGGGCTGAGTGATATGGCCAAAATATCATATCACAGTATTTTTCTAATTTTTGACAGTATGACGTTATTTGGTGTTTCTGAAAAATCAAAGTTCTAAATGTACTTTAAATTAATTTGTTGTTTTAATGGGCTTTCTCCATTCTAATTGCCTTATGCTGTTCAACCAAACTTCAACCAAAAATAACAGGAGTACAAAACTGATAGTGAAGTTGTCCTATTTGTAGAACATTGCATCAGAATCCTCTTTTGTAGCCTCAAACTCTGGTACTCGACCAATGGTTACCATTTGCATAGTTATTTGTTCAATTCCAGCATTTACTTACAGCATTTTTGTAAATTGCTTCATTTCCTGCACTAATTTGTTATCATATCACATTTATTTTGAATGCATCTATTTGTCAAAAAAGTAAATAAATCCTTAATAAGAATAATTATTTTCCTCTTTGAATGTGTATTTTCAGGTTAAATTGCAGTTCTTACTTCAAGTCGGCTGATTTCCAGGGGTCTCTTTGGCAAGCTAGCGCTCCCGAAGTTGTTGACTTGTTGTTCTAGCAAGTAAGCTAGCAGTTCTCAGCTGTTAGAAGTTTCTTACTGGCGATAAAAATTGATGATTGTCATAATTTTTTTGGAGTCATTACTGAATTATTTAATGTAACAAATCAAACATAAAAATATTGTTAGAGAAGGTACAGTAAAAATCCAAACCGGTGTGTGGATCAATACCAGTATATAGTAAAATACGATATACCGCCCAGCCCTAGGTAGTCCCTCCCTGTTTCCGTCCGTTTGGTGCCAAATGAACACTTGTCCGCCTGCCTTTAACCTCTCAGCTGTGATGAGGAGTCAATCAGGGTTTGGGTAAGAGTAGGCTTGGCCTGGCTGGTTTCATCTCCTGCCGTGGAGCCTGCAGTCAGAAGCTGTGGTTGTTGGACTGGCTCCTGTCAGGGAAGCCAGTCCACAGCTCTCACAGAGCAGAGTGGAGTGAGGAGAGAGGCTCCGCAGTGTCAATAAAGACACGGCAGGAGATGAGGCATGAGGGGGGATGTTTTTGGAGAGAGGCAACTTTACAAAAGCAGCCCAGATGGGATGCTGACTTTAATAACATAACAGAGCACAGGGTCATTTCAGCACACATCACATCAGAAGGAGAAGAGAACCACCTCCAAATGGTAAGCAATGAGTTGGTGGTGTTGTTGTTGTTGTTGTTTTACGTACATTTAAATTATTCAACCTCTGCTGCACGATTCCTCTGTCAGAACAAATCAAGTTGGACACCACCGAGGTCAGGATGAACACAAAGCACAGAGGAAGAGAGAAAGAGAAAGGGAGAGGGATGCGAGAGGGGGATAGACTGAGAGGGAGATACAGAGCCAGAAACTATCCAGTAATGGAGTCATAAGAGGAAGGAATCGGGGAGAGAGAGGAAGGGAGGGATAGACGGAGAGAGAGATAGAGTAGACAAAGCCAAAGGAAGTCAATGGAAATGAAGGAAAAAGATCAAGAAAGAGGGAGCGTGTGTAGCAGAGTCCCGTGTGTAGCAGAGCAGAGAGGGAAAGGCAGAGGTCAGACGAGGAGGTTGGTTGGTTTAATTAACATAATTGATGCGGCGGGGAGAATGATTGATTCGCTCCCTGTTAACGAGCTCATCGCTCCGCTTGTGTAATTACTGCCCACTGACACAGGACAATGCTGTACATTATGAGCTAATGCCGCTAGCTAATGCAGTATCGTGTAGAACCAGACCATGTAAGAATGGGGACATGTAATCGATAAACACTGCCAACACCAGGCGTTCACAGACCACAGGTCCCATAGCCTAATAAATAAATCCATCCATCAATCAGCCTACCTGTTAGAGGACAATTACAGAGCAGGGTAGAGAGAGGCAGGGTAGAGAGAGGCAGGGTAGAGAGAGGCAGGGTAGAGAGAGGCAGGGTAGAGAGAGGCAGGGTAGAGAGAGGCAGGGTAGAGAGAGGCAGAGAGGCTGAGAGAGAGTGAGAGAGAGAGAGAGAGAGAGAGAGAGAGAGAGAGAGAGAGAGAGAGAGAGAGAGAGAGAGAGACGATTGATTCAATTATTCAGTTCAGAAACAGTTCGACAACTTCTGACTGACATTTAACACATCTTCCTTTAGGCAGAGAGAGAGAGTTGTGACAGAGAGAGTTGTGAAAAAGGTTAAATTGTCAAATGTAGGCCCAGGTGTGTTTGAAGCCAGCAGGCTGACAGTGAGATTGAGCTGCTAGTTGTTACGCTAGCTGAGAGTAGTCACTGTAGGTGGCTGTGAAGCTCTTTCTCCCTCTTTCTGATAAACCTCACATTCCCCAGGCACTGACTTCTTGCTCTGCATGTTTCATTCCATTACATTAATTACATTCATCCCACCTTCAGAAGAACATTACAACAATAAGATTGAATGTTCAAATTGAAGACATGTAGAGCTCATCGGCAAATATACAATTGAAAGAGTCAGCAACTCACCATCAGAATGTACAGTATGTGTTTTTAGGGCATAACTGTTTTTTATGAAAGATCAAAAAATTGCTTGTGAGAACAGTGAGAACAAATTAAGGTGGACTGAAAAAATGTATACTGGGAAAATACAATGAAATGTCATTGGAAAACCCACCCTTAATCCAAGTCCAGAGGGGTGTTGTGTTATGTTACCTGTTTCTGCCAGACAATATCATTGTCCTGACATCCTCGAACAACTGGCTATGTTTCCCATGTCTGCTTGTCACTCACAGGATAAGTCAACATTGTTAAAGGATCGCATGACATACAAAAAACACATACAGTCAGATGGTTTAACTCCCCAAACTTCTCTCACTTAAAGAAACGAAAACAGTGAGAAAGGGGAAAAAAACTACAGCAGGCCTTCTCCAAAATCATGGTTGCCCAGTGCCAAAGTTGGTTCTGGTCCAGTATGAGGAGCTTCAAGAGAACGAGGGTAGAGTCCGAAATGGCGCACTATTCCCTATATAGTGCACTCCTTTTGACCAAGGGCTCTGGTCGAAAGTAGTGCACTATATAGGGAATAGGGTGCCATTTGGGACGCAACTCAGGAAGCTCTAAACATTCACATGAAATCTGTGCAGAGCCCCTGGCCCAAGTCATGCTCTACACTCGATCCTATAGTAATCCTCAGCTCCACAGCTTGACAGTAGGGGGCTGGGTTGGGGTTGTTGAGCCTGTGAGTGTGACTGAGGGTTAAGGGTTAGGGCTAGAGTTCTCATGTTCAGCCCGAACCCGACGGGGCCCGACAGTCTTATACGGGGCAGGGCCTCAAATTCTAAGAATTTAGGCCCAGGCGGGTTTAAGAAAAAAAAGACTGTGCGTGTCTGCACACCTTTTACTACTGCTCTCTCTCAGCAGCAGCATCTGCAGCCAGGGTTCCAATATTGACTGGGCCAGAGAAAGTTTTGGCCATGATGAAACTTATTTTTCTGATGATTGAAATGTTTCAAATTGTGATACGAATAGGCTGGAGTGCACTCGGGAGAATTAGGATCCACGAGACCAGGACAGGCAGCGCATCTCAGAATCAGGAGAAGCCCATATTCCAATGGCATCTGTTAATGCCAATACATCCTAACAAAATACACCATATGACTGCCCTGGCTGCAAATGTGCCTTGCCTGGACCTTGTAAACTATCGAAAGTAGACCCATAACTGATGTTTTCCTAATCAGGCATAGGCTTGATGCAGTCATTTCGGAATGAAACATGCATTCAAAACACAGGGATTTCGAGAGATTATTCACATGATTTGTTTAATTATTCATATTTGTTGTTTAATTTTTCAAGGCACCCTTTGTTATTTAATTTCTAAATAAAATGCTTTATTGTTTTTAAAGGCATGAATGACTCGTATGCTGTGTGATGGCATGAATGAAATATTGATTGAGATACATTTAAGTATGTGACATTAAAGGGGCAGTGCAGGCTGCCATAGGGACAGCTCAGGCCCTCATGTGGCCATTGAGGCTTGCTGTATGCAGAGTTGTAGATCATGCAGACACTATGTAGAGTTGTAGATTGTGCAGACACTGCTTGCTGAGCCATAGATCTTACAGACACACTACAGAGTTGTAGATCTTGCAGACAGACTGTTATGTAGACTTGTAGATCATGCATAAACACTGCTATGTGCGGCGTTATCGATCGTGCCGACACAATTCTATATGCAGAGTTGTAGATCGTGCAGACACTGCTTACAGAGCCATAGATTGTGCAGTCACAACATTGGGGGACAGCCAGACACCAATAACATATAACACACACGGCTGACAAATGTAGTGCTGATATACATCCGTGCAGATACACAAACCACTAACTCTACTCTCTTAATCAATCCTACACACTGGATCCTCAGTCCAATGCCCGCAGAAAGACAGCCAGTCAGTCCATTCATCTTTAGATCAAACATAGTTCACGACGGTCCTTCCCATTCTTCAATGCCCGCTATAAATACAACAGGTTTAGAGGGGAGGAGTGGAGGGACAATTGAGAGCTGAATCATGTCAGCCATGCTTCTGAGCTGTTGCTACGATGAGTTCATTCACCCTAAGAGGGAGGGAGGGAATGAAGGAGGGAGGGAGGGGGTTAATAGCTGGGATTATCCAATGTCATGCCAGACACTTATATTTCTCCCCTTCTCCCTTCACACAGGGTGAGGCCAAAATTAGGCAATCCACACGATTTATCAGCTGCATGTGAATGCAGCAGAAACGGCACCACACATGCTTTGGCACGGACGTGTGAACAAAATTGGGATTTTATTTCATTCCAGAGCCGAGCCCTCTTTGCAGTGTACTCCCTGGCCTAACACCTGGGCTGTAGGGAAAAAGGTCTAATGTGACAGATTTACAGGGGTTTTATGTGTTTTATGTCTGGAGGGAATTAAAGGCAAAAACACAACTTACAAAATTGGTCCATTAAAAAAGCCCAAATGAAAACAATACTAGCTATACTTGCATCAAACCACATTTTGTAGGTAGAGATCCTGAGTCCCATGTGATGTGGAGAGTGAACACCCCAGTACAGAGGGAAAGTATGAACATAGATAGATTAGCCAAACAATGTCTCTGAATATGATCATCAAAACACACATTGTTCGATTCTGCATCATAGTCACTCTGAAATCAAGAGAAGGCATTCAAGTCTCATCTGCACTTAATTAATTGAAACGCGCCCTGACTGGGACACCTGGAGTTCAAACGGCTGCATCTGACTCTGTACTTATTATAACATCTTTGGTCTGACAGACGTTTGGTGACACCCAGAATGCATTGTATAAGGTCAACAAACATGGCGCACACATAGCTGGCAAATAGCTTAGCATTAGCTCATCACAATCAGTACAACCTTCAAAAAAGTATTGTACACACATCATAGGTGCCCATTACAATCTATGCAATAATCAGAATGCATTATTTGTAACCAGTACTTGAAAACACGTGGATAAAACTGTAAATACATTATGCTCCATACATACATACTGTATGCTACAGTAGAAATGATAACACGATATACAGAAAATAAGGCACTTACTTTGATAAGAACGTACACATGTCCAAAGTTATTATTTGTAAGGAAAACAACAATGAAGGCAAATGCCAGCCAGAAAATGTGCCAGGGAGGAAAGGTTTGTGCAAGACTGTGCAAATGTCTGCATACTTGATCTGAGGAAACACTGGGGAAATGCTCGGGCTCTCCTCAAAGAGAGAAGTTTGTCCAGCTCAGTAAAGACTCAAACATAAATTGTCCGCAACAGTGAAATGGGCTACTTCTATGTGAATGAATGAGGAGGCGGAACACACCTCAATTCAAACTGTAATAATTTGAAATTGACAAGTTGAAACATAGCCTATAGATAATTAGCAGGCAGCGCGGGTTAACTGTCCTGTTGCGTAACAATCACATTTTGGAACAGTGAGTGAGTGCATTCTGACATCACATGCATAAAACACCTTCACACTGGGGTACCGTTAGAGATATTTGGAACTCACGCATGAAAAGGTTAACCCCTTTTTTGGGTAGGCACAAAACTACCTTCATACTTCCATTAGTTTATTTTTTGCTAAAATATTTTTGATTGAACACACACGAGAATGGTGTATAGGTACTTTGTAGAAAAGACAAGTATGCAATTCTTATATAAACACAAAAGAGCAGACAGATACAAAAAGACCCAGAGTTAAAGGTAAAAAATAAAAATAATACAAAATAATATATACAGGACAAGGACAGGTACACAGAAAAAGGAGGGCAGATGTCAGCCCCCATATCCATCCCTCCATCCCCCTTCATCATCCTTTTCCAAAACAACATGATGATTTTTTTTGCCGAAATGAGACTGTAAGCGATTAGTTGTTTTTGGGGGTTAGTTAATCTGTTAAGGGTTTCTGACACTCCCAGGATGATCAGAAGCGGGTCTGGGTCAATTCAAGTTTCCAGAACTTCAGAGAGGATCCTAAAAATTCCACCCCAATAACCATGCAAGTTAGAGCATAGCGCAAAGCAGTGGAGTAGTGTACCCTCCGCAGCATGACATTTATCACACATAGGGGAGGTATCAGGAAATATCCTACGCAGCTTAGTTTTGGATTAGTGTAATCTGTGTAATATCTTGAATTGTATGAGACGATGTCTGGAGTTAATGGAGCAGTGGTGGATATACTCCAAGCTATCTTCCCAGTCTGGAGTTAATGGAGCAGTGGTGGATATACTCCAAGCTATCTTCCCAGTCTGGAGTTAATGGAGCAGTGGTGGATATACTCCAAGCTATCTTCCCAGTCTGGAGTTAATGGAGCAGTGGTGGATATACTCCAAGCTATCTTCCCAGTCTGCTACAGAAATGTCAGCGCCTAGCTCTTCCTCCCATTTTGCCTTAATGGCATCTGTAGAAGGTGTGCAATCAGATTGAAAAGTGTCATATAGACAAGATATCAGTTTGGCTGAGGTGGGACAAATTTTGATGCATCCGTCAAACATGGAAGGTTTAGCATTTCCAAATGTAGGAAGAGGATTTTTAACATAGTCTCTAATCTGTAGGTATCTGAAAAAGTTACTTCTGGGAAGATTATAGGTTTCCCTCAGCAAATCAAAGGAGGCAAAGGTCCCTTCTATATATAGATCCCCTATGGTATTGATCCTTAGCGCTCACCATCGCTCAAAGGTGTTATCAAGGTTAGAGGGGGCAAAGGAGGGATTCCTCACAATAGGGAGCAGGAATGATATTGGTCTAAGGTCAAATGGACCTTAATTTGCTTCCAGATATGGGACTGTGCTATGTATTATAGGATTGTTACTATAAAGTGACATCTCCAAATTGACAGGGGACAAAATCACAGCGCCAATAGAGAAGAGGTGGCAATCCTCATGCTCCATAGTAAGCCAGCTGGATGACGGAAGTACGTCATCCAGCCAAAACGTAACAGCACGGAGGTTAGCGGCCCAATAGTAAAATATTAAATTTGGGAGAGACAATCCTCCTTCCATCTTGGATTTACAGAGGTGTTTTTTACCTATCCTGTGTGTTTTATAATCCCAGATTAATGGATTGATAATTGAGTCCAGTCGTTTATAAAAGGACTTCGGTATGAATACCGGGATGTTCTGGAATAGGTAAAACAGTTGTGGGAGGAAGACCATTTTAATGGCATTAATTCTTCCAAGCAGGGAAATTAGGAGAGTTCTCCAAAACGGTATGTTTTTGCATCAGAGACGGGAAATTATCTTTAAATAGAGAGGAGTATTGTTTGGTAACTACAATTCCTAGATAGGTAAATGTATCTGAAGATAACTTAAATGGAAGAAGTTCTAACCAAGAGGGGTTTTGCAACCGTATGGGCATTAATTCGCTCTTGTTCCAATTTATTCTAGATCCCGAGAAGGTACCACACAGGTTAATCAAATCAAGAATAGCTGGAACACTAGATTGGGGTTCCGTTACATAGAGGAGAATGTTATCTGCGTATAGAGAAATCTTATTTAGAGTATCATTAGTATTATAGCTGTGTATTGTTGCGTGAGATCTGATCGCTTGAGCGAGAGGTTCAATGGCTAGAGCAAAAAGCAGAGGCGACAGCGCACAACCCTGTCTTGTCCCTCTATAAAGGTTAAATCGGGCGACAATGATTGGTTAGTGAGTATTCTCGCACAGGGGTTCCTATATAGAAGCTGGACCCATTTTATGAACCCATCTCTAATATTACATTTCTGTAGGACCTTAAATAGATAGCACCACTCAACTTGATCAAAGGCCTTTTCGGCATCAAGAGATATAACGGCAAGTTCCAGGTTGGGTAACCTCTGAGAATTCATAATGTTGAAGAGGCGCCTGAGATTGAAGAATGACTTTCTGTTAGGGATAAAGCCGGTCTGGTCCGAATGGATCAATTTGCCCACTAAAGTGCTAAGCCTGTTAACCAGAGTTTTTGCTAAGATCTTTTGGTCTGTATTGAGGAGAGATATTGGTCTGTATGACCCTACCTCTTCCGGATCTTTACCCTTTTTATGTATAACTGCAATAACCGCCTCATCCAAAGTAGGTGGGAGAGCTCCATCCTCATTGGCCTGAACAAACAGTTTGTACAGGTATGGAGAGAGAATGTTACTGAATGTTTTATAGAATTCACCAGGGAATCCATCTGGGCCCGGGGTCTTGCCACTCTCTCTACAACCACTGTGATTATTATTTGACCCTGCTGGTCATCTATGAACGTTTGAACATCTTGGAGAAAAATCTGGCCTTAATGGCCATGTACTGTTAAAATCTCCACCCGGCACAGCCAGAAGGGGACTGGCCACCCCTCAGAGCCTGGTTCCTCTCTAGGTTTCTTCCTAGGTTTCTGCCTTTCTAGGGAGTTTTTCCTAGCCACCGTGCTTCTACATCTGCATTGCTTGCTGTTTGGGGTTTTAGGCTGGGTTTCTGTATAGCACTTTGTGACATCTGCTGATGTAAAAAGGGCTTTATAAATAACATTTGATTGATTGATTGATTGATTGATTAAATCTGAATATACCATCTGTGTGAACCAGAGGGATTAAAGTTCCAAAATATGTAAATTAATTAGGTAAACTGCTTCAGATGAATGACCAGAAAAGGCTGAAACTTCGCAAACAGACGGAGGAGACTGGAGTGTGTTGAGAAGTTCCTTGTGGACTAATGAAAGGTTGGAACAGGAAGGATACAATGTACAGTATAAGAAGATGGGGGAAACAATTTATCATTATTACAAAGGTTGGTGATTCAGAGCTTTGATGCAGTTTATCAACATTTATATTTCATATGAACCTGTCATATCAAAGTTATGAACGTTATTTTCAATAAAGAAAAATGAGGAAGATAAACCTATAGAGAAGATGTTTTAATTCCTATAGGACCAGAGCAGTGAATTTTTTTAGGCTTTTCAACATGAAACAAACACATTTGTGCTAGGTGTCATAAGCATAGTAATAAACAATAGTATGTATATTTACATGGTGATAAAATACATGGATGGGTTAAACCAATCGGTACTGCTGTCACTAGGCTATGCAGCCTCTTAAAAAATTAAGAGAAACTGTATCAGGATTGGTCTGAACCACAGATCCTAGATCCTCTCCAGCCACACCATTTGCATTAGATCAAAGGCAGGCCTGGGAGGAATAACTTGCTTTGCGTGAAGACAGTAAATAAACAATTCGAGTCCATCTCCCTCTATCTCCACCCAGCTCCTACTCTAGTCATCTTGTGAAATTAATAATACAGGTTTGCAGAAGAGATGCTCTGATGATGAGGCAGTCTTTTTCTGGGAATGTAAAAACCCAGGGAGAGGGATGAAAACAGGCAGGGATAACATGGCGCTGTGGGGCACACCGTACACACTAGTAAGCTACATTTACATTATGGATGTTTATCTTTATAAGTGGCTTTCATCTCGGCTGTGTCCTGCGTCAAGAACACTTCACTTTGCAGCTTGAAATGGAAACAAGATCAAAATAAAGAATCCAAATGAAAGCCAGGGACGACTCACAGTCGACATAGTAGAGTGGCTATCCTTAAAAAAATGTCCCACTGGCTAAATATTTTATATTTAATCCAGGGGTCCACATACATCTGACAGATATATCAAATGGTGGGGATATATAACATTGATTGTGTGGCTTTGCAGATAGGCCAACTGCGTTTATAGGGACAAAACGTTACGACAAACACAGGTGAACCCCTGAGAAACAGAGCTAGTGTAACATCCATAATCAACACCAATGCTGATTAGACCTTTTCCCCATCTGATCTCAGAAGTTTTCTTCTAGAGAGTGAGTGTGTGTGTGTGTGTGTTTGTGTTTTTGGTTTTACTATTCTTGTGGGGTCCAGAAGTCTTCACAAGTATAGTAAAACAAGGAGAATTCAGACAAGTGGGGACATTTTGCCGGTCCCCACAAGAAAAAGGTTATTTTAGGTTTAGGGTTAGAATTAGAATTAGGATTAGGGGTTAGGTTTAGGGTTAGGGGTTAGGATTAAGGTTAGGGGTTAAGGATAGGTGAAGGCAGCGTTTCCAAAACTCTGTCCTCGGGACCCCAAGGGGTGCACGTTTTGGTTTTTGCCCTAACACTACACAGCTGATTCAAATTATCAGAGCTTGTTGATTAGTTGATTATTTGAATCAGCTGTGTTGTGCTAGGGCAAAAACCAAAACATGCACCCCTTGGGGTCCTGAGGACCGAGTTTGCGAAACCCAAGGTTAAGGGTTAGGTTTAGGGTTAGGGGTTAGGGAAAATACGATTTTGAATGGGAATCAATTGTTTGGTCCCCACAAGGATAGTAAAACAAATGTGGGTGTGTGCGTGTGTATGTGTGTGTGCACGCGCGCCTGTGTGGCATAGGTCCTCCCGTGATGATGTGCATGAAGGGCATTACTGAAGCATTTAAGAATGTGATCTGGTCTTGAGAGTACCTGGCTCTGGTCGATTCATCTCCCGAACAGAACAGACTACCTTTCCCTTCAGAGGTCTAGTGCACCCGCTCCTACCCCCCTAGCCCTCCACACAGAGGACACATTCATCCTTAAGTGAGGGGTTTGGGAGTGGAGGGAAGGGAAGAGAAGGGAAGGAGGAGGGAAGGGAAGGGAAGGAGGGGGGAGCTCATGTTCTTAACTTCATCAGAGGGAATTTTTCCAACTAGAGGTCTTCACGGGTCCAAAAAGTTGGACCCATTCCAAAATGGACCTGGGGCTTTCCCACCCGGACCCAATATGCATAAATATTTGTTTTCAATATAGAGACCCGTTCCGAACGGATCCGAGGACAACTAGACCCATTCCGTATAGACCTGGTCGGATCCAGACCCGGTCCAATCCGAGTGAGGGAAGCAGTAGAAAATTAATTTTTTAAGCTATTTTATTAACCAGAGCTGATACAGCGTGAGAGGAGGGTGTCATGACTCTCCTGGGTGAGGATCCAAGGCCTCAGATCAGCTTGGCAATGGCTGACAATAACCAGACATTCTCTCACCCACAGAAGAGGGAGGGGGGGGGGCTGGGCCGGTTTTGACACCTTAACACTCTGTCGTAAATTAGGCAGGAGGGGAATCTCCCTCTTGCTCTTCAGTATTGGCAAATGAATGTCCTTTGTCTCCAGAAGACTTTTGCCTGCCAAAACTATAACGTTCAAAAAGTAAACACTGGAACAATATTTCCAACATCAGAATGTGGGGAATGGTCAGTGGGGACCTAAAGAATAATCATGTCATATTGTTCTTTATTTTGTGATGGCATTAAGAACGGTATCAAGAAAATATTGTAACTTGAAAAGTATACACACTATATGTGTCAGGTTTTCATCCTTTACATTGTATATGATATATGAAAAATTATGAGAATAATTTTGTTAAGATAGGAATGTGATTTTAGTTTTCTAACGAGATCATAGTTTTCATATAAGCTTTGAACCAGTAAGTAGCCACGCCCCGAGTGAGCTCAGAGATCGTGTCAGCACGATGGAACGCCCCATTTACCAAGAGTGCATAAAGGCTTGGAAGACAAATTAACATCAGACCAGAAAGACGTGGAGCGGTGGTCTACACGTCTGAAAATGGTTGGAACGTTGAACCTCAACACGAGGTGAAGAAGATCACCTCTCAGACTAGATCTGAACATTGCCAGGCTGCAGCTGTGCGTGTAAAGTGGCTCAAACTCTGACTAACCCCACGAGGTGGGAAGAAGAAAGCTCCCCTCTCAGACAATCACTGGTACATCTGAGTATCTGTTCTGAGAAAACATTCCAATACAAGCCAGCACAACTAAGAAGAAGGACATTGTGACCTCTTGTGGACAATCAGAGCCTTACACCCACAGGACAATCAGAGCCTTACAAGTGAGCTGAGCGAAGACCCAGCCAAAACCTCCTTTCCAAGAGGGCTTGGGTCAACAGAGATAGACGACGAACAAAGACATCCACACATAAATACATTCATGATTGCCCTAACACTACACAGCTGATTCAAATTATCAGAGCTTGTTGATTAGTTGATTATTTGAATCAGCTGTGTTGTGCTAGGGCAAAAACCAAAACATGCACCCCTTGGGGTCCTGAGGACCGAGTTTGCGAAACCCTAGGTTAAGGGTTAGGTTTAGGGTTAGGGGTTAGGGAAGCTAAACAATGGCTGGAACGACCTAGCGAACAGACGCGAACAGGCTGAGTCAATTCAGTGGCTAGCTTTGCACTTGGCTAGCTAACAGTAGCTGCTAGGGGTAAGTTATAACCTGCATTTGTGTTTTGTTTTTACATACTGGTAGCCAGAGTCGTTCAAGGGAATTCGGGACATGGGTGACTAGTTAACGTTAGCTTGGCTCTCTCTGTGTGTTCGTGCCGTGGGAGGGGTTTCTTCTTTGTCTGAAAGCAATGGCTAGCTAGTATGCTAACTATTCTAGCTAACTAACTGGCTGAATAAGTTGACGACGGACTCGCTCAAGCTGTCGGGACTAACCCACAACGTTAGACACGGACACGAATGATCTACTTGGCGTGTTGACACACTGGTGGTTTGTTGTGGCCGAGAATTGGTGCTAAACCGTGTTGTTGGATTCCGGCATGCTAGTTGGCTGTGGCGTCATATGACTAGGTGCCCTGGATGATTTTCACAGAAGAATACTGTACCAAATTAGCTAGCTGAATAAACTAAGTTAGTCTATTCCTAGAAAACATTGAACCGCTGTAGTTTACAACAATTATAGTTTCTGAGGTGGAAGTTGGGAGAGTTATTTTTGGGTGTTCAGTGAAACGTAAGTGAGGGAGGCCCCGCTCTCTCCTTTCCCAGATGTTTAGATCTCCTTTGCATTATTGTAGCCATTTTCTGTAGCCTGTCAACTATGCCTCTGTCTATCCCTGTTCTCTACTCTCCGCACAGGCCTTACAAACGCCTCACACCGCGTGGCTGCTGCCTCTCTAACCTGGTGGTCCCTGCACGCACCACCCACGTGGAGTTCCAGGTCTCAGGCAGCCTCTGGAACTGCCGTTCTGCTGCCAACAAGGCAGAGTTCATCTCAGCCTATGCTACCCTCCAGTCCCTCGACTTCTTGGCGCTGACGGAAACATGGATTACCACTGAAAACACTGCTACTCCTACTGCTCTCTCCTCGTCTGACCATGTGTTCTCGCATACCCCGAGAGCATCTGGTCAGCGGGGGGTGGTACACAGGAATCCTCATCTCTCCCAAGTGGACATTCTCTATTTTTCCCCTGACCCATCTGTCTATCTCCTCATTTGAATTCCATGCTGTCACAGTCACTAGCCCATTCAAGCTTAAAATCCTTGTCATTTATCGCCCTCCAGGTTCCCTTGGAGAGTTCATCAATGAGCTTGACGCCTTGATAAGTTCCTTTCCTGAGGATGGCTCACCCCTCACAGTTCTGGGTGACTTCAACCTCCCTACGTCTACCTTTGACTCATTTCTCTCTGCCTCCTTCTTTCCACTCCTCTCCTCTTTTGACCTCACCCTCTCACCGTCCCTCCCTACTCACAAGGCAGGCAATACGCTTGACCTCATCTTTACTAGATGCTGTTCTTCTACTAATCTCACTGCAACTCCCCTCCATGTCTCCGACCACTACTTTGTATCCTTTTCTCTCTCGCTCTCCTCCAACACTACTCACTCTGCCCCTACTCAGATGGTAATGCGCCGTCGCAACCTTCGCTCTCTCTCTCCCGCTACTCTCTCCTCTTCCATCCTATCATCTCTTCTGCTCAATCCATCTCCCTCCAATCTCCTGATTCTGCCTCCTCAACCCTCCTCTCCTCCCTTTCTGCATCCTTTGACTCTCTATGTCCCCTATCCTCCTGGCTGGCTCGGTCCTCCCCTCCTGCTCCGTGGCTTGATGACTCATTGCGAGCTCACAGAACAGGGCTCCGGGCAACCGAGCGGAAATGGCAGAAAACTAGACTCCCTGCGGACCTGGCATCTTTTCACTCCCTCCGCTCTACATTTTCTTCATCTGTTTCTGCTGCTAAAGCAGGCACTTGTCATCTCCCGTCTGGATTACTGCAACTCGCTGTTGGCTGGGCTCCCTGCCTGTGCCATTAAACCCCTACAACTCATCCAGAATGCCGCAGCCCGTCTGGTGTTCAACCTTCCCAAGTTCTCTCACGTCACCCCGCTCTTCCGCACACTCCACTGGCTTCCAGTTGAAGCACGCATCTGTTACAAGACCATGGTGCTTGCCTACGGAGCTGTGAGGGGAACGGCACCTCCGTACCTTCAGGCTCTGATCAGTCCCTACACCCAAACGAGGGCATTGCGTTCATCCACCTCTGGCCTGCTGGCCCCCCTACCTCTGCGGAAGCACAGTTCCTGCTCAGCCCAGTCAAAACTGTTCGCGGCTTTGGCACCCCAATGGTGGAACAAGCTCCCTAACGACGCCAGGACAGTGGAGTCACTCACCACCTTCCGGAGACACTTGAAACCCCACCTCTTTAAGGAATACCTGGGATAGGATAAAGTAATCCTTCTACCCCCCCAAAAAAAATTTTTTTATAAAAGATTGTAAAGTGGTTATCCCACTGGCTATAAGGTGAATGCACCAATTTGTAAGTTGCTCTGGATAAGAGTGTCTGCTAAATTATGTAAATGTAAAATGTAAATGTAATGATTTCTTACTCCAAACGGGCAGTTGTTCGTGAGCAAAGTATTATGATAACTTTGAGGGTAGTTTCCAAATGTATCAATGATAAGTGTCTCTTTCTCTTTGTCTCTCTCTCTCTCCCTCACTCTCTCTACCCCTCCCTCTTTTGGTAACCAAGCAGTCATGTTGTTGTTAGTCCGCTAGGGACTTTTTCTCATGTATTATGTGTGTATGTTATTCTGTGGTATTATTTAGTTAGCTAGTAAATAAATAATTAAGCCAATTTGTGTAGTGCTGAATCATAAGTAAAGCTGGGGTTCGTGCAGATCCAAGAAGTCTGCGACCGTTCAGAATGAGACAGATAAGAGGTAATGATTAATACGTTGACTGTTTTATACATATTGATAGGTAAAGACCTTTAGAGTTTAATTCGGTAGATGGTAACCCCAAATCCTAATGAGTTAATTGTTACATGATTAATTTAATCGAGTAACAATTAAACATATTTAGTTGATTCGATAAATAACAGCCATCATATTAATGAAAGTCACGTCACGACAAGGGAGATAGGTGCCGCTCTTGCATGCGGGAGGGGACGAGTGAGTGAGTGACACAGGTAGCAGGGAGGAGGGAGGGAGAGACTACAGACAGCAACCAACCAAGTCGACACGTGCTATAGTAGACTAATAATTTATGATCAAATATGATTACATAGTACCAGTCTTGACTGCATCAAACCAGGAGATGCTAGTTAAGCTAGCTAACATTAGCTAGCTAAGCTAATTGAGACTGCAGTGCATGCACTTTCTCATCCTACAGTTATGAATAACAACAACTCCATTAAAATATTAAGTGGCTGCCTACCTGTTGGCTCTTGGTCATTGTAGCCTAACTTTTAATTCCATCATTTTAATTCCATCTTCCATTGATTAGATATCTCCTAACTTTTACCACAATCTGAAGATATTTGACTGTAGCCTATTACTGCTGTGATGACTTATGACTGGTCAACAACAACAACAAGCTTCACGTGCTCTTGTGAAAAATCCCACCCAGACCTGTGACATTTTTTAGAATTCTGGATCCGGATCCACTCGGGTCCCTGATCGGGTCTCGGGTATTCGGGTATAGGTGGATCCGTGAAGACCTCTATTTCCAACTACATTTTATTTAATCTCATCTGATAGGCAGAGATCAAAACATACCCTAGATATGACATGACAGCTAAGAGTTAATGGGCCAGATCATTGGCAGGATAACAACATTCCTTTCACAAAACTAGGAAGGATCAATGGCCTGACTTAAACTTTTTCTTGGCTTTGTAGACCATGCAGAGGTTATGAACTTTCAAGTCTTTATCAATGGGTTGGAAGGATTCTGATCTTTTTCTCTCTCTCTCTTCTGTTTTGATTGTACTTAGTTTCATTGGCACCGACCCCCCAACACCGTGCCCCGCCCCATAGCATACACATGACTGGAGCTAAGAAAAGCATGGCAAGAATTTGGCCAAGAAGACAGATCTGCAAAAATGCATAGATAGCAACTGGCTGTATGAATATGATAATAAGCTAAGACGATAACACATCTTGTCTGTGTATTTGAGGAACGTAGTAGAATCATGTGCATGCATAATGGAATGTAGGAGAATAACTGTATTTTCTCACACACTAACATTTTGTTACACCATCTTTTCCATTTACAATAAGGTTAGGCCTATATCATATAACAGCAATCATTCTACCCCCCTAAAAAAAAAGAGGAAAAAAAGAGTGGTTGTCCCACTGGCTATCCTAAGTTGAATGCACCTATTTGTAAGTCGCTCTGGATAAGAGCGTCTGCTAAATGACTTAAATGTAAATGTAAAATGTTTAGATCAATAACAGAGTAATAAGCGCTTAGGTGCAATGACACTAAACTATTACATGAGATGTGTTATGCAAATGAAGCAATGTATACATTGTTGTGCGTGACCATCTTCTTAGCAGGTAAAATACAAAAAAATGTAGGTAAGCTATGTTACAATGTTGCATATGCCCCACAGGGTGTGAGCCTTTTAAAGTTGAATGTGAACCTCAACATTTCAACTTTATTTTCTTCAGATAGGCTTATGAACTTTTCAACAATAGAATACTTTTACAACATGACACTGCAACATGACAGGTAGATGTAGGCAAATGTAGAGAAACGTTCATTCTACATCTAAAAAATGACAAAGTTCAGAAGAAATATCAGTTGACTGTAATGCCTTGATTATTGTGCACAATGCATGGAACCATAAGTGTATTATTAGACTATGCCAGCCTGGTCTCATAGACTAGATGTAACATAGTAAACAGGTATGTTACATTTGGTATGGTTACATAAGACAGAAGGTTACTTAAGGCAAAAACTAAAGGAGGGTGGTTGCATGTTCCAATCTCATACATTTTACATTTTTGTCATTTAGCAGACACTCTTATCCAGAGCGACTTACAGTTAGTGAGTGCATACATTTTCATACTGGCCCCCCGTGGGAAACGAACCCACAACCCTGGCGTTGCAAGCGCCATGCTCTACCAACTGAGCTACATAACGTACAACTTTAGCATTATTGCTAATTAGCAACTTTGCAAGTACTTACTACTTTTTAGCTACTTTGCAACTACATGTTAACTAACCCTTACCCTAATCCTAACCTTAACCTTAGCCCTAACCTTAACCCCTAACCCTAATCCCTAACCCTAACCCCTAGCCTACCTAACGTTAGCGTTAGCCACCTAGCTAACGTTAGCCACAACAAATTGGAATTCATAACATTTCATACGAATTACTCGTAACACACTGTATTATACGAATTGTAATTCGTAACATATCATACAAAAGTAATGATGGACATCCACAAATTAATGCATACCATAACAAACGTAACATATCATACTAATTTGAGTATATCGGATTTTCTACTATATTACATCTACCCCTGAGTCCAGGTTGGCTATGCATAATGTCTAACTTTATCTAGATTGGGTAATAATGTATAGAAACCCAGCGCGTGCTTTCCTTAGAATTGATCATTACTTTCCAAGTCAATATATTGCTCGTGTCGTGTGCAGTGAATGCCATGCGAGTTTATAGCTTACCTTTCATGCAAAGGATGCCAATTGAGATGAAGGTAGCCACCGGTGGCTTTCTGGTGTTGGTAACCTTAGAGTTTTTATTGCCTTCGCGCCTTTGTCTGTCATTCTTCCTAGATAGTTCCATGATTGTAGTCTACTCGTTATAATCTCTCCCCTCCCCGGTGTCGAGCCAGCAGTGGGAGACCGTAGCGATGAAAGGAAAACAGGGAACTCCGCACGTCAACGCCTAAAAGAGCAAAACCTGTGCCGGTATGACAACCTACTTCAACCACCTCTCCGGGAATACGAAGAGGGAAGGCAACCACGTTAAAAGGGCACTGTTTAGATAGGACAGAAGAGTTAGATGAATTTGGAAAACAAGTTTGCCATAAACAAGTTTGCCATATATCCCATGTTCTTCTTGTAGCCTGTAATTAAAATATAGATTGGGAATATTAGTCTAGTATTTTCACAATGTTCATGTTGCTGTCGTTCTCACTCCACCTTTCCCTCTCCACCTTTCCCTTATAAGACATTCTGCGCTCTCACAGTGCCGCCGCATCCGGTACCTAGGCTGGTAATCGTATTCTTGGTATAAAGAATACAATGCTGCGACCCTCTGGTTGAAAGTAGAGGCAGCAGAGATTTGTTCAATGTGTATTTAAAAACGGACTATCATGGAAACCCTATAACTCTTCTGCATATTAGGCCTATTCAAAATAACCTAAGAGAATGGGTAATTGTATAGATATGTTACCTTCATGCATCCTTGAATTTGGCCATCAAAGGGCCAAGTTGACACTGACAGCCTGTCCACTCTTGGACACTTCTGTAGTAGGCCTAACACTGTCATTACTAGCCTACAAGCTAGTAAAAGCATAAGAATATAATCATCTTGATTGGCATGAACCTCATGAATAGACCTCGTGATTTGTTAAAAGCAGAAGTTAAAGGTAGCCTCAAAATGCCTTGCGATACCTTGCTCAGGCAACATGACCTGCTTTTAAAGGCAATCATGTCCAATGAATACAAAGAAACTCAAGGTCACTTTCGTAACCCCAGTTCTATGATAATATGAGTGAGATAGTTTCAAGTTTCCATTTTTTATGTCACATGTACAAGTACAGTGAAATGCCTTTCTTGCCAACTCAAAACCCAACAATGCAATAATTTTATGGGATAAGCGCAACGAATCGCTGAGTGTGAGTAACCAATCACACAGCGTCTGTCCAAGACAGACAGGTCGAGTGGCGAATAGGCTGAGCCACTCACCCACCCACTGGTCATTTGCAAAAACATGTCTCTCTTCCTTGCGCTCTGCGAGGAGGGAAATGTGGGATACATCTCACTCATATTAACATAGAACCGGGGTTACGAAAGTAACCTTAAGTTCTATTTCAATTACTTGTTTCGATGTATCACTTATGGGATATGGACAACTCCCGTATCGCAGACATGCTCTCCCAAAGCCAGGATAGTCTTCCAACAGTGCCATCCCTCAGAGGCTCCGACACTGAGGACAGTATGCGCCAATGAATGTGCAGTGACATCCAGTCAGCAAAAACCTCATAGTATGAGGGGTAGCCCAACATCCCACTTAACAAATCTCTTGTGAGGAAAAATGCCTTTGTACAGTGCCCAAGAGGTAGCCAAACCTCTGGTGGAATGAGCCCTCAGGCCCTCCGGGGGTTTCACCCTTGCTGTTATAAGCCAATATCGTGATAGTTGTTGACGAGAGAGGGGCCCACCCTTGCAGGTGGGGGCCCAAGAAAAGAAGAGTTGGTCACTCTTGCGTAAAGCTCTCGTTTTATCCAAGTAAATGCGCTGGGTTGGAAAGCCATAAGCTCTAAGGTGAGTTATCATCTATATTATTCGTAGCCTTCTATTTACCACCACAAACCGATGCTGGCACTAAGACCGCACTCAACGAGCTGTATAAGGCCATAAGCAAACAAGAAAATGCTCATCCAGAAGCGGTGCTCCTAGTGGCCGGGGACTTTAATGCAGGCAAACTTAAATACGTTTTACTAGCACAGACTGGAATACGTTCCGGGATTCATCCAATGGCATTGAGGAGTATACCACCTCAGTCATCGACTTCATCAATAAGTGCATCGACGACGTCATCCCCACATTGACCGTACGTACATATCCCAACCAGAAGCCATGGATTACACGCAACATCCGCACCGAGATAAAGGCTAGAGCTGCCGCTTTCAAGGAGCGGGACACTAATCCGGACGCTTATAAGAAATCCCGCTATGCCCTCAGACGAACCATCAAACAGGCAAGCGTCTATACAGGATTAAGATTGAATCCTACTACACCGGCTCTGACTCTCGTCGGATGTTGCAGGGCTTGAAAACTATTACGGACTACAAAGGGAAACCAACTGGCAAGTTTCAAGCAGACCACCATAGTCCAGGGTCACACCACTTCTCAAAAACGCGCAACTGGGCCATACGCACTACCCTCTGTAGCGCCTTACGGTCAGATGCCGAGCAGTTGCCATACCAGGCGGTGATGCAACCGGTCAGGATGCTCTCGATGTTGCAGCTGTATAACTTTTTGAGGATCTGGGGACCCATGCCAAATCTTTTCAGTCTCCTGATTGGGAAAAGGTGTTGTTGTGCCCTCTTCACGACTGTTTTGCTGTGTTTGGACCATGATAGTTCGTTGGTGAGTGTGCAAAGCTGTCATCAAGGCAAAGGGTGGCTACTTTGAAGAATCTCAAATATAAAATATATTTTGATTTGTTCAACACTTTTTTGGTTACTACATGAATCCATACGTGTTATTTCATAGTTTTGATGTCTTCACTATTATTCTACAATGTAGAAAATGGTAAAAATATAGAAAAACCCTTGAATGAGTACGTGTGTCCAAACCTTTGACTGTACTGTGTATATATTTTTTTGGCTAAAGAGGTGGGGCTCAAAACATGCCCTGAATGACGGGTCGCCACTGATAAGGGCAATAAGTGAAGCGGTTTCAAAAGGAGAGTGGTTTCATTTCCACACTTTCCAGCGGCTCAAAAGGCTGCTGTGAGGTAGCCTCAAGCACAATAGACAAGTCCCAGGACAAGCTAAGGCTTGGAGACTGGACGTAAGCGACATACAGTAAGTAAGCTGAGATAGCGGCTAAATAGACCTTTACAGTGGAGAAAGCCTTCCCTCTTTCCAAAAACGTGCATAGAACCTCAGGTACAGAGCATTGGTAAGGATGATCTGCCTTAGGTCACACCACTTCACAAAAACAGTAGGCGCGTGAAAGGTACTCAGGATAGCGTAAAAGACTGTGTGGTAAGGACGTCGCATACGGATTCAGCCTCTCAGGGGCCAGGCCCAGAAGGCCATAGTTTCCGGGTGAGGGTGTAAAATATTTTCATTAGCTAGGGTCATCAGATCCCTGGGTAACGGTGGCTGTCAGGGCTCCTTGGAAAGCAGGAGAGTGATCTCCACTACTCAGAGTTTCCCTGGCCATAGAGGGGCTACAAGGATGAGGGATAGGCCTTGTTCCCTCACCCTAGAGTGGGGAGTATAGGCATAGAGGAGGAAAAGCGTAGAGCAGCACCCTTGGTTAAGAGTGTGCCAGCATATCTATCCCTAGTGGTGCGTCTCCTGCTAGCACAAAGAGCAGCGGGTACTGTGTGTCTTTGTGAGATGCAAAGAGTTCTGCTAAGATGGCTGGACTGTGTCTCTCCCAGATATGGTTCACAACTTGGGGATAGAGTCTTCTGGTTCACCACTTGGGGATAGAGTCTCCAATCCCATATAGGGGATTCCCTCTGGTCAACAAGTCTGTTCCTATATTCAGTACGCCTGGGTCATGAGTCGCGTGTAGTGAGAGTAGGTGTGCTCTGCTCCACAGAATAATCTTGACAGCTAGTCTGTGTAGACGAAGAGATTCAGTGCCACCCTGGTGGTTGATGTATTCCACCACATTCGTGTTGTGTGTCCTGACCAGGATGGGACAATTCTGAAAGGATGGGCAGAAATTCTGAGCCACACCTGAAATTCGACATCAGGACAGATTTTTCTCTGCAACCCCACCCGTATAGAATTGTTCCAAGAGACGATCCGTGACCCGCCAAATAACATCAATTTATTTAATTGTTTTTTATGTCTCCAGAGTAGTAGGCTATTATTCCTCTCCCGGAATTAATTAATTTGTCTGCATGTCTATTCAACATTTGGATAAAAGGAAACCATGCCATGAATTAAGAACAATATTTTATTCCATTTTATTCTTACAATGAGATGCGGCACAATGACAACTCTCTAATCGCTCTGAAAAAAAAGGGCCTTCTAATTAACCTTCATACCTAATGAAAGACTATAGCCGACATAACAAAACAAGACCTTCACATTCAATATTAATTAGATAATCAAAGTTGAATTTTAATTTAATTAAACAATTCCCAGAATCGAATCGAAAGGCTGCAAAAATAAATTTATTTAGTTGGCTTAAGACTAGGCTACAATTGTTTTTAACCAGCGTACCGGTTTAAACGTGATATGGCCTGCGTATGGTCTAAATGAACAAAATATTGAATTAACGTAATAATCAACTGATAATAAACTGAATTAGCCTATCGTAAACAAATACCTGCTTGCACTTTTTGCTGGCTGTGTATCCATCTACCAGGTTGTTGTCCTTGTCCACAATGACTCCAAAATCCTTCCAAACCAAACCGTGGATTTCACTCTGCAGCACCTGTTTCCACAATGGTGTATTTCATAACCTTTCTTTGTATTTTTCCGGTTAGGCCTACATTAGCCATTTCGCGTGAGATAGGCTAGCCAGGGAAGTACACTTGGCAACGTATTCTAACATGGGGGGATGAAACATAAGTTTGCTGATTTTTTTGCGGGTCAACCGCGGGGAACAGTGGGTTTCCGACCGGATGCAGGACTCTAGCTCGAGGTAGTTTATATAAGCGAGGCGGCGCTGTGGGGACCACAATCCATTAACTGCTCTTCTCTCTTAGACTGCGCCCCATCCTGGGGACGTACCCTTAGGTCGAACGCCCCTTCTTCCCTCCAGAGGAGCCAACTGGGCATGACTTCCCCCACCGTCGGCCTCTGTCCTGAGACTTGGACTGTGGGTTTGCAGCCTGCTGTGTCGCTGGTCACTCAGTTTGCACTGGCAACAACAAACTGCCCTCTCCCTACTGTGGAGCTTTAGCTATGCAAGAGAGCTCAGCTAGTGGTGTGCTAGCTGAGGTAGGCCACGTGACAGTTTTGCCTAGCCTAGGTTAGCAGTGGTACAGCTAGCCTTGCCGCGTTAGCTAGCCTGTTTTCGGCAGTCTCGTGGACCGGATCACCGCATGGTGGGACTGGTTCAGTTAGTAGGCACAAAGCAACTTACTGCTAGGTGAACTAAATAGAGAGCTAAGCTAGCAATCGCTAGACGGTGGTTATCTAGCTAGCGTTCGCCTTGAGGGCTAGTAGCATAGCTTAAGCTAGCATGTGCTGGTAATCGATAAAATCGTACAAAACTTTCAGGACTCATTTGAGAGCTGCCTGATCATGTTTGTTTCCCATGGGGTGCTATTTAATAATAACTCCGGTAGAAAAATATTGCTAACCAGGTTATGCGTGTGCAAGTCGACACTTAGCTGTGAGGCTTTTGTGTTAGCTAGCTAGTGTTCACCCAGTGGGCTAACGGCCTAGCTATAGCTTGCACCACGTTAGCTGAAGAAAACTGTGTGAATAGTGCTTCTTTGGTCAAGAGAGTCTCTTTTGACCATAGCACGGTGAGGTGTAACCGGTCAGTTTAGTCAGCATAACGAGTAAACATGAGATGTACTAAACGAGAGAGCAAGCTGGCAATGGAATAGCTAGCTGAACTGAGTACTGTGTATAAACACTATAGCCGTGAGGCTAGTGTAGGCGTTAGCTAGCTAGCAGCTACCCTGCGTGATTAAGGTGAGCTATTGCTTGCACAGTGCTAGCCAAAGGGAAACGTGTGGGTGTGTTGTTCGACTTCGGCCTTCATACCATGAAGCGAAACCGGTCGGTCCAGTTAACACAAATTAGTGAATGTAGGTTAAACTAAACGAGAGAAGGGAGCTAGCAATACTACAGACTGGGCAGGTTGGAGGGCTAGTTAACTATGTTCTGAAGCGTGGGCTAATAGCCTAGCTAGAGGGACAAACTAAACGAGAGAGGAGAGCTAGCGATTCTACCTTGCCAGGTAAAACATCTAGTTGTAGTTGTATAGCAATTCTTTCCAGCTGTGATGGGTGAGTTGAAGGAGTCAGGCGCAGGAGGGTAAATCCCAGAATAACTGGATTTATTCCGGAAAACAGAGTTACGCAGTAATGCGTCAAAACAGTCCAGTGCACAAAACAGGCGCACTGGAACCAACAAGGCACACTGGGAAAATAACCAGGCGATACAAAATACAAGGAACTCCACCGAGCTTCACTATCCTCACAATAAACAATCACACACAAAGACAAGGGGGCAGAGGGAACACTTATACAGGTACTGATGAGGGGATATGAACCAGGTGTGTGTAATAAACAAGACAAAACAAATGGAATGATGAGATGAGGACTAGAAGGCCGGTGACGGTGACGACGAACGCCGAAGTCTGCCCGAACAAGGAGAGGAGGCAGCTTCGGAGGAAGTCTTGACAGTACCCCCTCCCTTGACGCGCAGCTCCAGCAGCGCACCGACACCGGTCTCGGGGACGGCCAAGAGGACGAAGGCCCCCCACCCGACGCCTCGAATCAAGGATGGAACAGAGTACGCCAGGGCCCCCTCGATATCCAGAGGGGGTGGAGGGACCTCCCACACATCAGACTCCTGGAGCGGACCAGCCACCACCGGCCTGAGGAGAGACACATGGAACGAGGGGTTATTACGATAATCTGGCGGGAGTATTAACCTATAGGTAACCTTGTTTATTATTCTCAGGACTTTGAATGGCCCCACAAACCGCAGGCTCAGCTTCCGGCAGGGCAGGCAGAGGGGCAGATTCCGGGTCGAGAGCCAGACCCGATCACCTGGCACAAAGACCTGGGCCTCACTGCGGTGGCAGTCAGCGTTGGCCTTCTGGCGACTCATGGCGCATTGGAGGTGGACGTGAGCAGCGTTCCATGTCTCCATGGCACGCCGAAACCAGTCATCCACTACAGGAGCCTTGGTCCTGATGTCATGGTGCCAGAACCGGCTGATAACCTAAAACACATTGAAATGGCATTAGGTTAGTGGAGGAGTGAAGGAGAGAGTTCTGGGCATATTCGGCCCATGGCAAAAACACCGACCACTCCCCCGGCCGGACCTGGCAGTAAGACTGCAGGAACCTTCCCACATCCTGATTCACCCGTTCCACCTGCCCATTTGACTCGGGGTGAAAACCAGAGGTCAGACTGACCGAGACCCCCAGACGTTCTATGAACGCCTTCCAGACCATGGACGTGAACTGGGGACCCCGGTCAGACACTATGTCCTCTGGCACCCCGCAGTGCTGGAAGACGTGTGTAAATAGGGCCTCCACAGTCTGCAGGGTCGTGGGGAGACCGGGCAGAGGAAGGAGGCGGCAGGCTTTGGAAAAGCAGTCCACAACGACCAGGATGGTGGTGTTACCTTGAGAGAAGGGAAGATCAGTATGGAAGTCAATATGCAAGTGGGAACATGGCCGTTGTGGAACTGGTAAGGGCTGTAACTTACCCGCTGGCAGGTGCTTAGGTGCCTTACTCTGGGCGCACACCGAACAGTAGGAGACATACACCCTCACGTCCTTAGCCAAGGTAGGCCACCAGTACTTTCCGGTCAGGCAGTACGACTGATACCTGGGTGACCAGAGGAGGGGGACGTGTGTGCCCAATAGATCAGACGGTCACGGACAAGAACAGGCACATACAGCAGCCCAGCTGGACAGTGAGGTGGAGATGGCTCTGTGCATAACGCCCGCTCTATGTCCGCGTCCATTGCCCATACTACCGGCGCCACAATGCAGGAGGCTGGGAGTATGGGGGTGTTGTCTATGGGCCTCTCCTCTGTGTTGTAGAGCCGTGACAGTGCGTCTGCCTTCCCGTTCTTCGTGCCCGGGATGTAAGATAGTGTAAAATCTAACTGGGTGAGGAATAGGGCTCACCTGGCCTGGCGAGGGTTCAGCCTCCTCGTTGCCCAGATGTACTCCAGGTTACGGAGGTCCGTCCAGACGAGGAAAGGGTGTTTTGCCCCCTCGAGCCAGTGCCTCCACACGGTCAGGGCTCAGACAACAGCCTACAGCTCCCGATCACCAACGTCATAGTTCTGCTCCGCCGGGCTGAGCTTCTTGGAGAAGAAGGCACAGGGGCAGAGCTTGGGTGGCGTGCCCGAGCGTTGAGATAGGACAGCGCCTATCCCTACCTCGGACGCATCCACTTCCACTACAAATGGTAGTGATGGATCGGGATGGGTCAGTACCGGGGCTGAGGTGAACAGAACCCTCAGGTTACTGAAGGCCCTGTCAGCCTCAGCAGTCCAGCGGATCCGGGACGGCCCACCCTTGAACAGAGATGTGATGGGAGCTGCGACCTTGCCAAAGCCCTGGATAAACCTTCGATAGTAGTTGGCAAAGCCAATAAATCGCTGCACCTCCTTTACCGTGGTTGGAGTCAGCCAATTACGCACGGCTGAAATGTGATCTCCCTCCATCTCCACACCTGAGGTGGTAATGCGGTATCCGAGGAAGGAGACAGACTGCTGGAAAAACAGACACTTTTCTGCCTTAGCATAAAGGTCATGTTCCAACAGTCGGGCCAGCACTTTGCGAACCAGGGACACATGCTCTGCGCGCGTAGCGGAATACACCAGAATGTCATCGATGTAGACCACTACACCGCGACCAAGCATGTCCCGAAACACCTCGTTCACAAAGGACTGGAAGACGGATGGAGTATTCATCAAACCTTAAGGCATCACCAGGTATCCGTAATGTCCCGTGCTTGTGCTTAATGCTGTCTTCCACTCGTCCCCCTCTCGGACACACACCAGGTTGTACGCACTCCGGAGATCAAATTTTGTGGAGAAGCGCGCCCCATGCATTGACTCGATCACAGATGGAATGAGGGGTGGAGGATAACTGTAACGTATCGTCCCCTTGTTCAGTGCTCGGTAATCAATGCAAGGGCGCAGACCTCCGTCTTTCTTCTTTACAAAAAAGAAACTTGAGGAGGTGGGCGAAGTGGAGGGACGTATGAACCCCTGGCGCAGGGACTCGGAGACGTATGTCTCCATAGCCTCCGTTTCAGCCTGCGACAGGGGATACACATGACTCCTGGGAGGCACAGCGTCTACCCGGAGGTTTATCGCGCAATCCCCTGCCCGATGAGGTGGTAATTTGGTTGCCTGTGTTTTGGAAAACGCGTGTGCCAAATCGAGGTATTCGGGAGGAATGCAAACGGTGGAGGTAGTGTCTGGACTTTCCACCGTGGTTGCACCAACGGAAACACCTAGACAACTACCCTGACACTCTCGCGACCACCCCGTGAGAACTCTCTGCGGCCATGAAAAGGTGGGGTTGTGTAGTGCTAACCAGGGAAGACCTAACACAACAGGGAAATAATGAGACTCAATAATAAAAAAAGTGACTTGCTCTCGATGAGTCTCGTGCGTAACCATTGTGACTGGTGCTGTAACTTCCCTTACGAACCCGGACCCTAATGGTCGACTTTCAAGTGCTTTGATGGGGAGTGGAAGGGATAGGGGAACCAATGTAATGCCTAGAAAATGTGCAAATGACCTGTCCATAAAGTTTCCAGTTGCGCCTGAATCGACCAGCGCCTTACACTGGGGAACTACCGTGTAATCAGGAAAGTGGATGTGTAGGGTACAGTGCGCAGCAGAGGGCTCTAAACAAGTGTGGGTGTTCGATACCTGGGGGGACGCGAGAGTGCCCTGCCTGCCGCCTCCAGACCCAAAAGTATGCAGACGACAGCGTGCAGCAAAATGTCCTCCCGTGCCAAAAGAGTGACAATGGCGCTGTCGTCCTCCGCTCTCCCGGATCGCTGCTTCACCCGAAGCGATGGATTGGGTTCTCCAGGTCGTCCAACGCCTGGAGAGGAGAGGACCCGATCTTTCGGGACCAGCTGAGCGACCAGATCCAGCCACCCACACCCCAGCACCCAGAGGGATTCATATATCTCGACCACTGGATTTTGACGGGACAGCTGCCCTCTGCCAGGGATTCGTCCTACAAATGGAATTATACTTCTTGAACATCAGCCCAGCTCCATCATCTCGTGATCCGGGTTGGGGGGCGGGGATAGAACGGGTAGCCACCTTCCAGGACGTGGTGTCCCGGCAGGCTAGCTCCCTTCGGACGTCCTCTCGTAGATGGCACCGGAAGTGGTCGATGAGGACCCGTTTGTTCCACCCGGACCCAGCGGCTAGAGTACGAAACTCTAGGGCGAAGTCCTGCACGGTCCTCGTCCCCTGCCTCAGGTGGACCAGCCACTCGCCCGCCTCTCTACCTTCGGGCGGGTGATCGAAGATGGCCCAAAAGAGGCAAGCAAACTCCCCAAAGTTGTCCAATGCAGCTCCTCCTTCACTCCAGACCGTGTTGGCCCACTCCAGGGCTTTCCCTGAGAGGCAGGAGACGAGGGCGGACACCTTCTCCCACTCCAATGGAGCCGGGCTGATGTTCAAGAAGTATAATTCAATTTGTAGGAGGAATCCCTGGCAGAGGGCAGCTGTCCCGTCAAAATCCAGTGGTCGAGATATATGAATCCCTCTGGGTGCTGGGGTGTGGGTGGCTGGATCTGGTCGCTCAGCTGGTCCCGAAAGATCGGGTCCTCTCCTCTCCAGGCGTTGGACGACCTGGAGAACCCGATCCATCGCTTCTCCCAAGCTGGTTAGCATAGTCGAATGCTCCTGGACCCGTGCCACGACTCCAGGCAGGTGCTCCTCTACTGCTGACTCCATGTTCAGGTGTGTGATTCTGTGATGGGTGAGTTGAAGGAGTCAGGCGCAGGAGGGTAAATCACAGAATAATAGGATTTTTTCAGGAAAACAGAGTTACGCAGTAATTCGTCAAAACAGTACAGTGCGCAAAACAGGCGCACTGGAACCAACAAGGCACGCAGGGAAAATAACCCAGCGATACAAAAAAAATATGTCTTTCTCCTACATACGCTCTGTGAATGGTTAAGTCCACTCAGTGATTCACTGCGCTTACGTCCAAACGAGTATTTGAAATTGAATCATTCAAATGTTTCTATCAAATGTATTTATAAAGCCCTTTTTACATAAGCAGATGTCACAAAGTGCTTATACAGAAACCCAGCCTAACATCCCAAAGAGCAAGCAATGCAGATGTAGAAGCACAGTGGCTAGGAAAAAACTCCCTAGAAAGGCAGGAACCTAGAGAGGAACCAGGCTCTGAGGGGTGGCCAGTCCTCTTCTGGCTGTACCGGTGGAGATTATAAGAGTACATGGCCATCAAGGCTAGATCATTTTTCAAGCTGTTCAAACATTCATAGATGACCAGCAGGGTCAAATAATAATCACAGTGGTTATAGAGGGTGCAACAGGTCAGCACCTCAGGAGTAAGCGTCAGTTGGCTTTTCATAGCCGAGCATTCAGAGGTCGAGACAGCAGGTGCGGTAGAGAGAGAGAGAGAGAGAGAGAGATAGCAAAGAGAGAGAGGATCGAAACAGCAGGTCCGGGATAAGGTAGCAAGTCCAGTGAACAGGTCAGGGTTCCAAAGCCGCGGGCAAAACAGCAGAAACTGGATCAGCAGCACGACAAGGTAGCACATCCGGTGAACAGGTCAGGATTCCATAGTCGCAGTAGAACAGCAGAAACTGGATCAGCAGCACGACCAGGTGGACTGGGGACGGGGACAGTCAGGAGTCGCCAGGCCAGGTAGTCCTGAGGCATGAAAATTAAAAGTATGAAAATGTATGCACTCACTACTGTAAGTCGCTCTGGATAAGCGCGTCTGCTAAATGACTAAAATGTCAATGTAAATGCATGGTCCTAGGGCTCAGGTCCCCCGGGAGGGGAGCGAGAGTGAGAGATGAGAGAATTAGAGGGAGCATACTTAAGATCACACAGGACACCAGATAAGACAGGAGAAATACACCAGATAGCTATTGCAGCATAGATACTGGGGACTGAGACAGAGGGGTCGGGGATCACTGTGGCCCCGTCCGACGATGCCCCCGGACAGGGCCAACCAGGCAGGATATAACACAACCCACTTTACCAAAGCACAGCCCCCACACCACCAGAGGGATATCAACAGACCACCAACTTACTACCCTGAGACAAGGCGGAATATAGCTCACAAAGATCTCCCCCACCACACAAGCCCGAGGGGGTGCAAGACCGGACAGAAGATCACGTCAGTAACTCAACCCACTCAAGTCGAGTATAACGTAAAAAACCTGGCATGACGTGATGCACCCCTCCTAGGGACGGTATGGGAGAGCATTAACAAGCCAGTGACTCAGCCCCCGTAATAGGGTCAGAGGCAGAGAATCCCAGTGGAGAGAGGGGAGCCGGCCAGGCAAAGACAGCAAAGGTGGTTAGTCAATCCAGCACCTTGCCGTTCACCTTCGCTCCCCTGGGCCTACTGAGATGATTCTTCAGTAAAGACTTAAAGGTTGAGGCCGAGTCTGCATCTCTCACATGGATCGGCAGACCATTCCATAAAAATGTTGCTCTATAGGAGAAAGCCCTGCCTCCAGCTGTTTGCTTAGTAATTCTAGGAACAATAAGCCTGCGTCTTGTGACCGTAGTGTATGTGTCGGTATGTACGGCAGGACGATATCATCGCGACATTGGCTAGCTAACCACATGAGCAGAACACATCATCGGGTATTATGATCGTCTTGTGCCGAACTGCGCATGTGCAGGCCTTCAAATCATAGGCACTCCTTCGATATAAAGTTGTTTTTGAAGAAAATGAAAACGTGTCAGTTTGTCACTTTCATGAGGTTGGACTAATAACATGTTCAACTACTTAAGACATTGGTTCGAATTTAGGTTGTGCCTTTAGATATTGAGAAAATGAACAACTAATGAATAATTTTTCACTTCTCTCATTGACTTCACACACCTTAAACCCCAGCCTGGTGCCAGATTGACAAAACACTAGTTACGAAAAAACGTAACAAGTTTCTTAAGGAAAAAAATAAGAAGTGCAATTCCTCAAAATGTTCTTAGGAATTCATCGTTTTCTTTTTCCTTAGGAAGAATCATAGGAAAAAACTTAAGAACATTTCCAATAACTTTATTGAGGAATAGCAACTTTGCTTAACTTTCTTCATAAGTCTATAGTTAAGGAAAAAATGTCAGTTGAGAATAAATGTCTTAAGAAGGTTTTGTGAATCTGGGCCGTGGTCTGTTTTGTCTGTTTCGTAAGCGTTCCCGGAAATCTCGTGATGTTGCACCTCTGGGTTTAGAAACTCTGTGGTTTTTGTTTTGATGGGACAGGAAGTGAAGTTTCATGAAACACCGGCACAAACTCACCAGCCAATCAAATGCATGGGAATAGAAGGGAGGGCGTAGTAATTGAAAGGTAAATAATCCAATCAAACGAATAAACCAGAAGTGAGGGCGTGACTGTTAAAAATGACGAATCAAATTAACATGATTTGAAAAACTCTGCCATACCACTGTCCAACCAAGCAACCTGCTGTTCCATTGAAATGAAGGAGTCGGGACAAGAAAGGCATGCAGCTTTTCTCAGCCAGTTGAAATCATGAATCAGCTGGCATCATTTTTATGGATATATAAAATAAATGTCAATTGAAAAAAGGTGAAACTAAACGAAGTTCAGCTAGTTTGCAGTCTTTCCAGCTTCAGTTTGAAGTGATTGTGTTGTTGGCTAGCTCCTCTGAACAACAGTGTCCTGACGAGTGAGCACATTTTCTATGCCACGTGAAATCGCGCCTCATTAGCTCATTGTTATGGATGTATCCAAATAAATGTAACTAGAAAACAGCTTAAACAAATGCAAATGCAGGTACTTTGCTGTTATTCTGGCTGCACTTTTTGACGTGACTGTAAGTTAGCCGTAGTTGGCTTGCTAGCAAGCAAGGGATAAGAACGTTGCCAGCCAGTATAGCAATAGAACATTTAGAACAAACGACTGGGTTGCGTCCATAGATACAGAACAAAAACACTGAAGTACTCGGTCGCGTCTCTAGCAACCGAACTGATAGAACGAACGACCAGCCGGCTTGGGTAGCAACCCTAGATTTGAGTCGGGACTATATCTTATGGAAGGATGAAATAGTATAAATAAATTCATCAAAGTAATGTTTAATGAAAATATGTCAATCATTATTTGAATATGTTGGTAACCCCTTGTATAAAAGTGATAATGCCCTTGAAGCCAGTGTTTGGAGGAGATATTGGCTCAGTTTGACTTCGTCTTGGGCCTAACAACACCTGTATCAATATATCCTCCAAACATCGGCTTCTCTGGCATTATCACTTATATGTAAAACAATCCATACATTTTAAATGCAGTACTGTTTTGAAAAGTTGAGACTTGTCCCACTGATTTTAGTGTGTGCTTTTTTTAGCTTTGAAATTCCAGCATTCAAGACCGTTTGTTTATTGGGCAAAATAACTTATTGTCTCCTGTAATTTCACAGGCTCTGGGCAGTTGGTCAAAATAACTCTGCTGAAGAGAAGCTGCGCTTTGCGGGGGCAACTGAAGACATGATGTCTGATGTGGAGAAAGACCCAGAGGACCCGGATGCATTTTTAATAACCTCTCCACCCTGGCGCTTCCCTGAGTTTGAGGACCTGATTGCATCAGCAGACCGGAGATGGGTCAAGCGAGCTTATGGGGAGAAAAAGCACAGTAAGAACGAAAACCGGTGCAACCGTCCAGCCCTACCCAGAACATCTGATTATGCAGTATACCACAGATGGTCACCTGCACCTTAGAGACTATTTTCACTGACTCTTCACACCTGCTTCTCAAGATACTTTTTGCACTGACCCCCACTCACTCACCCACCCTAACACACACACACACACACACACACACACACACACACACACACACACACACACACACACACACACAGAACATTACCCTCTTATTTTTACTACTCTTGAGAGGTGTAAGGATAATTAGGAGTCTGAGCGTCTGGAGGTGACGGGATGAAAATTGGGACTTCCACAACTGCCTGTCCTCCATACAATAACCTCATTCTCCAGTCAGGTGTCACATTTAAGCCAGAGGATCAGTTCACTGCCTGTAGTGTTTTTCTGCCTGTGAACATGACTGGCAAAAAATCAGTATGGTAAAATTGAGTAAACATTTTGGACGATATGGGTCCCATTATGCCTGGAGAAAACCAAACACTGCATTCCACAGTAAGAACCTCATACCAACGGCCAAGCATGGGGATGCTTTGGGGATGCTTTGCTGCCTCAGGACCTGGACGATTTGCCTTAATAGAAGCAACCATGAATTCTTCTCTGTATCAGAGAATTCTACAGGAGAATGTCAGGCAATCCGTCTGTGAGCTGAAGCTGAAGCGCAGCTGGGTCATTCAGCAAGACAATGATCCAAAACACGCAATCAAGTATACATGAAAATAGTTAAAAAGCAACAAATTTGAAGTTTTGGAATGGCCTAGTCAAAGTCCAGACCAAATCCCAATTGAAATGTTGTGGCAGGACTTGAAATGAGCAGTTCACGCTTGAAAACCCACAAATGTTGCTGAGTTAAAGCAGTTCTGCATGCAAGAGTAGGCCAAAATTCCTCCACAGCGATGTGAGAGACTGATCAAAAACTTCAGGAAGCATTTGGTTGCAGTCATTGCAGCTAGAGGTGGCACCACCAGTTATTGAGTGTAAGGGGGCAATTACTTTTTCACACAGGGGAATTGGGTATTACATAACTTTGTTAATTAAATCAATAAAATAAGTATACTTTTTTTTTGTTATTTGTAAACTCAGGTTCACTTGATCTAATATTAGGTTTTGGTTGAAGATCTGATAACATTCAGAATCATAAATATGCAAAAATAGAGAAAATCAGAAAGGGGGCAAATACTTTTTCACGGCACTGTAAGCTTGAAACAATGTAGGGGAGGGGAGGAAATGAAGTTAGGATCGTCAGGGGTTAAGTTAGCAACAGGATCAGGGGACCACAACCTTAACCCTAGCGTCATGTCTAAATCCCGGTTCAACCCTGACCCTTAACCACAACCCTAAGCTTGCAGAGTAAGACCTTGTCATTGCTGCAAAGGTTTAGGCACCAAAATGACCCAGAGGTTAATGTTTTAATGAGTCAGTTTGAAAGGGCAGCTGAGCCATTGAGGGCTCTTGAATCGGAGTACAGACAAATTAAGTACTTTACTGAGACAAGGTTTTTCATCCAACCCCAGGTAGAAAACTTCCCTGGGGTTTCCTACGTGCAACAACTATAGTCAACGTCAGGCACAGTAAAACAGGTTGCGGTACAGGACACATTTCGGTAACACTTTATTTGACACCCAGTGTCATAACACGTTTTGACATGGTCATCACCATGTCATAATGTCATAACAGCTAACATTACTTGTCATAACCTGTTATAATATGGTCATATCATTGTCATGACTCATATATTTACACCTGTTGTGTAATATATTGCATTATTTTATGGCTGGTTATGACACCTACATAAGAGTGTCAAAACCCACATTTATTCAAATTCGTTTTTTCCTGCCAAGAAGTTTCCTTTCGTTTGAAAGTTTGTTTCTTAAATCCTTTGTTGTTGTTGTAATGTATTCTTTACAGTCATGTTTTTTTTCCCCATTATATTTTAAATCACTTGTAGAAAATACACTTTATGACACTGTCATGAAGCATTATGACCATCCTGTGTCACCTTACTTGGACTAAGAAAATACACTTTATGACACTGTCAAGAAGCATTATGACCATCATAATCATATAAGCCAGATAGGCCTATCACGTACATGCCCTGATATCAGTCAAAAAGAGGGTGTCGTGTCCTGCTCCTGAAATCTGCTCCTGCATTCATCCCAGTCATCAGCAACAGAGCATTGGGTTAGGTGCATGACATCAATGTGTGCGCAATTACAATGATAATTTAATATGGTAAATTTAAATAAAAATATAACATAAACATACTGTTGACACATAGGCTATGGTGTAATAGAATGTTTTGTGTTGTGTGGTACATTTTGTGGGTTTTGACACTCTTATGTATGTGTCATAACCAATCATAAAATAGTTACCGTGGTAGGTTTTGTGTGTTTTTACACTCTTATGGAGGTGTCATAACCAGCCAGAAAATAACGCAATATATATCACAGCAGGTCTAAATATGTCATGACAGTGTTATGACCATATTATAACAGGTTATGACAAGTTATGTCAGCTGTTATGACATATTATGACATGGTTATGACCATGTCATAACCACGGGTCATAACGGGTCATAACATGTTATGATGCTGGGTGTCAAGTAAAGTGTGACCCACATTTCAATACATACCTTTGCGTCCTTTAATGAAAACAATTTTTGAGACTCCAGACACTATGAAAACAGTTTTGAAATACCAGCAAAATAGTGAGGGTGCACTGCATGACTATCACCATGGACAGCTGTATAAACACCATCCCCTCTTCTCCACAGAGCTGTCCATCCCCCTGGTGCTTTATAATGACGATTGTGAGACTGTGACTCCGCTAGGCCCCAATACTTCAGTGCATAAACTGGGTTTGATTTACTTTCTGATAAAAAGCTTGCCCTCTCAGCTACTGTCTTCCGTCTCTTCATGCTTTTTGTTAGCGGTGTATAAAGCAGATGATGGGAAAACTTATGGCATCGTTTCAGTCCTTAAGCGTATTGTTTCTGATATCAAGGATCTAGAGTATATCTGCTGAGGCGCCAGAAATGTCTGGTACAGTCAAAATAAGTGTTGTCCAGGTTTGTTGGGATAACTTGGGGCTCAATGCTTTATTCGGATACAATGAAAGCTTCATAGCCCATAGTTGTTGTTGCTAGTGCAGAGTGCAGTGCACAAAGAGGAGTTGTGTGCACAGACCGTAGAGAACGCAACTGTTGCGCAATTCTATTAACTACTACTTAAGATTTCTTCCTCTTGTTATTGGTGACAAGGTACTCTCTGGAAACAAGCATTGGGGACTTCTGCATTATATTCTCCCCCTCAAAATATAATTCAAGACCACCACACACTATTCCTTTAGCTTTTTCCCCATTTGCACCTGAAGCCAAAGCATCACTTCATGCTGCACTACCCAAGAGCTTTCAGGACGCTTGGGCCACTAGTGCACTTTTGGACAATGCGATTTGAGACAAAGCACAGTTTTTTCAAAAGGTTAAGCCATATTGTCTGTCAGACCAATGCATTCAGACACCAGATGATGCTGTGCTACCGCCTTCTGTCAGGCAAGCTTTTCACAAAAGACATAGAAATTGCAACTGGACATAGCTCCACACTGTCCTCCGTAGAAGGTTTCAAAGACGTCCTTTATGGGCTTGATGGTATTCCTTTTATCAAGGAAATATATGTTCCATCATGGGTAAGAGTGAATGGGACAGAGTATCGGCCAGGGACAGCAGTGGAGAAGGTGGAAAGTTTAAAGTTCCTCGGCGTACATATCACTGACAAACTGAAATGGTCCACCCACACAGACAGTGTGGTGAAGAATGCGCAACAGCGTCTCTTCAACCACAGGAGGCTGAAGACATTTTGCCTGTCTCCTAAAACCCTCACAAACTTTTACAGATGCACAATTGAGAGCATCCTGTCGGGCTGTATCACCGCCTGGTATGGCAACTGCACCGCCAACAACCGCAGGGCTCTCCAGAGGGTGGTGTGGTCTGCACAACGCATCACCGGGGGCAAACTACCTGCCCTCCAGGACACCTACAGCACCCGATGTCACAGGAAGGCCAAAAAGATAATCAAGGACAACTACCACCCGAGCCACTGCCTGTTCACCCCGCTATCATCCAGAAGGCGAGGTCAGTACAGGTGAATCAAAGCCGGGACCGAGAGACTGAAAAACAGCTTCTATCAGACTGTTAAACAGCCATCACTAGCACAGAGAGGCTGCTGCCTACATACAGACTTGAAAATCACTGGCCACTTTAATAAATGGAACACTAGTCACTTTAATAATGCCACTTTAATAATGTTTACATATCTTGCATTACCCATCTCATATGTATATACTGTATTCTATACTATCTATTGCATCTTAGCCTATGCCGTTCTGGCAATGACATTGCTCATCCATATATTTATATATTCTTATTCCATTCCTTTACTTAGATTTGTGTGTATTAGGTATTTGTTGCGGAACTGTTAGATATTACTTGCTAGATATTGCTGCACTGTCGGAACTAGAAGCACAAGCATTTCGCTACACTCGGAATAACATCTGCTAACCCTGTGTATGTGACCAATACATTCGATTTGATTTGATTTGAATGACTGTGCTGGCGTTATGCTCCACAGATGGAGAACCCCAGTTTGGTCTTATAAAACCAGTTGCAGCCGACGCCGAAGTGAAATTAATCATTCAAAGATGGGTAACGATAGGTTTCACCTATCATTACCTTGCCTATGCGGTGACACCTGGTCATATTCTGGAGGCACTAAGTGTTAGTCAGTTGTATGATGTCGACCCTTTACATGCATTTAGGACATTCAATAGTGAGGATGACTACTATTATTCCCCACTACGCTATAGGCTCTTTTAGTATCACAGTAACACACAGGCCAAAAAACAGGGTTGGGGTCAATTCTGTTTTAATTCCAGTAAATTCCTGAATTAACTGGAATTAGAATGCAATTGACTCCAACTCTGCCACACACACACACCAATTTTTTTCAGCATAACTGTATATAGCATAGACCAATTCTTGGTTATTAAATGGCTGCATGTTCCTTCCACCTCTGCAACGTTTGTGAGGTTAGATCGATTTGCCTTATATTGCTCATATTTTGTTTTTTAAAAAGGTACATCAAATTTTAACAAAAACAAAAAAAGAATAAGAATAACGTCCACCCGTTCCACAAAAAGGATCCTTACCAAGATCATGCTGCCGTCAACGCAGCCTCACAATCGGCAACCCAAGCCGGTGAGACTGCGACCCTTGTCACCCAAGCCAGTGGAGTGTCTACAAACTTTGTAAGTCTTTTCACTCATTGTCTTTCTTAAAGTAAACTTTGAACACAGTAGAAAATTGTATTGAAATATGTCATCAAAAATATGTGTTTGTTTAATTCAGAAGGACATCAGGAAAATACCAGAAAAATCCAACCCTGATGGTCCCGCCATTCTCCACTCCCTGGATCAAGAAAACCACCTGAGCCACTCAGAGAGTGGCCGGGAGACTCATGGGCGGCGCACAATTGGCCCAGCGTCGTCCAGGGTAGGGGAGGGAATGGCCGGCAGGGATGTAGCTCAGTTGATAGAGCATGGCGTTTGCAACGCCAGGGTTGTGGGTTCGATTCCCATGGGGGGCCAGTATAAAAAATAAAAATAAAATGTATTCACTAACTGTAAGTCGCTCTGGATAAGAGCGTCTGCTAAATGACTAAAATGTAAATGTAAATGTAAAATACCAGAAAAATCCAACCCTGATGGTCCCGCCATTCTCCACTCCCTGGATCAAGAAAACCACCTGAGCCACTCAGAGCGTTGCAAGATGGTGCACATCTTGGTCACCTACATGATGGAGAAGTTTGGTGAAATGTGAGTAAAGGCATGGAATAAAACGGATCACTGAATGATCGATGAATGATAATTTAACAATGATCACTGAATGATCACTTAACAATGATCATTGATTGAATGATCACTTGATCAAATAGCTGGAATTCTTTCTCCACTAAGACCGACTTCGGGACAAAAAAAAAGAGATGGGCATGGCACTGATCTCAGAACTCCGTTGTCTGAAAGACGATGGGGCGTGGATATGCAAGTAAATGCAAGAATCAACTCAAATTAAAATCAAATAACGTAAGTAAATGTCATGTTTGCTGTCCTCTCCTGGACTCTCACCTTGCCGCGGTAGAGAGGCTTGCGTACTCCGATGACCCTTTGAGTTATCACACCCTGCAGGTGCAACCAAGCCGGACAGGTCGAAGGGTAGGAGGCAGACAAAGCAGTCCCTGGTCCTCCAGGTTGGGGGTTTCTGTACTGTTTATTCCTTGGTTTCTTAATTAACATAAGGTATTCAGAGTGAATAATTAATTTGTAATAAGGATTGTGTTTACCCTCACCATCAGAGTTGACAGAGTTGGAGGTGTTCCGCATGACGTAGTGGCTAAAGAGTAACTGAGATCCACCAAACCAGGTCGAAGCATTTATGAGGGTCACCATACTACATCGGGCGGCATGGATTCAGGAGAACAGCAGCAAAACTCTACAGGAGATAATGCTGGAGTGGCCGAGAATATATGAAACCCCAGGAATGGCTACTATAACTTGAATTTATTCATTACAATTTTTACATTTTAGTCATTTAGCAGACGCTCTTATCCAGAGCGACTTACAGTTAGTGAGTGCATACATTCTTTTTTAATTTTTCATACTGGCCCCCCGTGGGAATGAATGGTAAATGATTAGGGTATAGATTCCAAATGTGTAATTATGTAGCTTGTTCTAATTTCATGTTCAAAATGTCCATTTAGGTATCACAGGACTGTACGAGTTTTGGCTCCCATTGATAGCGGAGAAGGTCCTCCTCTTCCCCAGAAAGGAGAAGAAGGCCAGCAACCTTTTCCCAGACTCTGAGGAAACCTTGACACCGGGTAAGACATTACGTGACCTGTGGAGGAGTTTCTCTTTCTTGTGCTGCTTTTGATCTAACTTCTAATTCTGAGATACGTTTCAAATGTGGTTTTCCTCTAGATGCACGTGGTGATGTGGCCCTGAAGGTGATCCCTGCCATCCTGCCCCTATCACCGTACAGAGTGGAAGGCAAAACCTTTCGCCCCCACCTGTGAAAAGGCCAAGCGGGTCTTCATAGATGTGCAACCTGTAAGTGTTAAACAATAATTAAGTAATAAGGCCAGTCAGCATCCAGGACCCAAACTACCCAATTTATAATAATACATATGTGACCATATTTACAATGCTGCCAACCTGCAAATGCTACAGATGGAAGTTTGTCAATGAAGTCATTTCAAATAGTTGTCAACTTTAAAAACGTGATCACCTACATGCTATGTTGGACAATTTATGAGGTACATAAACAACATTCTAAAACAACTGATGCACTTTTGTTGTGACTTTTTCAGGTCGGAACCAACATGGTGCAGTATCTGGAGAAGTCGGCGAGGAGGGAGGAGCCCTTAGTCCTGCAGCTGGGCAACAAACACCACTGCTCTCAGGCTTTCCTCATTTTCAACGGAGCCACCTCTGAGCAGGAGATCCTACTCAAGGCTGTGGATTGCTGCTTTCAACTTTTTTATGTGTACAATATAAAATACCCATGGGAGTCTGCCTCTACTTGCGAGTTTCTACAACATGTTGTGTATGCATCGCCAGGAGAAAGTCCCTCCAACCATTGTCGGCTACTCAAAAGTTATATTCCAGTCGTTTTTTTGTTTCATTGTGGGAAATATGTATGGGCGGGAAAGGAATTGCTTTTGAATGGTACTGTAAGTCCATCCCACAGAACAGTACCATACTGTATTTTTGGAGCACCAAAAACCTTTTGACCACTAGGGGGTGCATTGTAGTTTCTAGCTCAGTAACATATTTGGGGCGTGCCTTGTAAGAGGCTTTATTTGTTCCACCCGTTAGTGAGAGCTTAACTAGTATAAGAAGGCTTTCTGGAGTCTCTTTGAATGCATTCCCAATGTCTCCATGGTGTGTGTTTCCTTGTGTGTTTATAAAGAAGCCCTCTTTGTAGGCTGCCTTCACATTCGTTTGGTAGTAGATAGAAATTTAACTGGTATGTGGTAGTAATGCCCCATCAATAAAACATGTATAGGGGACAGAGTTGAGTGCCAGAAATTAAATGCTATTAGTTAAATGCACAAAAATGAATATGACATGTAGTTATTTATTTGTTTACTGTTTAATAAATGCATATTTGCAAAGCAAAGCAATGTCATTCCTCATTAGTAGGCCAATCAGAATGACAGAGGGTTTTAAATGTAAGAATGGATTTTGGAATTATTATTATTAGGACATGAAAATGATAAACAAAGAAAATAAAATAAAAACAAATATTATCAATGGGTTATTATAAAACGGCTATTGGGATAGCCTAATGGATTGGATTCAAATAACCCAACTCTAGGTGCTATAGTGACTAATCAAAAGACAACCATCGCGCTCTCCCAGAAGCTTGGCTGGTGCAGTAAACAAAATAACATTGAATAATGAAGTAAGCTTTATGCAACATATTTTTGAGTGCAAACCCTTTACACCTCTTTGTTTAGGTGCTATAGTGACCCATAGTTGGCTTATCGGTTCGGTTATTTTTAACCCATTTGTTTTTTGTGAGTACTCATACAATTTGGGGTTCTAAGAAGCGTGTCCTCCTCTTACATGGTAGGGCTACTTCTGGCAACTGTAGCATATTCCGCTGTTTTTTTATAAAGTTTTTAGCACCGTTGCATTTGATGTAAACACCATGGCAATTATGCATTCCAATAGCAATTATATGCAACATGCATCAATCCACTGTAAGCCTAACAATGCATGTATCAGTATCATTATCTAGCCTATATATAGCTGGGATAAAATCTAAATCTGTGCAACCACTTATTGATAAGGGGTAGCTAGCCTAAACCCCAGCAGATATTTCACTGCTCCCTTCTTGTAATTCACTCATCTCTGCTGGCAACTCGCCTATCTCTTCACCCCTCTCTACCAAAGCGTCAGCAGTCCTTTCAGTCTTCGATGCCCTCTGTCTATACAAGGTCATCAACTGAGGGGTGTGACGGTCAATCTCAGCATATAAAATGTTTGGCAGGTTCTGGTTTGTAATTCGCTGGAACTCTGCAAACACCTACATTTGGAATAGACAGACAACAAAGGATAGTATTTAGAAGTTATCACAAGTTTGGAACACGGTATCACAGTTTAATTAAGTATAACTAATATATTAAAGCAGGTAAAATGTGTAAAAACAGCATTGCAATTTGACCTGCGACCATGCGCAGAGCAGGCCAGAGATCAAGGAACTCCTTTACAGGTGGTGTGTTGGTGACTATATCCTGGCCCTGCAGGGTGAATGTGGTCTGCATCTTCATATCGATCAGGGGTAAATTCCTTTCAGTCTTCTGAACTTCTTGGACCATTTCCTGCCTCAGCGTTTCAAGACTCCCGAGTCCTCTCCAAGGTGGAAGTTAGGCAGAAAGTTAGCTTCAGCCCGCTTAGGTCTCTTTATGTTTGAGTGTGGTGGTTCATTCTCTGGATTGCTTCTGCTTCTTTTTCCTGCGTTTACGGAGACCTCCTGACAACCTGCTCTCCTCAACTTGGTTCTGTAGTTACCCGTCTTGAATTTGATGCTGTTCTTCCATCCATTCCACCCAGTGTCAGATCCTGCCTCTTTCAGACAGGGGTGTTTCGTAACAAGAGCTTCAGCTGCCTTTCCTATCTCTGTCATTTGGGTAAGCCTTGAAACTGTACACAGTAGTAGCAACTTCCTCTAAGATGTCATGTTTTTGGTCTCTAGACAACTTAATATATTTTCCATTCCAAGGCAGCATTTCCTTCTCCAAGCTTCAACTCTACCTCTAATGCAAAAGTAGGCATGGGAAATACTTCTGGCAGCCACCTATTGAGGCGCTCTGGGGAAGACATCTGAAAGTATTTGTGTCAGCTGTAGAACTTGTATCTCCTCCTTCCACTAAAAGGCGCAGAGAAAATAAACATTGTTATTCACAAGATATATCTGAGCAATTTTGCAGAACTGAGGCAGCCCCCCCATTGACTCCAACTGACAAACATGCCAGGGACATGCCATCAACGGTGACCTTCGATGTAGTGTAGATTGTGTTGCTTGTCGTCTGTCCCCCAATGTATACTTGAGCTACTTCTGGTAGTGTTGAAACTAGGATAGAGTTAACATTAGATGTTTGGGTCTGTGGTGTGAAAAACAATGGAGCACTGAGATGATATGCCATCATGTACTGGTGTCTGGTTGCCACTGTCTTCAAAATGTTCTTAAAGTTCTGTGTGTGGTGTACAACACTTTTGAAGAAACAATGTTTGCCCTCAAACTGCATAGTCCTGATGTGCACCAAGGGCCCAAAACACTTAATAAGGTTGGGATAGTGCTCGACATAGTGATGTTTAGGGCAAAGTTTATATTCAGGGAAGATCTCTTTAAGAATCTGTCTGTGGTCAATAATTTTACACTTGTAGTGTATTGAGATTATGATGGTGTTAAATGTTTTTAAATGGAACTGAAAGAATGTTCATTTTAGTATCAAGAGGGAATGTTTTAGTGTAATGTCACATACAACAGACAGGAAGTGTGTTGTAGACAGGGGAGACTGGTGATTGGCCAGAAGAGGGAGCATCTTTTTGCATTGTTTATAAATAGGGGCTAGACTACAGAAAGGGCAGAACGGCCATTCCAATCTGAGGCGCCGTTCTCCGGGTGTCATGTCACCTGTCACTTATGCTGAAGCTTGTGATCTGAATAAACCTTATGATCAACGTTCAGTATGAGCGGACTCCTTTGTTCATCAGCAATAATTGCCACCACTCACTCGATACGACAAATGGCGCCCAACGTGGGGCTGGTCTGCATCTCTCCTTTGCTCATTCGTAGCCGCCAAGCTGACTTCGGTCTGGAGTCATGACCAGACAAGGGTGAGTGTTCCTCACAGCTAAGTTGTTAGTTTTGTTACTGCTTGTGTACACTGGAGGAATGTACCATTACGACCGTGCCTCGGGTGGCGTTATTGCTGTTGACTAGGAGGCTGAAATAAATATTCTAAATTTGGTTGATGGGTAAACGGTAAATAATAGGAAGTCTAGAACAATGGATTGGTAGTGAATAAAATGCAGATATACGTATACAATATTAGAGCATTGTGAATCTGGAAAGACCCCCAGCGGGGGCGACTCGCAGGAGTGGGCTACAAATCCTGGGCGACGTATTAGACTTTGTCAGGTTGGTTCTGGGAACTATGACGTGAACGATGATATTGTATGTTATACTCCTCTTATAGCCGACGGGAGATATGTTGGGGGTAACCGCTCGATATGATATTCATGGCTCAAGGCAGCATAAAGTTAGACGGAGATATATAAATAATGATTTGGGCACAATGCAAGGTTACTTAGGGCGTGGTAGGCCGCAGTTAGCTAAAGGCTAAGGCTAAGGTTAATGCTAAATGGGAGTGTGTTTCATGCTACATGGTACATGGCGGCTAATGCTAAATGCTAATTGTGTTGTGTGCTACATGCTAATGTATCCTTAGAGGTCCCATTGCGATGGACTAAGCCTCTTAAAATATGTATGTGTGTGTAGAATTTAAAGTTCTACGCAAATGTGAGCTCTGTTATGTGTAATTGTGTGAGTATAGGGTATAAAATAGTGAAGCTGTAGCGTAATGCTATCGTTCTATTGTCCGGGAATCGTATCATTGAATGCATTTGCGCATGCGTTTAATTTTGCGACACTACACTACAGAAAGGGGGAGTTTATGGCACGAGATTAGGACACGTTTTGGTTTACGGCACTAAACTACACCACGAGGGGATGCTAAAACTACAACAAAGGGGATTGTGGGTACAGGGTCATATTTCTGGGGGCCTGCGTGTCGCAGGGAGAGAAATAGACACAGACGAGGAAACAAAGAGAAGATATATTTTGACACGAGTATTCTAGTTTAAACGGCGGATGGTTAAAGATGAAACTTGTTTTGTGACCTATTGAATTTATAAATTAAATATATGTTGGCGAAGTATAATGAATTAAATTAAATGACGGATTAAAATTAAATAAAAATGTTTTTGAGCGATCTATTTAGTCCTGAGTTAAATGACGGATTAAAATAAAATACGTAATGAATTAAATTAAGTCTTGAAGCGAATATGAACGAAGGAATATTGAATATGCTTGAAATAACTCAGTGATTGCATTAACTACTAAAATCTTTTCCTGTGTCTCTGTTCTTTTGTCATCTGAGAGGAACCAGAGGAGAGAGGAGATACAGGAAGTGCTGACGTGCGTCACGTGACAAGGTGTGACGCAGGCAGAGGATCAGATATCAGGCTAGTTCACAAAATCATCCCTTACAAAATATGTGATGTTATGACAATTTTGCATAGGCTTGGCAAATGATTAATTAAAAATTGCATTTTGGAGGCTATGTGCATCACTGGGGTTTGATTGGAGTTGTGTTGGGAATCAAGGACTGACATTATTCTGTAAATTTAAGATAATTAGGTGCTTATAGGGCAAGGGGTTATAGAGCAAGGGGTTACAGGCTTTGTTTATGGGTATTTTAGTCTGAAGTTGACTATTTGCATTTGATGGGTTGTGGTAAGATAGCCACCACTAATTGATAAATTGGTGACATAGGATATAGGAATAAAAATTGGTTTTAATTATTCATGATTTTTAATTGATTTATTTAAAAAAAAAAAATTTTTTTTTTGGAGTTGTTAGGGTTATATTAATAATTACAGGGGGGAAGCCATAGGCTATATAGTCTAAAATAAGATAATTCATAATAAAGGAATATAAAAGAGTAGTTACAATGGGGAGAAAGGACAGCAAGGCTATATGAAAGTTATTACACCGGTTGATATAGTGGAACATAGTAATCCTTTAGTTAAGGGTATTGCGAGATTATCCGGCAAATGGAACAAACGTTGGCCTGACATTGAACAACCATGGCCAGTGGAAGGGACTCTTAACCCTGACGGCATCAACATCATGAAAGTGCTTCTGTCAATTTACAAGGCAGATCAGAAGAAGGGAAAACAAAAGGAACGACGTAAAGAGAAGAGACAAAGGGAGCTGGGTGTTCTTAAATTGTTTGAAGATGAAGGACAAAAACTGATGAAAGATACCAACGACAAGGGAAGCAAAGGTATGGAGAAAAGGCTAAAGGAAGAGAAGTCGACAGAGAAACTAGGAGTAGAAGTTGGTATACCTTTCTCACATACGGATTCGGCGAAAAGACCCCCACCTTATGAGAAGGAAGGAGAGCTTAGGGATGTTTATCCTCAGCTTTCAGTGATCATCCAGCAGGGTGATTGTTGCATCAGAGAGGAAGATGAACGAATAATAGATAGAGGACAAGCAGAAACGACGATGAAGATGAATCAAAACTCCAGAAGGAAGAAAATGAGATGTCTGGAAGAAAAGAGGGAGGTTAAGGAGGATGGAACTTAAAGAAGATGAGGATGATGAAGAGGTCATGGGTGGATATGACTCTGTGATCAGAAGGAAGTTGGCAAGAGAGGAAAGAAGAAGGATACTAGAGATTTGATCTCTGATGAAAGCAAAGATGAAGAAAGCGATGAAGATTTGGAGATTAAAGGTGCTTTATGTTCAAGAGGATTTTATCCTACAATGACTAGCAAAGAAGAAATAGAGATATAGACCGATGTTTATCATGCCTGGATAAAGCAAATAGTTTAGAAGAAGTAACACAGCTGAAGATACAGAAGAGGAGAAACTGCTGAGAAAAGGATCCCAAGAATTGGAGAAGGAGAAGGAGAAAAGTAGTTTTGGTTATGAAGAATCAGAGTGAACCAAATCAACAATCACTGTTACAGCTTCAACTGAACAATATCAAATGCAATTGTACCAGCCAAGTGGGGTACCAAATGTTCCATATCCACAGCCAGTTTCTGGACAGACACAGAATTGGAGAGGAAGAGGACGAGAAGGCTTAGAAGGAGGAGGAAGATTTCAGCTACACTTCCAGCAACTTTCAGAAGACTGTTATAATTATGGACAGGTTGGTCCCTTTACCTGTGATGGAAATGCGCCAGGAGAAAACAACAAAGGAAGATACAGGGGCAGTCGAGATCACCTGTTAGTGCCTAGAAGATCCGGAAGGGGGGTGTCAGCTGATAGCACCGATTAGAGAAGAAGAGAAAATAGCTAACAATTGAAGTAAAACCAGAGGACTATGAGAAGTGATAGTGAATAGTGTAAAAACGTATCTGTGTTGAGCCTAAAGAGGTTAAACATCTCACTATGTAAAATTAACTAATTAGGATAGGGATTTGAGGTAGTAAAACAGTTAATTACTCTTAAGATACTAATATTAGAGCATATACCTATTGCATTGTTGGGAAGAGATGCATTGTTTAAATTGAACTGTACAATAGGATGTACACTAAACGGCTGTCTGGTAGAGGATTTTAAAAAGTAGGGTTTTTGGGAATCATATTGGCTTAAAAAGATCATATCATAGGAAGGATGATAATCTATTAGACTGCCTATTAGACAATCTGTCTGAAAAATAAAGTTAAAAGGGGTGACTGTTATTCTGGGTTACATTCTTACACCAAGGGATTTCAGGCTAGGCTAAAAGGTGTTTAGTCATTTGCCAAGTCTGTGTGTAATGAGTCAGAAGCAGGTGGGGACTTTCCCAATCACATATTCTAAAAATTTGGTGGTAAAGGGATTTTGTGAATAAATCAGTGGAAAAGGTTTTTAAAGGTTAGGAGGAAAAGATTAGATTAAAATAAGTTAGGAGAACTAGGTTGAAGGAACTCTAAGACAGTAAGCTAAGTTTCAAAGTTAGTAGTAAGAGAGAGAGAACAGTGGGGAAGGACATTTTAAAGTTTAGTGGGAAGATATGGTAGGAGTTTAGATCTGTTAGGAGCAGATGCATTGAGAAAGTATGTGTTGCTGAATGATAAGAGAAGATTGAGGGTGATTGAGTATCTATATTTACAGTTCCCAGCAGGGAGATCAAGGTAATTATAGGTGTATTTTTTATAATCAAAAGTTTGAAAGTCAGGGATTAGAGATAGGACTGAGAGTTGGGAAAAAGTGACACTAGTGGTGATAGATGGAAGTACAAGCAAAGACAACTTTTCTTTGGGGAAACTAGAAGTAACATTTTACATTTACATTTTAGTCATTTAGCAGACGCTCTTATCCAGAGCGACTTACAGTAGTGAGTGCATACATTTTAATACTATGTAAGTCATACCCAAGTGTACAGTTGCAGGAACCGACCAGATATACAATCCCCTAAGTATTTATTTAGATAGTGAAGCTAAAACTTATAATTTGGCTCTACACTCCAGCATTTTGGATTTGAGATTAAATGTTTCATATGAGGCAACAGTACAGAATGTCACCTTTTATATGAGAGTATTTTCATACATATGTTTTTAGAGTTTAGAAAATGAAAGCACTTTATGTATCCCCCATTTTAAGGTGTGATAAGTATTTGGACAAATGCATTTAAAGTGTATTAAAGTAGTCAAATGTTTTGTATTTGGTTCCATTTTCCTAGCACGCAATGACTACATCAAGCTTGTGACTCTACAAACTTGTTGGATGCATTTGCAGTTTGTTTTGGTTGTGTTTGGCATATATTGTGCCCAATAGAAATGAATGGTAAATCATGTATTGTGTCATTTTGGAGTCACTTTTATTGCAACAAATAATAGAATATGTCTCTAAACACTTCTAAATTCATGTGGATGCTACCATGATTATGGTTAATCATGAATGAATCATGATTAATGATGAGTAAGAAAGCCACAGAGGTACAAAGGTCATACCCCCAAGCCATTTATTGGGGGGGTATGATATTTATGCCTCTACAACATTCCCATACATCATTACTCACGATTCATTATCCGTAATCATGGTAGCATCCACTTTAATGTTTTTACATTTGTATTACAAACAATATTTTTGAAAATCATAATGAAAGTGGCCATTTTAGGCCCTTTCTTTAGACCTATACATGCCTCCTGTAAGTCCCTATGATCCGTGAACATGATACAGACAACATCTTGATGTCATTCTACTCTTTATAGCGTGCTCTCAAATATGGAGTATGTCTAGATTCAAAAAATTATGTCACAATTTATTCGACATTAAAAATATTCTAATATATTATATATAAATATACAGAACAAAAATATAAACGCAACATGTAAAGTGTTAGTCCCATATTTCATGAGCTGAAGCTGAAATAAAATATCCTAGACATTTTCCATATGCACAAAAAGCTTTTTTCACTCAAATTGTATGCACAAATTTGTTTACATCCCTGTTAGTGAGCATTTCTGTCAAGATAATCCATCCACCTGACAAATCAAATCAAATCACATTTTATTTGCCACATGCGCTAAATACAAAAGGTGTAGACCTTACAGTGAAATGCTTACTTACAAGCTCTTAACCAATAATGCAGTTTTAAGAAAAAAGAAAAAAACGTGTTCAGTAAAAAATAGATAAGTAAAAAATAAAAATAGCAAATAATTAAAGAGCAGCAGTAAAATAAAATAACAGTAGGGAGGCTATATATGGGGGTACCGGTACAGAGTCAATGTGCGGGGGCACCGGTTAGTTGAGGTAATATGTACATGTATGTATGATTAAACAGCATGATAATTACACAGGTGCACCTTGTGTTGGGGACAATAAAAGGCCACTCTAAAATGTGCAGTTTTGTCACACAACACAAAGCCACAGATGTCTCAAGTTTTGAGGGAGTGTGCAATTGGCATGCTGACTGCAGGAATGTCCACTGGAGCTATTGCCAGAGAATGTAATGTTCATTTCTCTACCATAAGCCACCTCCAATGTCGTTTTAGAGAATTTGGCAGTACGTTCAACCAGCCTCACAACCATAGACCACATGTAAAAACATGTGGTAACTAAGGACATTAACACTTCAGTCTATTAAAACAACAGTGAGAAGCAATTTAACTCTTTCAACATTGATAGTTATTAAAGCCATAAATATATCGCATTTGATTATAAGGGAGCCAATGGCTCCAGCACCAATTTTAGAGGAAAAATACTTATTAGGGTTAGGATGGGGACGTTCCTCCCACATGGAGAGATAATTATGGAGAAGAAGTATACTTATCTAGGGCAAGCATTAGAAGTTGTTCCAGTTAAGAATTATTGGTTAAAAGGCTATGTAATTCGTAAAGTGACGCTTATGATGGAAGATTTGAAATCTGTTGAAGTTTCACAGTCACCAAAGGAGTTCAGGAAGAATATGTTACAGTAGTCACTCCAACAGTAGATAATACACAGAGGATAACGGGAACTTTCGCACTAGAAGTAATTAAGGTTGATACATCAACTGAATCAACTACTTTAATGGTAACTTTGGAAGGGATTAATGATACGATGGCAATAGCAAATGTAGGAAGTATGACACCGACAACAACTTTTCTGAAATTAAATGGGGAATTTTAGACTCAGGGGTTTATGTTACGGATGGAGAGTGCTGTCAATGATAGTACGAATAGGGTTAAAATAGGAGAGCAGATAGTAGTAGAGAACAATATAGATTCATCTGAAATAGTGATACTATCATGGAGGTACAGGATGAGGTCTTTGATTTTAATGACAGACAAGGAGAGGTATCTGATCAGTACCGCTCGTTAGGGAAGAGAGAAACTAAATGGATGGGTTTGATTCTTCTGTTGTGAAAATTAGAGATAGATAGGCAGGTAGGAATTTTTGGTTCCAGTAACTCATTCTGTAAGATCAGTGAGGAATCTTGAGGGTCCATGTCTGTTGAGAATTCCAGACAAACATGTTAGAGACGGTCGCTCGACCTCTATCAAGTATGTGTCAATCTTATGCGTTGTCATGACTGTGGTATCAGCAACAATAATCAGTAACAGATAAAATAATGTCGTTGTCCAAACATTTGTTTAAGCCTAGGTTTAGGTGTTATTGGGTTAAGTGAATTAACTTGTGTGAATTTGTTGGATGGTAAAGAAAAATCAGGTAACAGCGTAACTGAAGTATTGGAGGTGAAACCAGTGAGGGCTAAAAGTTGTTTGTTCTAATAAAACATATGAGGTAAGGGGTATGTTTGTGGGAATATCAGATTGTGATGTTATATGATAACTTTGGGTATGCATGACCTTAAGGGTAGTAATGAGAAATATGTAACTTTTTATGTTCCAGGTAGTAGGAACAGCAGGACTTTGATGGTTAAAAGATTAGCTTTTGCCTGACAATGTGACTATGGGGAATGTTAGAGATATTTAGAGGGTTTGTGGTGATAAAGCGTATATATTCTTACCCTATGGATGGACAGGATGTTGTTACATGTCAACGTTGAAGCTTCCATATGAGGTTTTTACCATTATAAGAGGGGTAGCACCGGACACAGAAATCTGAAGCTATATTTGAAATTGGATGAAAAGAGACATGTCTACATGTCATAGTCTTCAAGCCTATCATTGAAGGATAAATCTAAGGGAGAAGGGGGGACTTTTTCCATGGTATGGTGTAACATTTGGAAAGATCATATTGGTAATATTAGTAGATACTTTGAGTCCAGATAGTTCAGATATTATCACTAGGGTTATATATGCATTGAAGAATATAAGGGATGCGTTTGGGAGATCTGAGAAGACTTGGTTGCAAGATCAGGTAGGCCAGTAGGGGCAGTGATGGGTTACATTTAATGGCAGCTTTGATAACACTGTGTGATGTTTGTAATTTGTTACTGACCTTTGAGAAAGCTATGATATTGAGATAGGTTGGAGAGTGATGCCTGGAGACAACACTCAGATGCCGGTGTTGACTGTTCCTGATCTGGATGAAGATGGACAAGTGGAACTGAATGGATAAATATCATTTTTGATATTTTGATCATTTTTCCCAAAATTTTTTTTTCAATATTAGTGTGATTTGTAGTATGATTTATGAATCAAAGGGGGGAATGGGTTAATGTGATTCATACATCATTTATATATCATTTCTATATTCTTAGTTGATATTGATGGTCAATTTGAAAGTGTTGTTTTGCAAAAGATACTGTTTGGTTTTTTCTTTTCTTCCAGAAGCATTTGGGGGACATGTGGAGATTGAAATACTCAAACAGGAACATGGGAAGGGACAATATGACTGGAGGAGATGAAACAAGGAGGGTGTGGCCGATTCCATCATCAACAGTCCATTGGAAGAGGAGACTACGGGGAGATGAAGTGTAGTGGACTACATTCCAGTGTCTGCAATGAAATATAGACATGTGTAATACATAATTGTGTCATATTCTTAGGGATTAATTTTTGTAGAAGGATATTTGATGTTATTGAATACATGTGAGGATCTTAGATGTTTTTGTTTATTTCGGTGATGTTTAGGGACAGGGAATTTAGGCAGGGAGAGTTCCACTTTAGGGTCCAATGGGTTGACCAGCCTTAGAGTGGATGTTTTTGGATAGGATTTTGTTTGCAGGGGCTTACATGTGTATTTAATTGCATCATAGTTTCAAATGCATTTACATTGTTTATGAGGTTATCTGGAGTACCGAAGGTGGTTGCCTGGGGCAGAGGGACCGTGAGAGAATTTTACTGTCTTGATTGATGGATGGAAGGTTGCCAAACAGTTTTTCGCTCTTACACTCCATAGAGATTTGTTCATATTTCATAGTAATGTATTCACACTTCATAAAGATAGTAATGTATTCACACTTCATAAACAGTTATTCATATTTCATAGAAAGGTATTTACACTCTAGAGGAGAATGTTTTTGGTTTAATGTTAAAGATACTCAATAAGATAAATTGTTACTTGTCATAATCCTATTCTGTTTGTTTTCGAGACTTTTAGTTCGTCTCGAAGGGGGGAATGTAGTGTATTGAGATTATGATGGTGTTAAATGTTTTTAAATGGAACTGAAAGAATGTTCATTTTAGTATCAAGAGGGAATGTTTTAGTGTAATGTCACATACAACAGTGTGTTGTAGACAGGGGAGACTGGTGATTGGCCAGAAGAGGGAGCATCTTTTTGCATTGTTTATAAATAGGGGCTAGACTACAGAAAGGGCAGAACGGCCATTCCAATCTGAGGCGCCGTTCTCCGGGTGTCATGTCACCTGTCACTTATGCTGAAGCTTGTGATCTGAATAAACCTTATGATCAACGTTCAGTATGAGCGGACTCCTTTGTTCATCAGCAATAATTGCCACCACTCACTCGATACGACACACTGCAAATACTCAACGGTCTCATCTGTAAACGCTGGACAACGCCAATTCTACCACTTCTTTCAAGTCCATCAACACTGCCCATGAACCATCATCCTCTGGCTCTTCACTGCCCACCAACAATGGAAGTAATCTGAGGAGAGTGGCATTTTCATGTCCATTCCCCCATATTGTCCCTTTAGAGGTGAATGTCTTGGGAATGGGCTGTGGTCTATCAACTTTGTCTGTGTGCTGATATGGGAACGATGCTATCTTCCTGTTTAAATAATCGAAAGTGAAGTACTTAAGGCAAATCATGAGACAGCTCAACAGGCACAATACCTTCCAAAAGATCATAAAGTATATCAGGTGGAAAACCTATGATGTGGTGGAAATACTGCAGTGGCTCACGCAGGACACAATCCGCTTTCACACCAAACTGACTGCTCAGAGTATCACTTTGCACAACATTTTGTACATTAATGTCATGGTTGGCTTTAGTTCTCAGGCTAAACGCTCCTTCTCGGACTTCATTGGACTGATACTGTTTGTTGGTGGCCATGCAGAATCTACAAACATACTCCGCTTTGAAAGACTCTAGAAACTCCCCCAATCCATTGGCAGCAAGATTGTCAGCTGAAACACAAAAGATGGTTCCCTTGACATTCTGACCAATGGATTTATGAAAACGGCATCCTGTTCAAGAAAAAGAATGTCATGTAATAATGGTACAAGTACAGCCACGTAACCATACTTTTGGAGGTCTGTCACTTTACACAGTACGGCAAGCTGTATAGTGTATAAGGCTGATCGATATTTACTGGGTAAATTGTCAAGGACCCAGTACACTGCTGATAGTTTGTGACTTTTTCTGGATGTGCCAAGTGGGCTAGCAATATCTAAATCATCAATATACAGCTGGAGTGACAGTTTAAGTTCTCCTGTTGAGAAGTCATTTTCTTGGAAATATGAACCATCTTGGTGGGACATGTAGTGACTTGGCTCAATATTTGGTTCTGAGATCTTGCTTAGAATATCAGTTTTTAAACAGTTCTTGAATCTGAAGTATTGGAACATACACCATTGTGTGTCCAGGTTGCTCAAAGTCTAAAACATACTGTACTGGGATAGTTTCTCTCAACAAAAGTTTTCTTCCTCTTGGAACATTACAGTTTTACTGTCCATGACCGCATCGACAACCTCATTAAGCGTAGTATCACTACAGTTTTTTCAAATTGCTAACACACTAAAATGACATGCACAGCACAATTATTTAAACTGACACACAGAGACCAAAACCTCTTCTCAAGTCTCCAAAAGTCTAAACACATTTTCTGCTTTACACAAATTTTGCAATTCAAAATGGAACTTTTTAAATGCACTGCACACGGTTCTCTGCATAAGACACAACAATCTGACATAAAGTCACATGTTTGCCATTTCAAAACACTGCCATTCAAAATGACACTACATGAGCTAATTGGCCAAAAACCTTTTGTTTTACAACAACAATGGAAGACGTTGCAGAGAGAGAAAGATGAAGAGGGAGGGTGAGAATGAGAGGGGGAGGAAGAGTGAGAGGTAGGGGTAGAGCTGGTAGAGGAGTTCATGGCCAAAGAAGACAACTTTCAAATGAAATCAGAGCAACCTTAGTTGATCATGTCATCAACCATGGGCTGACAATGCAAGAGGCTGGACAGAGAGTGCAGCCCAACTTGAGCCGTTTTACTGTCGCCTGTGTCATCCGGACATTTAGACTGGAGTACAGGTATGTAACCAACATTTATTTCACACTATGTAGTACACCCCATGTCATAGTGTATCAGTTGGATGACAACTGTTTACTTCAAGAATGGCTGATGTCATACACTAACTGCACAAGTTTCCTGTACAATTTACTCTACTGTGGGGGAAATATCTTTAGGCTGCATTGTCCAAGCCCTATATTTTAGTTTTTTTTGTTTTTCTAAAGGACTGAGAGACGCAACCATGGTGGAGGAAGGGGCCAAATGTTCACCGGGGTACAGGAAGCTGCCATTGTAAAGTTGGTTTTGGAAAATAATGAAATCAGATTACGAGAAATTCAAGACAATACCATATTCAACAACATTCAACGAGTCAGTCTGTCCACATTGGCTCGCATTCTCAAGCGAAACCAATCAGAATGAAACAACTTTATAAGGTGCCGTTTGAGAGAAACTCTCAAAGAAACAAAGAGGTCAGACGAGCATATGTGGATGTAAGTACAATATTGATTGCAGTACACTACACGCAACATTGTTTCCTAGTGTACTGGATAACACCATATTGACTGCTTTTGTTCTTTGTTTTCAGAGAATACTGGAAATGGATGCTCATGCAATCCCATGAGTTCATCTTTATAGATGAGGCTGGGTTCAACCTAGCAAAGACCAGAAGAAGGGGGAGAAACGTCATTGGCCACAGAGCCATTATAGATGTTCCTGGCCAACGTGGTGGGAACATCACAATGTGCGCTGCCATCTCCAATACGCATGGTGTCCTCCACTGTCATGCCAACCTTGGACCATACAACACAGCCCGTATTCTCACATTTCTGGACAGACTCCACAACATTCTCATACCACCAGAGTGTATGAATGATGCAGACCATCAAAGAACCCGGTACGTTGTAGTATGGGACAACGTGAGCTTTCATCGTGCAACCCCAGTCCAAAACTGGTTTGCTGACCACCCACCATTTCTCGTGCAATACCTCCCACCATACTCACCATTTCTGAACCCCATAGAATAGTTATTTTCGGCATGACGGTGGAAGGTATACGACCGGCAGCCCTTTGTGCGCATGCCTCTTGTGCAGGCTATGGAAGAGGCATGTGATGAGATTGATGTGGGTGCGATTCAGGGATGGATAAGGCACTCAAGGCGCTTCTTCCCTCGATGTCTGGCAAGGGAAGATATTGCCTGTGATGTGGACGAGGCGTTGTGGCCAGACCCAGCTGTGCGGCAAGATGCTGCCTAATTATTTTTCTTGTCTCTTTTCTTTTCTATATATTTTTTCTGCAATTTTCTTTTTCAGTTTACTGTTTTTTGTGAGCATATTTTTGTTCAGTCTAATGTAAGTATATCTGCTGTGCATATGTTGCACTGACTTGTTTGGTGAAAAAAAAAAAAAAAAATGTTTCAACAGCATGTGTGTGTATCTGCAAATATTTCTGTGCATGTGAACAATCTGAAGAATTTTCAACAATTTGAACTATTTTAGTATTGTGGCAAAGCATACTAAAGATGAGAGTGCTTTCATTATGCCCAACAGTGTGTAGTTGGTTAGACAAAAATCTGGTAATATGAATGAAGTGTGTGCCATTTCGTGCAAACGTTTTATCTTGATAATGCTATATGTAGTTTGGTTGCAGTGCTTCATTTTGCAGGATATATGAGGTATTTTGCATTTGGGTGTGTGGTTTTGTGAATTGTGTTAAGTATTTTGATAAAACCAGCCTAGTTTGCAAAATTGTGTTTTAGCAATTGGGAAAAACTGTAATAGTGTGGTCATGCTCCTGAGTGGCGCAGTGGTCTAAGGCACTGCATCGCAGTGCTAACTGTGCCACTAGAGATCCTGGTTCGAATCCAGGCTCTGTCGCAGCCGGCCGCGACCGGGAGACTCATGGGCGGCGCACAATTGGCCCAGCGTCGTCTAGGGTAGGGGAGGGAATGGCCGGCAGGGATGTAGCTCAGTTGATAGAGCATGGTGTTTGCAACGCCAGGGTTGTGGGTTTGATTCCCACGGGGGTCCAGTATAAAAAAAATATGTAATCACTAACTGTAAGTCGCTCTGGATAAGAGCGTCTGCTAAATGACTAAAATGTAAATGTAAATGTAAATGTCATGCTTCTGCAATAGCCCGTTAATTGCCTCCTTGATTAATGTTTGGGACAAGGAGAATATCTGATTTAAGTGGTCAACGATTTCTTGTGTAGCTTTATCTGACACATGAAGGATAGACTGCATAAAAAAAAATAAAGCTACATTTTGTTTCAGCTGATTCCTCAATTCACCAGTGTCATCATTGTCTGAAGCATCATCTGTTTCTGTGCTCTGGCTGGGACATTCTTCACATAAGTAATCTGAGCTAGTGGCAGGTTTATTTTTTTATTTATTTATTTTATTTCACCTTTATTTAACCAGGTAAGCCAGTTGAGAACAAGTTCTCATTTACAACTGCGACCTGGCCAAGATAAAGCAAAGCAGTGCGATAAAAACACACAGAGTTACATATGGGGTAAAACAAAACATAAAGTCAAAAATACAACAGAACATATATACAGTGAGGGAAAAAAGAATTTGATCCCCTGCTGATTTTGTACGTTTGCCCACTGACAAAGAAATGATCAGTCTATAATTTTAATGGAAGGTTTATTTGAACAGTGAGAGACAGAATAACAACAAAAAAATCCAGAAAAACGCATTTCAAAAATGTTATAAATTGATTTGCATTTTAATGAGGGAAATAAGTATTTGACCCCCTCTCAATCAGAAATATTTCTGGCTCCCAGGTGTCTTTTATACAGGTAACGAGCTGAGATTAGGAGCACACACTTAAAGGAAGTGCTCCTAATCTCAGTTTGTTACCTGTATAAAAGACACCTGTCCACAGAAGCAATCAATCAATCAGATTCCAAACTCTCCACCATGGCCAAGACCAAAGAGCTCTCCAAGGATGTCAGGGACAAGATTGTAGACCTACACAAGGCTGGAATGGACAACAAGACCATCGCCAAGCAGTTGGTGCGATTATTCTCAAATGGAAGAAACACAAAATAACTGTCAATCTCCCTCGACCTGGGGCTCCATGCAAGATCTCACCTTGTGGAGTTGCAATGATCATGAGAACGGTGAGGAATCAGCCCAGAACTACACGGGAGGATCTTGTCAATGATCTCAAGGCAGCTGGGACCATGGTCACCAAGAAAACAATTGGTAACACACTACGCCGTGAAGGACTGAAATCATGCAGCGCCCGCAAGGTCCCCCTGCTCAAGAAAGCACATATACAGGCCCGTCTGAAGTTTGCCAATGAACATCTGAATGATTCAGAGGAGAACTGGGTGAAAGTGTTGTGGTCAGATGAGACCAAAATCGAGCTCTTTGGCATCAACTCAATTTGCCGTGTTTGGAGGAGAAGGAATGCTGCCTATGACCCCAAGAACACCATCCCCACCGTCAAACATGGAGGTGGAAACATTATC